>NC_052630.1:53065468-53690468 GCF_016161935.1 Mauremys reevesii
TGCAAACTTTATATGTGTACTCTCTATGCCATTATCTAAATCACTGATGAAAATATTGTACAGAAGCAAACCAGAACTGATCCCTGCAGGACCCCACTTGTTATGCCCTTCCAGCATGACTCTGAACCACTGATAACTACTCTCTGGGAACGGTTTTCCAACCAGTTTTGCACCTGCTTTATAGTAGCTCCGTCTGTGTTGCATTTCCATAGTTTGGTTATGAGACGGTCATGTGAGACAGTATCAAAAGCTTTACTAAAGTCAAGATACACCACATCTACCACTCCCCCCGATCCACAAGGCTTGTTACCCTGTCAAAGAAAGCTATCAGGTTGGTTTGACATGATTTGTCCTTGACAAAACCATGCTGACTGTTACTTATCACCTTATTATTTTCTAGATGTTTGCAAATTGATTGCTTAATTAGTTGCTCCATTATCTTTTTGGGTATTGAAGTTAAGCTGACTGGTCTGTAATTCCCCAGGTTGTCCTTATTTCCCTTTTTATAGATTGGCACTATATTTTCCTTTTTCCAGTCTTCTGGAATCTCTTCTGTCTTCCATGACTTTTCAAAGATAATCAATAATGGCTCAGATATCTCCTCAGTCAGCTCTTTGAGTATTCTAGGATGCATTTCATCAGGCCCTGGTGTCTTGAAGACATCTAATTTGTCTAAGTATTTTTTAACTCGTTCTTTTCCTGTTTTAGTCTCTGATCCTACCTAATTTTCACTGGCATTCACTATATTAGACGTCCAATCACCACCAACCTTCCTGGTGAAAACCGAAACAAATTAGTCATTAAGCACCTCTGCCATTTCCACATTTTCTGTTGTTATTTTCTCCCCTCATTGAGTAATGGGCCTACCCAGTCCATGGTCTTCCTCTTGCTTCTAATGTATTTGCTTCTAATGCTTTAGTCTAGTCTAGTTTTGCTTAACACTCTTTCCCCTCCCCTCCTACCCACTTATTCTGTGTCAAGTAACACTTTTCAGGGTAACTTTGTAGTTTAGTCTTTAGCACTTTTGGGGGCTCTGGAAAGAAGAAAACTGACTTAGGACTCTAAAGAGGACCTGCCAAGTGTAAGTGTGTGCTGCTTTATTCTGTATAATGACGGCTTTAAAACCATTTTCTTCTATTTACCTTAAATGTCAGGAATGTAAAGTCTTCCCTATTTTTGCCAGAGGACTTATTGGGGGATTTGGGTGTGGGCTGAGCTTTCTCAGCCATTAAATGAAGGAGTGAGTGCTGTTGCTAAGGCCATGACTACACTAGCACTTATGTCGGCAAAACTTTTGTCACTCGGTATGAAAAAACACTCCCCCGAGGGACATAAATTTTTGCCGGCATAAGCAGGGGTGGCTCCAGGCACCAGCGCAGCAAGCGCGTGCCTGGGGCGGCAAGCCACGGGGGGCGGCCTGCCAGTTGCTGTGAGGGTGGCAGTCAGTCAGCCTTTGGCAGCATGCCTGCAGGAGGTCCACCGGTCCCGTGGCTTTGGTGGGAATTCGACAGCGGGTACGCCGTAGGCGCGGGACCAGCAGATCACCTGCAGAAATGCCGCCGAATCTGTGTGACCAGCGGACTGCCCACAGGCGTGCCGCCGAAGGCAGCCTGACTGCGTTGCTTGTGGCAGCAAAAAACAGAGAGCCACTCCTGGACATAAGTCATAATGTGCACAGCGCTATGTTGGCAGGAGATGCTCTCCCACCAACATAGCTTCCGCTGCTCATTGAGCTGGTTTTATTATGTCAATGGGAAAGCTCTCTCCCATCAGCATAACGTGGCTACACAAGCGCTTTTACAGCAGCAGAGTTATATCAGTACAGCTGTGCCGCTGTAAGCTTGTAAGCGTAGACGTGGATCTTTATCAGAGACTTTGGCTCCTGAAACCATCTCAAGCAAACTGAGATGGACGGGCAACCCCATCACTGATTGGTGTGCTCTTGATCAAGAGATCAAGCACCTCCACCAATCTTATAGTGTAGATCAGATAAAATAAACCCATTTTAAGACCTCTTCCACATCCCTGATCACTCAATGGCTCCTAGCTAGGATGGGCAGGGATGGTGTCCCTAGCCTCTGTTTGCCAGAAGCTGGGAATGGTTGACAGCGAATGGATCATTTGATGATTTCCTGTTCTCTTCATTCCCTCTGGGGCACCAGGCATTGGCCACAGTTGGAAGACAGGATACTAGCTAGATGGATCTTTGGTCTGACCCAGTATGGCTGTTCTCATGTTATGTTCCTAGGAGTCTTTCCTTAGGATCCTGTTGTCCCAGATCCTTGCTCCCTCTTTGCGAGAACTGTTACCTTCACCCTTTTATTCAGGTTTGTTTCTAATGAGCAGTAGCTAACTTGCTACTCCCACCTGCTGACAGGGTGGAGTGACAAGATAATCTTGTTAGAGTTCACCTGGGACCTCAAAGACCAGAGCTGGCCAAAACTCAACCACCAACAATTCGCTATATCCAGAGGGGAAAAGAAACTGTCCTCACTGAAGCAGCCAGTTCAACCTAAATCCAACTGATTTATCTTCAGAGAAATAGTCAGATATTTCTTCCTGCAAGGAATCTGCTTTTAGTCACCACTCCAGGTACATTGACTTAGAACTGCTCTGTTGCATGGGATGTTGTCAATATAATGGTGGAAGGGAAAACATCTGTTTCCTCCACAACCATAATACAGCACTTTAAAAATAAATAAATACTCTGTTTGCCACAATCCCTTTAGATCAAAATGTGATTACCTTTATTGGTTTTCTATCCTGTCTCTCATTTTAACATGTCAGAGATTCCGCCGCTTCAGCTAGTAGGGAGCTCTTATTGCTGAATGATAAAACCCTGAAAATAAGACTTTTTAAAAATGGAAGCCCTGACCAAGGGAGTACAAGAAGCAGTTTATAATGAAGCCTAATCTCCTGTCAGAAATATGAAAATAAACTCTTGGTTTTATAAAATTGAACCAAGGTTTCATATGAATATTTTGTCAGTATATGTGTATACACATACATACAAATCAAAGCTGCAGTAGGAAAATCATCACTTTGAAAAATTGTTTCTCTTATCTGATTGAATTGTTTCTTTGAAATGTAATCAGTATTAAATGGGCAGAGGTCATAATGCCATAGAGTAAAGCATTTGTTAAAATTCCCTAGTAAATGTATGAGGAGTGGAAGAAGAGGGAAAGGAGGAGTACTGTTTGTGACTTTTAAAGTGAGTGACCTCTGTTATATTAAACATCGGAATATTTGAGTTTATTTTAATTGTGTTTTGCTGCAGCAGTTCCCAGCATCTATGGTAATTTCTTCAGTCATTGATTAGAAAGCCGATCCTAAGGGGATCAGCTACAGGATTCGAACGTCTTTTTGTTTTTGTTTTCATTTTTATGGAGAATATATTTACATTTATTTAAATATCATTCTGCTAAAAGGTCAGGAAGCATGGCACCTATTAGGTTATGGTAATTGACACGTTATTGGCTTTTATCAAGAGAGGATTCTGTTGGACTTGCATGCATTTTACCTGGTTGAGGGAAAATGGGAGGTAGGATGAATTTAGTGAAGGGACACTTACAATTTGAACTCTAGTTAGTTTAAAAAAATTGGGTATTATCCTGCCCCAGAGTTTCCCTGCCAATTTTTGTCTGTTTAGTAACACGATTTTCCTATTTTTTTAACATGTTTTTTCTTTTCCTTGTTATTGTGAGGTACAAGGGTCAAATTGGGGAGGGGTGGGGAAAGTGGTGATACTTTTCCAAGCTTTACCTACAAAATCACTGGCCATGTCAATTGCCAAAATGAAACACTGCTCAGAGTATGTTGTGTAGATGGTAAAGTATGATCATGCATTCTTACTTGGCTTCCCTTCAGTGGGGCTTGAATATGTACACTGGCTCTGCTAGGATCATGGGGCTTTGCTCTTTACTCCCCTCACCCCCACTAAAAAGCTTTATCTCCCAAATGCCACTCACTTGTGGTGCCAAAATGAGACATCGCTCTCAGTAAACTGGCGATCTGTGATCCTCCTCTTTTCTTCCTTAATAAAATGTTAGCACTGTTATTTTATTCCTTATCATCACTGGCCATCTGAATTGATACCTCGCTGAAATGAATGGGGCAAGTCACACTTATCCCATCTGTTGTTCCATGCTTTCACAGCTATCTTTGCATTAGTTGCACTTAGTTCACTTTTTTGAGCTTTTCTTTGCACCTATATCAGCTAATGACTTTAAAAATGAAAGCTGGGGATCTGGTGAACAAGATAGCAGCTTGAAACAGGTGCTAGAGTGCCACGTACCATCCCATTCTGAGCCTCCCAAAGTGGAGAAACTGTCCCCTGTGTTGTTGGTTATTCAATTAAATTAACAACACACAAAGGGTATGTCTATACCAGAGCTTTTGCTCCTGGTTCAGTTAATTGCTTTTTGTTTTAACTTGAGTTTAAGCAGGACCACAAACTCTACTCTAGAAAAACCTAAAGTGCTGACAATTGCACAAAGAAAAACTGAAAAAATAATTCTCTAGTCTTTCATTTATGTAAATCATTCTAAGGTGTGTGTTGTAATAGCAAATATGCAAAATTTTCAGCTGGTTTTTGTTGACTGTGTTGTTAACACTTAAAAATGTGATGTCACTAACATCTTCAGTTTAGGTGAGTAGAATGCCTTTAACAAGCACATAAATCACCATTTGTTTTCCCCTTTGAAAAGACATGGAACTCAGAGACTGGTTTGGGTACTGAAAAAATTTCACTGAGTGCCATCACTATATATAATGTGTTTGGCAGTTTGATTCAGGGATGCTATTTTAGCATTTCTTTTGATGGTCGTGTGCTGCAAACTTCCAGTACGTGCAACAGAAATTCTTTACCATGTTACATTTCTTTCATCTATTTTTCTCCCCCATAAAGTTCACAGATAATACCTAATAATTAAAATAGGGTTTTTTTCCTCAATTGTCCCTTGAGTCTTAAGCACCACATGGCCCTCATTTAGTGAGCTGACCAGGACTATTAATATAATAAATAATAATACTTAGAAGGCAATGTTGTGCAGATGTCAAGCATCACATCCGTATAATGGACAGGCACTGAGGATAGAAAATGGAAGTAGAACAATGAAGTTAAATTATAACTCTGACAATCTGCAGAATTCAAACAGCAATTTAATGAGGTTAAAATAAAATGTCAAATCTGGGGCCAGTTAGTCTGGGAGCTGGGGAAGAAAACTCACAGAAGCTTAGAGATGTCTTATCTGCTCTGCAGCATTTGCCAGTCCAGCTATCTTTTCACTTCTTTTCATATCTGTTTGATCAGGCAAAGGAGTAGTTTATATCCCCACTCTGCCTCTATTGGGATTGGCAATGGGCATATTGTGTCTGTCCATTTTGTTCCCTTTTGAGTGCCTGCTTGAATGAGAGAACTGTTATAATTGAAGATTTTTAATAGAGCCTGCACCAAAGCAACCCATTCTCCTACACAGTATTATGGTTCTTAATTCAGGCAGCTGCAGCCAGCTAATACTAACTTTTAAAAGCAGCTTTCAGTGCTAAGCTAATAAGAATTACCTTTTTCTTTTCCTTTTTGAAGGAAAAATTTTAACATTGAGGCCTGCCTGCCTTCCTTAATCTTTTCTGTTTGTCTTTATATTGTACCCGGTGTGTCAGATACGGCAATTTCCTGCAGTGTCTTTGGGAGATCTTACTGTATAAAGCATCAGAGGGTAGCCGTGTTAGTCTGTATCCACAAAAATAACGAGGAGTCCGGTGGCACCTTGAAGACTAACAGATTTATTTGGGCATAAACTGGGGGTTTTTACCCACAAAAGCTTATGCCCAAATAAATCTGTTAGTCTTCAAGGTGCTACCGGACACCTCGTTATTTTTACTGTATAAAGTTTGTTTCATTGTGGGGCAAGGATTGTATGTAATTCCGTGGGGGAGGGGGATCACAGTCCTCTGGGAATGTAGAACAGTTGAGGAATTAGGTAAATTCACTCCAGTTGTAACGCCTTTTGAGAGGTACCACCCCAGGAAAGGCTTGCATATACTAGTTCAAACTGGAGTCTCTAAATACAAGCAGGCAAAGAAAGGACATTAAGATAAATATCTGCTTTCTGACCCAGCAAACAGACAAGACCTTCTGTCCCAGGGAGGCCCCAATCCTTCCTGGGAAGAGTTGGAAGAACATGAGCTATTCATGGGCATGCTTGTTCTGAGAAAAATGTTATCAACCTGTAGCCACAGAAAAAACACTGTGTAGAGGACTGATCATATGCACTTGCTCTGAATTGTGACTCCCGCTATCGTGGTTTCTGAACATCAAGGTATCAGATTTCCCTTCTTATTTAGGACTCACTTTGATGGTGGCTTCCAGTTATGCACATTTTTATTGTTTTATATTAGCTGTTGAAAAAAATCCAGAATACTTAACCTTGTTTTAGTTAAATAAAACAATTTAAATGTCTCTTTGGTGATGTTCTCCTCCTAATAGAGCCTGGCAAGAAAATCCTCCAAATATTAATGATTAACCTGTTGAATTGGAGATAGTTCACCTCCCTATGACTTCATAAATATCTGCTTCAATTACCTTTTGGTAAATGAAATAACCAAACAATCATTCTTTTTCTGATATAGCTGTAAAACTAATCTGAAAAGTTTTCAAAATAAATCACTATTTAAAATGTATAGTGTATACCTTCTAAAAATGAAACCTACATCTATCTGAGTTGTGAAGAATATGTATTAAGATTATAACAATCAACAATAACGGACTTTTATGTAGAAAACCATGATTAAATCGAGTCTTCCTGCCTAGTGATTTACTGTAAATCAAATTCACCCTGTTAGATGAGTGGGTGTTAGAAGAAGTAGTTGCTAACAGATATGATGGCCGTATACAGGAGACAAGTGGTTCATGTTACATTTTGTTTAACCGTTACGGATATCCCTAGGTGTCAATGGATGTAATAATAGTTACCTGATAATCAGGAAGCTGCCTTTCCCTTCTAGTGTATCTTTTGGGTTGTCTCTCCCATACAGTATGTAACAACAAATAGGTAAATCTATCTTCTAACTTGGAGAATAAGTCATAACTTCCTAGGCCCTGTGTGACACTGCACCCCATATTCTTCATAGTGATATTATTACAATGTGATTATGGCATAATTATGATGCATTTTATGCAATACGGGTCATGTGAGGTGTCATTGGAAAAGTTATTAATTGCTGAATATGATTATCTGATTTGTATGCCTGTATCATTTTTTAGTCTAAAATTAGGAATATTGACTATGTATCTGTATTTCAATCGTACTTACCCTGGGTGAAACCCACAACTAGCCTTTCTGGTACATCTGTGAAGAAGCCAGACAGTGCTGATGGCCCATCAGCAAAGACAAGGGACCCTGGAAGAACTTAACCTTCCTGTGAATGTTTCAGACAGCTGTAAGTAATGGCTGCTGTGACTCAGCAAGGTATGCAAGGACATGTAACCAGGCCACATGACTCTGGACTCCATCTTGGGATGTCAGTGTTTTTTCCACAAACTGAGTTTGGAACAAAAAGTTCCTGCCATATGCTAATGTTATGTAAGGCAGGAAGTGACATCTGTGATTTTTCACTCGCCACACAAGAAGACTCCTGGAAATACCTGAGGAACAAAGACTGAACTGGGGGGAAGTGCTGGACCCAGGCTAACAGAATTTCTAGCCTGTGTATGGAAAACCTGGTGATTCCAAGCTGTAAAGCAAGTGCAACTTGTATCTTGAGAATCTGCCAGCCTGCTTGTATCATCAGCTAGCGTGAGAATTTGCTAATTCATATGCTGTCTTTCTAGTACCTTAAGCTTAGTTTTCAGTTTTGTTTATTTACTGTATTTTCCGGCGTATAAGACGACCCCCTAATTTTCCAGTTAAAACATAGGTTTTGGCCTATACTCGCCGTATAAGACTACCCCGCCTTCCGAGGCTGACGGACCCACCACCGAAGACCCGGTAGGGAACCGCCCAGTGAGTACACCCCCCACCCACGTCCTGCCCCCCCCTCAGAAACCACAACCCATAACCCCCCCTGCCTTGCTCCTTGTCCCCTGACCACTCCTTCCCAAGACCCCCAACCCTAACTCCCCCCCAGGACCCCACCCCCTGCCAAACTTGCCCCGCTCCCTGTCCCCTGACTGCCCCGACTCCATCCACCACCATCCCAACAGACCCCAGGAACTCCCACGCGGCGCCTACCCAAGCCCCCTTCCCCATCCCCTGTCTGCCCCCCCCAGAACCTCTGCCTGATACAACCCCTCCACCCCAGTCCCAGCCCTGGCCCGGGCCTCTTACCCCAGTCGGGGCCCAGGGTCGGAGCCGCAGCCGCGGGGCCTGACTCCCCGAGCCGACACCAGGACCGGCGCCGCAGCCGCGGGGCCCGGGCCAACACCTGAGCTGGAGCCGGCGCCGCAGCCGCGGGGCCCGGCTCCCCGGGCCGGGACCGGCGCCGCAGCCGCAGCCGTGGGGCCCGGCTCCCCGGGACCGGCTGACACCGGAGCCGGAGCCGCAGCCGCGGGGCCCGAGCTGGGCCAGGTCCGAGCCGCGCAGGCGGGACCGGTCCGAGCCGGGGGTGCTTGGCTGGGACCGGGCTGGGGCGCTCGGCCAGGGCCAGGAAGAGCTGTCCCGCCCCCTCCCCCACACGCCCGGCTTACCTGCCCGCTCCTTTTTTCAGGCTTCCCGCGAAGCCGGGGAAGGGGAGGAGAAGGCGGGCGGAGCGTTCATGGGAGCGGTGTCATCTATTAAGCCTGCTCGGATTGGCTGAGTCAGAGAGGCGGGCTATTACAACCTTTGCCAATCCGAGCAGGCTTTGTATGCATTAATAGAATACACCAGTGAGACCCCTCCCAGGATTGGCTTAGCAGAAGCTGTTTATACCTGGCGTATAAGACGACCCCCGATTTTTGGGGGTTGTTTTTTAGTTTAAAAAGTCGTCTTATACGCCGGAAAATATGGTACTAGGTAATCTGCTTTGATCTGTGTGCTATCACTTGTAATCACTTAAACTCTATCTTTTGTAGTTAATAAACTTATTTTATGTTTTAATCTAACCCAGTAAATTTGGAGTGAAGTGCTTGGAAATCTCAGCTTGGTTTAATACAGGCTCATTGCATTTCCTCTCCACATTGAGGGGGAGGCCAATTGGATAATAAATTCATAATGGTTGGGGTTTGGACCACTGCAGGACTGTACAGCTCTGGGGTCCTAGGCTAGGAAGCTAGTGGTTATTTTGGCTGTAGATTCTCTATTGTTGGTTTATGCGGTGGCTGGTCAGAGATTCTCCATATAACTGCAGCTGGGTGTGTCCCTACCTATGTTAATGCTGGAGGAAGTGTAAGACCAGGAGCAGGTTTGCAGCTTGTCATAGCAGCACAGTGTGAGAGGGATCCCAGGCTGGTGGGACAGAGGGCTCAGTGGTACCCCAATTCCAGGTGGTACCCCAAGGGGAACCCGTCACACCCTGTCAATACAGTTCCAAAAAATGACTGTTCAGGTTGATTCTTCTGGGGCCCTCTGGGAATAAAATGGCAAATAGCATTTTTGAAATTTGGCTTAAGTTAAATTGTTTTTAGGGTCTTTAAGAGGAGCTTTCTTGTGGTGGTCTGAAGGTATTCAAGGGAAAATAGACAAATTAAAGAAGAAAGAACATACACTTGTGTGCTTCCAAACTCTGTCCTTTCCAGCATATTATATATATAGTGCATTTGAATTTGTTAATGCTGAGATTAAATGAAAAGGTTTATACTGTTATAAATTCCTTGTGTCAACTTAGTACTTGTGTTGCACCAAGCTAGAATATTTGTTCTGGAGCATGTCTATGCTCTGCTTGTTTATCTTTTCCTGTTTGCTTTTTGTACAATTTTAATATGGTTATCTGTGTGTATTAAAGTAGTGGGTAGAGCTGGCTTAAGTTGTGGGCTAAGATGATCTGTGCTGCCCATCAGATTTCACTGCTTTCATCTGTGATCTGGAAAGGCATAGAAAATACCGATAGATACAGCTTTCAGAAAAAGATTACCCAGTCTTTATGCTGTGATAGATTTTCATTATGCTTTGTCTTGAATTTGCTTTGTAAACCATGTATAGAGAAGTAGCTGTCAATTTGTGATCATATTGTGAATTAGTAGACCAGTGTTGAGAGATACTCTCTAATTTTTGCCTAAAAGTTGAACTTAACTTTCCAGATATGATCTAACAATTTTAAGACCCGCAATCCAGAACTTTCCAGGAGATTCTAGCATGTTTATGCTGGGTTGAGATGTGCAAGAATGTCATCAGAAGTCTTCCCAAGAGCAGTACTCTCGCTTTTCATATCCTTTTCAAAACTCATTGTTTTTTCTGAATCACTATTTGGTTCCCACTTTAATATTTTTCAGCTATTGCAATGATGTCTTGTGGTTACTTTCAGTTAGTATGAAGGAAAGGTTGGTGCATCTTAGTATGAAGGGAAGGTGGTTTGATACCTGGTGCATCTCTGGTTTTGAAATATGGCTAACTGTACAGAGCAAGGCTGCTTCAAAGGCAGCAGCTTTGAGGCTCTCAAGCACTCTTCATTTTGTAGTGTGCTTGGATGTAGAGCTCTGTGTGGGACTAGTGTAGAACCCTGCAGTAGAACCGAGGTCCTGCAGGACCTGCTGCCATAATAGCGGAGTGAGTGGGAGCAGGATTTAAAATAGTCCAATGCAGGGCTCTAGCTGGAAACTGAAAGTGCTCTAACACCCCACACTCATTTGCTAACCAGCCAGTGGTTCTGCAGTGGTGACTAGCATGTTCAAATCTCGTGGTCAGGGCCGGCTCCAAGCACCAGCGCAGGAAGCAGGTGCTTGGGGTGGCCAATGGGAAGGGGTGGCATGTCCAGGTCTTCGGCGGCAATTCAGTGGCGGGTCCCTCTTGGAGGGAAGGACTGGCTGCCGAAGAATGAAGCGGTGCAGTAGAGCTGCTGCCGAAGTACTACCGATCGTGGCTTCTTTTTTTTTTTCCCCTCCACCTCTTGGGGTGGCAAAAAAGCTGGTGCCAGCCCTGCTCATGGTAACTGCGTGCATCATCCCTGTTGCTTTTTACGTTCATTTAAAAGGAAGAATGGGGGGAGATTCCAATTTGAGTAATTAGCCATTTAAAATGAAAAACATTAATACATTCTTATAGTAAACCAAAAATAATAAAATGAAACAAGACTGTGTGGATCCTGCATGTTTACTGAGGCAAGGATGTTACAAAATGTTTGCGTTTCAAGCATTAATTAGATGAGTTTTTGCCCTTTGCAACAGATTTGCAGCACACCACTATTTGGTGTTAGGAGCTAGGGATGTGGGGATTTTTTTATAAAAAAAAAAAAGGGCATTTCAAAACTAGGAGGAAAAAGGGGTTGTTTCTGGTTTGAGGAAGCATTTGTTCTACATAGAGACCATTCAGGTTGGGGAAGTGGAGAAAAGTTTTTTTTTTTTTTTTTTTTTTTCAGTCTTTGGGACAAACTTTTCTTTGTTCCCTCAGCCATTATCTTTAATGTGTAATAAGATAATGTTTTGCATATATTGCTCTTTGGACCTAACCTAGGTAGGATAATATACAGGAAACTGAGCTTATTAGGCTATGTACATATCAATAGTTTCTGATGACATGGTAACCATAAGCAAAGTTTTAGTGGTTTGCGTCACTTGAATCTTAAGATGTTTATAGCTTTACTTAACATATTGGTGCTAAACAATAATCCTCTTAAGTTTAAAAATATTGCAGAGTGTACAGCGTGTATATAATAACCCGGACAAGAATTAAAAGCTTACAAAAATGACTCTCCTGCCCTTCTTTGTGTTGCAAACACCTATTAGAGAAGCAGTAGAAATATAGAATACCTTGGAGATGTTTGTGTGTAACATAGTCATTTTAGACTAATAAGTCACTTTTCTTATTGTGCATATACAAAACATGTGACAAGTTAATAGGTGTTCTTTATAAATCCAAAAATTCAGAGAGAGTTCAGCCAATTGGGGTATAGCTGACTTGAGATTACACTGCTCTATAGCCAAAATGCTTCTGAAATAAATGTAGTCAAACTTTACTAATTCTGGGTCACTGAGAACGAAAATGATGCTTAAAATTGTTGATTGGCTCTAGTTTTCAAGTTATGTTATTGGGTCAGTATATACGACCCTTGACTTGGGAATAGCGGAGAATAAGTGAGTTATAAAGGGAAGGGATCTCAATTTAAACCAGAAATGACTAAAATACATCTTTGACTGGATCTATGAATAAATCTATGACTGGGTTTGGACAGTACTTGCTTTTTAGGCAAAACAATGAATGATGCAATCTGAAGCTGGTATTGCGTCATACATGATATGAATTGCATCATGTTATTCCTAGAAGTCATGGATGATGCAATCATAACGAAACTTACATCACTCTGCTGAACAAATTGCCCTATATCAGCTCTAGAAATCATACAGTGTCGTGCTCTCTTATTTGTCAGTGTTTGATTTTGCAAAGGGACACATTTCTGTTTAGCCAAACAGATGCCTCGCACTTGTGTGAACAGTGCAAATAACTTCTGCTATGTTTGTGGTGAAGTGACTTTTGCATCACAAAAGCACAGTATAACCACTATGTTTAAGAAAGCCTATCACCTTTATTTTGGCTGCAAAATTGGAGATCAGGACAAGAGGTGGGCCCCACACATATGCTGCAACACTTGTGCAACAAATCTTCGCCAGTGGTTGAACAGGAAAAGGAAATCTATGCCTTTTGCAGTGCCAATGATTTGGAGAGAGCCAACAGATCATACCAGCAATTGTTACTTCTGCATGGTGCCTCCAGTTGGGAAAGGTGTGTCAAAGAAGAAAAAGTGGACTGTGCATTATCCAAACATTCCATCAGCTATACGCCCAGTACCTCACCGAGAAGGACTGCCGGTTCCTGATGCACCAGAATCATTCTTACTTGAGTCAGACGAGGAAGAGGATGAAACTTCTGGTCCTGAACCATCAATGTCACAGGACCCACATTTTCTCCCATCCTCCTCCTCTGAACCACACCTCATAACACAAGGGGAACTGAATGACCTTGTCAGGGATTTGGAACTACCCAAGAGTAAGGCAGAGCTGTTGGGCTCCAGACTACAGCAGTGGAATCTCCTGGCAGGTGATGTTAGGGTTTCCATGTTCCGTGACCGTCAAAAGGATCTTGTCCTATTCTTCTTCATGGAAGGTGATCTTGTAGCCTGCAACAACATCAGTGGTGTGATGGCAGCCCTCAACATTGTTCACGATCCAGATGAGTGGAGACTGTTCATTGATTCATCGAAGACGAGTCTTAAAGCTGTTTTACTGCATAATGGCAATATTTTGCCATCAATTCCAGTTGGTCATGCAGTCCATATGAAGGAAACCTATGACAACATGGAACAACTTTTGAGGTGCATAAACTATGACCAACATCAGTAGCAGTTTTGTGGCGATTTGAAGGTTGTTGCTCTCTTGCTTGGTCTGCAGACTGGATACACAAAGTACTGCTGTTTTCTCTGCGAATGGGATAGTCGTGCAAGAGATTCCCACTACATCAAGAAAGATTGGCCACTCCGACAGTCATTGGAGCCTGGAAGGAAAAGTGTTCAGCATCTACCACTTGTTGAATCAAGGAAGATTTTGTTACCACCCTTACACATCTTTGTCAAGGCCACTGACAAAACACAAGCAGCTTTCAAGTACCTCCGTGGAAAATTTCCAAGGTTAAGTGAAGCTAAGATAAAGGAAGGTGTCTTTTTTGGTCCTCAGATTCGTGAACTTCTTCGAGATGATGCATTTGACCATGCGCTGCGTGGCAAGGAAAAGACGGCATGGAAAGCCTTCCAGTTAGTGGCAATAAATTTTCCCGGAAACAACAAGGCAGACAACTACAGGTTGTTGGTGGAAAACCTCCTCAAGGCATACAAAAGCCTTGGTTGCAACATGTCACTAAAGAGACATTTTTTGCACTCTCATCTAGATTTTTTTCCACCGAACTGCGGAGCAGTGAGCGATGAGCACAGCGAGCGATTTCACCAGGACATTGCAACAATGGAGAAACGCTATCAGGGCAAATGGAGCCCATCAATGCTTGCAGACTATTGCTGGACAGTGACAAGAGATGCTCCATTTAATGAATACAAGAGACAAGCCAAAAAGCGCCGAGTAGACACTGAATAGGACTAAACTATGTACATAATAGTTTTTTGCCTTTTGTTTCATAATACATTTTAGTTAGATAACCCTTTTGCTGATTTTTAAAGTGTTACATAAACAGGACAGGTGAAATATTATCATGTAAAGCAGCCATAAACACATGAAAAGACCTAGGTTTACAATTTATGATTAAAACTCTACTATCTACACAATATACATAGACATAAAATGTAAAAACTTACATAACTTAGAAACAGTAGCCAATCAGTTGTTTTAATTGTCATATTTGAATTCAGCACATCAAAATACATAATAAATAGCGCATTTTATCTCTGAAGCAGATGACTTCTCAAAAATTGTAGACCAGTGTTATCTGCCTCTTGCAATTCTGTTGGATAAACTGTTCGTTTTGCATGTTTTGTTCACTTCTGATGTGGAGTTTCATTGCTGATATTACAGCTGTGGAATACAAGGTCCCAGAACCAAGATATGTAGGTAACAAGACAGATGTGTACCAGGTACCTATATCTCTCAGGTACACTGAAGCTTAGAAATTTTACCTTCTGTCCATCCCAGCTAAATAAAACCAACTGGCTCTTACACAGAATCTCACAAATTTGTGGAAGTGGCACTATACATTTTGGTGCGGGAGATGGAGACCTGTCAGGTAAATGGCTAGGTTTCTTCTGCCTGGAAGCCTCTTCTTTCTTTTTGTAATCTGAAAATATGGATGAAGCGCTATTATGAAACAGGTTATTGTTATTTCCATAGCCACCTGGAGCAGATTTTACTCATCCTGGATTATCTGTTTTGAGGACAGCAAAACGTTGATCAAGTAAAAAACTTCAGCAAAACATAGCATACTCTTTTGAAACTAATTGCAAAGCATAATACAGAGTATCATTAATGAATAGCTAAACCTCCTCTTTGGACAAAAAGAGCACTAGTGTTACAGTATGTACTTGTATTTCTGAACTTTGCTAACATCAAAGCATAGAATAATATCTCCGTTAGTGGGTTCCCCTCTTTCTTCCATCCAAAGTGTATAAAATAAATGTGTGTGTGTCTGTCTAATATAATATACTTCAGAGTATTTGATTGCTTAAAGAAAAGGATAGATCAATATTTCTTCAGGAGCCAAAATTAGTATAATGTAAGAGCAGAAAGATATCTGGCTTTTTAAGTTTGCTGTTTCTCTTAACATTTTCTCTTATAGTTCTCAGGGGGATTGGGTTGTTCAGCAGCTACTTCCTACATTTTTTTTCCTGTGCAGACATTACCAGGCTCATTTTCCACTAATGCCTATCACCACTAAAGTCTCTTACTTCATTAAATCAAGTGCTAATTTAATAGCCAGATGATAATACCTGAGTTGCACTAAAACATTTATTAGGGGTGAATTCAGTGAGGTCTGTCACTAAGACTCTAACCAGGTTCAACAAGGAAGATACGGCCACATGGATTTTTTAATAATGCAAAGTGAAGTCTAATGTTGCTGTTCTGTTGATTTTTATTTTATCTTAGTTCAAGGGTCTTTTGTTTTTGTATAGTGCAGTAGACACCTAAATAGGATGATAATTCTGCATACTTAAACACAGGTACCACATGTGAATTTGAATTTTCAACTTCCAACATGGATTCACTTTGCTTTTGGCCTGCTTGTGGAGTTTGACCTCACTGACTTATGTTTACTTGTAAAACATAACTTGAGGAAAAGATATAGTATTTCTTATTTTCAAGATATTTGAAGTAGGACCATTTCTCGCTTTCTTTAAAAAGACACGTGTCTTGCATTGATAAAAGTTGACTTCTCTAATAAAAAAAAAATCAAAAAACCCCAAACCAAATTTAAAAAAAACCTTTGCGTTGGTGAGAAATGGCCCAGCGAAAAGTGTTTCCATACACATATTTTAAGCAGTTAAAAATATGAATAGCTTAAACTGTTTCTCACCAAAGGACGTGCAGCTAGCTAAAATATTCTCATGCTTTTGGGTTCCTGGTGTCTGGAAAATAATGGTACTTTTGTGTTCACACCTTTAATGGTAACACAGCAAGATGTGGGCTGCGTATGTTATCAGTCATCTTAATATTAGTGAAATCTTTTGATATGTTGGAGGATCTATAGGTTTTTTAACTTTGACTGTACAATTACAAAAGGCCTGTGACAAAGTCCTGCACAAGGCACTACTAAAGAAACTAAGTAATCTTGGTATGAGAAGCCAAGTACTGTCATGGATCAGAAACTCACTAACACAGAAAAGAGAGTAGAAATCAGTGGTCAGTTTTCAACATGACAGAAGGTTAACAGTAGAGTGCCACAAGTTTCTGTTCTAAGATGAATGATATTTAATAAATTTTGTAATGATCTGTAAAAGGAGTTGGTAGTGAGGTGGCAATTTGCAGATGACAAAACTGTAATTCTGTGCATGAAATGAGGCAGTGGCTTTGTAGGAAAAACTTTGTGATCATGTAATTGAAGGCTCTCATAATGAATACACATGAGAACAAATCAAAGGTGTACAGATGACTTTAATTTGTGCATTTCCTAATTGAGTGCTTGACTTTTTGAACATCTGTCCTGCAACCATGCTGGTACACAGGCCTGAAACCAGTCTATTCCATTTCTTTCTGTCATTTGTTACTGTTTCCATTTGCTCTGTGGTACTGAGATCTCCTCCTTGCCCTCCCGGCTAGAGTAGTTCTTAAACTTTCTCATGGGCTTCTTTATTTCCTCACAACAGCTGGTTTTCACTTAACAACTTCATGTGGGAGTCTGTATGTTGGCACCTGAAGTACATACCCCAAGCATGTGCAGCACTTTCCTCTCATTCTGGTGGAAATAAGCTGCTGGCAATTTCTCAGGTCTCTTCATTGTTGAGGAAATTGTTCCAACCAATGCCCTGAATTTTTTATAGGCACTATAAAAGGTGTCTAGTTTCTGTCTAGCATTTTAATAGATCTCCAGCTCTCACAGTTTGACTTTGCAATCTTAATATTCTTTTATTGATTTGTTTGTATATACTTTTAATAATACATTTTATCTAATCATTATGATGTCCTTGAGAAGTACTTGCAGAAATTTTGTATTGATAAATCATAACTTCATTGTAGAACTGCCAGTGTGGAGTCTGGAGGCTTTGGCAGCTGGGTGGGGCAGTTAGTTTTTGTCACCTCAGGAGACACTTTGAGACTGTGGAATAGCTAGATGTTTTCATTAAAATGAGCAGCAGTTTAAAATTCTTAAATTATGGTGCCTATATTTGTTTGCTGTGTGTTTGTAGCTTTGTTGGTCCCAGGATATGAGACACAAGGTGGATGAGGCAATATCTTTAATTGGACCTGTTTCTGTTGGTGGACCTAAATTGTCATCTTTAGGCTTCAGCAGCAACCCATTTTAGATGAATGGAACAGCATACACCTTTCAGAGCTATTGTTTGAGTATGTCTGCAGACTCAAGAAAACAGCATTTTGTACCAGCTAATGGTGAAAACATGAAGCAGGTGTGATCTTCATAACCATGAGAAGCGGAAAACTTACTTTCTTTTTTAAATGGAAGTTTACATTTTGGTGCACAATTCTGTGATTAGTAAGCAGAATGTGCAGCAAATGACATGACCATGGAGAACATTGGACCCTGTATGTAATGAATCAGCAAGAGGCTAAGCCCAAGATACCATTGTTCTTGAATATTTAGCGCAACTGATGGTGAAGTGATCTTTAAAGCTTGGCATCATCTGCTGGCATTGAGATTTAAAGTGCTAATGTCTAAAGTAGGCATGAACGGTGTGTTTGTTTGGACAAATATAGTGATGATTTTCTGAATCAACTCTTAATTGTCTGAAGAATAATTTGATCTTGGTAAGGTTGTGAAGGCAAATTGCTCTAAATAGTTTGCCATTAAGTGTCAGCCAGGTAGCGACTAATGGTTACATTTTATATCAAGACCACTATTGTAGAGTGAAGGAAAGCTATACTGTCTCCATTAACATCTGTGAAACTGGCCAAGCAGAGCTGTTTGCTTCTCTCTTTAGTTGCTACAGTGATTACAGTACAGCTGCCAGAACACAAGCCATTAAACTAATTGCTTACAAAGGTACTGAAAATATTTTAACTCAGATAGTAAATGTCTGTGAAAGGAATTTGTATACTAATACCCATCATGCTTTTTTTCATCCCTCATCTGGTGTCTGAGCTCAAAATGCAACAAACTGAAAAGTGTAGGCATGTCAGAAGGTGCATAGGGTTCTCTCTTATTTTTGGCTCTGCAAGTGAGAATGGCTTTTCCCACTTACTTTCTCTGAATTGGAATCATGTGGAAATCCATACAATTTTTTGTAAAATTACTGTGCTTTGTCCATACCCCTGAAATAGAAAGCTGTGGATACAATTGAGAGGTTATCACACTGATCAGAGTTTCATCTTCAACCAGTTTCATGGCAGCACCATGGGGAGGAGAACAAAAAACCCATTAGGGATCTAGAAAAATCATAAAGGAAAGTTGCTGCCAGTCCTTTTTGGCAGCTATAGCTAGGTGCCTTGTAAAAGCAGCTTCTGTTGCCATGGAGCCTCTTAATCCAAGGTCAGCTTCTGGCATCATGGCTTTCACATGGCAGAAAACCTTGTCCTGTTCAGCTTTGAAAAAAATAAATATGGAATAGCCTTGGGCAGAATTAGTCTATTATTGCAGCTAAATTACTGAGCTGCAGTGAGAAACTGAACTGAAAGGAAACCTTTTGTTACCAGAAAAAAAAAATCTGATTTTTAAAACTCTGGTATCCTCTCCAGTCAGAAGCCTGTAAACTGGAGTTTAAAGGAAGATGTTTAACAATTGGTAAATATTTTTTGCAGCATTTGTATAGCCTTTATTTCACTTGACACAACCATGTTTTGTGTCTAAATTCTGACCTGCCTTTATGATTATATGATTTTTAGACTCTCTTAGCACAGCTTTATTTTCAAGGTTTGTTTTCCTCTGCTAGTCCTCAGAAGACAACAGAGAGACTGAGATGAGACAAAACTGTGCCTTTCTTATTGCTACATGTCAATACAAAATGTAAAGAGGTTTTATAAACGAGTCCTTAAAATGTCTCCTTTGAAGTTATGTACTGTCATTTCCATAGCATGGAACTCTTTACCTCAGACTCTGAAATAAGAGGCTGGCCACGGTGAATTGTTTTGAAGGACACCACTGAGCTGCCACCTGAAAGTGGGATTGAAAGTGAAATTGAATTTTTGGTTTCAAAATGAAACATTGTGCAAGTTTTATTTGGAAGCCTACTGCATAATAGAATGAACCAGAGAAAAAGATCTGGGGAGGTTGGGAAAAGTTGGGCAACATATTGAGGAGGGAAAATATGAACGGGGAGAGAAGTAGCAAAATACCAGTAGTGTAAAGAAGTCATCTGTGGAAGGCCGGGGAAGATACAGTACTGCTTTTCCCTGCGTGAGTGGAAAGTATTTTTAGACGCAGAAGATTTCTGGGTGGTATGAAGGTGGAGGGGGGGATTCTAACAGGTATGAAGGGAGGGGAGGGAGGATTCTGTTAGAACCCATGAATTCTAACAGAAAATTTAATTTGGCCCTCTATGTAGGAGTCTGAGACTTCTGTTTTAAACACAAATTTGTGTTTTGTAGACTCAGTATAAATGTAAATGCTCAATTGGGTAATTTATTTTTTAAAATGGTAGAACCAGCATCTCTTCTGGGTTGAGAACTTGTATAAATTCCAACACAATGCAAACTGAAGTTAGACCCCTCAAAAATGGAGGACTGTAATGGTAAAACATTGACAGGAATATAGTACTTGAAGTATGAACCACAGAGCATTTATCATACTGCTTCTGTGATTGCTGCACCTTGGCTTTCAGATGTACTAAACTTGGGAATAACTCCTGTGTTTAATAAAACATTTTGGACAAGTTTGTATCAGAAGACTTGTGTCTTATGCACTCACTGGGGAGCAAAAATAGTTTTAGGAAAATATATGTAGGAGTGGAAGTAAAGTAAAATAGAACAGGAATTGTTTACACTAAGATTATTGGGCAATTGGCTCTTTTTTCTTATCAGCTTGCAAAGAGCCATATTTTAGAGCCCCATTTCTTTCTTCACTGTTTTTACCAAAGAAATCGGTAATACATGTTTAGATTGAATTTGCTCCAAATAAAAATTATAAACCAGAATCTTACCAGTCTACCTCTAACTCACCCTTAAATTTATTTCCTTTATGGGCTGACACAAAGTCCAGCCTGAATTCCTAGAGTAAAAGAGCAGTCTTTTCATCTGATCTGTTGCTAGAAGTGCAGCTTCTGTACAGAAAGTTGGTTTAGGGACCAGGAATGAGAGTGCATGAGACCTACAGCAGAGTTTCGGCAGGAGAGTGATTAACTAGATAGTGAAATTGAGGGGACATGTCTTTGTGTCCTCAGTAGCTGCACCTTGTGTGTCACTACTCATCTTGACATGCATCTGACGAAGTGAGTATTCACCCACGAAAGCTCATGCTCCAATACGTCTGTTAGTCTATAAGGTGCCATGGGACTCTTTGCTGCTTTTACAGATCCAGACTAACACGGCTACCCCTCTGATACTCATCGTGGTTAATCTTCTTCCTTCCTCTCCCTGCTAGATTTTGGGCATTATTAAACTCCATTGCAGCAAAGATTTGGAATAAGGGAACAAAAAACGTTCCAGTCAAGTGAGGGTTATGTCCCCTCAAGGAGTCCTTTGATTTGATATTTCCTGACATTCTGCCAATTATTACAGGGGAAGATGGCTTGTTCTCTGGAGAAATACTTTCACATTTGCCACTGAGAGAGACCGAAATTAACACTGATGTAATTTCATGCCCCTCTTTCCTTATTCTCTTACTATAAACTTTTTCTTCTTGTTTCACAGTCACAGATGAGGACACAGTGAAGAGGTATTTTGCCAAGTTTGAGGAGAAGTTCTTCCAAACCTGTGAGAAGGAACTTGCCAAAATCAACACTTTTTATTCAGGTAAGCTGCTTATCTACCTCTAATAGAATTAGTAGAAGGTATAGCACACAAAGACCTAAGACTTCCAAACCCACAGAATAACCATAACATTCCTGAAGGTCTACCATCAGATAATCATAGGGTGTGTCTATGTAAGAAAGCTGCTTTAACTTAAGGTGTGAATTTAAAATGATATAACTAAATCTGTTCCAAAAAAGCTGTGTATGCTCTTGTTTGGTTTGAATGTCATATTTCAGTTTAACTCTGTTAGAAATAGACTTAAGCCAAACCAGAATATGCCACACTTAAACAAAAATATGAGTGTGTCCAACCGCCGTTTGTGCCAGCTGAACTGTATAGGTTTAAAAAACAGTTTAAGTTAAACCAGTGCAACTTTCTGATGCACACAACCCTATAGCCAATGGCAGGTAGCTGACAAATACGTTACGCAGTAATGTAACCTGTGCTGCTGTTTCTGTTCAAATTTATTAGAGTTGATGGGACTGAAAAATGGAGAAACCTAGCAAAGACGTTATAATTGCTGTGTTTCTTCTGTGAAAGTTATACCCATTTTTGTTAGTACAGCATTTTGAAATGTCCACTGGAGTGAAGTTTCTCACAATGTATAAATATGCTAGAAATAAAGATTAAAACTGATTGAGCTGAGTCTGTCATTTGTGTAATAATACTTCTAGAAAAGGCTTTGCAACAGTGGTATTATAGTAACATGCTGTCAGATTTTGGGCCAGTTTCCATCCTGTTTTGGAAATGGGTTTCATACCGGGGGGAATTTATATATGAATGTAGAACAAGAAGCAATGGGCTTAAACTGCAGCAAGGGAGGTTTTGGTTGGACATTAGGAAAAAGTTCCTAACTGTCAGGGTGGTTAAACACTGGAATAAACTGCCTAGGGAGGTTGCAGAATCTCCATCTCTGGAGATATTTAAGAGTAGGTTAGATAAATGTCTGTCAGGGATGGTCTTGACAGTATTTGGTCCTGCCATGAGGGCAGGGGACTGGACTCGATGACCTCGCGAGATCCCTTCCAGCTCTACAATCTATGAATGTGATTTATTCACATTTGCCATAGTTTTTCTTAGCATTTTGTTAATTACTAAAACTTTGTATAACAAAGTTTATGGTGCCTCCTGATAGCCTGTCAGTTGCTCTAATTTAATTGAGAAGTGAATACATAATGTTGAATATATGGCTCTAAAAATTGTGATAAGCACTGGAGATGACTTCATTGAGGGAAGCACCAGAAGCTGGTCTATGAGGTAAATAACAATCAATAAAACTCAAATGTCAGTAATTGTTCACTACTGCTGCCCTCTGCCCAGATTCCATGTAGGGAAGTAGTCTCTTCTTCTCTGTTGGTCCTCCCTGCTCTATTGGCTCCATGGAGGAAATTCCCTGTCCCATACATGGCTGCTGCTTCTCTCAAGCCTCTCTATGAAGATTCCTTTCATCCTGCTACTACCACCCTCCACCCACTTCAGACTAGCTCCCTCGCTGGACACTTAAATTGAGAAAGCAGATAACAAAGTGTGTCCTCAGAAAGTGACTGCCACCTTCACTCTCAATTAATCTTAAACATAGCCCTGTGCTTCCAAAAGAAACTGCTCACTCATACCCTTCTTAGCCCACTAGGATTCTTGTGCCTGGAGTTACAAAAACTACCTTCATTGCATGGTCAAATTGCACTGCCTTGACCTGGTGGAAAAGTCCTGGCTGGGAAGGGGTCAGGGTGGGTGCCCTCTTAAAGGAGCATACCCCATTGATGTAAAAGTACCCGTTGGTGGGGTCATTCTGGTTAGAACCCTATTCCACAGGATCATCTATTCATACTAAAACAGCAGCTGTTGCTTTGTTTTCTGCAGTGCCTAGGGAAAGACATGCAGTTGAGTTCTCTACCGCTCAACTCCAGAATAGTATGCATGAATATTATATTTTCATGCTAGTACATGAAACAAAAATGAAACTCATGTATCCAGGCACTGTTAAATGCAAAAAAAGTAACACTGAAAAAACCTGAAATATTGTTCTTAATTTGATTTATTTAGTCATCTAAAATGTTTAAAAGTAACAGCAGTAACCAAAACTCCTTCAGACACTATTTTAGACTTGCCACTTTAATTAGGTAATGTTTTATTATTAACTCTTTAATATGAAGTCCCAAAACTTAGACTATCTCTTATTTTGTTTTAAAACCATGTCATTTCTCTCTACCCCTCCCCCTACAAGTATTTCATATACCGTTAAAAACATAACAGCAGCTTAGAGCTTGACTCACTCTACAACCACCACCTATGTGCACAAAATAGAATAAATAATTAATTTCAGGGTGAAATGTTTTAATATTTAAGGTATGTTGATGCTGATGTGCTGTTAAAGTATTGGAACAGTAAACTTTTTTCTGATTGCTGTAAATCTGATTACATTATACTCTTGATGTGAAAAAATCTTTTTTGTACTATAAATGCTTAAATCTGAAAACTATTATTCAATTTCACTTGAAATTTGAAAGGTTGTAACAAATGGGGACGATAGTTAAAATCTTGTCCTCCTTTGCAGAATCAGATTGAACACATTATAAAATGATAAAGAAATCAATTTTCTGTTAGTATTCAACATCCTGGAATCAGCTCTCGATCTGATACTGCATTTCCATAATGAAGATCTGCAAACATCATTTTCCAGCAACTTTTTACTTTCAATGGAATTGCTAGTTAATACATGATGAGTTTTTCACCTATTTAAAATTTCAAAAAGCTGTGCAGAACAGAATGATTTAACTTTCATTAGTGAGTGTGACAATCAGTCTTGTAACAATAGGTTTCCTTGTGCCTTAATTATGGAGTGGCAGTGTGACTTCCCATAATATAAAATCATTTCAAGAGTGCTCCTGTATTTCACCCCAGCAATGGATAACTGCCTGAGGAGCATCACTTGAATTGTTCATGCCAGACCTATGATCCTGTCATACTTCAGGCATGTGTTGATTTGGAGTGCAATCTGGTACTTGTCAGTTATTCTAGTCATGTGCATGGTTGAGAGGCATTCTTAGTCTTAGGTGTAGACCATGTCTTAACAGAAACTGTCTTATGTACACCTCCCATCCAGATGATCTCCCAGGCCACTTTCCTTCCTGTTGAAAATTGCATAACATCCTTGTAGATAACTACAGGAATTACAAAAACAACAAGGAATCCAGTGGCATCTTAAAAACTAACAGATTTATTTGGGCATAAGCTTTTGTGGGTAAAAAACCCACTTCTTCAGAAGCATACTCAGACGACTATCTTCTCAAGGCGTCATCTGAAACTGTTGCCCTTAATGCCATACAAATGACAGTGGACCTTTTCTCGAGTCTCGGCCTTCACCTAAACCTGAAAAAATCTATGCTAACACTGGTGCAACACCTAGAGTTTATCGGGGCACAGTTGGATGCCATATGAGCAATGTTCCCTCTAATTTTGTTCTGCCACGTGTGGAATGAATGTTATGTGCACCAATATTGAGGTACTGTGCAGATGTGAGCCACCAGTAGAAACAAAAAACCTAGATATAATACATATTTTTTAAAAAGTTACCAAATGTATGGAAGACGACGACATCATTAGAGACTACCAAAAATGACAAATTCCAATACAAGTCCATGAGTTAATGGATAATGTGTTAGGTATGGTGACAGAATTTTGAAGTTAATCTTAACTGACTCCTTTTTTTTTTTAATATTTGAGGTTTTTTGTTTTTAAATATGTTTTTAAATAATTTGTTTCTTGGACCAGCACTTAAAAATCTTAACCGTTAGCAAATGAAGTTTCTTCAAGGGCTTGCTCATGTCCATTCCACGTTAGGTGCGAATGCACTGCGAGCACCGTTGTCAGAGGTTTTTCTGTCATTGGTATCAACTGGGCCAGCTATAGTGTGCTCTGGTGCTTCATGCTTATGCCTTGATATAAGGGGCACTGCCAGACCTGCACCCTCTGAGTTCCTTTTTGCCATGCACAAAGGTTGTTGGAACAATTCTTCTTGCTTTGGCAAGGCATTTTTCAGTGGTTTTCTTCTCTGTATCTTAGTGTATTATTCTTAGTATAGTTGTAGTGTAAATATTGTGACTGGTTCTGTACTAGTGTAGATAGTTAGATCCCTTCCTTTATCATAGAGGGGCTCCCTTCTCCCCTGGTGCCGGGCATGCCCCGGGCTTCAAACCTTGTGCCTATGCCTGTGAGTGACCCACACTCCAGTTGTCTGAGTCTAGGAGAGGCTTACGTAAGATTTATGTCAGATTTGTTGGGACTTTAAGCCTCGTACAAAGAAGGACAAAGATGTTAAGCTGAGGGCTATCCTCATGGAAACTGCTTTTAGACAGGCGTCAGAGCCAAGCTGCTTAGATTCGGCACTGAGCACTTCGGCCTTGGTGCGAAGCGCCCCTTTGGCACTGTGTATTTCCTGGCACCATTCTCCATCTTTGGTGCCAAAGAAAAAACATAAAAAGCAGTGCTCCGAGAGAGAGAGTGCTCTCCAGTGCTGAAGAAAGGAAATCAAGCAGAAGGCAGTAGAGTGCGACCTGCGTTGGGCCACTCCTCAACCCCTAGTCCCATGGCAGCACCGTCAACTCTGCCCAGAGGGACGTTGAGTCCGGTGCGGGACCCCCTGCCGGCATCAGGCAGTCATTGCAGCACCAGTGGAATCACGGTGCCTTCTACCCCAGAGGGCTTTGCAGCAATCAGGGACTTAATACTGCTCCCAGTACCACCGACTCTGATGGGGCAACCACCAGCTTTGAAGATCACGAGCTACACCCATCCTAAGGTGAAGTGAAGTGAAGCCCTACACCCATCCCAAGGGCTGCCACCGATACCCATATTACATGCTGCCGGACCCCAGTGTGGGTCCACCTGCTGGTAACTGACCAGATGGACAGTGGCCTATGCAATGGCCATTCTGGAACCCATGGGGGTTTCCCCTGGTACAGGGTCTGTCATCCCACCAGTTGTACTCGGTTGCTTCCAAGAGGCGGGCTCCCACACCACTTGGCATTGGACCCTGATTCTGGTACTGATACACAGAATGTGAGCCCCATGGAGGCTGAAGAAGAAGCCCTTCCTGTGGTACAGGCCTCTTCCTCCTCCTCCTCCTCCTCCCTGTTGTTTTTGGACTGACTTTCCCACTTCAGCCTGGCGTGGTCCCTCTTGGACAGCTGGGTGCTAAATATAGTGGTAAATGGTTATACCCTTCAGTTTACATCCATCCCTGCCTCCCATCTTCCATCCCCCTCCCTCTTCAGGAACCCTTCTCACGAGCAACTCCTAGCCCAGGAGATGCAAACTCTCAGATGGGTTAGGGCCGTGGAAGAGGTGCTTCAAAACTTGAGAGGGAAGGGGTTTTACTCCCTATATTTTCTAATCCCAAAGGCTAAAGGGAGTCTTCGCCTCATCCTGGACCTGCATCGCCTCAACAGATATTTCAATAAATGGAGGTTCCACGTGGTCTGCCTGGCCTCCATTATCCCCTCCCTGGATCCAGGTGAGTACACTGCACTCAACTTGAAGGATGCTTACTTTCATATCTCCATCTTCCATGGCCACAGAAGATTCCTCAGGTTTATAGTAAACCAGACTCACTATCAATTCACCATTCTGCCTTTTGTCCTGTTTGCAGGCCCCCGGGTTTTTACAAAACATATGGCGGTGGTAGTGGCATGCCTCAGAAGACAAGGCATTCAAGTCTACCCATACCTCAATGACTGACTCAGACTCAACGTAGGCCAGAGCATTCCTTCCAGAGGCTTGATTCCAGACAATGTCGGACCTGATATCCAGGGTCATGGCTCACTCAATCACAAAAACCTGGATTTGCCACAAGATCCTGGGACACTTGGCCACATGCATTTACATAGTACGGCATGCAGGGCTGTGCCTCAGACTCATGCAGACGTGGTTAGCTCACCGAATAGGCACCACTTGGACTCGGTGCTTACTGTTCCAGCCCTGGTCCTCACCTCCCTCAACTGGTGGAAAGACCTCCAGTCAGCAATGGGGATGCCCCCTTTGTTGCCCACCCACCCTCGCGTAGCTGTCAGTGTCCCTAGCGTTGGATGCTTCAGACCTAGGTTGGGGAGGCCATCTTGATCCCCCCAGGAAGAGCTTCTCCTGCACATAAATGACAGGGAGCTCAGAGCGGTCCATTTAGATTGCCAAGTGTTTCTCCCCCAGATCACAGGCAACACCACGGCCATGTTCTACATCAGCAAGCAGGGACAAGCATGTTCCTCTGCCCTGTGTCAGGAGGCCATCCGTCTGGGAATTCTGTGTGCAGCACTCCATCCGCCTTGAGACTTCCCATCTTCCGGGAGCCCGGAACGCCTTGGCCGATCATTCAGCAGATGTTTCTCTTCTTATCATGAGTGGTCCCTTCACCTAGAGATCACCAGGTTCATCTCCCAGGTATACCTGTACGCAACCAAGAAGAACAGGAAATGCCATCAGTTTTGTTTGCTGCAGCGGCACAGCCTGGACTCACTTTCAGCTGCCTTGCTGCTTCAGTGGACAGAGCTCCTATTCTACGCATTTCCTGTGGTTCTTCTGGTTCACAAGGTCCTTCTGAAAATCAAGTGGGACCAGGTGAGAATTATTCTTATGGCCCCAGCGTGGCTGCCCCAGGACTGGTTTAGCACACTGCTAGACTTATCAGTAGTACCTCTGCTGCTGCTCCTGCTTTGCCTGGACCTGATCTCACAGGACCATCTGACCTTTGAGACCCTTCACCTGGCTGCATGGAAGCTGTTTTCAGAGAATGCTTCTTGATCACTCCCTAGAGGAGTATTTGTTGGCTTGCTTTTTACTGCAGACTTCTTACCCACGGCCTGGTTGCTGGCCCCTCTCCCCAAACCTTCTGTTTGTATAGAGTATCTAGTTGCATAGTCAGTGACACACATACAGATGGATAGCAGTCAACCTGTCTTTTTGAGAGCTCTTGTGCCATGTCAGGAAGTAATGGGTGACTCTAAGAATGTGATTGATGGAAACGGAATTTGGCAATTGCTCCAGAAGGTATCACTTTTCTCTTCAACCTTTGCCACTGAGATTTCACTTTGGTTCTGCAGTCAGTGGACACCAGGGCATGTAGTGTGCAATATACTCCTGGAGGCTGTTTTCAGTTTCTAAATATGTGCTTTTTCTGACCTTCTGTGTAGCAAATTGTTTAGAAGTCACTAAAAGCAACAAAGTTGAAGTCATACTGTGTGTTGCAAAAGAGAATGTAGTTCCACCAAGGACTTTGGCAAGGCTTGCTGCAGGTTAAAAAATTGATTTCTTTTGTGCTTTGCATGTGCCCTAAGCAATTCTGTAGATGATTTAAAGAGCAATAGCAACATAATATATTTTGCCTTATTTTCATTCTGTACATGTCAAAGTAATAAAATGGTATTTTAATAAGGTGTAAGATTCATTGCTGGGTTATTTAAATCCCTACTGCCTTTCATGGGCTCCAAGAATAAAAATGCAAAGAGGCTAGATATCGTCTTCAACAAAGCAGAATTTTCCAAGCACTATTAAGTCAAAGCCCTGGCTGGGATGATTTAGTTGGGAATTGGTCCTACTTTGAGCAGGGGGTTGGACTAGATGACCTCCTGAGGTCCCTTCCAACCCTGATATTCTATGATTCTATGATTCTAAGTGACTTGCAAAGGATTTTTGAGAAATTGAGCTTGTGCTCTTTTTTTGTTTCTTTATTACATATATAAAGTAAGAAGGCTTGTAATCTCAGCTCTTCAGGGGGGTTTCCTGCTTCTTTTACCTTAAATAGTGTACAATTTGGGAGGACCACTGGGTGATCTGAGGTGCGTGTTAAATTAAGATGTTAAAACTCATATTAAAAGAGTTTTTTTATATTGAATAAAGGCATTTTTATTCAAAATGGCATTTACTCATTTAAGTGAAACAGGTGTTAACAAGAATAAACAGCTTTAATAAGAATCTGACTAAAAATTCCTTCCTCCTAATAGCTCAGCTTTTGCTTTCTTGGCTCTTGTAATGTACCTCAGCTGTCTTTGGACTTGTCTTCACTAGTTTTATTTTAACCTGGAGCAAGCATTTTAAAATGTGATGTTTTAGATGACATTTAGCCTTTTACAAACTTGTTAACTACTTTGAGTTAACTGGTAAACAATTAGCTCATGGTAAGAGCTCTAGTGTGGACATCTAAGAGCTCTAGGAACAGCAGTTTTTTTCAGAAAGATAATGCTCAAGTTTCTTTACCGTGACTTTAGCCTTTGCAAAGTCCTAATCACTGAAACTGTTCCAAGAGACAGTTGGGTAGATCCAGGATGTCCCCCTTGTTTTCTGAGTAGAAATTTTTTCATTATATTTCACTGATAAGATTACTCAAATATGGACAGGGTTGGCAGTTTCTGTGATATGAGTATTTGTAGAGTAACGATCATAGTATTTAGGTGTGAAATACCTAGAATTCAAGGTTATTATCCAAATTAGGAGTACTTTCTTTGCTCCTCCCTTGGTAAGCTGATATTCTGTACGCCATCTTTAGAAAGGTTTATGTAGGGAGGGAAGGAAACTTGCAAGTAGACTGGTCACTGTTTCTGTTGAAGGGAAAGCCTTTCCAAAGAGGTGTCTTGTATTGCATCCTCAAATTGAAAAGACATTTAATTCATCCTGGTCTGCTGCTGTATGAAACGGTGCAAGAAAATGGGAATTTGGACTTCCAGTGAAAGTTCCTTGCTCCCAAGGGATTCTTCCTGGGTATTGGCAGCTACTGTACCCATTCTTGTAGTATTTATGTAGACAGAGATAGTTCTAAAGGTATTTTGGACCAGGACTTGATATTAAATCCAGAATTGAATATGGGGAGTAAGTGCTGTGTACAAAAGAGCAGTGTGAAATGCTCTTTTTAAGGTGAGAACCTACTGCATGTTCGATGAGCTGTAATCTCCATTTACTTTCCATGGTCAGTCCTTGGGTTGAGGACATTACTGTAGTCCAACCAACCAAGACATGAATCACCACATCTAAGGAGAGGGAGCAGTCTTCCTTCCAGATGGAGACTGATGTTTCTGGCTAGTGTTGCAGTTGAGTATCTAGGCTGTTTACTAATTTTGGTACATTTCAAAGCAGTTTCGCCTTCCTACTAACTTTGTGTCCATCTCGTTGGTCTAAGTTGGAGCAGGGATTGTTGGACCACATGTTTGCATCGTCTGGATGTTGGGGCAGCAGAGTCCATGCACTCAAAAGCAAAAGGCTACTTATAGCTGTGACATCAGTATTTTAACAGTTGCGCCCATGGCATCTCATGATATCAGCCAATGATTCAACAGGAATGTAAAAGGAGAAAGGGAAGCATGAAGTCTTACGCATCATCTGCCTGTGTGAAGGTTTTTGGTGAAATTTATAAGTATGTTATAGTTCAGATAATGCTCAAAATACCAGTCGATAAACCCTATACAATCTTCCTAGACACTCATCAATTTGCTAATTATCAGCTTGTTTCAATTGTCTCATGCCACGTCATGCAGATGGCTTAACAGTTCCTGATGGCTAGCAGGCTGTGTTGAAAATAGCTGATACACTAGAATAAACATGGTGGTTGGTCCACTGTTTGTGGCCATAAGGAGAAATCCCACTAGTATGATAACTGATTTCTCCATGTAAGAGTCTAGAGTATTGCCTAAAATTAGATTCTGCTGGAGTACCTTCGTCACCATCTGAGGTCTGGTCTACACTGGGGGTGGGGGCGGGGGTCAAACTAAGGTACGCAACTTCAGCTACGCGAATAGCGTAGCTGAAGTCGAACTACCTTCGTTCGAACTACTTACCCGTCCTCACAGCGCGGGATCGATGTCCGCGGCTCCCCCGTCGACTCCGCCACCGCCATTCGCGGTGGTGGAGTTTCGGAGTCGACGGGAGCGCGTTCGGAGTTCGATATATCGCGTCTAGATGAGACGCGATATATCGAACTCCGAGAAGTCGATTGCTACCCGCCGATCCGGGCGGGTAGTATGGACGTACCCTGAGTAACTTTGCCTAGGAAGGAAACAATTGAGACAAGCTGATAATTAGCAAATTGGGCATCTAGGAAGATTATATAAGGTCTGTTGACTGGTATTTTGAGCATTATCTGAAGTATAAAATACTTATAAATTTCACCTGCTGAGGGCTGCATTGTCTCCCTGGGTAGCGGGTAAAGATGTTTCACATTTACCTTCCATAACAAAGGAGTAGTCAATAACACATGTGACACAGACATCGTTTGTGCCTTCAGAATGAACTCTAATAGGAGACTGATATAGAAGCTTCAGCCTTGTCTGGTATTGTTTCCTCTAATTTAACATGGTTGTCACAGGTTTTAGTGATCTTTTCAGAAAAGTGTTATGATTTTTCATGGCACATAGTTCTGGGCTTTCAATACTAGAAAGGTGTTTACAAAGGGGAGGCATTTCAAAGGAACTATAGAAGTGAGTGAGAGGGCTAGTGGGATTGAGTGAAGCAAGATTTAGAATAGCTACAATAACTGAAACTGACTAAAGGTGGAAATAACACTCCAAAGATTTGAAGATTAATTCAGAGAGAAACTTTGCATGGTACAGGAGGGTATAACATTCATATTAAAGAGAAAATTTAGGTTGAATGTTAGAAAAAATGGACCGAGAGCTAATGGATTGTGGAATAGCCTCATAGCAGATGCCTAATTGTACAATCACCAAAGGGGGCACAATTAACATGAAAATAATATTTCCATCTCAAATTTGCCTACTTACTGTTACAAGTGACCTCTTATATTACTACAGTTGTAAGAGACTACAGGTGAAAATCCTGTTGTAGTTTACTTTGTGCATTTGTCTACACTTTGTCTGTCATTGATTTCAGTGTTTTGTTGAGGGTACATACCAATCCCCTGGGTCTGCAGTGTTTACCAGCAACAGGTGCAGCAAAGTTGAAACTGAGTGAGTAAGGAAGTAAGTCATTGATGGGTGGTTGCACAGAAACAGGGGGGGGGGGGGTGACTTTATTTAGTGGTGGTGCTTTGAGGCCTGCCAATACTCTTCTAAAAATAGGCCTAGGAGCAGTTTCTAAAAGGATTTTTAAAAAATTTAGGAAAAACTAAGTACAGGTTGTTTCTTTAGAAAATAAATGTTTAAAAAGCCTATTTAAAAAAAAAAATCAAGTTGACTCTCCCTTTAACGCTAAACTGGCAAAACACTGTGTAATGTGCTACAGAGTGTGACCCTGAATTGCAGGGAAGGGAGAACTAGATGACCACATTACTGGGTCCAGTTTCTGATTCGTCCAGTTGCAGACTGTTTGTATTTTTAAACTGTTGCACGTGTTGGTATCATAGCCTCTCATCACAGTAGAAGCACATTTGTCTGTTGCATGTCAAGTTACATGCAAAAATTAATAATACTTGATAAAAGTAAAAGTTATCTTCTGAGCATTTTCATACATCAGATCAATTTAACCCAATTTTTTTTCTTTGATTTCTTTATGACCACGTGAAACATTATGTTTTCCTGTCCAGCAACGGGTGCAAAGAAACCCAAAGTGCCTTACCAACTGATGTCAGGTTTCATAATATTAGCTAACAAGCTTTTGTTCTCGTTGTGAGTGTTGCTTAATGCCTTCTTAGGATGCGAGAACCAATAAGCAAAAGCATCTTACTCTGCCACCCTAAGGATGTTTGATGTCACTCTCTTGACAAGAGAAAATGTGAAAGTTCAACCATTGGTATCTTATAAATCAGTTTGGTATTTTATGCAGTATCTTGTTTTGTATGTTGGGCGCAGTGGCATGCTCTTGTAATCCCAGCAACTTGGGAGGCTGAGACTGGAAGATTACTCAGGGGTTCTGGGCTGCAGTACATTATGTCAGTTGGGGGTCTGGTGCCACTGACAGCCTAGCCAGTGGGTGGCTGAAGGACTGGCTAGAACAACACAAATGACATGTTGTGACCAGCACACTCTCTGTGCAGGCTGATATACTGATCGATCAAGGTGATCTTGTTTTGCAGGAAGGATAGGAAGGCAGATTGCTGCCTGCCTCCAGCTACGATGCTGGAATAACACCATGTCAGGAGTTCTGACTGATAGGGGCTATAAATAATGCACACATTTATGGGTAGAGGTCAGGATAGGCTATGCCAGCTGGGATTCCTTTTGTCAATGACAAAAAAATTGTCTAGAAATTAAAGCACAGGACTGGAAGTCAGGAGACCTGGGTACCCTTCCTAGTTCTGTTACTGCTATGATGTATAATCAAGGGGAAGTCATTTAACTTCTCTGTTGGCCTACCTGCAAAAAGTGGATAATATTTACCAGTTTCTTGGGATTTTTGAGTTATAATTTGTTATAAAATACTTGTAAAATCATTGGAAAGAAATGCAACCTTATTTATTTTAGGGATTAGTGGTGTAAGAGCTACTTCTACACAGCAAGTGACTGTACAACAAGCCAGCGTGTGACTCTACAGAGTAACAAGCCTAGTGCACTGTAGATTCACTCCCTGGCTTGCCATGCAGTAACTTCTCATGTACACAAACCCTAAGTCACACAGTTAATGCTTCCACTCAGCAGCCTGTCCCTACAAAAGCACTTTGCGGTATACACAATGTTAGTAAGGTATTTCAGCCTTCATAGACAAGTTGCTACCTGCTCCATTTGTGCTTTTGACAGTTCCTTTTCCTTGCTAACAGAAAAGCTTGCAGAAGCTCAGCGCAGGTCTGCTACCCTTCAGAATGAACTACAGTCATCTTTGGATGCACAGAAAGAAACTAGTGGTCTTACCACAGTGCGGCAGCGCAGAAAGGCAGTCTTCCACCTGTCCCATGAGGAGCGTGTTCAGCATAGAAACATCAGAGACCTAAAACTGGCCTTCAGCGAGTTCTACCTCAGCCTCATCTTACTGCAGAACTATCAGGTATGAAGAAAAGAAGGGCACAGTTTTCCCGTGGGCCCTAAGTGTTCGTATCATTCTTGGTCATTGGATTGCTTCATCTCGTTGCAATGAGAGGACAGAACATTGAGACTGAGAATGGGAGAGTAAATAAATCACTACTATAACTTTGAGGCCATATACTTGTTCATGTTCTGTTCTGTGTAAAGCCAGATTTGAGAGTCTGGAAAGAAACTTGTTATATCTTAAAATTGGAAAGAAGCATGAGGCTGTTTATATATTCAATTTCTTTTTTGTGTTACCATAGTAGTGTCATTCACCTCACTGTAGCTGACGCATCAACATTTTCTCTTTTAAAACTCACGTTTTCAAGAGTTTCTAACTTTTCTGTTAAATTCTATGAGATGCAACTTGGCATAAAAATTGTTAGCCTGCAGGCAAATATAAAAGAATTAAATCTTAGACATATTTAGATTTGTAGCACTGAAAAATGGAATTGTAATGGTTGTGGAGACTGATTTGTGTTCCAATAATTTAATTCAATTTAATTGGCGGGGTTTTTTTACTTTACCTCATTGTAGAAGAATGGCTCGTACTGTGCACTAATCTGTTTTTACTGACATTTAATACTTTCAATATTGTTTCTTATATTACATACAATATGACACTTTGTGTGACACTGAAAATTTCATAACCACTTTTTTTTTTTTAACCTGTGAACTTAACTAGAATGTTCAAACATGGGTTCCTAAAGGAAAGCACCTACATCCTTGTATAGTCACCTAAATAAGGCAGACTTTATGCTAGGGAATTTTACCAAACAGAATCCCACCATTGGGAATTACTTTGTGAAGTTCCATAGTATAGACGAGGCTTTAGTAGTTTGATTTTTTTTTCTGAGGATTTGCAGCTCCCCTAGACTTCAGTGGGTTTGCTGGTCCTGAGCATTTCCCAAAAATAGACAATGTATTTAGATCCCTAAACATGGATTTAATTGCTTTACTTTAGGTTCCCAGGTTGGAAAATCTTGGTCCAACTAGTGCCAAAGCAAGCTGCAGATTGGCCTATAAGCTGATACAGGCTTCTAGTACTACTGGAAGCACTCAGTTACTTACAGCAATGGCAGCTAGTTCACAACCCTGACGTAGATAGAGTAACCTCAGATCTTTGCTCACTTCCTGGTGAAGCCATGTTGGCCACTTTTTCCTTTTATTTCTTTTTAAAAAAGAATACTAGGCTCTTGGACTTTATTATCAGGAATCACTTCTGTGGCCTGGTAAGATGAGAACAGTGCAAATGATTCCTTGGAAAGGCTTTAGGTACCAGTCATGAAGGAAGGAAGGAGTCACTGATAGTAGAGAGCAACTAGTAAGTGTGCCAAAGAGAAGATAATTTTACATTCACTAAACATTTGTATAGACTCTGAGCTTGTTTGGATTTGCAAGTCTCCACTTACGCAGACCCATCTGCATCAAAAACTGGCAGGGCATCTTTGAGGGTTTTATACCAGGTTGGAAAGTGAGGGAAAAAAAGATGAAATTGTTCTAAAACAAAGGACAAAGAGTACGTGTATGAAAAAGCATCTGAACACAAACGAAGGCAGTATGGTAAGCACTAAGTGAGTTAATAAGTTATGGCAGTTATCTGCTTAGGCATAAATGAAACAAGGTGGGAAGAATCTCATAACTGGAATGTTAACGTAGACTGTATTAATCTGCATAGAAGAAATAGAACGTGAGGTGCAGGATGGTGGCATTATGTCAAATATATTTACAGTTCTCTCTGTTTGTGTAGTGGTGAAGCTTTTTGAGTTGGGTTACAAAGAAGGAAAAAATAAGATGAAACAGTAGGTATCTTTTATAGACTGCAGTAGAACAACAACAAAAAATTCATGCACCAATTCTAATGCTACTTAAAACTGCAGGATACATACCCATGGAGTAATTTTAACTACCCAGTTATGTGTGGGTATCAGCCAAACATATATCATCAGGGGTTCCTCAATTAAAAAACAAGGTCATGACCCAAATAGTAAAACTAACACTTAGATCTCACTAATAGAGGAATAGATATGAGAAAGTGAACATAAAAGGGGAAAGCTTGAAATTAGTAGCCACAAACTGTTTGAATTGATCATAGAAAGCAGTGGCTTTACACAGTGCAGCAGCACAAAGATAATGGGTTTCTGAAAAGAGCAAATTGAGAAAAGAAGAACCTAGTGAGCAAGATGTAGGAGGGAGTGTTAAAATCCACTGTTATGGTGGAAGAATGGCAAGGCTAAAAACATCAATATATCCTAGTTAAACCTACATGTATTTGACCTGCATGCGCTCCTGAATTTTCTAATTAACAGACATTTACATACAAGCAAGCACTTTCTCTCTGAGCCTGTTCCCTCATCCTACGTGATTCTGCATAATATTGAATAATGTAAATCATCATTGTGGTTTTGTGGTATTAGTCATTTATATGTTGGCAAACTGATATATAATTTAGGCTTATGGACTTCACTTTAGTATCTAGTAGAAATAGAAGGTGAGTTTGGAGGAGAGAGCTTCTATTCAAAAACAAGATTATCTTAGTAGTAAGAAAAATACAGAATTTCAGGCTAAGTAAATTATTTCTCTGAGTTTTTGCTTTTGTATTTGTATCACTGAAAAAGTCCTTCTTTGAAACTACCGTTTAGCAGTGTTTAACTTCTTTAGCGCACAGCTTTGGAATCATGGAACTTGTGCTGTCAGAAGAGGAAGCTCCCCTGCAAGAAGAACTCTAGGATACATGATGTAAAAATATTGGGCTGTTCTTCCTGAGATTGCTAATTGCTCACACCAGCAAATAACATTAGTCAGTTCAGGGCAACAGTAAAATCTGTGACCAAAATTATCATTTTATTACATTTTTTCATTTCAACTTTATGAAACAAGGCTCTGCTGTCCCAGGGGTGAAACGCTGGATTTTTCCAACAGAAAGTAATTAAAGTCTCTCTTTTCTGCGGTAATGCAGAACATTAATGCATTGGCTTCCTATTCCCATCTCCCTGTCCCTTCCTTACCTACTGCACAATGGGGGTCTGATATTAAATCACTCCAGGCATAATTAGATTGAAAATCATTTCAGTAGATTAGTTGGAGCCGCTCCCAAAGGCATTGAATTCTGCCATTCTTTGTATTTTTCTTTCAAATCTAGTCCATGGGCTAGTTTTTATAAACAAAAAAATATAATTCCTGTCTGGTCTATCTGTATAGCTAATATTACGCTGAATAAGCTGAGTAGAACACGAAGTGCTGTTGGTAATTTCTTTGCATAGTTAGATGCCACAATATTTCAAATATGCTTGATCATAGCACTCTTCAATTTACTCCCAGTTGCTATAATGAGCTTTTCCATTACTATGTATTAAAAAATATATAAACTAATGAATCTGGGCTTACACATACCTCTGATATTAACCCTCTTTTTTCCAACTAATTACTGTGGGCCTGATCTTGAAAAGATCCCGAATACTCTCAGCTCCCTTTGACTTCAAGCTCAGACTTGTTTTCTATTCACATAATGCAAAATTTTGTTCTAGGAACACACTTGGTGGGATTTAATTGCCATGACATGTAAAATGCTTTCTAATTTTTCTTGACAAGGATATATCTTATTGAGTGTGTTACATTGTACTGCTGTGTATTCTCTAGTATTAATGTGTTCAATTTTGGTTTTAAAATGAAGGAACTAGGAATCAGTAGCCTTCCCTATCCAAAAGAGAGAAGAAAAATATCCCCCTCCCTAAAAGTAGGTGTGATGCCTGGGCAGTGGGTGCCTGGATAAGAGGATGAAGCAAAAAGTAACTTTGTTCTTACAAAATTACTCTTTCAACTTTTTGCACATATAAATTTCAGTTAAGAGCTCATCATAACAACTGTCAGTATATAGACATGTGATATGGTACACAGGACATACTTGAATGAGCTACCGTTACCTGAGACCATACAAACAAATAATCAGAATCAAAATTACTGTAGGAAAAGTGCTCAGTATAGCCAAAGCTCAGCTATCTACATTGAGTTTTCATCCAGAAGGTTGCCCGTTTGGTTAGGGAAGGAGAGGTGGCAGCAACTTCACTTTGCAGAGTAAAAAATTGATGTTCCACAAGGTTCAGTGTGTTTATGTACTATTCTTCTGTGTCTAGTCCATTTTATCTCATGCTTTTTTATTATAGTTAATTGTGATCACTTTTCTTCTACAGATTTTCTCTTAATTGTGTTCTTGTTTTATATATAAACATCTGTTTCATTTCTAAGCAAAAAAAAAGTGTAATTCTGTGTTTGGGTTAGCACGCTCAGATCATCTACTGCTTTAGAACCTTTGAAACATCTGTGCAAATGAATATATTGGATGGTATTGACACAACCCTTTTCTCTGAATATACATTGTCTTTTTAATTAACTCTATTTTAATAGCTGCTGGTATTGCATACATTACTATCATGAGACTGAATAAATATTAGACTTTAGAAGTTCTCTACAAATAATTTCATGTTTTTCATGCCCTCCATCCACACAGTCTTACTGTTATTTTTTGAATAAGTATTTTTATTCCTTTATTTAATAGCTCTGTAGACCAAACAACCCTCCTGAAATATTTATCCAAAAGGTTCTCTAATTAACAACCCTTATTAGCTGTTTTTTCTCTGCTATCACTGGAATATTACCAGATTTCAATGTTCTTCAGTGTTAGCTGAGACTAAAAAAATATGTTTTACTTTTCTTGTTTCTAGAACCTGAACTTCACAGGATTCCGTAAGATCCTGAAGAAGCATGACAAGATCCTGGAGACACCCCGGGGTGCAGATTGGCGGGTGGCCCATGTGGAGGTGGCACCATTCTATACTTGCAAGAAAATCAACCAGCTCATCTCTGAAACAGAGGTAGAGAATGCTGAACTGTGTAATGCTTCCATTTTATGTAGAGAAACAATGCTCTTCTTTCCCTTCACCAGTAATAACCCTGAGCTCCTGTACTGTGTTGTGAATAAATGCCTTAATTGCCAATGCAACTATTAATTGATTTTGAAAGAACCACTAGTTTCTGGCATTGATCACTTGTAATTTGTGGGTTTGTGTGTACATTGGCTTCAGCTGTTAACTTGCACTATGTGAAATTACAGTGATGTTAAGAGTAATTCATAATAATAATGTAATTGATGTGTAATGTGTCATCACTCTGCTACTTTTTCTTTCACTGGGTAGACCCTGCATTAAATTCTTGTGATTTATGCCCATAGACAGTGGTGACCAATGAGTTAGAAGATGGAGACAGACAGAAGGCCATGAAGCGTTTACGTGTCCCACCCTTGGGAGCTGCTCAGGTGAGAATTTAAATTCCATAATTCCTGTTTTCCTCTCAGATTAGCTGATGTGTCAAATTACATTTCAGCCCCCCCAGCAGAATGTAAAAGTGCAAATATATTGAAATGGGTGTTTCTACCTGTCATGAGAGATGACCAGCACCTTAAATTATTTGGTGGTTAGAAAAGGTAACCTACTTTAGTCTCAGAAGATTTGGAAATGGCATTGAAAGTGCTAATGTATTAAGGCAAGGTAATGGTGGAGAGGTGAATAATATGGGGACATAAATTTTAGCCTTTCAAATTTACTGTTTGTATAGATAGTTTTGGCCATGCGCTTCTGTGTTGGAATGCTGATGTAAAGACCTGGCAGATTTCTCAGGAGGCATTCATAGAATCACAGAAAATTAGGGTTGGAAGGAACCTCAGAAGGTCATCTAGTCCAACCCCCTGCTCAAAGCAGGACCAATCCCCAGACAGATTTTTACCCCAGTTCCCTAAATGGCCCCCTCAAGGATTGAACTCACAACCCTGGGTTTATCAGGCCAATGCTCAAACCACTGAGCTAATACACTTGGGTGTTGCATAATGCTCTTGGCTGGTGCTGTGTTGTACTTCTAGGATTTAAGAAACTTCATCTTACAGGGGAAGGTGGTATTAGAACATAAGTTAGAATGCTACATTAATTGGTTTGACATTTATTCTGAAAATTAATGTGCACTAGAGATAAATTAGTATTCTGCCCTTTAAGCCAACTATTGTTCTATTTACAGCCTGCACCAGCATGGACCACTTTCAGGGTTGGCTTGTTCTGTGGCATATTCATTGTGCTGAACATCACTATCATACTTTCAGGTACGTATCCTTATCTTGGATCCAAATGACACCTAGAGCCTGATTCTAAGTTTGCTTTTATTACCTTAGTTGAATGAGTAGTAGTAACAGGGTTGAATTTGTCAGAACATTGCTGGTAAGAAGACTTGGTAGGTAATGCTTTTATAACATGCTGTAGTTATGATACTGGCTTCTTACATCTATTCTTGGTGGAATCTCATGCAAATTTTACCACCTCTTTGTCCTCTGGACCTTTTGTCGTTGACAGTTGCATCCACTTTATCTCTCCTGGGGTTCTCGTAGGATTCGTGTTTCGTATATTACTGACTCACTGGAAGAAGGAATTGGTATTGCCTTCTGTAAAACTGCAGGTTCACAGACTGAGGGTCCAGTTTCAAGCAGCATTATGTCATGCAATTTCATCCTTCTAAAAAGTTTCTTACTGAAATTTCTGGGATTTCAGTGCCGGGTCCCTATGGAGCTGACCTGGTGGTATATTGCTTAGTTGGTAAATTATGACAAGCACACAAAAAGGCAATCGATCCTCACATCACCTGCGCTTTGTAGAGGGGTTCTCAAACTGGGAGTTGGGACCCCTCGGGGGGTCACGAGGTTATTACATGAGGGGTCGCGAGCTGTCAGCCTCCACCCCAAACCCCACTTTGCATCCAGCATTTATAATGGTGTTAAATTTATAAAAAAGTGTTTTTAATTTATAAGGGGTGTCACACTCAGAGGCTTGCTGTGTGAAAGGGGTTACCAGTACAAAAGTTTGAGAACTACTGGCTTTGTATTTATTTTGGTTTGCTTCCTCTCATCAAGGTAAAACCCCCTTACTTATTGTGGTACATTACACAGCACCATCAACAGTAGAAATCAGGCTAATGTTACTGGTCCAGAGTGGGAATTCTGCCTTGTTGCAAGAAACTTTTTCAGTTGCATACAAAAAGGCCTGATTTTTGTCTCCAGTGGAGGAGTAGTCTGTTTAAATAATGCAAAAGAAACAGCTAGCAAATCAGTCAATATCTCTTTGCACTAGGGAAAGCCCATGTATTCAATTTCAAATAATTTTTAATCAGGTATTTTAAAAATTGAATCCAGTCATCTTCGTGACAAAATGTTTGTTTTGGAAGCTGTTTGCTGAATTGCTTTCCTTATTTTTCTTTGATAGACGCAATTTTTTTCTTTGAGTGGTGGTCCCTGTATGTATTCCAAATATGCGTTTGCATGTGCGCCATACGCTGGAAGGTTTTCTTAGCGGTGTCCTTTGTGCTTGCAGCTGATACGGGTAATAGGCCAATACAGGTCGATGCCTCTCAAGTTCCCTCTTACTGTCACATGGCCTGAGTTGGGACCTGCTGTTCCTTCATGCTCTTAGTTTTTACTAAGAAAGTGACTTCATCTGTTTTTTTTTTCTGTACATAGTTGTTGTTCTGCTGTTGGATAGTTGTATATAGTAGTGTTAGAGTTAGTAGTAGTTAGTATTAGTCACCCGCATTTGGAGATTGGCTCCCCCTCCCTGGGAACTGAGATCTGGCACCGTCAGAATCGCTGGTAGAGTGACCATCCCTGGTGGTGAGTGCCCCTCTGACCTCTTCCCATGCCCCAGATCCAGCAGTACCACTGATGGACAAGCTCAGGCATGAGAGTAAGAAGTACTCTCATTGGCACAAGAGCAGGTCCCTGCAGTGGACTGCTCATACAGGCAGTGTTTCCTCCCCGAACCAGGCAAGGTTTGGTGAGACGTCACATGCAGAGACCAGTGCCCAAGCTTCCCTGGTTGAGGAGGGAAAAGTCTGGTGCAAGAAGGATCCACTGGTGCCATTGGCCACCCCAGCACCTGCCCATCTGGACCGTTCACTGATTCCTGCATCATGGATCCAGCCACCACCTCTGTGCTGCTTGAACAGGCCCTGCAGATGCCACCGGGGCCCTCTTGTCTCTTTACAGGCACTCCACAGCCTCCTGGCTGCTTAGAGCCCCTTCTCCCGGCAGAGGAGTTTATACTTCCCTACCTGCCCACTCTGCTCCTCCCTGGACCTCCACTTACCTGCAAGGTCCCTGCTCTGGCAGATGAACTGCTCCTGTTACTGTCAGACAGACCCCTGCTGGCACCACACCACAGCTCCCTGTTCTGCCAATCCCTCCACTGCCGGAACTGTCCTCTGAGTTGGAAGAGTTCTCTGAGACAGAACCCTTCTTTTCCCTGATGTCTCATTGCAGCTTGGACTGTGCCCCCGACTACCTTTCCCACTGGCAAATGAGCCAGTCATGAGAGTCTGGTATTGGTACTCGTGGGACCCACTGCAACCATAGAAACCTTCCCCTTGACCATACTGGGTGCCCTAGGCTCCCTACCTGCCAGCGCTGCCTGCCCTCCCAGGTGTCCTGTCACTCCATCCATGCTCCTTCACCAGCACCGTCCAGCTCCAAGGAAGAGGTGGATGTCGAGCCAACTCCGCTGGTCCCCACGGCCACTTCATCTTCACCAGACAAGGTGCTGATTCCTCCCTCCCTGTCTCCGCCAGACGATCACTGTCAGTATCAAGATCTGCTACAGAGAATGGCAGCAGACCTGAGGATACAATTGGAGGAGGTTCAGGATTAGCCAACACCAGCACCTGGGCGTTCTCCAGCCTCAGGGACCATCTAGAGTTGCACTCAGTATTAACATGGCCATTCTCAGTCCAGCGCAGGCAGTGTGGCTCACCCCGCCTCATGTGCCTCCACTCCTAAGAGGGCAGAGTGTAGGTATTTTTTTCTGGGGGCAGATTTTCTTTTCTCCCACCTACCCCTCAGCTCTCTTGTCATCCACGCGGCAGCTGAATTGGCACGCCAGCATCTGCAGAAATCGACACCTGCAGACTGCACGGCTAAACGTATGGACCTGTTGGGAAGAAAGGTGTATTCCTCGACAGCTTTGCAATTTTGCATAACGAACTATCAGGCTCTGCTAGCCAAATATATTAATAACGATGTGCGGCTAGCAGAGTTCTGGGACAAACTGCCACTAGACAGCAGCAGCAATTTCAGGTGCTGGTGGATGAGGGAATGCCTAGTTGGCAAGATGGGCCTCTAAGTAGCAGTTGATGTGGCAGACACATCCTCTCATCCCTTGCGATAAGAATAGTCATGCACCATAACTCGTGGCTACAGTCATCCGGCTTTCCTCGGGAGGTCAAAACTACTATTGAGGACTTCTCCTTTGAAGAGGACAAAATGTTCTATGCAAAGACGGACAAGTCCCTTTGCTCATTGAAGGACTCCAGGGCCATATTGCAAGCCCTAGGGATCTATACCCCAGCTCTATGGAGCAGGCAACAGCGCCAGCAGTTCTGTTCTCGCCCACTCGTGCCCTACCTGGCCTACTACCAACAATAACAGGATGCCTCATGCAGGCAGCAGGGTCCCAGTGGCAGTGTTTCCGAGTCTCAGCCATGGCCACCTCTTCGACCCTCTCCCACCAACAACCAAAACTCCAGTTGTGACACATTGGTTGAGAACTGTGAACTTCCTCATTGCCACCCGTGGTGCCCCGTGTTGTCTTTCAGGGCCGTCTTGCCCTGTTTGCCCACAATTGGGGCAAGATCACCATGGACCATTGGATACTGGAGATCACCCATCATGGATACTCCATAGAACTTCCCCCCTGCATATCCTGGATCACACCTCCCCCAGGACACTTTCAGGGGACTCTTCCCAACAATGCATTGTCCAACAAGAAGCAGATGCTCTTCTTGCAAAGGGCACTATAGAGCACGTAGCACCTCCGTACATGAGGAGAGGCTGGTTGTCCATAAAAAGGAGCTACCCACCCCCATTTCATTTGTCACACGCACCACAAATCACAAATGGTGCTGGCCAGCCTGGTTTAGATTGGGTCCACACCAGCTGGGATTTCTTCCTGGAGGTTTAGGAAACAGGCCAATTTTCGATAGCATTTACTTTAGCCTGTAAGGGGTTGATAGTTCCTTGACCCACCTGATGTCCAAGATACGTTACCCTGTTTAGGCCTATTTGACATTTTTTGGCCTTAACGGTTAATCCTGCCTCCCTTATGTGCTGGAAGACAGCTTGGAGGTGTTCCAGGTGTTCTGCTCATGAATCTGAGAATATAGCCACATTGTCAAGGTAGGTGTCTGCAGATTCGCAAAATCCAGCCAGAAGGTTATCTTCCAGTATCTGGAAGGTGGCAGGTGTATTTCAAAGTCCAAAAGGGAGCACATTAAATTCATACTGCCCTACATGGGTGATGAAGGCTGACCTTTCTTTGGCTGGGTAATCTAGCAGCACTTGCCAATACCCGTTAGTTTGGGCATGTCCCAGTTGTTCCAGTAACTCATCTGTGCGTGGCATTGGATAGTTCTCTGGGCGAGTTACAGCATTTAGCATACAGTAATGCATGCAAAAGCGGATTTCCCCATCTGGTTTGGGAACCAGAACCACTGGAGAGGCCCATGCACTCTGAGGGGCAGATTATACCCATCCATAACATGTCCTTGATCTCCCTTTCTATTGCAGTTTTGGCTTGAGGAGCCATCCAGTAGGGTTGGGCTCTAATTGGGCAAGCATCATCTGTGTCAATGGAGTGGTATGCCCGTTCTGTCCATCCTGGGGTGGCTAAAAACATTGGCACGAAGATGATGCACAGCTCCTGGATTTGCTGTTGCTGCTTATGCCCAAGGGTTATGGAAATACTTACCTCTTCTATGCCACCATTGCTTTTCCCTTCATAGTAGACTCCTTCAGGCCACTCAGCGTTGTCTTTCTTCTGGGCTGTAAATGGGAGAACCTTGATTTCTCGGGAATAAAAGGGCTTTAGAGAATTAACATGGTATATTTTAGGTTTTAGGGTAGGGTCTGGGAATGCTATGAGGTAATTAACAGCTCGCAGGTGCTCTCGAACCATAAATGGCCCCTCCCACGATGCTTCCATCTTATTGGCCTGGGGCATTTTCAGGACCATGACTTGGTCACCTACTCTGAAGGAATGTTCTCTGGCATGTTTATCATACCACACCTTTTGTTCTTGTTGAGCATCCTGTAGGTTTTCTCAAGCAAGGGCTCGAGAGTCTTTGAGGGTGTTTTGCAGGTTGGTTACAAAGTCCAAAATGTTAGTTCCTGGAGAAGATGTAACCCCCTCCCATTGGTGCTTCACCAACTGTAATGGCCCCTTAACTTCATGACCATAAACAAGTTCAAAGGATGAAAATCCCAAACTGAGATGTGGTATAGCCCTGTAGGCAAAGAGCAACTGCTGCAACACTAGGTCCCAATCATTGGAGTGCTCATTCACGAGTTTACATATCATGACCCCCCAAAGTCCCATTAAACTTCTCCACTAGGCCATTTGTTTGATGGTGGTAAGGGATGGCAACCAAGTGGTTCACTCCATGAGCTTCCCAAAGACATTTCATGGTCCCTGCCAGGAAGTTAGTTCCCGAATCCATAAGGATGTCGGAGGGCCAACCTACCCTGGCAAAAATGTCTGCCAGTCCCTGGCTCACGCTTTTAGCCCTGGTTTTGCTTGGAGCTACTGCTTCTGGCCATCAGGTGGCAAAATCCATGAATGTCAGTATGTACAGCTGTCCTCTGGGTGTCTTCTTAGGGAAAGGACCCAGAATATCCACAGCTACACACTGAAATGGAACCTCAATTATGGGGAGTGGCTGGAGAGGGGCCTTGACCTGGTCTTGGGGCTTTCCCACCCTCTGGCACACCTCACAAGACTTGACATAGGTAGAAACGTCGTTGCCCATTCCCTCCCAGTGAAATGACTTCCCCAAAACGGTCTTTGGTCCACTAGGGTGATCATGGGCTAAGCTCAAGAGCTTTTCCCTATACTTAGTTGGAACTACCAACTGTCTCCGAGGATGCCTTGTGCCCACCAGAAAGGGTTTCTTTGTATAAGAGTCCTCATCCTACAACAAACCTGGACCTATTGGAAGAGCTGAGAGGTAGTGGGCCGCTCCGTGCTGCTGTCCAAGCTCCCTTGAGGCTTTCATCTGCTTCCTGCTCTGCCTGGAACTGCTCCCTTGATGCTGGAGACATTAGTTCCTCACTGGGTTGTAGACTTGGGCTTGGTCTCACTGGAAGCAATGCTGGTGATGGGGGTGTCTCCATCAACTGTGAACCGCTCTCCGCTGGTGCACTAGGTTGTATTTCAGGCTCCGGTTGAGCTTCTTGTGCCAGTTTAGCTGCTGCTGCAGGTGCAGACTCTGTGGCGCCCTTTTGTGCTGGCTCCCCTGACTCTTGTGGGGTTGCAAGCACAGGCTCTGGTACTGACTGCTCCGCCAGTTCTAATCCTTGGGCTGGTTCTGGCTGGGTCCCAGGAACTGGACCTACAACTGCTGCCATAGACTCTGGTCTGGGGTCTGGTTTTATCACCTCTGGCTGGGTCCCTGGGCCTGTGGTATCAGGGGACACTGACTGGCTCCTTGTAGGAGGCTCAGGAATGGGGTTAGGTGTGGAGGCCTGTTTAGCCTGGCTGTGGGTGACCATCCCCACCCTTTTTGTTAGCCTCACATGGTTGGCTACGTCTTCTCCCAGCAGCATGGGAATGGGATAATCATCATAGACTGCAAAAGTCCATATTCCTGACCAGCCCTTGTACTGGACAGGCAACTTGGCGGTAGGCAAGTTAAAAGAGTTGGCCTTTAAGGGTTGCACCATCACTTGGGCCTCTGGGTGAATGAATTTGGGGTCCACCAGGGATTTGTAGATAGTGGACACCTGTGCGCCAGTGTCTGTCCACACAGTAATCTTCCTCCCGCCCACACTCAGTTTTGGGGGGAGGGATAGCTCAGTGGTTTGAGCATTGGCCTGCTAAACCCAGGGTTGTGAGCTCAATCCTTGAGGGGGCCGTTTAGGGAACTGGGGTAAAAATCTGTCTGGGAATTGGTCCTGCTTTGAGCAGGGGATTGGACTACATGACTTCCTGAGGTCCCTTCCAACCCTGATATTCTATTATTCCTTCATTCTGGGGGTATTTGCAAGGCATCTGGGCCTGAAGGCTCTCGGTGGGGCCCCAGGGTGATGAGTTGCAGTCAGCTGGTTCTCTTGGGGCAGTTGGCCTTCATATTCCCCAGCTCATTACATTTAAAGTGTCCCCCAGCAGACTGTGGGCTGGGGCGAGGTGGGTGGTTGGAGAGTAGAATAGTAGGACAAGAGGGCATCTGGGGTTTCCCTGGCTGTGTGGAGGCCTCTGCCATCTAGGATGTACCTTTCTATTTCCTCAGGAACACCCTCTAAGAACTGCTTCATTTGTATTAGGAGAGACAAATCTTCCAGAGACTTAACATTTGCTCCTGATATCCAGGCATCCCAATTTTTTACAATGTGGTAGGCGTGTTGGGAAAATTCCATGTCTGGTTTCCACCTTGGGGCTCTGAACTGCCGACAGGCATGCTTGGGTTTTAGCCCCATTCTAATTCTGGCCTTTTGTTTAAAAAGTTTGTACTCGTTCATGTGTTCTTTAGGCATTTCAGCTGCCACCTCTGCTAAGGGTCCACTGAGTTGTGGCCTCAGCTCCACCATATGCTGGTCTGGAGGGATGCTGTATCCAAGACAGGCACTTTCAAAAAATTTTTAAGAAGGCCTCTGTATCATCGCCTACCTTGTATGTGGGGAATTTCTTGGAATGGGGAGCGGTACCTGGAGAAGGACTGTTAAGACTACCTGGTTGACCCAGTTTAGCCTTTTCTAGCTCTCAGCGCTTCAGCTCTATTTCCACCTCCAAGCATTTCATCTTCACTGCCAAGCGCTTTGCCTCTCTCCTCGCTTCCACCTCCCAGTGGATCTGGGTGTGTCTTCTCCGAGGCATGCGGCTTTGGGAAGACTGGTTGCTCTAGGGTTTTAGTACCCGACCGCAACCTCATGCACAGGGCTGCCCTACTCTAACATAGCTATTTTGTTGCCACGAAGCTAGAAAAAAAAAAGCCTGCTTGTTGGACTCCCTGGCTCGGCAGGCTGAATCCTTTTCGTGCCTGTTCCCCCCGCAGGCAGCAAAGAAAAGGAAAAAAAGAAAAATCTCCCTGACTTTGCAGGCTGCCAAAAGGAAAAATGTGTCCTTTTAAAATCCCGAGGTCTGTGCTTCTGGTTAAAAATGATCCCACCACTCTGCCATCATGTCATGGCTGATTCCCCACTCTGGCACTTGGAGTGCAGAAGGTGGGGGCTTGCAAAGATTCTAAAAATTAATACTGGCCACTCCAAGCTTGTATTAAACTCCCAAGGTTACAGCTTTTCTCTGACCTTGGATGGGTAGATGCTGCTACCACCCAAGTGCAAAAACCCCTTTGAGAACCCAAGAAGGTGCACCTGGGAATTCCTTCCTATAGGGTACCCCTCAAGCGCGCTCTCTCTCTCTCTCTCTCTCTCTCTCTCTCTCTCTCTCTCTCACACACACACACACACACACACACACACACACACACACACACACACACACACACACACACACACACACACACACACACACACACACACACACACTAAAGAGGTGAGAGAGAAAACAAAGCTAATTAAACAACACATGCACAAGCCTCTTAGGACACACAATCCAATCCTGTTCTTAAAAAAGGTAAACTTTATTAAAAACAAAGAAAGAAAATACATTTGAAAACTCAGGCTATTGCTAGATTTAAAAACCCCACTTACAATAATTAAGCATCAAGAATAACCACCTTGAGGTCCAGCTTTAAGATTACAAGCAAAACAAAAGCATTTGGGGTTAGCACAGAGGAGTCCACAAGCCATAAAGAAGTAAACAGAAATAAACTTAATCGCATCTTCCTAGACATTTCCTGATCTCTACATGTATATCTGGGGTTTTAAATGAGTAGTTTTTAGGTATGATCTAAAGATTTCCATACCTGCCCCAAAGTTTTTTATAGCATAGTTCCAGCACTGTCTCTGCTCTCCAGGAGAACACCACAGACAGACAAAGGGGAAAGTTTTTTTTCCCCCCCAATTTTAAAAAGTTCTAGCCTTCCCATTGGCTCTTTTGGTCAGGTGCCCACTCCCTTCCTTTTACCTATGCAGATAGACTTTTTAACCTTTTACAGGTAAAGCAAGTAGAGAACAACTCTAAGAAGTATTTTATAGCTAGCTGGCTGGGTGCCCATAAAAGGGAGCTCCCCCACCCCCTTCATTTATCATAGTTACTAAGAAATAAAAGGTCAAACACCACTAACACCTAACTTAAGGTAGTGAATTCAAGCTCCAAGTGACATACCTGCTGGCACCCAAAATTCCCTGTCTGACATGCTCAGCAGGATTATGTACCTCAACTACACGTGAGAATTGCACAGTGCCACATTCTGATCTCTCTTCCACAAATGGGGCACCCCACACTTGGTCTCTTCGCCACCCCCTGAGAACAAGTTGCCCCTTTATTCTTTCAGGGGAGCCATCAGAGGCTTCTCCCCTCTGCTACGCACACCCTCCTCCTTTCCCCTCCTCCCGCAAGTGCAATGCAAGATCCACCGGGACTGCACTACCATAATATTCAGTCCAATTCTGGACGTGTCAGTTTTGGTTCATAGACCTTCTCAGACTCTCTACCTGCATGCCACTCCGTCTTCGTGCACTCCTGACACGAGATTGGGGCTGTTCCTGGCATCCCCATCCAGGCCCTCTTCATCTCACAGCCTGGTTTTTGGATGGGACTCAGGAGTAGACAGAGCATGCTCCACCCCGGTGCGACACATTCTTACCATGCGGAAAGATATCCACCAGGGACTGCTACCAAGGTAAATGGAAACTATTCATCTTATGGGCTCACTGCCATCACCACCTACTGGTATGATATCCATACCTGTCATCCTTGATTACCTTCTCAATATCAAAACGTTGGGTCTTGCCCTCAGCTCTATACATGTCCACTTGACAACACTTAATATTTTTCTTCCCCCCTTCCTATAGATGTTGCCTCCATGTTTACAAACCCTACCACTGTCTGTTTCATGAAAGGTCTCCTCAGTACCTTCCCACTAGTAGTACTCAAGCCCACACCCCCATGGGACCTGAATCTTGTTCTCTCCACCCTCCCAAAGCCACCCTTCGAGCCACTGGCAACATGCTCCCTCTCCCATCTCTCCATGAAAGTGATGTTCTTATTGGCCATTATCTCAGCTAGACAAGTCAGTGAACAGGCAGCCTTGATGGCTGACTCCCCTTTTACCATATTCCATAAGGATAGTTTCCTTACAGCTACACCCTAAGTTCCTCCCCAAGGTCATGTCAGAGTTGCACCTCAATCAGTGTGTCCACCTCCCTGTCTTCTGTCCCATGTGGACAGAATCTTGCACTCCTTTGTTGTCCACCTTGCACTGGCATTCTGCCTCCACAGGACCCATGCCGTTCGTGCATCAACGAAAATATTTGTAACCATTGCCGATGGATCCAAGGGCCAAGCCCTCTCTTCCTAGTGAATCTCTAAATGGGTCTCTGGGTGCATCTGTGAATGCTATCCAGTGTACTGTCGCCTGATGGTGTCACAGCGCACTCTGTGCAAGCAGCCACATCAGTCTGCCTAACAGACATCTCATGGCAAGACATCTGTAGTGCAGCAACATCGTGCTCCATACACACATGCGCATCCCACTATGCCATTGCCCAAGGGGCAGCTGTGGATGCTGCAGTGGGTTACACCATACTACAGACTGCACTTCCACTCACATCCTCGCACCTACCTCCACAATGATCACTGCTTGCTACTCACCCACATTTGGAACTCACATAGGGACTATGACTTGAAGAAGAGGAGGTTGTTACTTACATTTGAGATGTGTGGCCCCCTGTTTGTATTCCAATACCCATCTTCCATCCCCTCTGCTGTGGACTTGGCTACTCATCGGAAAGAGGGTCATTGGCGAAGCGTTGATCCACCCGGCCCATTGTACCCTCTTCTGCAAGCACGAGGGGATGCACGATGCACATGTGGGTCACGGGATACTGCTAAGAAAACCTTCTGGCTCTGGCACATAGTGCACATGTGCACCCACGTTTGGAATACAGATAGGGACCACACATTTCAAAGAACCTCCAGTTACTGGTAAGTAACCACCTCTTATTACCACCCTCCATGTGTGTCGGGGGCCTCTTTTAATGTGTGTGTTTATGTAACTTCATACATTGTCTTCACATTTCTGTCTATAGCTTGCATGTTTGATCTCTGTGAGAGCTGTGAATACCATTAAAGCCAGCTGCTGTTTGTATTTATCTCGCAATGTGAAATTGGTGTATTTTCAATGTTCAGAATGAAAAAGCATCATAATGGTAGTAATGAATTCATGACCACAATCCTCATCTTCAAACGTATGCACCAAAACTGATGTGAATTAGTGTGCTTCCATCAGGAGACATGACCTGGAACCTGTGAGTTTCTACAAATATTGGGAAAATAAAAGTTGTACTGGTACTTGCAGCTATAAAGTTAATTTAAAAAATTGCTACTTTGCTAACATATTAGTAACCTTTACCAAAGTGTTTTGAGAGTCTGCTTGGTACAAACATGACGTCAAGGCTATAAATGTATAATGCCTCAGGGCAGACATTAGAACTTGGGAGGTTCAATTACAAAACACACCAACCGTACCTTCTGATTTTAAAAAAATTAACATCACCTGGAGATCTGTGTTTTTGAGTAACCTGAAGTCCACAATGGTTATCGCTATCACAATCGGAACCAGAGAGAGTCCTTTTAATAGGGTAGACTGTCCTTCACTAACTCCTATGGGGACATGGCCCCCTCCGTGTCACATCTTATTTGCTGCCGTATCTAAATGTTTTATAGCTCCTGAGAGTCTAGATGGCTTTGAAAGTATATTGAAGCAGGGGTATGATCTGTTACTTATTAACAAGTACGATTTTACACAATGCCTCATGAGTAGCACTCTTTCTCACAATAGCAAGGGTCATCTTCACTTGTAAAAATACAGAATTTGGTAATAGAACAGACTAGTGTATTGGGATACCATGAAATATCCATGTGATGCTCGCTTTTCTATATTAGCATCTCTCAAGATGTTAGTGAACATGGAATTGTTAATACATTAGTGAAGTGAAGCTGCTAATTCAGAGTTTGTATAATTTTCATAGTACAGGGACAAAGCTAGAGCATTCAAATCATAGCAAGGTCTTGGGGAGGAGAAAAACCCTAACTCTAATTACTTCAGTTCTGCAACATATTTGAACAGGATTTGTAAGAGAAATCAACATGTCATCATGGATCTAAATGCAATATCAGAAACTGAATAGAACTGAAACAGGTTTTGACCCTGTTGGGGGCATCAGAACAGAGAAAACCTCTGATCTGTTAACACTCTGAATGCCTCTTTAATTTGTCTACCAAGTATCAGTTGGTGAAAGTGTAACAGCTAAATCCATGTTATTGTTGACATTAGTAATTGGGCTAACCTGAGGTATTAGAGCTAGGTGAATAGCAGGTTAGTAAGGCAAGCCTTTCGACTCAGTCTTTGAACATAGAAAAGTGGGGGTAACAAGTAAACACTATCATGGTGCTCTTATCTGAGTCTTCATTTACACACACCACAAAAGTGCTAAATTATCACCATCATCATGTTCACATTACGCCTCTGGCGTTTAGGGCAGCGACAAAGCTCCTTTGCTCCTATCTGTTTCTGGCAAGTCTTTCGATGGTTTCCCAGCTCTGTCCCAGGTTTTTCAGCTCGCCTTCCACAGCTCTTCGCCATGTTGTTTTCGGGTGGCCTCATTTTCGCTTGCCTTCAGGTGTCCATCTTATTGCTGCTCTTGTGATGGAATCAGTTTCTGTCCGAAGCACGTAGCCAATCCATCTCCAGTGCCTCCTGGCAATGATGGTGCTCATATCCTCTTGGCTGCACTGTGTCAATAGAGCTTGGTTTGAGATTGTTCTGGGCCAAAAAGATATGGAGGATTTTTGTGAGGCAGGTTGTATGGAATGAAGACAGTTTGGACATGTCGTACTTTCTCATTCCCCAGTGTTCTTCACTATAAAGTAATGTTGAAAGTATGTGGCTCTGATAAATCTTGAGTTTGGTTTTGGTGTTGTATTTTGATGATTTCCAGACTCTATTTAAGCTCTTGAATGTGTTCCTGGCTTTATTGATTTTTGTTCTGGATATCCTGGCTTGTTCCACCATCCTGGCTGATGGTACTGCCCAAGTATATGAATGTTTCTACATTGGTGAGAACATAACCTCTGTCTGTACTGGTGCTACATACTTTGCCATAAATGACTGTCTCTTCTCAAGAAGTCAGGATTGCAGTAACAATAGAGTTGCAGGTCACGGTTAGAGTGCATTGACAGAGCAATATAGGGAAGATTTTACATGTTATCTGCCCATACTGCTATCTAGTTCAGGCAAGTCCTAGTAGTGCTTCATTTTCCTGAGCAGAATCATCCATAAAAAGTGGGTTTTGGTTGCACCTCCAATAAACTGTTCTTGATTGTTGTCAGACTTGTCATTTGTCCCTTCTTCAATACAGGCAGAATCTGACTCTTAGGCCAACTGAAATTATATAGAACATAATGGTGAAAACTGATGCATAATTATTTTCAGTATTTATACAGTGCTGTAACTTTGTGTGGCACTTAGACTTTTTTTAAGACTTAACAAATAGACCCCTCAAACTCTCTCCCAGGTTCTGTCCGAGCTCTGGTACACCTAGTGGGGCAAGATCCCCACTGGTCCTTGCCTTTTACCAAGAATTTTTAAGTGGGATTTATTCTCATGATGCTCCATCATCATTCTTCACAGTGTTTCCTGTTCAATATTTTGGGGTCTTCTTTGCCCAGAGTAAACGGGTTGATATCCACCTTCTGTCCCTTTCTATGTGTAATTGTTTCCTCCCTTTATTTGCAAGCAGCCCCCTGATCTTGCATGCCCCTGGTTCAAAATAAAGTTCAGATGTATATTTTCACAGTCATATCGTAAACTAACTTAGCTGTCACCCTCTTCAGGACATTTTTGGCAAAATCCTTTTGAATGTTAATTAGACATCTGCTGATTTCGCTCAGTGTTACCTGAAACCTGTTAACATTATCACTCTTGGATATAAATTTAAAGGGACAGTATTTGAATAATTCCTTCTTATCCATAATTTCTATCTCAGTAATTCCAAGCAATATAAACTATGAATGCTGGCCAGATGAATGAAAATGGTTAGAGACAGTTTCATATGGAGAGACTGAAAAGATTGGAGCTATTTAGTTGAGAGGAATTGAATAAGAGAGGGTGTGGTAGAGGAAAAATTAATTGACACAGAGAAGTTAAATTGGGTGCTCCTGTCAAGACTTTCTATTGAAAAAAAAATTAAAAGATTGGGCAGGGAAAGGGGCAGGAGGGAGATGGGAATATTCAATGAAACTGAAATTGATTGAAAAAAAAATTTAACTCACCCGTCAGTAAGAAACCTTGCCTTGGGCAATCAGGAGGGTAAAATTTTACAAGGCTGCCTGGGATGGACAAAGATAAAGCTTCTATTTTAAAGAGTTGATTGCCATTTGAGATGCAGTAAAAACACATGGGTCTCCAAAAGCTTGTAGGACTGAACAAAGGAAGCAATATACATTTCACCAACCTCACTTGAATTTAGTGAATAGACAGATTTAGCCCTAGTTTAAATAGTGTGTATTGTATTTCATTGGCTTGGTTTGAGGCTAAAATATTTGTGCCTCCATTTGCAGAGAAAAAATGAGGCTTTGAGATTTTGTTGGCTTAACCACAAACTTGGAAGAATGTTCAGCTTCTTCTAGTTACAATTCCTGCAGGTACCAATGCTCCAGTTTCACATCACTCCTACCAGTAAGGGAGTAGGATGTTGCTGGTGGCCTGAGTGGGAGATGGAGCAGAGCTAGTAATCACTGGCATGTTCAGAAGTGGTCAGGGCAGAAGCAAATTGAGGTAAAAAGGAGACTTAAAATACAGTGAGGACAGTTAACCGTTGGAACAGTTTACCAAGGATTGTGGTGGATTCTCCATCACTGGAAACCTAAGATTGGATTTTTTTTTCTAAAAGATATGCTCTAGATCAAACAGGAATAAATTCAGGGAAGTCCTATGGCCTTTGCTATTCAGTAGAAGTTATATTCGATGATCACAGTGATTTCTTCTGGTTTAATAATCTATGAATCCCTGATGTTTGACAAATCTTAAATTTTACTTATGAGGTGAGGCTTGAGAAGACAGGTGTATAGTACCAAATAAAGCTTAACTTTGATCATTTGGCCAAAAAGAGGAAACTCAGACCACCATATGCAACTTCTCTTGTTTGGCTGAGGTCAAGTGACAGATCTTCTCCCATCCCCAAGAAAAAAGCAAGTCAGAACTTTAATCTGGATTTAGGGCAAAGAGTCCTGGTTCCCCACTGTGTTCTAATAGCTAGAATACGAGCCTGTGGATTAAGAGTACTACCCTTTTCTTCTGGGGTATGTATATTATCTGCTGTTTACCTTAGGATCAGCATAAAGAAGCAGAGAATTGTTTTGGCCTGCAACATGGCATGTATTATATCATTAAGCACTTATTTTCTCTGTCAGGTGTGTTTTTTATAGATGGACCAAAGGTGTGGCCACTGGTGAGAATCTATCGAGGTGGCTTTCTCTTGATAGAATTCCTCTTCCTCCTGGGTATCAATACGTATGGCTGGAGGCATGCTGGAGTGAATCATGTCCTCATCTTTGAACTCAATCCCCGCAGCAATTTGTCCCATCAGCATCTCTTTGAGGTAAGCAGCACAAGCCTGTGATACATGAAGGGGGCGGGAATAGCTCCCTTTGATGGACAGCCAGCCAGCCAGTTAGCTGTAAAATCCCTTTTGGTCTGTTCTCTGCTTGCTTTACCTGTAAATGGTTAAGAAGCCCACAGGTAAAAGTGGGCACTTGACCAAAAGAGCCAATGGGAAGGTGGAACTTCAACCAACCATTCGTCATAACCACGCAGTCTGAGCGTGGTCTGGGAGCAGTTTTAATGCAGGAAGGACCAGATCAACAATTCCATCCTGTTGTGTTTCTCAGCAAAAAACTTTCCGAGAGGGAAGGACACTGGTCAGTCTCAGAAAAAGAATGTTATGCCATTGTGTATGCTCTGGAGCAGCTACACCCATACATTTGGGGACTAACAAAAAGCTTCTTTGGTAGAGTTTTGCTATTCAAGACTTTGATTTTGAAATACAACACATTTCAGGAGCCTCTAACAAAGTGGCTGATGCACTCTTCCGGGAAGGTCTCCCAGAATCACATGGGTAAAAATGTCTCTGCATTCTAAGTCATTGTAGTCCTTGAAATGTAAAAAGTACTGTTTAGTTCTTCATGTAATTATTAGTAAAGTTAGAGGTGCATGTATCTTATTAACTCTGTTTCCTAAACCTCCAGGAAGAAATCCCAGTCGATGTGCACCCAACCTGAACCAGGCTGGCCAGCACCTTCTGTGATTTGGGGGGCATGTGATACATGGGAGGGGGGGGAGTAGCTCCCTTTGATGGACACCCAGCCAGCCAGTTAGCTGTAAAATCCATCTTGGTCTGTTCTCTGCTTGCTTTATGTGTAAAGGGTTAATAAGTCCACAGGTAAAAGGAAAGGAGTGGGCACCTGACCAAAAGAGCCAATAGGAAGGTAGAACTTTTTAAAATTGGGAAAGAAACTTTCCTTTTGTCTGTTGTTCTCTGGGCTGCAGGGGACGGAGCAGCAATGCTATAAGCAGGAATTCTGTGTAAGGCTTGAACCAGGTATAAAAATTCATCTTCCATACCTAGAAGAAATTATTTGAATAGGGAATGTTTAGTTAGATACAATCAGGTTTATTTCTTATTTTGGCTTGTGGAGCTCCTCTGTGCTAACACCTGATGCTTTTGTTTGCTTGTAACCTTTAAGCTGAACCCCCAAGAAAGCTATTTTGGGTGATTGATTTTTGAAATTGCTCTTTTAAAATCTAGCAAAAGCTTAAGTTCCAGATGTATTGTTTTCCTTTTTATTTTTAATAAAATTTACCTTTTTTTAAGAACAGGATTGGATTTTTGGTGTCCTAAGAGGTTTGTGCATGTTGTTTGATTAGCTGGTAGCCACAGCTAATTTCCTTTGTTTTCTTTCTCAGCTCTTTCCCTAGGCGGGGGAGGTGTGAAAGGGCTTGAGGGTATCCCACAGGGAGGAATTCCCAAGTGCTCCTTCCTGGGTCCAAGGGGTTTTTTTGCATTTGGGTGGTGGTGGCAGCATTTACCAAGTCAAGGTCAGAGAAAAGCTGTAACCTTGGGAGTTTAATACAAGCCTGGAGAGTGGCAAGTATTAATTTTTATAATCCTTGCAGGCCCCCACTTTCTGTACTCAGAGTGGGGATTCAGCCTTGACAAAGCCACGGGAGCCACTGTGCATTTTAAGTATCAGCAGAATAAATCGTCCTGTTTCCTTGGAATGAATTGTAACATAACTATCAAGAAAAGGTTCAGGAAAGGCCAACAAAAACGATTAGAGGTTTGGAGCAGCCTCCCTATAAGGAGAGATTAATGAGACCGGGACTTTTCAGCTTGGAAAAGACACAACTAACGGGGGATATGATAGAGGTCTACAAAATCATGTCTGGTGTGGAGAAATTAAATAAGGAGGTGTTACTTACACCTTCTCATAACTCAGGAACTAGTGGTCACCAAATGAAATTAATAGGCAGCAGGTTTCAAACAAACAAAAGGAAGTGTTTCTTCACCCAACACACAGTCAAGCTGTGGAATTCTTTGCCAGAGAACGTTGTGAAGGCCAAGACTATAACAGGTTTAAAAAAAAAACCTAGATAAATTCATGGAGGATAGGTCCATCAATGGCTATTAGCCAGGATGGGCAGGGATGGTGTCTCTAGCCTCTGTTTGCCAGAAGCTGGGAATGGGTGATGGGATGGATCACTTGATGATTATCTGTTCTGTTCATTCCCTCTGGAGCACCTGTCATTGGCCACTGTCAGAAGACAGGATACTGGTCTAGATGAACCTTTGGTCTGACCTTGTAAGCTGTTCTTATGTTCCTAAGTCAAGAAAAGGAGGTTACTGATGTGTTACTAATTTGATTATAGTGATGAAAGCAGCTCTTCCTTGGGTTCTATAGTATGGAATTCAGAATTGCCTAAAGTCATCAGGTGTATAACTTTGTTTCTCTCCTCCATCTTTTATTAGATTGCTGGATTCCTTGGGATGTTGTGGTGCCTGAGCCTGCTGGCATGTATATATAGTGAATTTACCCATGTCCCTATGCAGGTGAATCCACTCATCTTGTATGGATTCATGTTGCTTTTCCTCATCAACCCCACCAAAACTTTGTACTACAAGTCCCGGTTTTGGCTGCTCAAACTGTTGGTAAGTCTGGAACCTGGTACAAACTCAAGAGAAACTGGTGTAGGTAATTTAACTCAAGTAGTTGAAGTGTGTGCAAATACATCACTAATTTTCAGACTTGGGAGTGTATGCCACACAATTTTATGCATGCTTTGATTCATAATACTCAAGCAAGTCCATGCATAAAGAATTAGATGTGTGTATTTGTTGAGCATAGAGCGTAGAAGTTACTTTCAGTCTTTGTACTGTTTCTGTTATGTTGTTCATGCCAAGGGTATGTACACACAAATGTTCACATATACAAAAATAAGCATATGTGGTGTATGCATGCACACACAAATGCACCATATAGCTTTCCTCATGTCTCAGCCATGCTCACTGTATCTCTTCTTTAGCAAAGCAGTTTGGGTAAGATTACAAAGGGCTAAAAAGCAAAGCTGACAGAATGCTGTTTGCCCAAACTGAAAATGGGCCAATACTCAAAAAGAGTATTCATGGGTAGCAGACTATAGCTGAGGTTCTTCTTCGAGATGTGTTGCTCCTATGCATTCCAGTTAGGTGTGCGTGCCGTGCGTGCACGGCTTTTCGGAAGATTTTTACCCTAGCAACTCCGGCAGGCCGGCTGGGTGCCCCCTGGAGTGGCGCCGCTATAGCGCTAGATATATACCCCCGCCGGCCCGTCCGCTCCTCAGTTCCTTCTTACCGCCCGTGACGGCCGTTGGAACAGTGGAGTGCTCCGTTGACCTCCACAACCCTAGTGTATCTCCTTGTATAAGTGTATATAGTTAGTTAAGATAGTTAAATAATTTAGTTAGTTAGTGTATTAAGGGGAATTAGGGGGGCTAGCCCCTCTTTTTCCACAACCGGTGCGGGCTCATGCCCAAGGCACCGGGGTTTAAGCCCTGTTCGGCTTGCCAGCGGCACATGCCGATTGGTGACCCTCACGACTCCTGCCTGCGCTGCCTCGGAGAGTCCCATCGACCAGATAAGTGCCCAATTTGCACGGCATTCAAGCCGAGGACAAGGAAGGAGAGAGACTCGAGATTGAAGCAGCTCCTCATGGAGTCGGCACTTAGCCCTGCAGGGCCGACCCAAGCAGCTCCAAAGTCCTCCTCGGCACGCAGCGCACCAGCGGTCCCGAGCCGGTCCGGCACCGACACTGTTAAAACTCTACAGCCGGCACCGGCATCCCGGAACCGTTCCCTCTCTCTGACGAAGAAGCGGAAGACGGCGCAGACGGCCTCCAACCCTCCTGCACCGGGACCGCTCACCCAGCCGCCTCCGGCACCGACTGTGGTGGTGCACAGACCGGGCACGGTACCGTCGACTCCGGCGCCGCAAGAGGCGTTGAGTCTGGTACCGCCCTGCTCCCCGGTGCAAACCGCGGTCGAGCTGCCTCTCCCGTCGACGCCCAAGACTTTCTCGACGGCGAGAGAGCTCATAGAGCTCACAGAGGCACCGAGCCTCCGGCCCCTGGCACCGCCGGTGCGGGCTGTACAGTCAGTGGGCAAGCCGGCCATGATGAGGCCACCTTCCCCTGACAGACGGGATAGAAGGCGTTCCAGGTCCTGGTCCCGATCCCGGAGACGGTCGCCTTCGCGCCGATCCAGATCCCGGCACCGATCACCATCCCGGTACCGCTCCCCGTCTCGGCGCCGGTTGCAGTCCCGGTACCGCTCCGCATCGTGGTACCGGTCGCACTCCCGGAGACGATCCTGGTCCCGGTCACCCGACCGTCGGTACCGAAGGAGGTCCGGATCCTGGTACCGTTCCCGGCACCGCGACTCGCAAAGCCGATCCCACCAACATCAGTCGAGGTTGCGGTTGACCGCCCGGCACCGGCACGGTCGATGGTCCCGCTCTCGCTCCCGGCACCGTGACGACCGGCACCAATCCCCGGCACCGTCCAGGGACAGACCGGCGGCATCGACGGCGCAGTCCCTGAGCGCCTCTGCCCCCCCATGGCCTTCTCGCCAACCCTCGGTCGCCTCTCAGGCGGACAGCGGTGGAGATCTCCGGGCCGACCCCCAAGGGCAAGACCACGGACCGCAGCAGTGGGGCTTTTGGGCCCCCTGGGCCTACCACGAGGCTCAAGGGCTCCCCTTCCCTCAGCGACCCAGGGGCTCCGAATACAGGGTGCTGGAAGCCTCGGTCAGCAGGCCTCCTCCATCACCACCGGTTGAGGCTCCACCGCCACCTGTAGCGACAGAGCATCCCGTAGCCGCGGTGGCTTCCCACCCCCTGGAAGAACCACCTCCACAAGCCATGGTCCAGGGCCTGTCCTCGTCTTCGTCGCCGGATGAGGCGGTGGCATGAGAATCTACATCGGACCCCCCACCGATTGACTTGCGGGCCCACCAGGACCTCCTTCGCCGGGTGGCACAGGCTATTGACCTCCCCGTTGAAGAGGTCGCTGAGGATGACGACCCGGTGACCAGGGTGCTTGGAGCTGAGGCCCTGCTGCGGGTGGCCCTACCCTTTATTCGGACCATCCAGAAAAATGCCACTACCATCTGGCAGTCGCCGGCGTCCGTCCCTCCCACCGCTCGAGGGGTGGAACGCAAGTACTCGGTTCCTCCCAGCGGGTACGAATACCTTTACACGCACCCAACTCCAGACTCCCTCGTAGTGCAGTCCGTGAATGACCGGGAGAGACATGGGCAACCCGCTCCAGCGCCAAAATCCAAGGATGCACGGAGAATGGATCTGTTGGGCCGGAAGGTATATTCGGCCGGTGGTCTCCAGCTCCGGATTGCCAATCAGCTGGCTCTCCTTGGTCGCTACACCTATGACACTTTGGTGTCCCTTTCCAAATTTACGGAGCTGATCCCAACAGCCTCCCGACAGGAATTCTCAGCCCTCCTTGAGGAGGGCAAGAAAGCCTCCCGGTCCTCCCTCCAGGCCGCTCTGGACTCGGCAGACTCAGGAGCCAGAACTCTGGCCTCAGGAGTGACCATGAGATGAATCTCCTGGTTGCAGTCCTCCACCTTGCCGCCGGAGGTCCAGTACACCCTGCAAGACCTCCCTTTTGACACTAAGGGTCTCTTTTCCGAGAAAACGGACTCGAGGATTCAGACCCTCAAAGATGGTAGAATCGCCATCCGCACCCTGGGTATGCACACACCGGCTACCAAGCGGAGGTCGTTCCGGCAGCAGCCGTACCGGCCATTTAATCAGGCCAGGGCACGGCCTGATAATGGGCGCAGAGGCCACCTAAACGGCCGTAGACCATCGGGCAACCGGCGTAACCAGTCCCAGGCACCCTCCAAAGCCCCTCAAGGGCCTAAGCAGGCATTTTGATGGGACGCCCGGGGATGGCCCATCAAGCTATTTACCGGATCCTTCCCCGTTATTTTGCAACCGTCTTTCCCACTTTCTCCCGGCGTGGTCCCAAATAACAACGGACAACTGGGTACTTCGTACGGTCGAGTATGGTTACCGCCTTCAGTTTGTTTCGCCCCCTCCCTCTCACCCACCCTCCCCGTCCCTCTTCAGGGACCCCGCTCACGAGCAATTCCTCTTGCAAGAGGTCGAGTCTCTGTTGAGTTTGGGTGCCATAGAGGAGGTGCCGAACGACATGCGAGGCAGGGGATTTTATTCCCGATATTTCCTAATCCCCAAGGCGAAGGGAGGTCTCCGACCTATACTAGACCTCTGAGAGCTCAACAGATACCTGCTCAAGCTCAAGTTTCGCATGGTCACCCTGGGGACCATCATTCCCTCCCTGGATCCGGGAGACTGGTTTGCCGCCCTCGATATGAAGGACGCGTACTTCCATATCGCGATTTACCCTCCCCATCGACGCTACCTGCGGTTCATAGTCAACAACACGCACTACCAGTTTGCGGTGCTACCCTTCGGCCTTTCCACCGCGCCGAGGGTCTTCACCAAGTGCATGGCAGTGGTTGCCGCAGCCCTCCGCCATCGTCGCATGCACGTGTACCCATATCTCGACGACTGGCTGGTTCGCGGGCCATCCCGACAGCTGGTAGCAAGTCAAATGGCCGAGATCCTAGCCCTGTTTCAGTGCCTGGGCCTTCTGATAAACGCCGAGAAGTCCACTTTAGCTCCATCACAAAGGGTGGAGTTCATCGGAGCGGTCCTGGACTTCAGTTTGGCCAGGGCCTGCCTCCCTCGACCTCGGCACCAGACGATGGTCTCCATCATCCGGGACCTACAATCCTTTCCCACAACGGTTCGGTCCTGCCTACACCTCCTGGGCCACATGGCGTCCTGCACGTTCGTGACCACGTATGCGAGGCTGCGCCTTCGCCCGTTTCAAACTTGGCTTGCGTCGGTGTACCGTCCGCACCGCGACCCCCTGGACATGGTGGTCACGGTCACGAAACCAATCCTCGCTTCGCTCAGCTGGTGGCTGGACCCAGAGGTCGTGTGTGCAGGAATCCCGTTCCGCCCTCCTCGCCCATCCGTCACCCTGACCACGGATGCCTTGGCGTTGGGATGGGGGGCACACCTTGGCAACCTACACACCCAGGGCCTCTGGTCGCCCCGAGAGCTCTCCCTACATATCAACATCAGGGAGCTGTGAGCGATCCGCTTGGCGTGTCAGACCTTCCACGCCCATCTTCAAGGGCGCTGTGTGGCGGTGTTCACGGACAACACGACGGCGATGTTTTATGTCAACAAGCAGGGCGGGGCCCGCTCCTCCCTGCTTTGCACGGAAGCGATGCTCCTGTGGGACTTCTGCATAACCCACTCGATTCACCTGGCAGCGTCCTTTCTTCCAGGATTGCAGAACACGCTGGCCGACCATCTCAGCAGGTCGTTCCTCTCCCACGAGTGGTCCCTTCGTCCAGATGTGGTGCACACAATTTTCCGGAGGTGGGGGTTTCCCCAGATAGACCTGTTTGCCTCCAAGGAGAACAGGAAGTGCCACCAGTTTTGTTCTTACCAGGGTCGCTCCCGAGGCTCCCTGTCGGACGCATTCCTCTGCTCCTGGACGGATCACCTCCTCTGTGCCTTCCCTCCGTGCCTCCCACTCATACACCGGGTGCTACTCAAGCTTCGGAGGGACAGGGCCCGCCTCATACTCGTCGCTCCGGCCTGGCCACGGCAGCACTGGTACACCCTGCTGCTCGAGCTCTCCGTTCGGGATCCCGTTCCCCTTCCGTTATGGCTGGACCTGATAACGCAGGACTTCGGCAGGCTCCGCCACCCGGACCTACAGTCCCTCCATCTTACAGCTTGGTACCTGCGTGGTTGACCCACACGGAGCGTGACTGTTCGGCGGCGGTGCAGCAAGTCCTGATGGAAAGCAGAAAGCCTTCCACTCGCTCAACCTACCTCGCGAAATGGAAGCGTTTCGCACTCTGGTGCGATCAGAGAGGCCTTAATCCTTTCCTGGTCCCTATTCCTACAATCCTGGAATACCTCTGGTCCCTTAAGGAACAAGGACTCGCGGTCTCCTCCTTGAAGGTACACCTGGCAGCCGTGTCCGCCTTTCGTCCATCCATAGGAGGACGGTCCATCTTTTCCAACCAAATGGTTTCCGGCTTCCTTAAGGGTCTAGATTGCTTGTACCCGCCGATGCGGCGTCCTACCTCATCCTGGGATTTGAACCTAGTTCTGGCCAAGTTTATGGGAGCCCCCTTCGAGCCCTTGGCCACGTGTTCCCTGCTCTATCTCTCATGGAAAACGGCCTTTCTCGTCGCTATAACTTCAGCGAGACGAGTTTCCGAGCTCCGTGCCCTAACGGTTGGTCCAGCGTATACCGTCTTCCACGGCGACAAGGTGCAGCTTCGACCACACCCGGCCTTCCTCCCTAAGGTGGTGTCAGCCTTCCACCTAAACCAGGACATTTTCCTTCCGGTCTTTTTCCCGAAGCCGCACGCCTCAAGTCGTGAGCAACAGCTTCACACCCTGGACGTCCGCAGAGCCCTCGCTTTTTATATAGAGCGGATGAAGCCCTTCCGGCGTTCGCCCCAGCTGTTCGTAGCGGTTGCTGATCGCATGAAAGGCAAGCCGGTCTCCTCTCAGAGGATTTCCTCCTGGGTAACATCTTGTATCCGGACATGTTACGAGCTTGCTCGTGTGCCAGCTAGCTGCCTCACCGCTCACTCTACAAGAGCGCAAGCCTCGTCTGCCGCCTTTCTGGCCCATGTCCCCATCCAGGATATCTGTAGAGCGGCCACCTGGTCTTCTGTCCACACCTTCGCTACCCACTACGCGTTGGTGCAGCAATCCAGAGACGATGCAGCCTTTGGCTCAGCAGTCTTACACTCTGCCACGTCTCACTCCGACCCCACCGCCTAGATAAGGCTTGGGAATCACCTAACTGGAATGCATAGGAGCAATCACTCGAAGAAGAAAAGACGGTTACTCACCGTTGTAACTGTTGTTCTTCGAGATGTGTTGCTCCTATCCATTCCAGACCCGCCCTCCTTCCCCACTGTCGGAGTAGCCGACAAGAAGGAACTGAGGAGCGGACGGGCCGGCAGGGGTATATATCTAGCGCTATAGCGGCGCCACTCCAGGGGGCGCCCAGCCGGCCCGCCAGAGTTGCTAGGGTAAAAATGTTCCGAAGAGCCGTGCACGCGCGGCGCGCACACCTAACTGGAATGGATAGGAGCAACACATCTCGAAGAACAACAGTTACAACGGTGAGTAACTGTCTTTTACTTTCGTTTTATACTACTAGTCGCCACTACTTCTTCAACATTTCTTTTCTATACTTGTTCTGAATGAGAAAGATTAATATTTTAATCTTGTCTATTGTTTCCCTGGTAACAAAAGTCAGAAAAAATGAATGGAAACATGCTAATGCTATAGTAAGATTATAAATGTAAACACCAAAGCAGTAGTTTTCAGCCATCTTGACCCAGGGATCTCTTACCAATTTTTCCCAAAATGCATACGCCTGCCGCCACTCCATATGTCCATGCACCCTTTAATTTACATTAATTTTAATCAAATTGATTCTGTGACAGATTGGATCACAGAAACCCTCTGGGAGCTGCCACCTGATGTGCCAAGACTACTTCTAGCCCTGCCTTCCCTGCCAGCTCGGGGCCCCAGCACCCTGTCTTGCTGAGCCAGACACTCCCATCTGCTCCAACAAAGACCCAGGGTCTGAAATACTTGCCCCAAAGCTGCAAGTTTACCTGAAAGCAACTAACAGAAGTGTTCCTGTTTTTAACACGCAGATGCCCAACTCCCAATGGGGTCAAAATCCAAATAAATCTGTTTTACCCTGAATAAAGCTTATACAGGGTAAACTCATAAATTCTTCACCCTCTATAACACTGATCGAGAGATATGCACAGTTGTTTGCTCCCCCAGGTATTAATACACTCTAATTAATAAGTAAAAAGTGATTTTATTAAATACAGAAAGTAGGATTTAAGTGGTTCCAAGTAATAACAGACAGAACAAAGTAAGTCACCAAGCAAAATAAAATAAAATGCGCAAATCTATGTCTAATCAAACTGAATACAGATAATCTCACCCTCAGAGATGCTTCAGTAAGTTTTTTCCTCAGACTGGACACCTTCCAGGCCTGGGCATAATTCTTTCCCCCTCGTACAGCTCTTGTTCCAGCTTAGGTGGTAGCTAGGGGATTCTTCATGATGGCTGCTCCTCCTTTGTTCTGTTCCACCCCTTTATATATCTTTTGCATAAGGCGGAAATCCTTTGTCCCTCTCTGGGTTCCCACCCCCTCCTTCTCAATGGAGAGACACCGGGTTAAAGGTGTCACTGCAAGACTTCATTGCCCACTTGCCAGCACACAAGAAGACTTACAGGTAAACCACAGCCATCTGCAGACAATTTCCCTGGTTAATGGGAGTCATCAAGATTCCAAACCACCATTAATGGCCCACACTTTGCATAATTACAACAGGCCCTCAGAGTTATATTTCATATTTCTAGTTTCAGATACAAGAGTGGTACATTTATGCAAATAGGATGATCACACTCAGTAGATTATAAGCTTTGTAATGATACCTTACAAGAGACCTTTTGCATGAAGCATATTCCAGTTACATTATATTCACTCATTAGCATATTTTTATAAAACCATATAGACTGCAACATCACAGATTCCTTCACCTTTTCACTTACTGCTGTGAAGGCTTGGGTTCATCTGGGTTTCTTAGAAGACCTGACATTTTCTGGCTAAATAATTTTTTGTTCAATTTGCACTGTAAAAATACTGAGTGATTTGCAGGAGGGAGGATTAAGGCCTTGTAAGTGGGTCCTAGAGTATCCTCCTCTATGGAATTACTTTGCTAACACTTGGTAAATATTTTTTAATTGGTGCAATCTGGAACAATTCAAAGGTAAGACATAAAGTTGGTCTTCAGCATGAACATGCATATACATATACAAGTATACGTATAAGTGTACACACATTTTGTATATATACATCTTATTTAATCTTTAAGGGTTCAACTTTCTAATAGTTTTAACATGCTGAGTCTCTGTTCCTTTTGTGCTCTCTTCTTTTCCTTTTCCCTTTCATCATTCAACAAATCACTCTCTCTCCTACATGGATGATTTTTCAGATGCAATCCTGCTCCTTTCTCCTCTCCTCCTTTCTTCATCCCCTAGCCTGGCCATCCGTATTACTACCGCCTTGTCCAGAGGGAAGCCAGGCAAGTTCCCAGCCTCCCCCTCCCACACTCCCATCCCATTGGAAACAAATTAGCAGGGAGTTATTGGGGTCCATCCTGGTTCAGTTTCTGCCTTCCTTTGAGGTGCAGAAGACATCTCCCGCCTCCAGATGCTCTGCAACATAAATTACTTACATTTCACGCTTACACAAAGGCGGGCTTTTCCAGACCAATATTAATTCTTAAGGGGAATACAACACTTTTTTCCATAAAAGGAACTATAATCAGTTTCATTTCTGTGTGGAGTTATTGTGTGGGCACAATCTCACAATTATAGCATTATTGTGGCACCACTAGCACAGGCACAGTGAAACATATTGGCATGATAGAGCTAGAAAAGAAGCACTCAAAGTCTTCACAACAACAGCAGCTTTAGAAATTCTGCATTTTGCTGCTGATTATTCATCAAAGTCAAAGGACCCTGTACAGTTGTGTCCATAAGGTAGTAAATGAGACTTTTTTCCCTCTGTAGTACTCCATCACTGAAATAAGAAGCTCTGATTCATGCATGGCAGGTTACCTGCACAGCTTATTAGCAGACAGATTGCACATTGTGCTTGACATTAAGCATTACAACTGTTGTGTGTATGTTAATGAGCAAAGACTAGTTGATGGAGTACATTGGGAGTGATGGTGGCAGGCAGAGGTAACACAATAATGAAATGAGTTGAGCTTGCAAAACCATTAAAATATAAAAAAACAACTTCTGCAATCATTACTGCAATAACTGAGTTCACAGGTGCAATCTAGTTAATAGTTTTCTTTGTATGAAACCTTGGAGGTTGACACATCTACTTGAATCAGAAAAGCTTTCCCTTGTGAGTAATTGGAATCTGAAGGCTTATTTCTTGGAAACTTTGGGGCGAAACCACTTATACAAAAGGTTTTTCATATACAAATCTCATTGCACTTTCATTACTCTGCCCATTTTGATGCTAACAATAGACAAGGTTCCCCATTTATTTATCTTGGGTACAAATTCAAAACTATGTATTTCATTAGCTTCCTCGAGTATATTCTGTGCCTTTGGACTACTCTCTGGGCTGGTATACACAGCTTTTCTACCACTTTCACTGTATCAGTTTAGAAACAGATTGTGGTATAATCCACCCCTAGTGTGAACAGTGACATTAGTATGGCACTTGTATGAAACTAGCTTCTTTATTTCTGTCTAAATTTATAGAAATTAGAATCATAGCACTCGAGAGGTCATCTAGTCCAGTCCCCTGCACTCAAGGCAGGACTAAGTATTATCTAGACCAGTGGTTCTCAAACTTTTGTACTGGTGACCCCTTTCACATAGCAAACATCTGAGTGCGACCCCCCCCTTATAAATTAAAAACTCTTTTTTATATATTTAACACCGTTATAAATGCTGGCGGCAAAGCGGGGTTTCGGGTGGAGGTTGATAGCTCACAACCCCCCATGTAATAACCTCGCAACCCCCTGAGGGGGTCCCAACCCCCAGTTTGAGAACCCCTGATCTAGACCATCCTTTACAGGTGTTTGTCCATCGTGCTCTTAAAAATCTCCAATGATGGAGATTCCACAACCTCCCTAGGCAATTTATTAGCTATATGTTATAAGCATCTTTATATGGCTATACCTGTATCCATGCTAGAGGTTGCAGTGATTTACTCATCTCTATGTCTAAACTGATATAGTGAAAGAACAAAAACGTGTGTAGAATAGCACATTGGCTTTGAACTCGGAAAGGCATAGTGAACTGACACCTGCAGGCTTGAGGTCTCTTAGGGAGAGATGGTTCAACAAAATGCAAGGTGACCTTAATGGTGCAAAATAATACAGTACATTTAACTGTATGTAAGGCCAAAAAGCAGACAGACCACATAAAGGAATAGCTGTTAGGGGCAATCTGTGTCCACCCAGATGATATCAAAGTGGGTCTCTGACTACGTATGAATTTTGTATGAGTTATACAGGAAAGATCCCCTGGCCATATTAGGGCTCGTTCTACTAGGGCTCGAGCAGCTTACCTGAGATATGTAGAGCAGCAATGTGGTGCTCGATCCACCCATTTACCAATCAGTATTCCCTAGCACAGGCCTCCAGATCAGATGCCAATTTTGGTAAGGCTGCCTTGCAGTTAACAGTCAAGGAGGATTCCTTGTACCCAACTCCATGCAAACAGACAGCTGCTTGTTAGTCACTAAGAATGAAATCAGTGTGGACAATCACTTGAAGAGAGAACAGTTATTCAAATTACGGTAACTGCTGTTCTTTGAGGTGAGTTGTTTCCATGGATTCCATGCTCTGCCCTCCTATGGGATTCTGTATTGACGAAGGAAGTGAGGAGCAGTTAAGCCCACACTGCTGTTTATGCACTTGGGTAGGGGGCACAAGGGCACCTATGATGCAGGCGCAGCCCCAACAGAAGCTGCTAGCCAAAAAGAATCAATACTCAACCGCAGTGGGGCATAGGTGCTCCAAAGGTAGAATGCATGTGCAACACATCTTAAAGAATCACAATTACTGAAGGATAAATAATCTTTGCTGTTCAGTGCCAGGCTGGATAAGCAAGCCCAGGGCGCACCTGGTTTTGCAATGTAGAAATCTAGCAGGAGTTTACAGGTGGATTAAACATCCACTGCTTCAGCACTTATTAAAACTACAGTTTTCAGCTCCAGAATGCCCATATTCACCCCAGTTGGGAAATGGTCCAGTCACAATGGTGACCAAATATTTGACACTAAAATTCAGGTCTCATTCTTAATATTTTAAGCAAGAAAATATTTCTTAATGTTGTCAGAGACAGGTTTTGTTGGCCGTGGGGTCTGGTTTGGTAAATGTGGCAGAGTTTTGGCAGCTGCAAAGGTGGATTTGGTTGGTGGTACCTGTCACTGGGAACAGCCCACTTGTAACCACACTGTAAACTCTGACCTCTCCCTGTACCTCTGGCACCATCTCTCCCAAACTTGATTGTGTTCTTGGGGCTCAGCTGCTTCTTTCTTAGGCTCCAGTGTGCTCTCTGCATGCCTCACTATTGAACTGTGTAGGCATTGGTACAGTGGGGTCTGGGCCACTGCACATGAGCAGTATTCCAGACAGAACTGCATACCAAGATGTGCACTGTTCAGTGGAGTAGCAAAAAGGAAACACATTGGAGTGGGGGAGTAGGATGCAAACAGCACAGAAGCAGTTGGGAACCACAGACAGTTGAGATTAGTTTCAATTCCTGGTATACGTGATTAGAGTACTAGTGCCCTCCTATAGGTTTAAAACACGTGCCTGGTCACTCTGTCTGCTGTAAACTTTAGATGGAGTATTTTAGTCCATTGTTATATCTACCTATCTTAGGTTTTTATACTGAGGTCCATCCCCATAGTATCTGAGCACCTTCCATGTAAAAGAAATAGCAGATGTCAGTATTGAGTGTCATTTTTATGGTGGAAAGGTCTTTTTGAAGAGAGGTTTTGCAGTGTTCCTTAATTACTGTTAGACTTTGGATTTCCCTCGTGTCCTTTGGAAGCTTGTTACATAGCTGAACCCCTCAACTGAGAACATTTTGTCCCTAACTCTCATGTGCTTCATCTTGGGCTTTGTGATGTGCATTGTCCTAGAGGAACACAGCTGTGTCTCTGGTTCACACACTGAAATGTAGTCTTTAATGTAGCTGTGGTTTGATCCATGAATTGCTTTGAAGATTATGACCAAAGTCTTAAACTAGCATCAGAAACTAACTGGGAGCCAGTGGAGAGATTTGACCACAGCCCTGATGTGCTGTGTTCTTATAACTATTTTCTTCCAATGTCTACCCTGCATATTAATAGTAGAAACCTTCTGCTTCTCTACAGATTAGTTTTACCCAATGTTTCCTTAATAGAAAGCTTCATAAATGTCTGAACTGCAGTTCAATGCTGGTGTTATCTTTTAGTTACTATAACTAACCAGTCAGGGCCAGTTGTAATCAAAGGTAATGGAGCATGAACATTGCGTGCTTTGAAAGGAGTGTAACTGCTGTCAAGCCTTGGAGGGGAAATGGGCTGGGATGGAGAGGGAGTCTGATTAATATTTGACAGTTAAAATTTCCTCTGCTTTTTTAATTTAACCCTTTAAACTCTTGAGGGATTTTGGAGCCCTACATTGAACATTGGAGACACATGGTCTTAGGGCTTGGTGTACAAATCTGAGTCAAGGTCAGATTAGAGGCCAAAATGGTGATCCAGGACCTAGTTGGGGGTCAGGTGTGGAATGGGGAAGAAGCATGCTAAGATATGCATGTGGTTATGGTGGAAATGCTGGGGAGGAGAGGTCAGAAGCTATTGTCAATGTCATAGATTGGGAAACATTGGTTACATAGCACACTCTTAAGTGAGGATTGTGAGTTTCTTTGGAGAATCTTGGCTCTTGCTTTGAAGAGATTAAAAAACTCAGGCCAGCCAGAAAGGAAAGGCTGTGAATAACTGAATACAAGGGAAGAAATGGATGTCTCAAAGAGGAAATGCTGTGCTCAGTTCTTGTGAGTGAAGGGGAAATTCTACTGTCAGGAGGAGTGATGAAACAGCAGATCTTTGGGGGGAGCAGTGTGATATTTCATGTTAATTCAGCACAGTCTCATCTCCCACTACTATACTGTCAGTCTGCTCTATTAATATCTTTCATGCTAACTCCATGCTGTTTTAATTCCCAGTTCCGGGTGTTCACAGCCCCCTTCCATAAGGTAGGCTTCGCGGATTTCTGGCTGGCCGATCAGCTCAACAGCTTGGCTGTGATACTTATGGACCTGGAATACATGATCTGTTTCTACAGCTTTGAGCTCCAGTGGGACAACAATACCGGACTGTTGGCACAAGCAGGTATAGTAGTAATGAAAATGAGATGGTAACAAATATGTATGAACACTTTGCCCAATAAATCCAGGAACATTGATACAAACTGAAAATTTCAATAGGCTTCTTTCTGTCTTTTAGCAAAAATTCTCCCAATAACATAGGAAACTCATCCCATCATAACTGATGTTCCTTCTAGGCACAGCCCTAGAGATTTTATTCTCCCATCCCTTACTGCCCTATTTACCAATCTATTTGTCTGGTATAACCTGCTGCTGTGACTGGCATGACCTGTGTATTTAAGAACTTGTTTGCCAAGATTTTGAGGTGTTCTTTGGCAGAGGAAAGATGCGGCAGTTTTCCAGGCTTGGCTGGCAGTTTTTCAGACTCCTTTCCAACAATGCAATCACACTTAGCCTTTTGTTGCTGCTTAGTGTTAGTGATTCATAGAAGCAGTACAGAGCCGACTACCAAGAATTCAGAGCTTATGGGGAAATATTGTCATGAGGATTTTTTCTCCTAAGGGCTCTTCTCCTGAGGGTCTTCCATATTCCTAATACACTCATGTGGGTTCCTTCCTGTTTTATCTGTGCTTTCCAGGCTATTTCTTCCAGGTCCTATGTTTCAATGTTGGCTTTTCTTCTGGAGGAAATGGCAGGAACTTCCTCAGAGCTCACTGGTGCCATTCATTATTCAATTACAGTTGACATTGAGAGAGACAAGGGCTATGCACACTGCCTCCACATCATTTCCAGCTTGGAGAGCAAGAGATGATATCTGAATTTTAACTCTGGTCTTCCCCATGGCAAAACATTATCTTATGCCTCTGGACCAGTGCACAGTCCTTGTCGTTCCATTTTAACCAGCAGCCACTGACAAATCATCTTGTCAATGGGCCTTTAGCATATCTTGAGAGAACTTGAAACCTGCTTTCTGTGTGCATCAGCATTACTTTCTATTCCTCCAGTCTTGCCTACCTCAGAACCTTCCACCCAGATGTATTAAGGCTGCATTCTAAGGGTCTGTTCCCTCTAAGCATTTGTTGGAATTAAATTAAACTGTTTAAAACAAGAAACTGTGTACACTGAAATTTTCTGCATCAAACCAAAAGGTGGAATAAGAACACAGTTCCCCTGGAATAAATATTAATTGATCTAAGGGAGTGAACAAATTCTGTATATTGATGACCTGATGTTTTTCAAGTGTGCTGAGCACATTTTGGAAATCAAGCCATAAGTGACTAGATATGGACATGTGTAAGAATGTAACAGACTTTGGAATTTACACTAAACTCGTGGCTTTTCCTGCCTTTTCCCCATTACTTATTGGCATAAATCATTGCACCCCTAAAAATGGGATTTTCTTATGCTAATTGGTGATGTGACAGTATTAGGAGACAGACTCAAATTGGTTGATGGTTATAATTAAAGGGACACATTCAACTTGAAATCTGGCCAATTAAAAACAAGAGTCAAGTCATTTCAGGTACTGTACATCCCCTCGAGGTCCCCTGCTGAATTTGGTGGTTTTGTGGGAACACCTTTCTATGTATGTCTAAAATTCAGTGTAGCCTTTTTGTAATTTTTTTCCTCTCTTTCATATGCTCCTGCATGGAGAGATCCACACAAACAGGAGAGAAACTGAAATTGAGTATACACGGTGCTATCAAATGCACACAGTAAATAAAATAAAATAATAGATTTTTTTCCCCTATGCTTTCATTGATAGTAATCTTAGTTGCTATGTGTAACAATACTAGGTTTTTAAATTTTCTGACTGGAATGTGTTGTTTAAGCTGTGTCTCTTTAAAGCCTAGCAGTGATTGCTCCTGTTATTGAAGTAAAGGGATTTGGAACACCTTCGCTTTACTGAAACACCTGGTCGTGGGACTGAAAATGTTGAGATGCTAAATATAGATGCAAATACAAAGCAAATTGTACCATTGCTTAGGATATTACAGTTGCTGCTTCCAAAAGCTTAGTGTCACTCATCTCTTCAAGGAAGGTAGAGGCAGTGAGACAATTAGAAGGGAATGAGAGCAGAATTAAATATTTTGTTTCCGTGTCCACTGAAACATCTCTTCTCTTGTAGATGGTGAGATTTGTTACAGCTACTCCTACGGAGTGCGAGCAGTTGTCCAGTGCATCCCTGCTTGGTTGCGTTTTATCCAGTGCCTGCGCCGTTACCGTGACACCAAACGGGCCTTTCCTCATCTGGTTAATGCTGGCAAATACTCCACCACCTTCTTCATGGTGACATTTGCAGCCCTCTACAGCACTCACAAAGGTATTGGATTTAGCTATTTCACAAAGCTTTGCAGAACCCTCTGCTGTCTTTTGTCAGTCTCTGCTCCTCAGTCATCTTTTCTCTCTGTGGACCTTTTAGGTGCTAACGTTTATAGAGAGAAAACAGAATTATGGATAGCCCTGCAAATCCGTAGGTATCTGCTTTATATCCATGGACCATTTTTTGCGGATAGCCGCTCAGATGCGGATACTAATTTTGTATCCACACAGGGCTCTGACCATAACAGACTCAGCAGAATGGAGCAGCTGCGGCTGTCACCCAGCCCCTAGGCTCCAGCTCAGCTCTCTGAATTGCGCAGCAGCGGGTGTAGCCCACTGGGCATTCTGAGAGTTGTAGTCCCCAGCTTGCTTGGATGAAGGAGGTAAACTACAACTCCTAGAAGGGAGTGAGCCCAGCGCCATTTTAAAAGAGGTATGGTGTATAATTTAAACTAGAAGGTGGCAAGGGCCCATGCTATGAGGGGGAGAGTAGTTATTGACGCTCTCTGTCTGGGCCTAGTCTGCATGCATTACTGCCCCCGCAGCTGCTTAGGGGTGTCTGAGCTTCCCCTCCCCCCCAGAGGGTGGTGCAGCACACAAGGGCCCAGGAGTGTAGCCTTCCTACCCAGAGTGGGGAACGAGGTATGGTGGGAACAGAGCAGGCGGTGGGGCAGGAGAGAAGTGGGGGGTGGTTGGGGGCTTGGTACAGCCCAGCATCACTGCCAAGGTCGCCGAACCCCTCCCAAAAGTGGGGGAGGGGGCAAGGATCCTGCCCTCCTGCCCAGGATGGAATGGGGCCGAAAGCAGCCCCTTACCTGCCCGCCCAGGGCAGGTGGAGGGACCCAGGCTCCCCACAACTTCCCATGTGGCTCTCCTTAATCTGGCTCTGGCTCGCAGTGGGGGCCTCGGAGCCACAGCCTGGCCATAAGAGCCGGGTGGGTAGCTGTAGGGAGCCACAGCGGACCTTCCACCTGCCCTGGGTGGGGGGCCCGAGCAGCGCCCCGGCCCATGTCCCCATCCCCTGGGCTCCCCGCCCAGGGCAGGTAGAGGGTCTGCAACTCCACACCGGCTCCTCACAGCTGCCCACCTGGCTCTTACCATGGCTGGGCTGCAGCTCCAAGGCCCCCCTACACTGGCTGGAGCCAAGTCGGGGAGAGCCACATGGGGAGCTGATGCAGAGTTGTGGACCTTCTACCTTCCCATAGCCAGGTGGGGAACCTGGGGGTCGGGGCCCAGGCCGGGGGCTGCTCTCAGCCCCGCCGACCACTACCACAGGCAGGTCGAGGGTCCATTGTGGCTCCCCATTGCTGCCCAGGTTCCCCAGCTGGGCTCACTCTCTTCTTGGGGGGAAGAAGAAGTGAAGGGGGCACAGTCTGCCCTGGTGAAAAGTGGGCCCCCCTGGTTTCAGCACCACTGGTCAGTGCTCCCCAGATGCAGATATTGGCAGACAATTTTATGGATCATGTGCGGATACACACATTTGTATCCGCGCAGGGCTCTAATTATGGACAGTACAATTTATATTCTTACCTCACCTCTTATTAAAAGAGTGACAGCTATGAAAGGTAAGAGAATACAATAGAATTGAGGCACTATGGATTGAATTACAGCAAATAACATTGTTTTAAAAATTAATTGATAACTTTGATATCAGTTCATCCCATTTTTGGCATTGATTGGATCTTCCACTGGAACTGCTGACTCCTCAGTGAAATGGGACCAGTCTGTAGCATTGATTCATGTGTAATCATGCAGGCTTAGATAAACTTTCATCTGTTCAGTACATTTTCTTCAATTTTCCTTCATAATAAAGTATAGTTATTTATTTTAAAGTAGTAGGATTTGTCCCCAAGAGTGGGAATTGAGAATTCAGTTTTCCATTCAAATGAATATGAAATGTTTTCTTTTGGGTGGGGGAATGCAATTTTTTAATCAACAGCGCTGTACAACACACTGTCTACCATCATGAAAGAGGCATTTCAAAATTTCATTTGAAATTGTTGATCTGTTCAGTGTAATTATAATGGGGCTTAAAGATAGTGGAGAATTTTATGGGGAGGGTTGAAGGTTACTAGTGATAATGAGGCCTTCTCTTTCCCTTTCAGAAAGAAAATACTGAAACTCCTAAGAAATTTCCCATAATTTTTTTCTGTGAATAGAGACTAATTTTTGACTCTCTAGATGTGTAAGGAAATGGACTGAGCTCCTACTTTATGTAGTAGTTACCAGTCCCTTGGTATTCAAGGGCTACTATCAGAGATCAAACTGAATGGGGCTGGTCCATTATTTAAGAAGGTAGGGGAATGTATCGTGTGCTAGGAAAAAGCCCGCTCTGGGTTTCATGTATATTTTTATCCCTTTTCTTTCTCAAGCTGGTGGGGAGTTGTTTCCAACCCATTTAACTGCCGATTGAGCTCTTTGATCCCTCAAGTTCCGTATCTCCGTGGCAACTGCAATTATTACTTGATTCTGCTCTTGTTGTGAAGGAAAAAGCTTTTAGCTCCTGCACTTCAGGCAGTCGCCCTGTCTTTCATTGTTCTTTCTCCTCCAAGTCCCATGTCCATCAAAAGCTTTATTCTTTCCACTGAAATAGATGTCTGCCGTATCTACAGAAATTAGCAACAGTATACACTTGTGAGCCAGTTACTCACCCATGTGTAAGGTCAAGGAGATTGATAGAGAAATCAGAAAAATATACAAAGCTTCCTTCTAGCTGTCTTAGTAAGATGTTTCCTTCAGGTGGACATCAAGTTCATTAGAAAACCCTGCTGGTGCAAGAGTTGGTGCTAGTTGAAAATAGGTTGGCATCTGGGAAGTAATACAAATAAAACACAAGCCTTGAGCAATGTAGATGGCCTATAACAATGTATTAGTACAAGCTGTCTGAAGACTGAAAGTTAAACAATATTCATGAATGTATTTTGTATCCAAAGGTACATGCATGCTTCTCTTGGGGGTGTTAAGTAGCAGACTTTGTCACAGCTGATAGCCCCCATGTTTGATTCCTCTGTCTGTCTCCCACTGTCACCTCCACAAAGACTGTTCCCCTAATATTTAAGATATTCCTCTACTGGGTTTTTTTTCCTACTGCTTTTCCCAGTTTGAGGCTGCAGTCTAGTTAAAATCCCTTGCTCTTAAACTTGGCAATCAAACAACAAATCCAGGATGTAAGACTTGCAATTAATGCTTCTGATGAACCTGCCATACCTTCATTCAGGGGGGCTGTTTAAGTTTTTCACCATCAAGGGCATTCCAGAATAGTCACTCTTATGAAGAGGGAGGAAATTGGTTGGGGGCAAGCTCGAAAATACATGCTTGTAAAATGTGCCTGTTTAATATAAGTTTGACTTCTTCTTAGTCCCCTTGAATTTTGCACCTGTGCCAGTATCACTGACTGCAGGTTTCATTGCTACTGTGTATAACTTTTACATCTCTCTTCAAATCTGACACTTCATAATGAAGTATTTACAAATCATAGAGACAGGGCCTGTTCAGATTGCTAGTTTAAACAAGGGCTACCCTACAACACATCATCTCATCCTAGGCATAGGGGAGGTGAATTGACAAGGTAATACTGTAATCTTTAGGGTAATCTGATTTTTGAAATACAGAAATGGGCCACCTGTTCCCATGGACGTTACAGCAAGATTTGGATAGTTAAGAGTGGGCAGAAAATCTGCTCACTCCAGTTTTCCAATCTCCCCCTCTCCAGCCACGCTTCTTCCCTCTTGCCCTGACGGCTCTTCTCTTCCATGCAACCTGGTGTTCCCCAACTCTTTGTCAGAGGGCCTCAGGGCCCAGCTGTCTCTGCTAGGCTCTGGTGAATATGCTACTACAGCCTTCTGGCCACACCCTGTTAATACCAGACACTTCTTCAAGGAGTGTCCCTATCAGTGCTCCACTGTAGGTGTATCTGCACCCCTGTGCCTCTAATCGGAGATTTTAGGTAGCAGTGTCTGTTCAGCCTGCACGTACGCTCTCCCTCCCTCGTAGTCTACCTCGAGACTATCTAGCACTGGGCAGGTGACCCCCACTCAGTTCCTTCTCAATCACTTTTGGCTCACAAGGAGCAAGCAGTTGTCCCTTCCTTATCTGCATCATTAGCATATATAGTAATTGTTCGTTTTGTTCTCCTTAAAAGTTAGTGTTTTCTTTTTACTTGTTGAGATGAAAGAAAAAGAAGAGAAAAAACTTTAGTTTACGTTTCCCATCCTGTCTGGGGGGACTCCCCACCCTCTCCCAGGGGTGTTTAGAAGACACTATAAGTTCTTTCAAATTAAAAAAAAAAGGTTTTAAAAATAAAAGAAGAAGAAACTCAAAGTCCTACAAAAAGGGGAAACTAGATCAATTTGCTGAGTTGGCCAATCGCACTGAGGAAACTCTCTGTCTGGCCAACAACTCAGTTTGGGGGCTTGAAGCCCTTTTTCTTGAGCCTTTACAAGGGGAACATGCTGGTCTTTTTGGCAACTCTACCCCCTTTGAAGTTGAAGGCTCTGGGGATTTTAACTTCAGCGCCCGGTTCTTGCGAGATCTCAGCTTTGCCTGGTGGCAGAGGGAGCATTTCTGAGGGATATCGGACTTTCCCAGGCATCAGACACAGTGAGAGAGTGTGTCCATTATAGGAATAGACTCCTTGCAGGAGAGGCACCTCTTGAAACCAGGGGAGCTGGGCATTCCCCTCATGTGGGAGGCTATCACCCCCTAGCAGAAAGGATTGCAGAAGAAAGTTCTTCTTTCCTCCTAGAAGCTGGAAGGGACCTTATGAGGTCATCTAGTCCAGTCCCTGCACTCAAGGCAGGGCTAAGTATTACTAAACCATCCCTGACAGATGTTTGTCTAACTTGCTCTTTAAAATATCCGGTGATGGAGATTCCACAACCTCCATAGGCTATTTATTCTAGTGTTTAACTACCCTGACAGGAAGCTTTTCCTAATATCCAACCTAAACCGCCCTTGCTGCAATTTAAGCCCATTGCTTCTTGTCCTATCCTCAGAGGTTAAAGAGAACAAGCCGGTGCCCAGAATTGCCCTTGTCACCAGGCCGTGTATCACCAATATCCCAGTCAGTGCGACCCTTACCCAGTGATGAGTCTGACAGTGACCAGGAGGATGTCATCTCCCTGGCCTCTCATCGTGGCCTGCCGTAACAAAACAAGGATCCTCCTCAATTCCATCAAACTGACCCACAGTCATGGGTACCGGCTCCTTTGGGCACCCCCACCACCGATGTCCTCCCCACCCCCCAGTGGCCGTATTGGGATCCTTGGGTGACACATACATCCCACATTTTGCGGCCATCCAGTGTCTCTCAGAGAGCATCCACCCGATGGTCTCCTACAGCCTCGCTGTCCAGAGCCCCTGAGCCAGGAGAGGAGGAAGCTTTTGCAGAACAGGAAGAAGGACTAGAAGGGGAGGCTACCCCTCCAGTAAATTTCTCCTCATCTCCACCAGATGAGGCTGTAATGTCCCCCTCCCACCCCACCCCCCCCCCAAACACTAGCTGATGATTTTAAGAACTTTCAGGCTCTTACCAAGAGAGTGGTGGGTGAGTTGCAGATTCCCCTACAGGAGAGGGCAGATACACATCACAAGCTGGTGGATATTCTGCACACCTCCTCCTTGTCCAGAATTGTCCTCCCAATTAATGAGGCGATTCTAGATCCTGCCCAAGTAATCTGGCAGACACCAGCCTCCATCGCACCAACCCGCAACAGAGCCGACAAAAAATACTATATCCCTCCCAAAGAGGTAGACTTCCTGTTTCAACATCTGCAACCCAATTCCATCATTATAATGGATGCAGTTAATGCACAAGGCAAGCAACATCACACCAAGTCAATCTCATATGATCAAGATTGGAAAAAGCTAGGTTTCTGGGAAGGAAGGCGTATTCGTCAGTGACATTGCAGTTTAGAGTCATGAACTACCAAGCTGTCATGGCCAAATATGATTTTATTAATTATGGGAACATTTACCAGAGATGCAAAAGGAGCGGTTTCAGGTCATTGTCAGAGATGGTCAGTTAATAGCCAGAACAGCACTACAGATGGCACAGATGCAGCTGATACAGCAGCGGTAATGAGGTGGGCTTCTTGGCAGCACTCTTCCAGGTTGCCCAAAGAGTGCAGGCGACAGTGGAAGATCTCCCATTTGAAGGCCCAAGCTCTTTGCAGAGAAAACAAACTCTTCTCTCCACACCTTGAAGGATTACCACTCTCTGAGAATCTATGCTGCAAGAGAGAAGAGAAGAGAAGAGAGAGCCCTCAGCTACAGCACAGGTCACGACCTCCTTAATACCTTCCGTCTCAGCACTAGTATAAGCTCCAGCATAAGAGGCTGAGGGTTCAAAAGCGGAAGCAGTCAGCATCTCAATCCACAACCTCTCAGACCGCCTCTTCTAAGCACTTTTGACTAGTTGGTCGAGGGCCTGAACAATTATACCTTGCAACATCAGCTGCCCCTCTACACACCTGTCACACCCCTTCGGAAGTTGCCTGGCCTTCTTTCACTGCAGTTGGGAAAATATCATCTCCGACGTATGGGTCTTGGAGAGTATTTCAGAGGGTTACGTCATTCAGTTCATGTTTTTCCCCCATTCCCACCCTCCTTCTCCATCCCTCTTCAAGGACCCTTCTCACCAGAACCTACTTCATCAGGAAATAGATCATCTGTTATGCCTAGGGGGTCATAGAACTAGTCCTGGTTTTATTTCCATTATTTCCTGCTCACCCAGGCAAAGGGAGGTTGGAGGCCCATTCTAGATCTAAGGGCATTAAACAAATATATGAAGATGCAAAAGTTAAGATGGTCATGCTAGTAGCCATTATTCCAGCTCTAGAGCAAGGAGATTGGTTTTCAGCCCTCGACCTACAAGATGTCCACTTTCACATCTCGATTTGACTGTCGCATAGGAGATTCCTATGGTTTACATTTGGGCAGGACCATTATCAGTACAGGATGCTTCCATTTGGCCTCTCGTCCGCACCCAGGGTATTTTCCAAGGTTCTCTCCATTGTAGCGGTGCACCTACAAACATCGGGCATCATCTACCTAGACGACTGCCTCTTCAGGGCTTCCTCATTCAAGGATGCCTTATGAGCCACCCAGATGACCATGCACACATTTGTGCAGCTGGGCCTACAGCTCAACTTAAAGAAATTGACACTGACCCCAGTACAGTGACCAAAGTTTATTGGTACCAGCCTTGATGCAATTCTAGAGAGGGTGCTCCTCCTGCTACACAGACTCACCACCCTCACAAGTCTCAGAGACAGGCCAGGCCAGCCCCCAAACATTGGCCAGGGATTGCATGCAGCTGCTAGCTCATATAGCAGCATGCACCTTTGTAACCCCAAATGCCTGGATGTTCGTGAGGTGTCCTCAGATGTGGCTCAGTTCTGTCTAGTCCCCAAACAGGGACAGACTAACCAAACTGCTATCACAATTCTCGGCAGTAAAGCGCTTTCTAGACTGGTGGAAAGACTCATCCAATGTCTGAGCAGGCGTTCCATTCATGCAACTGCCACCAACGCTGACTCTGATGATAGATGCCTCCCTAATAGGCTGGGGAGCTCACCTACACGACCACAAGATTCAGGGGTTGGAACAAAGAGACAATCTGCACAGCGTAGAGAAAGTCCAGTTACAACTGTTGAAAGTTCTATGAATGTCTGAAGGTCCTTGCTTTGGCTGCTTCTGCATGCAATGGATTCTGAGGTATCCTAAATTGCATTTTGTAGTTCACAGGAGGATAGCAAGTCTAAATCAATAAATTTAATGATTGACATAATCGTATTTAATTCAGGCCCTATCCAGGCACAGCAGTATATGGTGGTGGTAGGTTGTGAGAGAAATGGAAGAGCCATTCATCAGAACATCCATACTGGATCAGACCAGTGGTCCATCGAAGCCAGTATCCTGTCTTCTGACAGTGGCCAATGCCAGATGCTTCAGAGGAGATTAACAGTATAGGGCAACTTTGAGTGATCCGTCCCTTGTTATGCAGTTCCAGCTTCTGGCAGTTGGAGGTTTAGGGACACCCAGGGCATCTTGTCCAAGATCAGACTAAATATTGCATCCCTGACCATCTTGACTTCATGAACTTATTTAATTTTTTTAACTGTTATACCTTTTTCCTTCACAACATCCCATGGCATCCATAGGTTGACTGTGTGTTGTCTGAAGTAGTACTTCCTTTTGTTTGTTTTAAAGCTGCTGCCTATTAATTTCATTGGGTGACCCATAATTCTTATGTTAATAACACTTCCCTATGCACTTTCTCCACACCAGTCATGATTTTATAGACCTCTGTTAGATCCCCCACTTAGTCATCTCTTTTTGAAGTTGAACAGTTCCAGTCTCTTTAATCTCTCCTCATATGGAAGCTGTTTCATAGCCTTAATAATTTTAGTTGACTTTCTCTGTAGCTTTTCCGATTCTAACACATCTCTTTTTTAAGATAGGGCTATCAGAACTGCACACAGAATTCAAGGTGTGGGTGTACCATGGTTTTGTATAATGGCTTTGATATTTTCTGTATTATCTATACAGAGAACAGTTTCTAAAGAAAGCAAGGTGTTCCCCCACACAATAACCAACACCCCAAACTGAGGATTATTTCATGTATATGTTGGGGGGCTGGGAGAACTGGCAGGATGCCATTACTAGGAAAAGGATAAAAATTATAGAAAATGTGATCTGAAGAGAATGCTTTCTATCCTAGACCATTTTTAATAAAAAAACTAAAGTCAACAGCACTTGTGAGTTCCTGTTCCTTGACTTGCTCTCAGGGGCAGCTCTACAAATCACGCTGCCCCAAGCAGCGCGGAGCGCTGCGCCGCCCTTCCCCGGTCCCGCGGCGGGTCCCCTCTTCCCGCGGCTCCGGTGGAGCTCCTGCCGGCATGCCTGCGGCAGGTCCACCGGAGCCCGGGACCAACGGACCTGCCGCAGTCATGCCTGCGGGAGCTCAACCGGAGCCGCGGGAAGACGGGACCCGCCGCAGTCATGCCTGCGGCAGGTCCGCTCGTTCCGGGCTCCGGTGGACCTGCCGCAGGCATGACGGCGGGAGCTCAACCGGAGCCAAATGCCGCCCCCCCGGGAAACGGCCGCCCCAAGCGCCTGCTTGGTGCGCTGGGGTCTAGAGCCGCCCCTGCTTGCTCTCCCCTTAATCCTGTTTTGCAAGGCCTCCCATCTGTCTGTCTTGTATCTTTCCCTTCTATTTAGAACTGTTAGTACTCAGATAAATCAGAGGTTGATTTATGTTATCGCTAGTGCCTGATGGAGAAGTTAGTGACCTCTTGGAGTAATATATACTTTGTGATAAGATTTACTAACTTCTTTTTTTATACTTGTTCCTTTCATCTGTTTCATTGTAATATAGCATACTTGCAGCTCCACCTGGGGAACAAGGGAGGGATAATTTGGAGCCAAAATCCGTAATGTCTGTCACAATAATTGCTGTGAGCAAGGAAGAATTTTGTCTGAAACCCAGTTCTCCCATGCCCAGGAGGGCTTGAGTAACGAGTTGTGTTCATTAGCTAGTCTTTCTGATCCTCTCACTCAGAGCAGTGTCATTAGTGGAGAATCTGAGGCATTGCCATAGGGAGATGATGTTGCTAGGTCAAAAACCATAACCGCTTTGACAATCCTGTCATCGCTAGGACTGTAGACTTGCTAGCATGGCTTCTGAAAACTAAATTGCTAGGTCTCTACCTGTTTGGTCACCATTTCCGATGACATCCTGCTAAAGAGTCTTTAAGAGTAGAGCTGGAGAGGATGAGCAACAAGGCAGCAGGATTTTGTTCAGGCTACTGCAGGATCTTGTAAGTGTTCACATCTGTTCAGGGAGCCTGCAGGTTTCACTTGTCCACAACATGTACTGTTGAAATGGAAAAGGTGAGATGACTGAGGCTGCAGCATATACTTGGTGGAGAAAACCTCTGCCAGAGACGTTCATACGTACTGTTTCAGGAACTGCCATTGCATCCTGAATGGCAGCACAGCTTGGAGATGCAAAAAGAAATTTTCCCAAATTTCATTGGTCCATCAGCGTGATCATATAGAACACTTGACAGTGACAGCACCCAGATGATGGAGAAGAAGATACCTCTGTATCCTCCTATCTGTATTGATTCTTGTTGGTCCTAAAGCTCGCCCTCTTAAGGCTGATTAATTTTAATAGCTGTAATTTCAAGAGCAGCTGAATAACACTGTTTATATTGCTTAATATAATCTTCAGTTAATGGTGACCGGCTAAGTGAGAGTATTAATGAAAAAGATGAGAGCAGAAAGGATGATCTGCTGATCTTTCATTTCATGGGCAATTAGGAATGGAATGGTTTGATTTTTATGGAACTCTTTAAGAAGACCAATTTACTATATCACAAGTAAGCTGTTTTCCTTTCAGATACACAACTGCAATCTTACGTGGTGCTGCAACACTCTAAGAAAAAATACAACCCTATATTTAAATAATTTTTATTTGGTTAATTGGATTTGTGGTGTTATTTCTGTGGAACTCTTTATTTTGGGTTCTCAAAGCTCTTCCGAAATTCTGTGGTGTAATTAATTATTGCAACTGTCCACAATCCTTAAATTTGCATTCCCAGTAGAGGTTGTGGTTCACCATAATGTTTACTTCTAATTAGTAGGACCTGATCATCATTCTGAAAAGTGGATGGACTGGTAAATATGTTCTCCCCAAGGAACAAGCTGAATACCAGTAGATCACACTTCATAGAGGTGCTTGAGAAAAGTCACCAAAAGAGAGATCAAATCAAGTGTGACAGATATTGCAGCATCTTATTCTCTCTTCGCTGTAATTAACATAGTTGGAAGAAATGCTCTTTTATAGACATAAGTGGCAAAATAGTTGTGAAGGCTTAAAATAACCTGTCTACTGAAATAACCTACACAAATGTTTGTTCTACCCCACCAAAGATAACCCACACTTACGTAGTACTTTTCATCCAAGCATAACAGTGTTTTACAAAGATAGGTTAGGATTATCCCCATTGTACAGAATCTGATGCACAAAGAAGCTAAATGAGTTTCCCAGAATCCTACAGAAAGCCTGTGAGAGAGCTAATAAGAATGATCTCCTGGCAATTGCAATTCATCTTGCTACATTTTAATAGATTGTGCCTTGGGACTGTAGAAAAAGGTTTGCAGGAACTTTCAGAGATGTTTGCAATGTAAAATGCTCATACTTTACAGAGCATACCAGTGGGATAAAAAGGAGTACTGCCTATAGGCTACATAGGGATGTTTGGTTTGTGTGCAAAAGCAGCAAAGTCCATTTTTGTGTGGAAGCACTGCCATTGGTCAGTGTTGAACAGAGACAGGTATCCCCTCATGCTGAGCTAGTACTTTCCTGCCATTTCCTCACCAAATATGCTTGCTTATTATGAGAGCCATAGAACTGATCTCAGGTAGTTATAAGGCTTGACAATAAATGCATTTGTGGGTTGCATTAGCTGTCATTCTGACAGTGGTTCTCATGTAGATGAGTCATTTCCGCTTGTCACATTCACCCATTGCATTATGGAATAGATGGCTTAATGGAGGCATGTCATTCAGTGGCTAACTAGGCAGTAACTTAGGATGGGTTTTGTATATCTAGTCCCTAGTATATTGCAAATGAGCTTTTTATTTTGGATTGTGACACTACAGTTCTGGTTCTACTCAAATTTACAGGGGAAATCCTGATGATCTACTCTTACGTTACCTGCACAAAATTCTCTGTTACTCACACTCTAGAGCACCCACCTTTACAAGTTCCTAGGGCTCAAGGCATAACCCTCTTAATTTAGGCACCCCCACCCTTTCCCAGTTCCTAAGGCTCCAGGCGAAAGACACCTAACTTTACTCCTCCATGGGCTCCAGGCTCTTCTACTCCATGGGCTCTGGGCAAACACCCTTTCTCTGTGGCCTCAGAGCAAACACCCTTTCCCTGTGGACTCAGGGCTTAATCTTTTGCAGGTTTACGGGGTCTTTTACCAGCGAAAGAGCCCTATACAGTAATATCCTACGTAACCTCTATTTATTAACAATCACCAAAACCAGAATGCACATGCTACATATACAATGCGCACCACTTCCAATAAGATAAATTAACTTTTCTTGATAGCCTGTCAGGATCAGGTCCACCTGGGGGACTCCAGTTTCTGCACGGTGTCATTGGCAAAGTGTTGCGGTCTGGCAGCTCTGTTCTTAGGGCTGTGTCTTGGAGCTGGTTCCCCGCAAAGAACTTGCCTTTAGATCCCAGTTTATATAATGAAACTTGAGCCCAGCTTAGCTATACCTTAACCAATCATTATACTAAACATTTTACTAACCAATCCTGACATTGTAACAAAATTATATAACCACTCCTACCTCACCACCTTAATTAATTTACACCTGGCAAAATTAATTATGTAACAGACAGAAACAATTAAAGAACCAGACAGAGATTATGCAGGGAAACAATAGGAAAGTGGGGACCATAATGACAAAACAACAAAGAAATGAGGATTTCACAACCACAATTACTGATGAGCGATTTCTTGACGGACAGAATGCTATCAAACTAAGTTTTCGTTAACCACCTTAAGATCTGATTCTTTATCTGGTGATAGTTGGTGCTATTAGGACGTGGTCTCCTTCTTAACAACCTGATATTACATTGTTTTAATGTAATTTAGATACAATGTGAGGATGTGACTTCCTGCTTCTCAGCTAATGGCTGCTGCTCTTTTAACCTGGCTGCAGACGAAGGCCTTAGGCTTTAGGTTTTGCAATATGGCTACAGACAAAGGCCTTATCCTTAAACTTAGGCCATGTCAAGTTTGGCACCACTTGATGATTGAAGGGTTTTAATTCAAGCAGGTGGCAGAAGTCTCACACCAGTCAGTCTCATACCAGGCAGCAGTGCTTACCTTAGATTTAGAAGGTTTTCTGATAACCCCAGACTTCTTTTTGCTTTTATCACAGCTTTCACCATCAGCAGAAACCACAGCTAGCTGCAGCAGCAAACGCACCAGGAATGCTTATCCAGGGCCATTGTACTCCGAGCCAGGTCTTCAGTAACCCTTGGCATTGATTTTTAGCTGCAGTGAATAGAATATAGTGTTTACTTTCTGCAAGATAATTCAGGAGGGTAAACAGATAGCATTCACTAAAGCAAAGTCAATATTAACTACATTCACTGTGATATTAATTGTGTGGCTCTGCTGTGGAAAATGGCCCTTTTTTTGGGGTCTGTGTTTAGAATGGGTTATAATTTGCAGATACTTTATTATTATCTCAAAATGCTAGTCAGATATTCTATGTCCCCTGAGGTGCTTTTAGATTTCGGGATATTTGTGTTTCTGATTTGTGTGTGTGTGTGTGTATTTTTTATATACATTTCCTTAACTTTCCACAACAAAAGAAGGCAGGTAACACAAGTGCTGCTACATGGCACTGAAAGATTGGGCAACCCTTGGCCTTACAGAAGTTGCAGTTTTGCTAATGTGAAGATCCATAGAAATCAGCATTTCAGTGTTACACGCATTATGTGCCTACAGCTTTATATGCTGAAATGCTAAACTGTTTCCTGTGCCATTTTCCTATTCACGCATGCATATTTGAGCAACATACTGTGGTCAGGGGATGCTCTCTGTGTTGTTGCCCTCCAGGGCTTCTAATGCAAAGTGTCTCCAGGCCGCCTGACTTTGCTTCTACAGGTCTCACTTCCCATCTTTGAGCTCTCTTGAAGGTGGTTTCAATATTTCTGTAGGTGATAAGCAGCAGAAGTTTAGATTTCTAGAAGAAATCATATTCAGGGCCTCTCAATTGGTAAAAGCACACTATCCCCCTTTCACATTTAGAGACTGAGAGCCCTTTTCTCTACTCCATCACAGAAATTTCAAATGCCCCTGTCCTGCAGAGTTCCTGAGATCTGCAGCAAAGGGGGTAGGGAGAAGGCTCTGATACTTCTCTCCAATGGGACTTAGGGACGATGCATGAGTGGAGCTGCCTTTTTGTGCCCCGTAGGAGCCAAATTGCACCCAGATTCTACCTGTGTTCCACCAAAAGACGGTCACTCCTGGTCTTTGTTTTAAGCTTCCTGCACTAATTTTCTTCTTGCCCCTTGTTTTTAGTCTTTTCCCTACATTGTCTGTGTCCCATGTTTGAGTTATAGCAGATGGAGAGTTATGTCCCTTATGTGTTCCTAGCTTGGGCTGATTGAAGGCTGCATCAGGCCAGAAAAGGTCTGCAGTCCCCTAATTATACAGGCAGTCCAAGGGAGATAATGGAATCCATCTTTTCCATACTGTCGGGAGAAGTGAGGAGATGAGGGAGCAAGTACTAGGACACTGTCTCTTCCTGAATCTCTGTCTTCCTAACAGCTCTCTGGCAGTTTCCAGCACTTCATTATGTGAAGAAGTACCACTGGGTGAAACTGTTTTTGTTTAAGTAGACCCTGACATTACTATAAACATACCCAGCGTGTATTATTTCTGCCGAAGTGGCAGGCATGTAGTAGATGGAAACTCTGGGCGGAATATCAATGCCTTGATTTTTACCAACCTTCTGTGCAGCATTGAAGAGGGCCACTAGGACTAGCCAGTGGAGATTGAGATATAATTGCTTGCCTAGAGCGGTAATATCTCTCGGTTACACCACTTGAATACCAATGAGAAAGAAGGAGGGTGTCAAACAGAATCGTGGGGAAGAGAAAAATAGGGGTGGAAAGGAGAACAAGTGATTAAGAGAAGAGACCAAAAGGCAGAGTGAAGACAATAGACCATTTTTGTTTGAAGTCTGTTACTGGGGAATGATTTGTATTTGTAATGAAATTTTCAGGAGCAAAGCACATTACACAATCAATGATTTAGGAAAAAAATGGAAGAGGGGAAAGAATGCAGCTTGACCCAAAGTGCCAGTGAAAAGAATATTACTAGGGATGAGGAGAGAAAGCGAACAGAATCCAGGATGAGTAACTGGAAATTAGCACATCCCTTTTAGCTTGATGGATAATGCACCAAGAGTTTTTAATTGAATTCTCTCCTATACTGCCTTTCTCACAATAATTGACCTCAATAACTCTTCTTAAGGCAATTTAGCTTTAAGCAACATTAAAACTTGACATCACCATTCTGTGCAACTGGCTACTTAGGTGCAGTTTCATCAGTTCCAGCTTCACTGACTCACTGCCATTCTATATGTTGTTTCGGAGAAATAGAAATCTGCAGCCAGATCATTCCCCTCCATGAGCAGAGAGTTCCAAAGACAGTTTGGGAGTACAGAATATCTCTGTGGCATTGTCTTCCTTTCCTTGCATCTTATGGATGTAATTCTGCAAGTGCACTGCATGGCTCAAGCTCTGTATACGAAAAGAGGGCTTGTCTGAAGAATGTTTTCTCTATGGCATCTGTAGAATAAATATAAAATTAGAGAATTAAAAGTTAGCTTTAGTTTGGTTAAAGAAAGATTTATTGTAAAGAAAGGCCCTAATTAGCAAGTAAAAGAAAGGCCTTGAAAGTAATGAGTTATAAGGCCAGAAGGAATGAAGTAGCGAGGATGTCTGGTTCAAAGAATAACTAATGAAATAAAGGGAAGCTTCTAAAAAGAAAGCCTCTGACTGATAGGGGTGACTGCAGATGGTTTTAAACAAGACAAAGAGAATCTGTCTTAAAAAGAGCTAACATGGACCTTCCCAACCTACCTACCAATGTTATCTCAAAAATTAGGGCCTAGGTGAACCCAGGTGCAACAGAAAAACTGTTGATCAATGAGAAGGCTGGAAAGAGATAGAAAGGAAAGGCCTTGGGGAGAAAGGAGGTTATAAATCTTATCTGGATTAAGGCTGGAAATAAGGGTGAACTGTCTCAAATTGGTTTTTAGCTGAAGTCAGTAGTTGGCAGTGACATCGCTTTGTTAAAGGGGATAAAAAAGTAAACTTGTAAAGGGTTCATTGCTGATACCTGCCTGACCAAGTTGGAGCTGGTCAGTATAGGTCTAAGGATCCCTGAGTTTAGCCCATTTGTAAGTATTTTGATCTAATCCTTATCAGGGTTTTGTTATGGATGTAGTAAATAGCTTATTTTGGTTTTTAGGTATGTTTATAGCAATACTGTTTGGCCTTATTGGCTGAAGATTCATTTAAAATTGTTAGGAAGATGAAAAATGCTACACAAATGTTTCCTATTTTACACAAAAGCAAGAAAGCTAGTCTAAGCAAATGACTGAAGGAAATCACTTTTATATACTTTTGCGCTATTAATTTTAGACTCCACTGCAGATAGGCTTTAATAGGTAGGTTAGGGGATGTGTTGTGAAGAGGATGAGTGTGTATTTGACCTATATCCTGCACATCATGTCCCAAAAGTCCTGAAAGGCATAATGGAATGAATGTACTATTACACTATGTGTCCCTCTTAATTTTATTGTGTTAACTCACATATATACACATTACATTTCTATCATAATTATTAAAATGAAAAGAAGAAAGAGAACAAATCGAGCTATTGCTGTTTTTGTGATCAGGAAGCAGCTCTAGGAATTTTTATTGTTTTAAAGCCACATACTTGGAAAATGCACCACCACAGTTTGTTTTATTATTGCAGAGTCGCTTTTGTATCGGGAACATTTCTACTGGGTTTGTTAGTAAAGAATCAATTAATAAGCAATTGCAGTCACTATGCAGAATGACACCTGATAGCAAGATGGTGCAAAAGTCTCAGCTGTACAATCCAGTATAACATGTTTTATTTTTATAAACTCTTTATGGGCCCAAATTTAGGTTCTAATTCAAAAAGAAAATAAACAGTACAATTTATTTTCTTCCCTAAATATTAAGAGTGTGACAAATATAAAAGGTAAGGGAATACAGCAGGAAGCAATATAGTCAGTCCTATGCTGGAGTGAGAGAAATAACTCGTTTACAAAAATATACCTACAAACTAGCAAGTTTCCCAAATAAGTTAAATTTAAACAATTATTTCCATATGAAGCACAACATATTGAAGTGAGCTTGAGGAGGAATTCAAACTGTAACTTAAAAGTATCTCTGATAAGACTTTCAGAGAGTTTATTTAGCCTGATGGGACAGGGAGCTTAGTTAAAAGGGGAACTACCATCGGTCATGTGGAGTTTTGGTGGTCAATTTTGGTGCTTCTATAAGAAATGTTTAAAATTATGCAGCGTCATGCTGTTGTTTCTCTCTTGCAGATCAAAACCACAGTGACACTCAAGTGTTCTTCTACCTGTGGATTGTATTCTGTTTAATCAGCTCCTGCTACACCCTTATTTGGGACCTGAAGATGGACTGGGGTCTCTTTGACAAGAATGCTGGTGAAAATACCTTCCTTCGGGAAGAGATCGTCTACCCACAGAAAGTGAGTACGCAGCCTTTTGTCATTTTGGGGAGGGTCTGCCAATGTTTTAACAAAACCCTTTGGATTAAAGACACATTCTGAGTGGCCGCTGGAGTGTATTAAATGCAGCATGTCAGAAGTTCTGATCATATAATCTGTCCATTACCAAAGAGAAAGTCCCATCCTTATTACGATTATTGAAAGCCATAGGTGCTGACTCTGTGGGTGCTCCAGGACTGGAGCACCCATGGGAAAAAAATTAACGGATGTTTAGCACCTGTTGGCAGCCAGCTTCTCCACTCCCCTGCCCGCCCAGTGCCTCCCACCCGCCAGCAGCCCCGCCGATCAACTCCTCCCTCTGCCTCCCAGTGCCTACCACCCGACGCAGTCAGCTGTTTTGCGGCATGCAGGAGGCGCTTGGGGGGGGGTCTGGGAGGGCATGCTCAGGGAGGGGGGTGGAAATGGACGGGAAAGGGTGGGGTGGGCACTTGGGAGAAGGAGTGGAGTGGCGGGGTCTGGGGCGGAGCAGGGGCGGGAAGAGGTGGAACGGGGTGGGGACTTTGGGGAAGGGGGCAGTTGGGGGCAGGGACCAGGCCTGGAGGAAGCCACTGCTGTGTTGAAAGCTGTGAGAGGCATAGACTATATTTCAGTATTACAGATAGCAAAAAATAATATCCATTGTGACGGGTTTGGTCAGAAAGATCCCCTGGGGACTGTCACCTGATGTGCTGAAATTACCTCTGAGCCTATTTTCCCTGCCAGCTTGAGACTTCCACAACCCTGCCTTGTTGAGCCAGACATGCTAGCCTGCTGCAACACAGACCTAGAGTCTGGTCCACGCCCCCAAAGCTGCAGACTTAACTGAAAACAGCTCAGCAGGTTACTTGTCTCCAGCACCCAGACACCTAGTTCCGAATGGGATCCAAAGCCCAAATAAATCCATTTTACTCTGTAGGGTGGAGTGTGACAGGGAGTGTGTCGTGTGTATGTGGGGGGAGAGAGAGTGGGTTTTTTGGGGTGCTGAGAGTGTGTCAGCACGCTGTCTTGTAAGTTCAGGCAGTAGCACACCCCCTTTCCCCACACACACACACTCTCACAGCAAGCAGCATTCCACAGTAATGGTTGCTCTGTCCCAGAGCAGATAAGCATGCCAGCTGTCAGAAACAGAACTTTGAAAGGGCATATCCGCATTCCTGCAGCTGATTCCAAAACAATGACAAGAGTGGCCACTTGACTTCAGGGGATTATAGGATGTTTCTGGAGGTCAGTCACAGCGCAGTAATGCAACACCTCGTTCACACTGATGCCTGGGCGTTTCAGCCGGGGCGCAGCAAGCGTTATGCTTCTCCTGGAGATGGATTACCAGGAGCGCTCCCGCTGCAGAGTCCAGGCACTCTAAGTGCCTTGCCAGTGTGGACACATCAGGAGTTAGAGCACCTGCGACTGCTTTAATGCGCTCTAACTTGCAAGTGTAGCCAAGCCCTGATATTAATCACTTACTCTGGGTTTATTAATAAACAAGTGATTTTATTAAGCATAAAAAGTAGGATTTAAGTGGTTTCAAGTAATAACAGACAGAACAAAGTAAGTCAGCAAGCAAAATAAAACAAAAACACGCATGTCTAAGCCTAATATATTAAGAAACTGATTACAGGTAATATTTCACCCTCAGAGATGTTCCAATAAGCGTCCTTCACAGACTGGACTCCTTCCTAGTCTGGGCCCAATCCTTTCCCCTGGTACAGTCTTTGTTAGATCCAGCAGACATCTCAGGTGGTAAGCAGGGGTTTTCTCATGACTGGCAGCCTCTTTTGTCCTGCTCCACCCCCTTTTATAGCTTTGACACAAGGCAGGAATTTTTTCTGTGCTTGTCCTCCACCACCCCACCTCCACCACCCCCACCCCCTGTCTCATCAATGGATTCCAGTATTATGTGACATGGTCACATGTCACTGTAAGATCCCTAGTCTCCATTCTTCCTGGGTCAGCCCACACACACAGGAAGGCGTCCAGGTAAATAAACCATTTACAACCAGTTGTCCTAGTCAATGGGAGCCATCAAGATTCTAAACCACCATTTAATGGCCTACACTTTGCATAATAACAATAGGACCTCAGAGTTATATTTCATATTTCTAGCATCAGACACAAGAATGATACATGCATACAAAGAGGAGGAATATATTCAGTAGGTTATAACCTTTGTTATCATACCTTACAAGAGACCTTTTGCATAAAGCATATTCCAGTTTCATTATATTCACACTCATAAGCATATTTCCATAAAACATACGAAATGCAATGTCACACCCATCACAGAGCTTACGTGCTTGAATGTTTTGTGATGGTTCAATTGTGTTCTCCTCTGTTTGTGGTCGTCTTATAGTGCCTTTCTTTAAAGGGAAAATACTAATTGGATAAGTATTAAAATAAAAATAAAGGTCTGTCTTAAACACAGAAAAGCCACCAAATTTAGTTTTAAGGCATCTCCTTTGTCCTTAACACCTTTCTATCATGCCCACATACTGCTGCTCATGTGGCTCTTCAGCAATGGGCCTCAGTATATGGAGTGGTTAGGGTGTTTTTTAAACATACTAGATAGCATCAAGTACTATGGTCTGATGAGATAAATAAAGGGTGGAGTGAAAACCCCACTTCTGAATTTACTGACTTGAATTATTTGAGTCTTGCTTTTATATGTAAAAAATCCATTTCATTATTATTAAAAATCCTCTCACACCCATTATAGGTGCAGTTGGTTGAAATGTAGCAGGAGCAACAGGGCATTATTAATTCAGAACATTAGCTTTCCACTCCAGGTATTTCCATTTAAAAAATAAAACCATCAGGGTGTCGTTGAGCCCTTTAGGAGACTGGAAAAGGAATAGTAAATCTCATCTTCGAGTGCTTACAGATGTGTATTCCACTCGGGTGTGCATGGGCCCAGCACACCAAAGCTGGAGAATTGTGCTTAGCGGTATCCATCAGGACCTAAACTTGCCTTTTAATTTCATCTTGTTGATCCTTGTTGTATTCCCAATTATCTCATCCTAAGTAATTCCTTTCTCCTTAATGTTTACATCCTTCAATTATTTGTAGATGGTTGTCCCCTTTCCTCCCGCTATTGAAAAGCGGAGGCAGGAAGACATAAAAGGTCTAAAGTTCTGTCTCAAATCCCATGCAAACTAGGACAGGAGATTTCACAGACTGGACTCCTTATTAGATCAAACTTATTGATCTTTCACCATGATTCCTGAATATTACAGGTGGTTAGAGCAAAGGGTGATATGCAGGTAATCCCACAAGTAGAATACAGCCGTTATATTAGGTACTTGGGTACACTGAGGATGAAGGCCTGTATGTAATTTGTCTTAAGAACATCTTAAAATATAAAGGAATAAAAGATTTGAAGTGGTTCAGAAAAATTTGTAAACTTCTTTAAAAAAAAAAAAAAGATAAAGCCCTTTCCTTACATTTTGAAATGAGCACTTTAGGAACTCCCAAAAATCTGTTATTAATCTGGTCTTTGTAGGTGCTCATGCAGCTATTGCAACCTGATGTTAGAAATTCTGAGGTGTTATATTTGTAAGAAATATTTTCAGTATTTGTGTTCCACTACCTGGTGAATCTGTGGTTGGAGACAGTTTTGTTTTAAATCAAAACAAGTTAAAGTACAATAAAACTAAAAACCTGGTGAAAAACACTCTTAAAAGTCTCTTACAGGTAAATAAACAATTGCTATGCAAACGTTAGCTGCAGAATGAGAACCAGGGTAAAAACAATAAATAACAAGAGAAATAAACGTAGGTCTGATTCTCATATCGGGAAGTTTGCCCTTGTCTAAATTGGTTTAGAAACTGATTTAGTCAAGTCAATGCAACACTTATGTGGATGCTTATTTCAGCTTAAGAATGTTGTAGATTGATTTAAGTTATATCGGTCAGGAATTGGTGGATAATGTTTCCACACAAGAGGGCTGAACTGATTTAATTAAATTAGTTTCAGAACAAATTTAGTTAAATCAGTATAAATCTCTTGTGTAGACAATCTCTTGTATTGACAAATACTGACAATCATATATATCATACTTAACATGGCCTGTGTCTAGCTCTGGTGATCATCTCTCTCTTACTACAAAAACTTATTTTAGGGTCCCAGAGTCTTCTGTCTGGAGAAGGAAGATGGACGAGAGGTTAAACTTGGCAGTGTGTTATATTTTCCCTGCATAAAGCCCATAGCCATCAGTGGTTGTACCAATGGTATTGAAGAATTAATCCCAATAAACGTGAAAGTTAGTGATGGGATTGGCTCTGCTTCTCCTTGGTCATTTGACAGGTATCCTTGCTCTGTGTTGAACATGTCAGCTGACCTGTCCTGTTTTACTCTTTGTTCCTCAGGCCTATTACTATTGTGCCATTGTGGAGGATGTAATCCTGCGCTTTGCCTGGACCATCCAGATCTCCCTCAGTTCCATGCAAGTCTTTCCGTGTGCTGGGGACATCATCTCTACTGTCTTTGCACCACTTGAGGTTTTCCGGTAAGGTGGCTCAGCTAAACAGTATTTCAAACTGCTTGTTTATCCTTTTTGTTTTACAAACACCACCAGAAAGGTGGGGAAGTGCCTGGCTTTCCATAGGCTCCTGGAGCTGCTGTTTGAAAAGCCACAAAGTGATGAAAACACAGAGCACCAAGGCTCAGAATATGCACTAAGTCTGAGCAAATTGCTGGCTGAAGGAGTGCTATGGAATCTTTCACTGACCCATCTGGGATTCAGAGACCTCTGAAAACACGCAGGTCTGACCATAGGCAGGCCTGAGACCTGTGTTCTACCTCACTATGTTGTATTTGCCAGGGGCCAATGTCTTACATGAGTTTATTTGGGGGAATTTAGCAAGCTCACATTTTAAGCATTTTCACTGGTAAAAATTATTGAAATGTCACTTCAAGGCTAAATTTACAAATTTTCCCAAATCTCTTCTGGTTTTGCAAATTATTAAAAAATGGAATTATCACTGTGATCAGGCACTTCCAGAGCATTAATGCTGTCTGCATTTTTGTGTTACATCAGGAATCACATGTCTGCTTGAGATGAGCAAAACGGCTTGCTTTTGAATCTCACTGGGGGGGGAGGGTATTTGTATTTATTCCTCCTAACTGATAATCCTTGGGCTACCTTGACACCAGCCATGCTGCGGTAATCCTCACTGTTAAAACTATGAATGATTCCATCAAAACTGTTTGCTTCCCTGAAGAAGAACATCAATCTACTGCTGTGAAGTAATGTAGCAGGTAGCTCCTTGTTAGTCATTCACCTTTCCAACCATCTACTTCTCTCCAACCTGTCAATTTACAGGGCCTTGCCTTCATAGGGTCTATGTGTTATCCCAGGGAAGTGTACGCAGTAACATCTTTGGGACTGCATCACTGCTTTGCCAAAAATTGGTGACAGCTGTGAAAGCGGTACTTAGTTTTTATATTATTCCTTTTCTCCTTCCCTCTCTCCTTCCAGGCGGTTTGTGTGGAATTTCTTCCGTCTGGAGAATGAGCATCTGAACAACTGTGGTGAATTCCGTGCTGTCCGGGACATCTCAGTGGCACCAATGAATGCTGATGACCAGACACTACTAGAGCAGATGATGGACCAGGAAGATGGTGTCCAAAACCGCCAGAAGAACAGGGTGTGGAAGCGTCGCCAAAGCGTGTCCCTGCGCCGACCTAATCTTTCTTCACAGTATGTATTGCTTTGCTTTCTTTCACAACAAAATTTGAAGGGATTAATTTAGTAATAAGTGTTTGAGGTCCCATGTTAGAGACATAACTCTAAATAGTTTGAAAAGAGAGGGCTGACCCAACTAGTAAATAAATACATTGGCATTTTTACCCTCTCACGCCAATTCTTTGTAGCATTGATGCAGTGTGCTTTGTTCAGTAAGGTTGTAACCAAGTGTACTTTCATCAGGTACAGAATTCTGTTTAGATAAACACATTTAAGGCACAGTTTATCCCGTGCAGTGAAGCAAGCTAATGTCATGTATGTCATAAAATAAGCTGTGTGTGTGTGTGAAGCACAGTGTCAGACTGAACAAGAAATATGCACAGTAGTATATGTCCACCGCTCCAAGGACAGGATTGATTCCCTAAGGCCTTGTCTACACTGCCACTTTACAGCGCTGCAACTTTCTCACTCCGGGGTGTGAAAAAACAAGTTTCAGCGCTGTAAAGTGGCAGTGTAGACAATGCACCAGTGCTGGGAGCTACTTCCCTCATGGGAGTGTTTTGTTTTGTTTTTACAGCGCTAGGAGAGCTCTCTCCTAGCGCTGGTACCGCGACTACACAGCCACATTAAATTAAATTAAGAATTTAGATGATCCTGAAAGCATTACCAAGCACTCCAGTTAAAAGATAGGAAACAAAGGGTAGGAATCAATGGTCCATTTTCAGACTGGAGAAAGGTAAATAGTGGTGTCCCGGAGGGGCTTGTCCTGGGACCAGTGCTTTTAAACATATTCATAAATGATATGCAAAAAGGGATAAACAGTAAGGTGGAAACATTTGCAGATGATACAAAATTACTCAAGATAGGTAAGTCCAAAGCTGACTGCAAAGAGTTACAAAGGGATCTCACAAAACTGACAACAAAATGGCAGATGAAATTCCACATTAAATGCAAAGTAATGCACATTGGAAAGCATAATCCCAACTATACATACAAAATTATGGTGCCTATATTAGCAGTTACCCATCAAGAAAGCGATATTGGAGTTATTTGCGGTACTCTGGAAGCACTATGATTCCAGACTACTGCAAATTTATAAGAATCCTTCTCATTGTGCCTGTATTATCCTGAACTCATTCTCCAGCTTCAGAAGACTTAAAAATTATCTCCAGTCATCAATGGGACAGACGCAACTGAATAATGTGGCTGTCCTTAATGTGTATCAACACAGTACCAGGGAACTAGATGTGAATAAGATTGCTGACAGTTTCATCCAGAAAGCTACAGTGAGACATAATGTCTTTAAACTGGGACATTAGTGAAGACAGCTTGTAGGTGACTGCAATGATTTTAATATACTGTAATTCATGATAATGTAATTATGTAGTTCATAACAATGTAATCATTATTAAAGATACCAATGATAGACACATTCAATAACTAGAATATGAAAAAACATGTATAAATATGCTGAAAATAGCAGCCCCCCAAAACTGGCAGAGTGCCCTTCCTCCCCGCCCCAACGTAGTGGAAAATACAGTAGGAAGACACACACACACACACACAATGAAACAATGGATGTTACCATACACACTATAAGGATAGTGATCAATTAAGGTCATCCCTCTGTATTTTTATAGGGTGATCTTCCCATCCTGGGGGGAGGGGAGAGTATGAATTAACATATGTCTATAGTAGTCTGCTGGCCCAGATATTACCTGTGTAGGGAATATGTTTGACAGAATGTATTTATCTTATCTGTATATTATAGTAATGTCTTCCTTCCCCCTCAGTGAGTGAGTATTTTTTTTTTTTTTCCCAGATCCAAGGCTCGTGACACCAAGATATTGATAGAGGACACAGATGACGAAGCAAACACATGAAATGTCCACAGAGTCTAGTTCCACATCCCTTGTTTTCTTGCTCTACTACCCTTTCCCCGACCAATCCAACCTCTGGTACAGTTCCAGCTGAAAACAGGAGAAAACACTGAACACATTTTCCGAGCTCTTCCGGACCGGATCCTATGGACTCCAACAAGCTCACTGTGTTTCTTTTCTTCTGGTTTAATTTTCTTTTTCTACTTTTAAAATAAATATTTACTTCGTTTTGCCAATCAGAGGACAGTTAAGGAAAGAAGTATCTAAGAATTGTTTACAATCACAACAAGGACACAAAACCCTATCTGGATGAAGAACAAGCATCATAGGGACTCCCTGATGGGACAGCACCGAGAATACACTCGGCTTCTGCTTGGCCTGGTTTCGACTGGTTGAAACCAGACTTGGGTTTTAAAATTTGTGTTTTGTTTTTTTCTTTCCTTCATATCCAGCGCTGAGGCACTGGCTGCACTTGCAGGGAAAGTGCACTTAGAGCAGTACCTTCATTCACGAAGCTACTTTTTAATTTGATGTAACTTTTCTTATAATTTTTTTGGAAATACGTTGTATTTGTTGCATACAGTTTTCACATTATTTATGAAACTTAACAACCATATGAGAATGATTTTTTGAGTCCTGTGCAATGAAGGCGATAACAGTAAAACAAGGCAGGGGGATGTAGATCTGGATCTCTTTTGTGAGGGTTATGCCCTGCAAATACCTCTTTCATGAGATAATTTGCGCCAGTTTGACCCTTTTTCTCTTCAGTTTAGTTTTATTTATAAACCAAAGTTTTTCTTTCTGGTTTTAGTTGCTGCTGCTGCTGCTGCTGCTTCAGAAGCCTGAGTATGTTTCGCATACCAGTTCATGCTCATCTTTCCACATGGCCGTGCAAAGATAGTGCAAATGATTCTGTTTTAAAGAAGAGTTGTAATAAATCTTGCCACAAGGCAAAACACCCAGGCAAAAAAAAAAGGGGGGGGGGGGGGTGGTGTTTAGGTTAAGAACTGTTTTTTCAAAGCTTTAATCTTCATGAGATAAGGTTAGAGTACTGTGCATCCTGTTAAATAGGGAGCTTTTCTGTTGTTCCGCTTCAGCTAACTACCGCAAAAATAAAAGTGGACGAGATGAGGACATGATCTTTGCCATGTGTGGGAGGGGGGTTTGTTACATGTTTGGTTCATAGGTGGCTACGCTTCAGAGAATTGGCACTCCTGACCCAGTTTGCTGTGGGGCAAGGAGGTGGTTGCGTGTTGTTCATAAGGTAGGGAAGTTGGTATTAAATTAGAAGTCTTTAATGACATTTTATTTTATATGTTTTGCCAGGCTTTGGCAAAGCGTTCTCTACCAGTCACTTCCTGAGCACACCTTCAGGTTGCTTTGTTTGTTGCCCGTCCTTTACACCCTCTCCTCAGTGTAGTCTAAAACCAGTTAAGTGGGAGGTCAGCCTTGCACTGGAGTGTGAGTGATCATACTCAGCAGGCTAGGACTTAAGGACATCGTACTGCTTAGCAATTTCAGTAGAAATGTTACGGCCAGCTTGATAAGCTTTGTATATTTTGATACCACCACCACCTTCTTAGAAGAGAGCAGCATGAGTGTTTGAGAGTGCCATGCCCTACACCACTGCAGGCCTTAATGCGTGCAGAAAGCTTCAGTGTTTAATATTAATAAAATTTTATTTGTCCTTGCTCTGTTGCATGTAAGGTTAACACCAGGGACTGGGGGAAGCTGCTTCAGTTCCCTTTAATCCTGTCCTTAACTCAAGGCCCGACTTTACAGCAAGGACTATTGAAGACTCTTCATCCTTTTCGGATGGGGCATGGTCACTGTTTCTGCTGCTCTGCGTCCTTGTTTCTAACCACTCTTCCATGTATTCCAAGTACTCTTAGTTCTTTGGCAATGCCAGTAGCTAGCCATATACAGTTATTGTTCAGACTCCAAGTGGCAGATGAACAACTAAGGAGGAGCCATTTTTTACTTCTGTCCCTTGTTTTGAACTCGCATTTCTAGCAATCAGATGCTAGGAATCCCTGCTCAGCTGCTGTTAAATATTTTTTCTTTCTTTAGCCAATCATATGGCTTATTACATATGGCTAGTGCACTGCTTTTTCTTAGTTTGCCTATTGTGCCTCTTGCCCAGAGGAACTGAAGAAGGAAACTTAATTGTATTCATTTAGTTTAAATAGGGCAAAATAACTTGATCATACATTGGCGGTAGTGAAGTGGTGCCCCTCGACAGCGTGAGCATTATCTCAGTTATCAGCACTGTCATATTGCACCCTGAACTTATCAAGAAACTTTGACCTGCTAGGAAAGGCCTCAGCACTACCACTGTTCTACTGAAGGTGATAGTGTCATTCCAGCGGAACAGATGATATGTGTATTGTTATTCCTCCACCAACGTGACCAGGGCCAGCTGGTATTTCAGCACCAGCCATCTCTGGTGAGAGGAATCTGAACAATTTTGACTAATCCTGAATTCTGTCATTGTCCCTTTTGGTGCCCAGGAGTCTGATTCCCCTGATCTTGACTCACTGATGCTTCTTGTGCAGACAAGGACAGATGTACCTGTCCAGCAGGAAGTGGAGTTTGAGATGGAAAGCCTTCTAAAGTATTTCAGTCCACTATTTTGCATTTCAGTGGTTTTTGCTGTGTTCACGATGTTTGATTCCACAAAGAACAGAGAGCTCATTCTCCTGGGAGGTAACTACGATACTCTGGCTAACAATTGGGATATCATCAGCAACTAAAACTGTCAGAGAATAGCGATGCCATATATGCCAGTGGGCAGTTTAAAAGGAGTAGCAGCCAAACTAAGGGGCACAACCTGAACTAATGGTGTCATTACTTAAGGAAGCATTGCTTTAAAAAGGAGGGGTGGGGTCTTACTGTTAGCACTCCTTTGTCAAAGGAATGGAAAGTATCATAGCGGCAATTAGGGCATCTGAAAAATGTTTAGAACTTGGTACAGAGAGATCTTAAAATATCACAGAACAAGTAGAAACAAGTGAAACATTGCGAATGAGTTTCTGAGCTCAGCTAGAAGAATTGAACATGTTTTGGTTAGTCTGCCTCTGACATGAGTGGTACTGCATGAGCTGATTGGCTCAAACTTTAAACCCATGGAAGGATCAAGGATCAGGTCTTGGTCGGTTTTTTCTGCAACGTATCAAAACTCTGGGGGAATAGAGAGATATTTTGTTCTGTGTTTGTCAATACACTGCTTCCACCTTCTTTCTCTTACCGCCCTGCAGAAGAACACTCTGTTTCGAGCTATGTTTTCCCTGCCAAAAAAGTTGGGTTTTATTACAGTGAGAGAACTAATTGACCTTAGCTAACTTGGTGTAAAAATGCATGTTTTATGACCATGAAGACAGCCTGTGTAATGAAGGTGTCCATATGCTTGGGTCAGGATGCCTGAGCTCCTAGCATCATGGTCCAAAAGAACCCAGTTTCCAGAATCACTGTACTCCATGGTGCCACAAGGGCTTGTATTCCATGACTACACAGAGAAATTTCTGAGCCATTTGGAATATAGCTCCTCTCAGGAGTTAGTTCTAAAAACCTGTCTGGTTCCATCTCTGAATGGACAGTGATATCTAGCCAGTTAAATGAGATATAATCAAGCAGGGCAGCTAGTGAAAGAAATATAACCACCTCTCCTACTGAGTGGTCTGCAAAATGAGAAAGTGAGAAAAGATGTTTCCCCTCTGGTGGTCACACTTCATGAATGACCTTTGCAAATATAACGGAATGGGTGTTTGTGAAAATACTGCTGTAGAAGACTAGCATTACTGAATGCAGAATGCGCGGTGAAAGGATAACAGGGAACTGTTTTTTTTATCCAGTGGATTGCCTCCGACTCACAGAAGGGATAGCAGGAGAGCCAGGAACCTGCTTCCAACTTCCTTAAGCAAAAGCTGGAAAATGCCCATCATCTTCCTATTTTATAGCAGCTATGTTTGCCTTTCCTTTTGATCTCTCTGGGTTCTCTCCTTCCCTTCTCTTAAAGGGTGCTCTTCTGCTGGAATTGAGACCTACCCAATGGTTCTGCTTTGTATTCACATGAGCTTAGAGTGGATGGTATTTGTCTCACCACTGAATGTTTTTTTAAATGGAGATTTCCCCACACCCCTGTAGTTTAGAAGTTCAAGTTGACCACATTCATTCCCTGTTCAAAGGGGTCTCCATCCCTCCCAGACATCTAAAGTTTTATGGGGATTGTCAGGCAATGTTAATCAGGCAGATCCGTTTCCAGGCTGTTGAGATATTGACCACTGTGAATCCACACGGATCTCTAATTCCCTGGATCTTTCCTCCAGCTTCTGACTGTACTATATGAAAATGAGATTTTGATCACTGGCATGTGCTTATCACAAATCATAGAAAGGCCGGAATCCCTTTGCTGTGTTCTCTTGGATGAAATTCATCTATGGGAGGAAGGCAATTGGGGCGTGGGGGGGGAGACAGTGGATTCTCTGCATAGAACTTCACAGAGCAAATCTTAATGAACTATGGCAGAAATCGTGGGGGAGAGCATGTCTGTCAGGCTCATTCTCTACTAACTTTACTGCTACCTTTCCCTTCATATTCTCCTGCTTTCTTATGACTGTATCCTGAATGTCTCAATATATTCATACTTCTGAAATTCAGATACATTTTGGAGGCAAATTTGCTTGCCCTGTGCCCTCCCCTCCCCTACTTTCTCTGTTTCTTCAGTATCACTGTTTATATCGGGGTCGTGTCATGAAGATCAGTACAGAGGAAGAGGCAGAAGTTCCCACTATGGTGCAATGAGACTGAGCCATCTTCTGAAAAACGAAGCTCTTCTTGCTACTATTCTGTCACCTCCTGTTGGCTGCTCTGATTCTTCCAGGTACCCTTAGCTGCTGCTTCCTACGGGCCAAAATGAACAAATTCTCTCTTTTCCTCCCCTCCATACGTCTGCCAGCCTTCTCTCTAACAGATGATTCCTTGCACAAGCCTTCTCTAGAATTTATCCTTCAGTCTTTTCCTCTGGGTAAAGGGGAGGGGAAGAATGCATTGGGCTTTGTAGTTTTCAGTATTGCCCATATGAGGCTTCTGTATCTAGGACAGGGGTCGGCAACCTTTCAGAAGTGGTGTACCAAGTCTTCATTTATTCACTCTTAATTTAAGGTTTTGCGTGCCAGTAATACATTTTAACGTTTTTAGAAGGTCTCTTTCTATAAGTTTATAATATATAACTAAACTATTGTTGTATGTAAAGTAAATAAGGTTTTTAAAATGTTTTAAGAAGCTTCATTTAAACTTAAATTAAAATGCAGAGCCCCCAGACTGGTGGCCAGGACCCAGGCAGTGTGAGTGCCACTGAAAATCAGCTCGCGTGCCGCCATTGGCACGCGTGTCATAGGTTGCCTACCCCTGTTCTAGGATCACACATCTTCACAGCAATGTGTCTGCAGAGGGAGATGGAGGATTCATTATTTTGGGCTGCTGCACTAGTTGTGCCTGTGTAATATCCTGGGGTATTTTTACCATGAATCCTCAAGGAGTGATGGGAATCAGGGCCAAAATTTTCAAACTTGAGTACCCCAAGTGAGGCATCTGAGTCCACGTTGGGCATCTGAATAAAAGTGGCCTGATTTTCCAAGGTGCTGAGCAGTTACTGCTGGGTGCTCATTGTTTCTGCAAACCAAGGGTCTCTCTTTTAAGTGCCTAATTTTAGGCACCCACGTTTGAAAATGTCTCGCCCATTTTAGTGATTTAGCAAGGCCTACCTTGAAGAGTTTAGCTGACTTTAGGTATTCAGAGCACAAGATCAACTTGGCAAGGAAGACAGGGCTTCACACCCCCCATCCCTGTCCCCGTCCTCCCACACACACACACTTTTATCTCTTCCACAGTGGTTCTGAGTCACTCCAAGGGGTAGAAAGCTTTTCTGCCTTATGCATTATTTCTGGAAGGCTATTGATTTATTTTGCTCACTGGAAAAGAGGGGATCAGGACTCCTTGGGGAAGGGTGGAGAATCATTATACTAAGTTTAGATGTAATCAGACTCTCAATTGTAGATCGTTAAATCAGACCCCGCCTCTGTAACATCATGATGTCTGTGTGACTTGGGTCCTAAAAATGACTGCATACTTTGAGGCAAATGTGTAGACTTGCCACAACATGGATTTAACCCAGTACTGGATCAAACTGCTACTCTAGTTTACCTATGGGATATCAGTCCCCACCACAACTTAATGGGAAAATCACCAGAGTGACAAAAGAAATGTGGATTTCTCAGGGGAAAGGGGCCTTTAATATTGGGTAAATCCTGGGACCAATTCCCTTGTCCCTGCAGCCCAGACAAGTGTGAGGTTGCTCTGGTCTGTGTGCATCTCACAGCAACATCAGTGTGTTGGTGGTCAGGGGAGTTATAGCCCCAGGATTTCCAATAATAAGGCCATAAAATATAATTCCTTTTGAGTTCTTAAAACCAAATTGTATGAGCCCTTCAGTACAGACAGTGAATCTCTTAAGCCTGTAACACTTTGTGGCTGTCAACTTCCTTACTATCTTGTCAATCCTTCTGTCAAACAGTATTTGGAAGGGACCTGGGATAGAAATGTATTTGCCGCTTCAGAAATTTTCCCTTGCCTCTCTGCCATCTTTCTGTACACCCCTTGCCCCTGCTGTGTTGATCTAAATGATGATTATTCTATGAAGCCCTGAGCTGTAGATGTCAAAAGTAACTATGGAATGTGATTAGTCCTCTGTGGGTGCTTTCTTTCTTTCCTCCTTTCTCTTTCGCTATCTCCTTCTCCACTCTTCTTTTGGGTAAGTGGAAAAGGTGAGGACAAAGAATTGCCGCTTGCTTGGACTCATGATGTATCTGTGACTGCGCTATTAGCTGTCTCCTTTTTCCTTTCCAAATGGATATAACATTTTTTAAGTGTGGAATACCCTTCTTGATAAGTAGGTTTTTAAAAAATGCACAATGTGGTACTGTTTCATAGTTTCTAGGTGGTTGTATAAAACAAAGTCAACTGTGGTTATGTGTTTTTAAAAGGAAAAAAAGTGATTGGTTACTAAATCTGTCCTTTTTTCATTATTACAAGCTCTTTGATTTCCAATGATTGGATGGCTCCTTTGTCACTGATGTGGTGTGTGGGTGTGTGGGTGGGGGTGTCCTTTTTCCTCTCTGGGTTGATGACCTTTTCATTTCTGAACATCAACACTACCATTACTTGCTTAACTCACCTGAAGACTTACAAGCCAAACTGTGATGGGGTTGGGTTTCCGGGAAGGATGGCTAGCTTATTTATTGGGGTCTCTTTAAAGAGAAAAGGAGATCTGAAGCTAAAGATTTGCAGGCTGCAAACGTTGGTCCTAGGTAGGCTGTAAGGGGGACTGTGAATAGCTTGTGACTTACAGAAAAAAAAAAAACATTTACAACTCCAGTGCTTTACATTTTGAAGGCAACATAAATGGCTAGAAATGTTTGAAGATAATCAGTTAAGATCACATCGACATCTAAAAGGTCCCATAAATCAGAAGGCCTGTGGCTACAAGCTTTGTGGGTGTGAAAGGCTGCCCCTGTGTGAAGGAAAAAGGAGAAAGAAGCATCGCAAGTCATATGGATATCAAGGGTTAGTTCAATTTGAGCCTTACACCAATACAGAGCCTTATCTGCCCAGTCTCAAGAATGCTTTCCATAATGCTTCTGAAATCAGCTACCCTGGCAACCAGCTACAATTAAGCTGTTTTCTGCACCACTTCAAGGAGATCTATTGCTAACAACCATTGTCTGTAACAGGTCAGTTCCTATTGAAGAAGTGCCTGGCACTATCCTAAGATTCGGCAAAAAGTGCACCCTGAACAATACATTGACATTGTGTAGCTGTCCTGTGCACCTGTCAGTAATTGTACACAAACCCCACATACACACTATTCTGTACAGAACCTGTGGCAGATTGTCACCCTCTGAGTTCTTAGGATCAGAAAACTATATATCACAGTGGTTCTGCCACTCTAGAGAAGGACACACAAACATCTTGTATCTTCCAACAGACATTAAAGTATGTGCAATCTATATTTTAATAATGACAATGCTTTTTGTCTCTCTTAAGGATAGAGTATAACAACAAAACAGTGCCACCTCATGTATCTCATGCAGAGCCCATTAGGTGATGTCTGTGTGTCAATGGAAACAGTGGATTCTTGGATAATCATCAGAGTGAAAAGCCCCCAAGGATGCATGTAGGGAGAAACAACAAAATTACCAGAAAAACGGATGCAAGTTAGTAACAGAGTGGTTACACTTTAAGGGCCAGGAGGTCTGGGGCTAGCTAACCTTGTATAAGCAGCCTCATAAAAGGGCTGAGAAACTCAATTTCGAAGAGGAACCACAGGGAACAAGGGCTTTTGTGGAAGGCCCTGAAGTAGGGTCTGGAAGGACTCCAGGGATGTAGCCTGGGAGTCAGCGCTCTATCCCAGAGCAGAGAAGATGGAAAGGTAGCCCAGAGGGAATAAGACTGTGACAGGGACTCTAAGGATGATGACAGCCCTGGAATAAAGGTCTCTCCCACAGCCAGAGAGACTTACTAGTAAGCCAGAAGGGGCTGGAGGGTGGGCTGAAGCTGAAGAGAAGCCCAAGCAGGGCAGAAGAACATTTTGTTTGAGACTTTTCTTTGGAGTTTTGTTACCCTGGAAGGAGGGTGAACTTTGACCCAGCCAGAGGGCTGAGCCGTGTGGATCCCTGGGACAGACAGGAAACCCTGGTGAGGGGAATAAATTGAGGCAGGGAATATCTGCAGCACCACACTTTGCCAGCAGGGGGTGTTACAGGGCAATATGTCTTATAACAGTGGAATAAGCCAAATGAAGAAATGTACTTTGAATAGGGAAGGTGGAGAGAAATAATATGAAGATGGTCATCACAGTGCCCGGTTCGAACTAAGGATTAGATTTTTTTTTTACTAGGTTGATTAATTAGGGATTAAGGTCTGAAATGTAGGAAGAATTAGAGCTTATTTTAGAAGAGGGGAGAAAAGTGATCAGTGTTAGTTGCTGCAACAAAAAAGTATATACTCAATGATAAAGGGCAAGAGCATCTTCGCACGCTGACTCACTAGCCTAGCAGGAAGGGCTTTCAATTAGGTTCAAAGGGGACAGGTGACAAGGAAAAAAAACAGGCAATGTGGTGGTAGGGGTCTGCAGTAGACCATCAAATCAAGAAGAGCAGATGGATGAGTCATTTCTAGAACAAATAACAGAAATATCCAAAACACAAGACATGGTAGTAATGGGGGACTTTAACTACCCAGATACCTGTTGTAAAAGTAGTAGGACAAAACACAAAATGTTCAATAAGTTCTTGGAATGTGTTCTTGGAGCTGATTCTGACTAATGGAGGAATTGGTTGCAAATCTGAAGGTTCAAGGCAATTTGGGTGAAAGTAATCATGAAATGATAGATTTCATGATTCTAAGGAAAGGAAGGAGTAAGAACAGTAGAATAAGGACCATAAAAGCCGACTTTAACAAACTCCAAGAACTGATCAGTAAGGTCACATGGGAAGATAATCTAAGGGAAAAAGGAGAATGGGCAGTTTCTAACTATAAGGATCATGAAGAACTGGAATAGACTTCCAAGGGAGTTTGTGGAATCTTAGTCACTGAAGATTTTTAAGAACCGGTTATGCAAACACCTCTTCAGGATGGTCTAGGTCAGTGGTTCTCCACCTTTTTTTTTCTCGGACCACTTGAAAATTGCGGAGGGTCTCGGCAGACCACTTAGTGATCTTTCCAAATGTTGTTTGTATCATTAGCTGACTATTGTAAAGCACTTTGGATAAAAGCGCTATATAAAAAAACCTTAGTAATTAACTTTTTTTGTTCTACACATAAAAGCACACAACTCATATTTTAACATCAGTAGTTTTACCTTTCTAATGCAATGGATGTGCCCTCTTTCCCCCACCACGGCAGCCACAGAGCTGAGGCTGGGAAGGAGGGCCATCCCTCTCTGGCTGCTACAGTCCTGGAGCTGGGGAAAGTCACCTCTTTCTCTGGCCGCTGCAGCCCTGCACATCCCAAATTCCTCCCACCCCCTCTTCTCACCCCACTGCCCCCTCCCACCTACCCTCTATTCCCTCCCAAGGCCACCACCTCACCTTGTGTGTCTTCTCCAGGGTGGAGCCACCTAATTAGTGGAGCCACACCTGCGCCACTCCACTAATTAGGTGGGTGCCCCTTCATTCTCTCGTGTGCAGCTGCCCAGGCGTGCACCTTAAAGGGAACTATCCACGGATCACCTGAATGGAGCTCGTGGGCCACTGGTGATCTGCGGACCACAGTTTGAGAATCTCCAATCTAGGTTTACTTGGTCCTGCCTCAGCAGTAGTGGCAGGACCAGATGCCCTCTCAAGGTCTTTTCCAACTCTATATTTCTGTGTTCTGTAAAAGGCCAGGATCTAGGTAATGAATTCTGCTTAATAGAATTAGTGTAATCGTTGGAAGCTATAGAAGGGATGGTTTGGCCCAGATGTTAGGGAGGGCTTCTCCCAGATTTCCTGGAATATGTAAGTCTGTCACATATTGTAGGAGATTCATTTTAAAAAGAGAAAAGTTTGACCAAAATAGAATGAAAATATAGTTGGGTCTATTTGCTAAATATTGTCTTATTAGTTCTATGGTGATGTGGTGTGCATGGTGCTTTTCAGACAGACGAGCCCTACACTGAGGAGCAGACAGTCTAAATTGGAAGCTGAGCAATAAGATGTATTTGTCATAAGAAGCAGAAGCAGCTTGTGGAAATCTTCCACTCATGATATTTGCTAAAAGTAAAGGGTCACTGGGATTGAAACAAGAACTGAATAGGGCCTTTGTGCCCAAAAGCCTAACGGAACCCAAACCTGATGATCTGAAAGAATTGAAAGTTTGCTCCTTTGTTCTAAATACTTGCCTATTTCCGCACTTTCTGGTTTCAGGCAGAAGAAATTAAGTGGTATTGCAGGTTTCTTGTGGTATTTTAGCCTAACTGAAACTGGGATGGAGAACCTCATGAGAACCACATCCCAGTAGAATTCCAGACCAAAGATGGGAGCTTAAGCTTTGGGTGTCTGTCTGAAATAAGTTTGGAAGGCTTGCCCATGACTAATCAGTCACAGATCAGAGCCATAGGGAAAAAAATAACAAGTCATTGAGTGGGTGGACAGGATATTAGACTGCAAGCCATTTTAAGAGAAAAAGGTCATCTGGTCCAACACTGGTTTATAATCCCCTCCTACCATATTCCTCAATCGATCTTTTTTCCAGAAGCAAATCCAAGTGTCTTTCTTTAATTTAACCAAAGCTTATTTTGCTTCAGTTGCTTTCTTTGGTAGCTTATTCTGCATGACCATTACTCTTTGCAAAAAATAGTTTTGTGACTGAGTTGCTTTATTGACTTCTGTTCCCAGTGAAATCAATGGGAATTTTGCCATTGACTTCAAAAGGGGCAGGACTTCATCACAGGTTTTGAATTTTTACCAAGGTTAAATGTGTCCAAGATAAAGTATTTCATAGACTCAGAGTTTGACCAGAGAGGACCATTAGATCATCTATTCTGACGTCCTGTATATTGCAGGCCATGAAATTTCACCCAGTTACCCCTGTAGTCAAACCCAATAATTTGTGGATTGAGTAAAGCATAAACTTGTGTTGAGTTAAATCATGTCTTCCTGAGTGCATCCAGTTTTGATCTGAAGACTCCAAGAAATGGAGAATATGCTATTTACCTTGGTAGTTGGTTCCAATGGTTAATCACCCTCACTGTTTACAAATTGGTGCCTTATTTCTAATTTGAATTTGTGTGGCTTCAGTTTCCAGTCCTTGGTTCTTGCTGTGCCTTTCTCAGTTAGATTAAAGGGCCCTTTGGTAACTGTTATGTTCCCTCCATGAAGGTGCTTAGACACTAATCAAGTCATCCTCACTGCTCCAGTCTATACATCCAAGGATCACATTAGCCCTTTTTGCCACAGCATCGCACTGGGAGCTCATGTTGAGTTGCTTGTGCACTATGACCCCTAACTCCTTTTCAGTCATTGCTTCTAGGATACAGTCCTCTGTTCTGTAGGTGTAGCCTGTGTTCCTTGTTCCTAAATGTGCAACTTTGAATTTGGCCGTATTAAAATGCATTTTGTTTGAACAGACCCAGCTTACCCAAGCAATCCACATCATTCTATCTGGCTGCTCTGGGTTCGTTATTTACCACTCCACCAGTCGTTGTCATCCACAAATTTTATCTTCAGTGATTGTTTACTTCAGGTCGCTGATGAGCATGTTGAATAGCATTGGGCCTAGTAGCGATTCCAGCAGTGCCCCACTAGACTTTCCTAAAACTGGAGAAAAGCAAATAATTAGAACTCTTACACTGAAGGCACTTCTGGATAAGAGAGAGAATGAACAGAGGGCCTAGAACTGACCCTGTTGATAACCCACTCCTTTCCTCTTGGAAGATGGCTCTAATTTAAGCCAGTTTTCATCTGTTCAGGATGTGGAATCTTGCCTATGCTTTGATGTTCTCAAGTCACTGACTTGACTTTGTATATTACATCAGCCTTCCAGATGGCTAATTAAACAACCTTCCCTGCCTGCATCCATACAGTTATTTAATCCTCCATGTCCTCTCCTTTAACATAACGTCCAAGCCTTTTCAGTATGAAGTGTAGTGAGCTGTAGCTCCTGGGGTTTGCCTCTGGAAATACAGTACTACAGAGTTGTCAACACTAAACGTTTGTGCCACGGACAATTTTCCAAATCAGCCATGGGGCTGCGCTGCGGTGGGGCCATGAAGCCTCCAGCTGCCAGGGGACTCCTGTACTTCTAAGAAGGGTGAAGTAGAGAGAAGCCCCGAAGCAAATGCAGACTGCACCACACTGTGCATGCAAGCCATAGCACCTCTAGCCTGCTGGCTGGTTAGAAAAATTACCCTTTTACTAACACTGCTTCCCCTGACACAGCCTCGCCCCAATGGATTCTCTGCCCCTTTCACCCTCCCCTCCCTTCATCCCCGTGGTTTTCTCCCTTGCCCCTGCTGCAGCCTTTCTTCTGCTGTCCTCCTTCCCCAGGGTTTCCCCACATCATTGTGCTTCAGTCTTTCCTCCCCTCCTCACAGGCCGAGTAGCAAGGGAGCAGCTCCAGCTGCTCAACGGAGTCTCTGTTGCTGTTGGGGGATAGTCCTTAAAGAGCTGTAACCCCTCTGCCTGCTGGTACTGCCATTCCCTCCCTCGTGCCTCATGAGCCCACAGCCCCCAAAACTGGCCATGTGTGATTTCCCTTCCCCCCCCTCCAAACCTTCCCCCACCCCCACAGTGTCATCCAATTGCCACTCTGCTTACTTTCCTCGGTGATCATCTCTGCTAGTGCAGCCTTCACCCTGGCCAGGAAAGCCAACTGCCCCCTCTCAGTTCAGTGTGCTGACAAGCCTGCCTCACTGGTGAAAGGAGTTGGCAGGTGCCTCCATCCTTGTGCAATCCTTCAGTGGCTGAGCAGAAACAAACGCTGGGAACATCCTTCTGTATCTGCAGAGAGAATAACAGATACCCACAGCCACCTAAGAGAGCTCAACCTGCAGCTGCCTGTCAATCACATCTGGGGCTAAGAATGCATTTCCCTGCTATCCTAGTGCCTGGCTGAAGCTCAGCAAGACAGAGGTCAGGCTAATAAGAAGAGGGAAATCAAACCCTGTGAAGACTCAGGCTGACACCATTTCATCGCCTGTCAAAGGCATCTGATGCCTTGGGGTCCCTGAGACTCTGGTAACACCAAGAATTCCCGAGATCTGCTCTCCATCCCATCTGCTGTTCTGCCAGTCCTCATGATTCTTTTCCTGAGTGACGGGGTTTTGGCAGAGGCTGGAGCCAGCCCATCCATGACATGAGAAGCTCCAGCCCACTAGCAAATGTGAGCGAATGGGGCTGCCTGCCCCATTTTCTGCCTCCTGGGGCAGAATAGACAGAGTAGCTGCAGGCAGAGCTCTCTCCCCCTCCCCATGGCAACCCAAAGCCATTCTCACCAGAGGGGAAGGGGAAGCTAAAGAGCCCAGCAGCTCAGGGCACCCTGCTACCTCTCCCCCTCCTCTCCCATGAGCAACCAGGACTGGATGGGGCCTCTGAGGGTTAGGGGCTGGAAGAGTAAACTGGTGGAGGGTGGAGATAAGTTTAGGAGAGTGGGCAACACTAAACAATGCACACACATACAATAGCACCCCGTTTATCCGACCCTTCATTATCCAGCTCTCTCTATTAACCGAATAACCAGCGCACACAGGTCCAGACGTGGGTGATCTCTCCTGTGGCTGCTGGACAGCGTGGCAGCTTCACGCTTTCCCATCCTCGGGATTATCCAGATTTTTTATTATTTGATCTAGCCCAGTCCCGATTACATCAAATAAAGAGGGTTCTGCTGTTCACCCACACAAACGTGAACCCGCGTGCACTGAGGATGGGCAGAGGGAGTTCAAAAGTCGACAGTCTAAAAATCACAATAGGCCTTTTTTTTAATCTCTTGATTTTGGGGGTCTGACTCAGGATTTTTTCATCTCTTTAGGTCGTCCATGCTGTATTGGACAATGACTTACCCACTGGTCACCACGCCTCCTGCCCACGAGTAATGCACCATTATGCACAGAGCTGGGCGAAGGGCTTTGGAAATGGTCAATGAGAAGATTCTTCCAGATACACTCTGAACAGAAATCAGGCCTTTTACATCAAGCATGTGATTGGGGGAGGAATCGCTTGGTCCCCCTTTTCCTCTTGCTGCAGAAAGGGAGCCCAGATGTATATTCCCTTTGGTCTCAGCAACTGGTTCACAATGTTTGTATGCGCTTTCCGGGCTACCTTTGCAAGGGAAAAGGCAAGAGACTTTGTGTTTTGTTTTGCTTTTAAAGTCAAAAGCCAAGGTTCTCTGTTCTGGGGACCAAGGGCCGGCTCTCGTAACAAAGAGCTTGTGCCAGCCCCATAAAGCTTAGTCCCATGCTTGGATTTTAGAGCTCAAACGCAAGTCTGGCATGATTCGGCTCAGTTAGCATCAGGTTCCCCTGTGGCTAGAGTCAAGCGCTCTGCTCGGGAGAGGCAAAGGGCTGAGCTAGCTCAGGGAATAAATTCCCTAGTGGGCAAGGACAAGGTTTTGTGCTGGAAACAGAATTACAGCCAGGAAACCCAAGACATGGGAACTGAACAAATTCCTCCTTGTTCCAGAACTCAGTGGGTCCCTCTAGGTTCAGCATGGTGATTAGGAGGAAAGGGAATGTGAGGAAGTGTGGCTGGCCTGTGGATAAGCCTGATTAAGAATCCGTAAATCCTTTCGGTCCAAAGGCTCAAGAACAATTCAAGCCTCTTGCATAATGAATGGAAGGAGAGTTAACTGCGTTTATCTCCATCCAGTGCCCAGTGCAGTCAGCACCTTTGCAAACTGCACTGATTTTTCCCTGCTGCTAACTGCATGCAGCACAGCAGGAAACTAAGCTAGGCTCTTGCATCCCAAATACACCACTGGGCAAACTGCAGCCACAAGAGGCTTTCGCTGTTTGTCCTCGATTTGACTCGACTCTCAAGGCTGACTTCCGCACTTTTCCAGTGGCGTGCATCTGACTACGGCGCCAAGGAAGCCATGCCCCTTTTGCCCAGTACTGCTTTGGGGAGGAGTGTGTGAGAATGTCTCCTCTTTCTGTAGCTCCGGAGCAGGGAGCCGTGCAGGAGAGGTTGGGGAAGGTTCTAATGGAAGCTCTGCAGCTTTATGGATAATCAGCATTTTCCTTTATTCTTGTTCAGTGTTAGCAGGAAGTGACTCTTCCATGTTATGGGAATGGCAATCACTCTCTCCTTTGCAGAAAGTTCCTATCACCTTGGTATTGAAGCAGTGAACTGAGTTATGGCCAGCCTATATCCTCAGCTGTTGGAGTCAATGGTGAGTGCTAAGTGGTGTCTGATTATTGCTTTGGGTAAAGGCTTGACCTGTGACTCCAAGCATGAAGTCTGGGAGGGCTGGGTGAGAGGGGCCCCACGGGTGCAATGCGGGGCAGTAGTCAGGATTTGGGAGATGCCCGACTATTTGGTCGGCAGGTGGAGCTTTGATGCAAGGTCAGTTGACGGCTTGCTGACAGCATCCCAGAGCAGCTCCCTGGCTGGGCCTCTGACCTGGCCAGGAGGAGGCACTGGCCTTGCCCCAGCTGCTAGCTTTCTGAGAAGTGATAAAGGATAGATGGCATGCAGGTGTCTGCTGCAGCTGGATGGTGGGCATTCTCCTGGACCTGAAGTCAAAGGGAAAGTACAGGAATAAGACCATGCCAGTCTGCAAAGCAGCACAATATTGCGTAACTGTAAGGCGTTAATCAAAGGCTGGAGGCTAGATTATGAACTGCTTGCAAGGGGCTCCTTTACCCCAGGTGTTGTGGGTTAGATGCAAACCATGTAAGAACCAATATACAAAAGATTTGAGACCCCACCTTTCAATATTGACATGTCTGCATACACACAATAAGGTCTTCAAAACTACATACCTAGTCTACAGTTCAACACCTTCTCACACTGTCTGGAGTGGCTCACAACTAGGAGTGCCTATCTCAGGGCAGACTGTCAGAAAACAAGGACAGACACCCTAAGCTGGTGGTATGTTCTGTAATTAGATTTCACCAAGACAGTAACAAATGTGAACCCCTGGATCACTATCCCAGTCTTACCATGGAGTCACAGACAGTCCCCTTAGCGTCTCCAGTCTATCTTGCTACCCAGAAAAACTGAGCTTTGTGATAAAAGGTTATTTAAACGTAACATCACATCAGGTTACTCCCAGTCCCAAGAGACCAGTCACTCACCCAGATTAATTGGTACTCCAGACCTTACACCAAAGACAATGCTGGCAGCCAATTCTATAGTAAACTAACTATAGGTTTATTAGCTAAGAAAATGAGAGTTATTGAAAGGTTAAAGCAGGTAAAATATATCTACAGATAAATCACAGTTTGTAACTCCAGATGGTGGCAGTGATGTAATAGACTGCCAGTTTCCCAAAAGTCTTTTCCGGGGCTGCCCAGAATAATTCTGTGGATCTCCGTCTACTCCTTCAGTTGTTCTGCTCTGTTAGAATTCAAACAGTCCAGAGATAAAGGATCTTACTTTTCATCCATATTTATATTTTCTTCTCCCAGAAGACAAGCTGACGGTCTCTCTACCCATGCTGGTTTTTCATTTAATGACAGCAGGTGAGGAAGGTACTTTTGACCTCCAGCCATATACATAGTGGCCACCGGCTGAGAAATTAGCGTTTTCTTTGTTAGCATTTCACAAGATTTCTTTGATGTGTAATTTAGTTGCAAGAGTATTTGCCATGTAAATGTTTGCTATTACATTATGACAGGAATAGATGAGTGAAAACAATATAAGTAACCTTCCATTAGTTTTATGAAGTTTAAATATTTCAAACACTTATACATTTACAGTCGCTTTGATCTAATACACAACTGAATTGACCTGAATACACACTAGCATGACCTGGTCAGCCAGCGTCACACGCCTCCTTCCCTCCAAAATGTAACCCCTTCCTATACAGCATTGCAAATTCAGCCTGCCCTCTTGCTTAAATCCTTTCTGACTTTCTTGCTGTTTGGTCAGCTCCATGTTATCAGAGAGGCAGAGAAATCCTGTTCTCTCATGTACTCGTGCACCAGAATGAGTTATTAAATGTTGCCAAATCATAGATTCTAAGGCTGGAAGGGACTATTGTGATCATCTGGTCTGACTTTCTGCATCACACAGGCCAGAGAACTTCCCCAGAACAATTCCCATCTGAACGAGGAACAAAGGCAACGTGATGAGGGTGACGGAGACACCAGGAGGGTGATGTGCAGATTGTAGAGTCCTGGCGGCCAGGCAAGGAGGATTTTGAGAATGTGATAGAAGAACTACGTTGAAGTTCACTCCTGTTCAGATCATTCTGCAAAATCCCTTTCTCCTCTTTGTAGCTACTGGCGATTGACCTCAAGGGGCCCAATGGGGTGTTTTGACTGGCTAACTCCATATGCGACATACAGCTTTCTGCCGGTCTTGGGACCAAGCATTCTGGTGAAGCTCCACTCCCAGCACCTGGGTAAAGGTGGCACTTGTGCAGCTTGGCCACTGTAGCAGCTGAGTGTCGTTCGGGGTCTCTGGTGCTAGAGTCCATGTTACCATCCAAGGTGACTGTTTCTCAGGGCTCCTTCCTAGAAGGGAACGACTCCTGTGCAAGAACCAACACAGGCCCGGGGTGTCAGACAGAACGTTAACCAGGCAGGCAGCGAGCGAATGTGCAGGAAAACTGTTTCAGGTCCTGACCCACCGACACCAACTGCTGGCCGGGGCAGACGGGAGTTCAGCCTCCATCACAAATGAACTTTGCCAACGTGGTGCTTTCCCACAGCAACTAACTCTGGTGCGGGTTCGATAGCAGGAGCAGTGTCCTCAGCAGTGAGGGAAGTGGGAAGCAGGAGAAGCTGTAAAAGAAGCATAGATGAGTTACATGTGAGGCTCTGCTCTTTGCCTCTTAGTAGCCAGTCCCCCACCCCTTAAATTCCGGAGCCTCTGGCCCCTCGTTAATCTAGGACCCTTCTGAAACCAGGGTCTTTTTCTCCAGTCCTACTTGTTATAGCGTAGAAGCAACAGCACAGAATGGATACCAGTGTTGTCCAACTGGGCTCTCTACAGCTTTGGACAACGCAGTGGTTAAGATGCCGGCAACCTTATGGCTGTTGGTGTCGATGGAGGGCAATGCTAAGGGGAAACGGCTCCTAACCAATGTGTTAGTGTCCAGTCAATGCTGACCAAGACTCCATCATGGGGCGTTTACTTGGAGTGCAGTAATAATCCCCATTGGCACCTATCAGTGTATTCTCAATCCAGAAGAGAGCAACTCCAGACTCCGCTGAGGACTCTAACCTGGATCTTTTCTCCAGCGTGATGAGACTGGCAAATCAGGGCGAGCAGTGGAAATGGACATGTTTCGCATCTGTGTTGCAGTGAGAGCTGGGAGCTGGCCCCTTCGCTGGCTCCCAGGGGCTCCTCGGAAGGAGCTGACGGTTAGAGCCGTTTTAAGGAGATAAAACCGATTTCTGTGACTTGCGCTGATGGCGGCAGCCATGTATGGGGCAGGGGGGATTAAAACAATTCTGTAATCCTGGCCATTTCCTTTCGATTGGGATTATGAAACCAATCATGAATATCAAAAGCTGCAGCTTACATCAGCAGCCTGAGAGCAGCTGCCGGCAGAGACTGCAGCAGGAAAGAAGTGAGGCAGAACCAGGGCTGGCTTCCATTTCACTCAAAGAGGCCTCCACTCTCCCACCCCCGCTCTCCCCATTCATCACCGAGCCCCGTCAGTAAGGTGGTAACTGGTTTGGACTGGGATGGCTGCCTAAGAGCATTCAGGTAAGAATCATACTTAATTAAAGCACGTTGACACTTCGAAACCTACTGGGGCTGCCTCAGGCCTGTTGGAGCTGTTCCCATTCTCTTCTGCCTCTGTTCTTAGGAGCCAAGTGCCACATGTTATAAAGGGGAGACTGATGAACTAAGGTACCTCAAGCCCAAGTGCCCTGCTGGTGTGATGTGCAATGAGACAAGAGTGTGACACGCCACTGCGACTGCCTGGAAAGGTAACACACAGCTGTGCTTGAGAAGGGGGAGGAGGGGGGTGTCTTCCAGGGTACATACGTCTTGCATGGGGTAAGTGCCAGCTTTAACCTTCGGCTCTTGTTCTCCGCCGCAGTCTCTCTAGTGCCACTGATCTATCCCACTGCACCAGACTCCTGTTCTCCAGGAAAGCAGCCATCTGTCTTCAGTCTGCTTTTCTAAGGCAGGGATATGCAGCCTGGGGAGAGTGAGCTGGCCAGGCATTTCCTGACCTGGGGCCCTTTAGGAGGGGGGAGGAGCTTCAGCTAAACCTTGGTGCGAGTAAGCCAGGCACATCTGGATGTTGGGGTCTCTTAGTAAGAAAGGTGGAAGATGAATTTCAGTGCCCCGTTGATAGGTCTCTTTCTGTGCTGTAACTGTTAGCCACTGTTTTTTGGCTGTTTAATGTGATTGTCCTGACTGGGTTACCTTGTTCTTGCAAATCCCCTTTCCAGAAGTAGGGAGCAGTTAACTTTTTGGGTGCTTGTTGCAAATTACCTTTGGTGCTCTGTAGTGCATGACGGCCCCTGTGCGTCCTGGTGAGTGTCTGTCCTGCATCTGAGCTTCCCAGAGAAACAAATTTCACTCCCTTAGTGGGAACCGCAGTCCAAGAGCTGCACTTGAGGAGCGATGAAAGTAAATCCAAAGCTGTTTTACTAGGGAGTCACTCATCTCCTGGGAGAAATCAAGGCAGGATTCAGATCTATCAACTCGAGTGTGAACTCTTCCTGATAGGCAGATAATCCACAGCTCTGAACACAAATACCAGCAAGCAAGACATTGTGGAGGAAAACAGCTGTTGCCGTGTATGTGCATGTCTTGTGTGCCAGCATGGGTTGGAGCTCCTGTGTTCACAACACCCCGGTAGGCTGCATGCTGGGATCTGGGTATGCAAGAATGAGGAAGGTGATTCTAAAACAGCTTCCATCCTGTCAGCATCAATACTGTAATTCCAGTTCTCTCTCCCCTCAGTAAATCCTTTACATGAAAGAGCAGAACAAGGTTGATTCTTCATTGAACTCCATTCAGTTCTAGCACTGGCTGCTGCTGCCTCTGCTGAGAGATGGGTATGCTTGTATGCTGGCCTCATTCTGTCGGGGCCAGCTGGAGAAGGGCCCAGTAACATTTCCTCTTGCACAGTTTGCAGTTGCGGCATTGGCTTGGAAAGCCCAGTGTGCAAAGCTAAAGGCTATTCCCTCCAGAGCGGTGCGGAGGACATGGATGGAAGGACAGTCTTTCCTCCCGCATCTCTTTGCTCACTGGCATATCAGTACCCTACAGAAAATTGAGAGAATGCAAAATCAGACACCCAGTTTCTGAACCCAAGATGCCCCAAACTCCCCTTGCTTTGGCTTAGCTGGGTATTGCCAACTCGTAGGATATTTGGTGTTTCCCTTAAAGCTGCAGCTCCTGGAATCCTATGATCTCATGACAATATCAGCTTTCCTAATTTTGAATACAAGTAAGTTTCTAGCCCTCTGATTGCAGAGAAAAACTTGAAAACACGACTCCCAAAGGCTCAGAACAAACCCCAGATTTATTGTTTCTTGGAATCTTTGGATCTGGGGAAGCCTGACTCCTGATGCTTGAACTTTTGGAGCTGGCAATACGGCTAGCCCACCTTCTACGTATTGCACTCTGAGGCATACGAGCCTCTTGCTATAAACCACCTGGGGACATTTGCATTCCATGTGGCCAAGCTGTGAGCTGGGCTAAAGTTCCCTGAGGCTTTACTAACAATATAACCTAGCTCTAGGGCAGGCTGGCTGCATCACTCCCCACCTCCTCCCAGTCCCACATATTGACAATAACCAGAGTGACACTGGCCCTCTCAAGTGGGAAGAGGCCAATACACCTGTGACTAGACAGTTGACCCCCAATTAGGCTTGAGAGAGGGCACCTGAGCCCTAGAGAGAAGGACTAGGAGACTGGGACAGGTGAGTCAGTCTCTCAGAATTTAAGAGTCGGACACAGGAAGGGCAGGTGAGAGCTGCTGCTGGAGGAGCGGGGAGAGGGAAGGGCAGGAGTTGCTTGGGAGACAGCTATGGGAGACTTGGGAGAGAGACGACTTTGAATGGGAGCTGGAACAGGGCTGCTGGTGAGAACTGACCAAAGCTTAGGGACTCCTGCTGAGCAGAAGGCTCGGGAAGTGGCCCCAGCTAGGCCGGAGGAAGCCCTGCCTGGAAGCAAGAGAAGGTGGTTGTGGGAGGGTAGGTTCCCCTGAGCAGGGGTAGGACTCGCAGGCAGGGAGGCTTGGAGGAGTGGAAGGCTGCAGGAGGGGGAGCCCTCAGGCTGAAGACCTGAGTGAAGACAGGTCGCTCTCAGGTAGGGAGGTCTGGAGAGCAGGGCCCTGGATCAGGGGCAAAAGGAACTGGGAACAAAGTGCTGCTATTGACTGTCAGGTGGGTGAGCAAGAGGTGAGGTCCCTGGAGAAGGGGATGGAAGAACTTCTGTATCTTGTATGTTTACTTTGGGAACTGGAGGATTGTTTAATATTACAAGGTTTTGGGGGAATTACTGTACTGATGTATGTGAATAAATTGTGCCCCGAGGTGGACTTTGTATCGGACACTGAGAAACTACATGTGTCACTTTCATGAGTAGAAGAAAGGGGAAACTGAGGCTGGGCGCACTTGTGCTGGGACCTGATGCTGGAGGGCACTCAGAGGTGAAGGGCCATCGTGACGCCATCCTTGCTTTGTTAGCTTTTCACACGTGAAGGAACAGAATGTGCCCCTGCTCTTTGCTTTGACTTGATTGGGTCACTTTAATACTGGTCTCCAGTCCTACTAAACAGCTTCCTGGGTGTGTAATTGCATGGCGACTCGGTGGTTCAGTCAGTAGGCAGCGTGTCCTTTTACTGACACAAGTTCCAGTGGGGACGAGGGGCGGAGGGAGTGAAAAGTTAGCAGGACAATGCGGGAACGTCTACACAGCAATAAAACACCCACAGGGGTGAGTCCCAGAGCCTGGACTCAGGCTGTGGGACTAAAAATGACAGTGTAGACGTCTGGAGGAATCTCCTTGGGGGGAGGGTCTCAGAGCCTGGGCTCCAGCCAAGCCTTGTCTACGCTGCTATTTTTAGCCCTCCAGCCCGCACCCTGTGAGCCCAAGTCAGCTGACCAAGTGCCACAGGTCTTGCACTGCTATGTAGAGGTACCTTGTGATGTAGAGATGGCATTTTCCCAGCTGCCAAAATGGCATCCAAGAGAGAAGCCTGCTCCTTCTATTCAATAGGCGTGAGTGACTGCGCAAGATGGAACTGTAGCCAGGGTTATGCACACACTCCTGCTAGTGGTCAGACACTTTTGATGGGTGATTTCTTGGACCTGCAGGTAGTGATAATAGAGACCAGGTCACTGGGGCTGAAGAAAAGGAGGGGTATGGCTGTGAAGGAGCTGCATTTGCCGTGTGAAGGGAGAAGGAAGTTGTAGATCTGAGCTACAAAGGGAGACGTGGCATACATACTGCAATGAGACTGCTGAACTCGAATTAATATGCAAATTAGATACAATTAACTTACGTTTAAACAGAGACTGGGAATGGTTGGGTCATTAAACTAATTGAATCTATTTCCCTATGTTAAGTTCTCCTCACACTTTCTATGGGTCATCTCAATTATCACTTCAAAGGTTTTTTTTTCTCCTGCTGACGATAGCTCAGCTCAATTGATTGGACTCTTCCAGTTGGTATGCGTACTTCCACCTTTTCATGTTCTCTGTATGTATAAATATCTCCTGTCTGTGTGTTCCATTCTATGCATCCGAAGAAGTAAGCTGTAGCCCACGAAAGCTTATGCTGAAATAAATGTGTTAGTCTCTAAGGTGCCACAAGGACTCTTGTTCTTTTTGTGGATACAAACTAACACAGCTGCTACTCTGAAACCTTTGTTTTCCATGTACTGCATCTTTAAATCTGCAAGGACACTGCTGTCTGCATTGTCAGCTGGCCACTTGGGAGGCTATGTGGCTGCAGCCTGTTGCAGAGGGGAGATAGATACCTCCTGGGGTCGTGCTGTCTGTCTCTCTCTCTCTCTCATGGAGAGTCTCTGCTTTTGGTTGTGCTTGTTGTTCTCCTTAATCTGAAACAAGTCGGCCAGAGAGACAGGAAATGATCCTAAAGGCACCTCTCTTGTGGTAATTGCTGTGTTGCTCCTGTGCAGGCCGGGCACCTCCCCAGCAGGGAATTACACCAGCTGCAATTGTACCTGAAACATGTCTGAAGCGTGAGCTGCTCCCAAACACGCTCAGGCCCTGAGTGGTTCATCCCTGACACAGCAGGAGGTTGCTATAGAGTGTCATGGATCCACAGGCTTTGCCTGCCAGACCCCAACAGCTCCTACTCTTCCTTCAGGGTAGTCCACACACCCTCACTGTCTCCAGGACTGAGCCTCTGAGCTTCAGCACTCCTGCCTCACACCCTGAGCTCGGCCCAGTGAAGCCAACGGAGACAGACTCCTGGTTGGAGGGTTGGGCACTCTTCAGGGACACAGGCACCTCAGAAGATATTTGCAGGGACACCCGGCAGCCTTTCCAAACCAGAGCAGGGCTTATTAGTCAGCTGGGACACAGCACTGGAATTCCTTAGGACACATGGAGTAATGAAGGGTAAAGCATAGTCCATCTGGCCAAGCCAGAGCAATCCACCAGCCAAGCTGCTGGGGTTGGGCACCATTCCGGGCTCTCTCTGTCTCTCTCCCTTTGTCTGACCCTAGTGAGAGCCATGTCTCTCCAGGGGGCTAACTCTTCTCCCCTTCCTGTCACTACTCAGTCCTCTATTCTCTAGCTGGCCTCTGCTGAGAGGTGGGGGAGGGGGGAACCACCTTCCTCTTGGCTGTTGATTGCTGGGTGTCAGTGTCCTGGTCAGTGGGGTTTCCATTGTCCACTTGGATTTTTCCATTGGTATGGTTTGGCCTTGGCCAGTCTTTTAATGAGCCATTCAGTCTGTCTCTAGCAACCAGAAGACAGGCACACCTCATGTCTCCTGCACTGCCCCAAGAGCAGACTTAACCCATATGCCCCCACTGGGTAGCAATGCAAAGTACAGAGGGAAACTGAGGCACACATAGGCATCATAAAAATATTACAGAAAATTCCCACCTTGTCACATAGGGTCTGATGGTCCCATGGACATGTAGTGCTGGCTTTTACAGGGCACAGCACAAACCCACAGCTAAGTAAGGAGCCTGATATGAAGTGGGAATCATTTCCTGGCTAAGGGTTACGTTCTCCCAGCCCTCGACAGCTTCCCAGTTATCACAAGTGATTTTGCTGTCAATATTTGACAGCACGGAACCATAAAAGCGCTCTTGGATTTGTGCTGGGTAGTCGGGTCTTGTGTGTTGGTGATGTCCCTTAGGACAAAGGGCCAGTGAGGAGTATGCTGTGCATTGATTCCCTGGGTTTTGCTCATCAAATCTTGATGTATGAAAGAATAATATGTTTAGAATAATACTATTTCTTTTCAGAAATAGCCTCTAGAGGCCAAAATGGAGATCTGGACCCCACCTTGCTATGCCCTGTGCAGACTCATGCTAATGACAGTTCATGCCCCGAAGAACTTAGTTTGTTGAGACCAGAAAGAGACAAGGTGGGAGAGAGGCATTATTATTATCCCCCCATTACAGGTAGGAGGCTGAGAGACAGAGAGATTAAGACCCAAATGCTTAATGATTTTTGATTGCCTCAATTTCTGGGTGCCCAACTTGAGATGCCTGGAAGGTGTCTGACTTTCAGAGGTGGGTGCTCTGGACCTATCTGACAATCAGGCCCCTTGTAAGTTGTCTGAAGTTGGGGTACCCAAAATCACTGGACACTTCTGAAATTCTTGGCCTAAGTGACTTGCCCAAGGTCACATGTGGAGACTATAGGCAGGAACTGAACCCAGCACAGTTCCTTCTCTACAAGGTTGGGCTTTCAAAACCCATCCTGGCTTTCCAGGGCGTGTGAGTGACATGCATGGACAGAATGAATACATATCTCACGTGCCCTAGCTGTGCACACAGCCAGGCTTCAGACTAGGAGGCTAGGGTGGAGCGAAGGTGGATGGTGAATTTCAGTCTGGTTCTCAGCAGAACGTGGCTCCTCCAGGTTTGCGTCTGGTCCATGGTTTGAAGAACATCCAGGATTGACTGGCCCTGGGGGCTGAGTCCCCAGCCTAGGGACTGATAAAGCAACGTGCAGTCAGAGCCTGCCCCTCCCCTCCCCTTTGAAAAGCCCACAGAACTCCCTCCGCTTGCCAGAGAGGCCCTGCCGCTCTCCTAGGGCCGCTTTACCCGCCCGTGGGTCTCAGTTCTAACAGCCGCCTCCAAAAATGGAGACTAAACAAGGGACATTCCTGACTAGCAGCCAAAGGCGGCCAAGCTTCCACCACCTCCCCTCCCCTCCCGCTTCCTCCTTCCCGCCCTCCAGCCTCCCTCCCAACTTCCCTCCAAGCTGGGACTGAGCAGCTCCCCACGGGGTGTAGAATTCCACCCTCCCACCTCAGCTAGCCGGGGCTGTGCAGCCAATGGGGTGGGTTTGTAGCCTCCCCCCCCCACGTTCCCACCCCTCCCCTCTGGCCAAGCAAGTGGGTAGCCATGGCGACACTGTGGGCCCCTCCAAACATGTCTTACCTTTTATAGCCAGCGGTTCCGTGGTTAGCATGTTTTTTTGCTTGGGTGCCCTGGTATGCGCGGGGCCGGCTCCCCGGGCTCTCTCAGCTTGCACAGCTGGGTCACTGGAGGGAGAGGGGAGGGGAGAAGGGGGGCGGGGGCACCCCAGCTGCGGAGGGGAGTCACCCAGGCAGTGAACTCGGGCGCTGCTGGCAAAGATTTTGGTTTGGTTTTTGTTTTCCTGCCTCTCGGTTTCCGGCCCTTGCTCTAGCTGGAGTGCTAGGAAAACTCCACCGCGTTTAACTCGTGGGAGTCGTGGCAGAGAGAGGCCTAGCCGGGGTCCTGCTGTGAGCCCTGTGCTGAGCCAGCTGGTCCTGTGCTGCTTTCCCCCCGCCCTTGTCCCCTCCAGCTGGGGTCCTGCTGCGATCCCGTGTGCAGACTTGCCCCCTCACCCCTGCTGGGGTCCTGCTGCAGTTCCCTGCGCTGATTTCCCCTTCCCCCTTGGCTAGGGTCCTGCTGTGATCCCTGTGTTGACCTCCTCTCCCCAGCTGGGGTCCTGCTATGATTTCCCCCAAAATAGCTCTCACGCTGCCCCCTCATATTTGGTGTATGTCTCTCCCGAGTGCAGTTCTGCTCCCTCCTCGCTGCCTGGTGGTTGTAACGGTGCGGCTATAAAAGGTTAACATCTGGGGGCGGGAGGGGTGCTCTTTTTCCTGCCTCCTTCCCATGATCATCCCTGCAGTGCTGCATAGGAAAGAGAAATGAGTGAAGAGGGCAGGAGAGCGGACTAGCCTCTGCCCGGCCCTGCCTTGAGGAGTAGCTCCCGCCTTGCGAATGGGGCCTCCGGGATCCAGTCTCGGGGAGATGGAGCGCCACCGGCACCGCTGGCAGCTGGTTCGCAGACACTTCTGTCCCGTGGTGTAATCTGGAGCCTGGATGGAGGTTGGGGAGGAGATACTCCCCACCACTCAGTTGTGGGGAGAGCTCCTACGTCCCACACAGAAGCAGCACACCATTCCCAGCTGACTCAGGAAGGCTTGGTGAGTATGAAAGTGGAGAACTGAATAGGATGTGGGAAGGGGGATTCCTCAGTAGTTATCCCATGCCCTCTGTCTGGCTAGGACAGTTGAATTTCAGACCTCAAAGGAGGTTATACAGGGCTGGGAGTAGGTGTTTGCGGTACAGGATGCAAGGTAGGGGTCATTGTGATGCATCTCTGTGAAGCCCAGGCTCAGCTGGTGTGGCACATTAGGAGGAGACCCCGGTATTATCTGAGTGCTCCACTATTACCCCCAGTGCCACAAGACAGGAAGGGTGCTCGTGGCTTAAGGCACGGAACTGGGACTCAGGAGATCTGGGTCCAGTTCCTGGTTCTGCTACATGCTGACTGTGACAGTGAGCAGATCACTGCATCTCTCTGCCTTAGTTCCCCCATTGCAAGATGCAGGTAAATAACCCTCCCTTTCCCCTTACTCTGTGTCTCATCTAGTTAGACTGTAAACTCTAGGGGCAGGGGCTGCCTCTCGCTGCGTTTGTACAGCACCTAGCATAGCAGGGCGTGACTGCATTACAACTAATTGATTTGGGAATCTCAGCTGTGCATGTCCTGACCTCCCTTTGACACCTCCATGTCACTGGACCACACAATACTGTCACAAGTGGACACTTGGAGTTGTACTCACTTAGGCAAGCTGTGATTTTAGCCTCTTGTCGCCTATGGCTTCTGCATAAGATTCTTCCAGTCTGGTGGTTTTTTAAGATACGTATTTCTGAATGAGTCATTGGGACTCCAAGGGCTTGTCTGCATGGGGAAGTTTTACATTATACTGATATAGTTGTACCAGTATAACTCCCCCACCCGCCATGTAAACGTTTGGAAGAAGGCCTGTTTTCGGTTTAGTTTATGTTGCTTGGGAAGAGGGTTAAGCTAAATCACAAAAAAATCTTTTATACCAGTATAAGAGCATCTACGTGGTGGTGAGAGGGTGACTATATTGGTTTAAATTTACATCTTAGTTTATACCATTCTTTCCCCCTGTAGACAAGCCCTAAGCAGTGAAACTTCTGCTGAACTTGGAGGTGAAAAACAAGTTTCGGCTTCTTTTTTGCTCTTGGAAGATTCCCTGGCTAACATGTTGAAATGCGTCACATTCATTTTTTCCCCATCCAGACATGTGTAACATCTTTAACGGCTTCATTGCTGCTTTGTGTGCGAGGTAGGTTGATCAAAGCACATGTGCAGTGCTGCCTGGATACTCAGTGTAGCACTGCGTTACATTCCAGGTGGGTGTTGGCACATCAGTGGAATACCACAGCAACACACAGGCATTGGACTGCAGGATCATCAGCCTGCAGTGACCTGGGTGGAGGGTGATTCTTTGGACTCCTGGGCTCTATTCCTGACTCTGCTACTGACTTGCTGTGTGACCTTGGGAAAGTCACTTAGGCCAAGGTTTTCAAAGGTGACTAATGATTTTGGGTGCCTCCATTTTTGTTTGCCCACCTTGAGACACCTTAAAGGAACCTGATTTTCCACCCTTTCTGAAAATCAGGATCTTCACAATGCCTCAGGTTGGACACCCCCATTACTAGTCACTCTTGAAAGTCTGGGCCTTAGCTTCTCTGACTTCATGGACCTCATCTGTCAGATGGGGGTGAAAATACCTCCCCTGCTTTTGAGGGATGCTGTGAGGATGGGTTAAAGTATGCAAAGGGCTTTGAGATCCTCAGGTGGAAGGTGCTACAGAAGGGCAAAGTCATTACCATTTTAAAATGGGATGTGGGGTAGCTCCCAAGTGTTCAGAGCCAGCTACTTGGGTTTAGGGAAGGCACTAAATATGCCTGTTCTCGCGGCTCTGTGTAGCCGGGAGGGCTGGGCTTGGCCATTGCTCCTTGACAGCATCCAATCGCTACATCCCAGCCAAGGCCATGTGGAGAGCCATGTGGTAAGTGGAGATGGCAGCAGCTCTGTCTCTTCTGAACAGTTTGCTGTGAGGCTCAGGTCTGGAAACAGCTCCAGGGGGAGTATAGTTCTTTTGATCCAGGTTTTCCCCTTCCCTCCCCATACTGCCCTTGTGTTTGAAGTCTCTCTCCCTGTGACCTTCTGGAAAGTCCAGGAGAATGTTTCATGTCACTTGCTGATTTCCCCTCCAACCCCCGAAAGCCTGGTCAGAATTCTGCTCTGGCCCTCACCCTTGTGCCCACTCTTCAATGTCCGTCTCAGCCTTAGGCGAATGCCTGAACCTGCTCACTCTTATCCTCAATCTCGACTTGTGGTGAGGGGAGGGGCCACAGAGAGTGTTTGCCCACTGTCCTAGTGGGAAACCTAGGAGAACATTGGGTGTCAGGATCCATCTAGCCTGGGGTACATCTATGTATTTCTAAATACCAGTTTCCACAATGCAGCAATACAAAGGGTCACACCTGGATTCGCTTAAAAATAGTAATTTAAACTTATTTTGTAGTGGAGGGACTCAGCTTTCTGCTCTGGAGTCCATCTGACCTCACCTGGGGCCCTGACCTTCCCAGCTAGGAACTGCACATGCAGTCAGCTTGTGATGCCTAGAACGAGGTCTTTACTCTAGGGAATGATCATGCGGGTGCGGCTGGAATTAACATGCTCACCCAACCTCTGCTCTAAACCCACACAGAACTGACCCATGCCTGTCTGGGAATATCTTCTCTTGCTCTTCTCCTGGCTCATTGCTTTCCTGCCCCTCTGCCCGGCTCCACAGTTCTGGGAGAGGAGGTGCCGGAATGCCACAAGCAAGGTTCTTCCCCTGGCAGCCAGCTGAAGGCAGGACGTAACTGAAATCTCAGCAGATTATTAGCCCAGCCTAGCGAACTCAGCATTAGAAACCAGTCTTCTGGAGGCTGATCCACACCTTCTGAAAATCACCAATGTTCCCTCTGATGCTATAGACAGATTTGGGAGTGGAGGAGCCCTTGCTACGTGCTGACAACTAGCAGTAGCGTGAGACTGGATGAGCCGAGTTGGGGGTGAGTCTTAAACTTCCCCCAAAATTTCATTCAGGCTGGTCACTTTCCTAACTCAGCAGTTCTCAGTCAATAGTGGCTCTTAATGACTAGCTGGTTCACTGCCTGAGGAGAGGCAGCATGACTGAGAGGCTAGGCCAGGGACTGCAAGTCAGGACACCTGAGTTTTATCTCAGTGTTGTCACTGATCTGCCTATGTCATGCACTTAATCGCTCAGTGCCTCAGTTTCCCTATCTCTAAAATGGGGATGATAATACTCACCTGCCTTTGCAAAAGTCCTCGGATGGAATGTACGAGATAAATGCAAATAGGTATTTTATCTTATAACGGCCAGGAAACACCGAGTCTGGAGGCCCTTACTGCTATTCTAAACCATTTATACAGGGAGAGGAGACAAAAGCAGAGAGAGAATGACTTGTTTAATGTGTCTGAAGACAAGAAAAGTTGAAGTGCCCATTGCCATAGACAGAGTTCAGTTCACAGAACTTGTCTCTTCCTCCCTGCTTCAGCCTAGTGCAGTAACCGATCCAAAAGCCGCGCTCCACTCTCACTACATAGGATTGCGATGGAAAGTATAAAATAGCAAAATGGCAACGCCAGGTGAATTTCTGCCTGCAATGATGGTTGTACCCAAGAACTGCACACAACTGTGGGGAGGGCCTGTTGGCTAGTAGTGGGAGCAGGGCCCGAAGAGCTGGGATTCCTGACTTCTGGTCCCCGGAATGCTGTGAACTTGGACAAGTTGCTCGGTCTCTCTCTTTGCCCTTCCTTGACACAGGGATAATCAATAAACATCTAAGCTTAGTGGGGCAGGGACCATCTTTTTGTTCTGTCTGCGCAGCACCTCGCCCAGTGGGGCCCTGGTCCATGACTGGAGCTCCTAGGGGCTACTGCAGTGTAAATAATTGTATGCAGTGCTTAGAGACCTTTGGCAAGGGCTGTGTGGAGCTGGCCAATGTTATTAGTGGGGGCAATGGGAAAAGCAGTTCCCTGAGAGTGGGGTGTGTAGGCCCATCCAGCTGTGGTGCTGCAGAGAGCTCCCTTTACAGTCCAGCTGAGTTCTGCCCTAACTGCTGTTTGTTTTCTCTGAAGGGGCCCCCGGGAGGCAGAAGGCCGGCATGGAGGGGAACTCGCCTACGGAGAAGAGAAGAGCCGTGAAGGGCACGAAGCAGCATGGCAGGAACGCCAGTAGGAGCAACCTTCCCACTGAGAGTGCTGAGCCCAGCACTGACCAGCCTGTCCGAGTGGCCTTGGAGCCAGCGGGGCTGCAAGGGGAACCGGGCAGGGCCGCTCGCTCTATTCTGGAGGGCAAGGTGAAGGCTCTGAAGGAGAAGAGGTCGACCGTTAAGCAGGGAGGAGCAGTGTCCCAGGAATGGGCCTCTCTGAAGAAGCCCAAGGCCAGGAAAGGGAAGCTTGCACCAGGTCTGGCGGTGGTGGAGGGAGTCCCCCAGGACGCAGTGGTGGAGCCGCGGGCTCAGATCCGCACCTACCTGACGGACGTGCTGCTAGACAGCCATGACAATGTGGACTTTGGGCAGGGTGCCAGGGGGGCTGTGGCTGCAGACCTTTACGCCGACAATGTAGAAGCTCTGAAGGCTCAGAGGACAGTGGGAGGAGGCAGTGCCTTGGGCTGTGGTTCAGCTGAGGAACTCTGGAGGCTCCCAAGCCCAGGAAGGAGCATGCAGGAGAATGCTGACTACTGCTCAGAAAACAGGGCCCAAAGGGGCTCCCCAAATGGGCTTTGGGGCACCAGCTCCACTAGGAATCCTCCCTCAAGCAGCCAGAAATCTTCCCTTGAAGACCATGGCAAACCAGCCCCCTTTGGAGAAGAGCTGGCTCAGGCTAGGGACTCGGAGAGCCTCCCCCTGGCTCAAAAGGATGATCTGTGCATGGGGTTAGCCCCATCAGGGCGGCTGTGGAGGGCTGAGAGCTGGGACAGCCTTGGCAGTGCTGCGAGTGTTGCCAGCGGGCTGTCTCTGGCTGAGCGGGTGGAGAGGAACCGGGCTGTGCTGCAGGAGATGCTGAGCCTGTCGAGGCAGAACCGCTCTCCTCTGGAGCCTCATCGCTATGCGAAGGAAGCGCTCATGCTAGCGAAGGATGGAGCCGCTCAAGGTGGGTATTTGATGTGGGAGCATCTCAAGTGTGTGTAATGGGCAGGGGAAGTGTCACAGCCATCTTAATGCTGCTCTGCCATGCACCTCAGTCCTGCCTTGCAGTACCTACCCCTGCTGTCCACTCTGAATTACATGGTCTCACTCACTGTTACTTACAGATGCCCTGCGAAGAAAGCACAACAAACTGGGGTGGTGACCATTGCCCATTTTTGCTCCTTTATGATAGGAAAAGACGGCCTGAAATGGGGGGGAAGGGGGTTGAGGGTTTTTGTATTTTTTTTTTAATCACAGGCCTTTTCTCCACAAAAAAAGAGCTACCACTTCAATTAAATCAGTGCACGTTCCTTATGTAGTCACTTAAATTCAAGGCCTTATCAATGTAGCTTAAAAATGAGGAATGGCAAGCCTGGTTGGAGGCTTCAGATGTGGTTTGCAAGTATTCACAGCTCAAAATTGAATCTTTAACAAAGACAGCTTTTCTGTTAAGTGTTTCTCCGGTATTTCTGTTCCATACACATACAATCCCAAGATTTTACAGTGTGTGAATAAAAATCACCTCTCTCAATTAATCAGGTTTCACTTGTAGAATAGATCTGAGGTCATAATGCTGCCAGTTCTCCAGTCATCCATAGTGTCTTCCAGGTTAAACAGAAGAGCCAAGGCCTGAATTTCTAATATTTAAAATACAAGCAGAAAAAAAGCCTTTTTCAGGACACTTTATCCATACAGAAAGTGGTAGAAGCTCAATTTTTCTTTTGGAGATCCACCCTTGAATTACTATGGACAGCAGATCAGCAAACTCACTACTTGTTTGTCTCCAGAAGTCTCCACCCCCACTAGTGCATCATTAATTCGCTGACTCCCTGTCAGGGTGACCATTTCTTTCCAAAATACGGCCTAGTGCTGTGTGAGCTCTGTCCTCGCCATATTATAAGGGAAAGGCTGAGTGAGGAGAAACAAGACTGTCCTGTAGAAAACTGTAGCTCTAGGTACAGTGGCCCCCAAATCCCTTCTCTGTGGGAATGGGTAGTGCACCATCTGCAGGGGTTGCTGAGTGAGTAATCAGCCTTCTTTGTGGAAACATGGCTAGGAAGGCAACAGTAGCTCTCCTTATCACTATCTCATGAAAGCTGAGACCACCCAACTCAGTGGAGTGATCCGAGTCCAAGTAGATTTGTTTTAGAACAAGCCCTAGTGAAGCCCATGCTGTGCTCTCTTGCCAGTGGTTCTGTACAAAGATATCTTGGTGTCAGACCAGAGGGTATCTCAAAAATCCTCATATTGCAGATTGGAAGCCTTTGAAATACGCTGCATTATGGCGACATAATCTAGAAGGAAAGGATTGGCTTTGGAGGATGAGCCCTGAGGTTGGTTTGCGGGTGAATGGGATCTGTAGTGAACAGAAGAGCAGGGTCACTTTCACACCCCCTGCTTTACCTGTTGCTGAGGTGTGCAACTCGATGTGCGTCTCTGTTCTGGGTTGCAGAGCTGCTGGTGAATGACCTGGACTGGGACTCTGGGGTCTCACTGCAGGACTCAGAAGGGTACAGGTAAGAGTTGAGAACACTGCGGGAAGGAAGTGAAGATTGCCCCCCCCCCCAGCATGTATTTTTAAAACTAGTCGGCAGCCCCTGATGGGTCTTGGTCTGGTTCCTGAACTTCCCCCTCCCCCGTAGAGGTGGCCTTTCCCCCTCACACACACAAGGCCAGAACAAAGGTGCTCTCCCAGGCCAGCCTGGGGGAAGCTGGCCCTGCTGCTGCTTGTGTTCAGCCGCTCTGAGGTTCTATGGAGAGCTCCAGTCTGCAGGGCCACGAGTCAGGCAGCTGTCCCCAGCCCCCAGTTCACTCGAAATAGCAATCGCTAAATGCGCAGCGTTCCCTGCCAGTGCCCCTTGCCCATGGATGATTGGGAACCTGGCACCGCTAAACCAAGGGTGGGAATTACTTTCGCTGTGCTTTGTTTCCCGGCATACACATGGAGAGGAGCAGATGGAAACATACAGTACTCTGCTGGAAGCTTTTAACATAACACGACTTTATTTCCAGACTTCAGAAGGGTAACACACAAGAACCCAAAAGCAGAGAGACAAAACAGGCTGCTCCCTAAGACAGAGAAGCATATCTCATCCCTTTCTGCAGGGTGGCTGGCAGCTGATTGACTGCTGCTATGTCCAAATCACATACTTCCCTGTAGCTTCCCCCAGCCTTCAAGCAGGAGCAGGAAACCCCCTATGATTTAAAGTGATAATGTGTAATTGTAACAGTTTGCAATACACCACCCACTTGAACAAGAAAAAATAACACACACATCTAAACAGAAGGCTAAAAGGAGTAAAGTCTGGGAGAGCAGTTAATTCTAGGCTCCCGTCAGCGCCAGCTTGTATTAGTTCATTATAAGCCCTGGGGCTGTTGCATTACAGGACTTGTTCTTCTCAACTGGAGCCCAGAATAGCCCCAAATGCTATATTGCTGCAGAGTCCCAGGTGTGTTTTACAAGGAGCAGGCCCAGCATGTGGGGCATGTGTTTCCTCTGAGGACAGGTAGCTCTCAGCAGAGCATGGCAGCGTGATCTGTGTGGGGCGGCCATTAAAAGTAGCTTTACCTTACGCCGCTGGCTACCGCTCGGGGGGCTTGCCAGAGAAAGCTGACGAGGGGCCAATGCTGCTCAGTTCAGATCTGGATCTCTGAGTGACTTTGGCTCTGGGTGGCAGCTCAGGCCCAGCTGTTGGGGGAACAATCATTGTCAGCAGGAAGGTTTTTGAGGTTAGGATGTGTGCGTGCGCACAGGAGAGGGCGGAGGAGGAAGGGCCTGCTTCATGCCTTACCCATTCCCTTCCAGGGGGGTGTCTTCTGTGCTGCACTTGCTCCCCTCACCTTGTCTATTAGTCTGTGGTATGACTCTGGAATCCAAGGAAACTCTGCCCTGTGCTCCGTCCCTGTTTGCTCAGAGTGCTCCCCTCACCAATTACCCACTGCTGATGGCACCCACTAGGAAGTCAGGCTGCTACACTCCCAGCAGGTGCAAAGATGGAGTGGCAGGTGTCTCTTCCTGCCCCGCTGTGAGAGCAGGGCCAACGATCTGGTCTGATTCCATTGTGGGGAGGAGTGGCAGGACTCCGGGGTGCACCATCTGCATGCCATAGAGCTGTGCTCGCTGTATCCCAGCACCTGGAGCTCTTGGATGAGAGAGGAGCAGGGCATGACTGCAGGGATCCCCTGGCCTTCTCCCCCTTGCCCACGAGCACAAGAGCCCTGGGGGCTACTGCATGCTTGAGGCTGCAGAGGGTCTGCTGTTGCCCTGTGGTTTGGGTGGAAGTTTCCCCTTAACCCCTCCATAGTGAGTTACTCATCTCAACCTCCTCCAATTGCTGTTCTTTCTGGGGGATGCAGACTGGGAGGATGGGTGGACAAATGGCTCATTTATTTGTTTCAACCTCCCCTCCCCCAAATAATAAGTGACTTGACCAAGGTCACCCAGCAGGCTAGAGGGAGAGCTGGGAACAGAATCCAGGTCTGCTGAGTCCCAGTCCAGTGACAATTAACTGTTTAGTGCTTAGCAGAGGTGTCAGATTGACATCTCTGGAGCCCTCTATCTACAGAACAAGGGTAGCATGAGCTTCCACCAGCTATTGCCCTGCCTCTATGCATCAGCCACCCGGATCAGTTCCCTGGGTGAGAGATCGGCAGCTCAGTCTCCAGGCCCAGCGAGTGCTTGGCCTCTATTCAGTCTGCCAGTGGTGACGGTAGTTTTTGGCTCCTTACAGTTAGCTTAGGAGCCTGAGGCTTTAGAGTCAGGGTATTCATGGAGTAGATGCATCCTGTGGAATAGGGAGCAAGAGAGAGACCTGGGAGCAGTTGTAGATGCTAGACAGAATCTTGCAAATCAGTGTAGAGCTGGGTCATAGGGCAAAGCAAATAATGGGCTCTAAACTGTGGGCCTGGATTTAAGGAGGAGTCAATAGTTCTAGTGTTCCCTGAGGGATTTGTTAGTCCCCTTTTAGACAGTGGGTCAAATATTCAATAAGACCTCGAGCTGGTCTCTGTCCATCCATCCATCCTGCTGGCCCTCGTCCCCACAGTATCTGCACACGTCTCAGAGCGCTTTGCAACGATGGAGACACAGGCGGGGTGGGGGGAGGAGAGACTTGCCCTAGGTCATCCAGCAATAGAACCCAGGTCTCTTGTCTCCCAGTGCCATGCCCTACCCAGGCCATTCTGCCTCCATGTTCATCTGTGCACATGCAAATCACTGATCCAAGCGATTTTTAAGCACTATCCCTTGGGAGGTCACACTTGTAAGACACCAAGTGCTAGTGCTCAAAATTTGTGTGTACAGGCTTTAAAGTGCATCCGCAGAGGCCACGCTTTGGAAATATGGCCTCAGCTTGCCCAAGATCTGGGCCCAGTTGTGGGCTTTGTGCTCCGCACAATCTCCAGGAAGAGACTGACCCAAATGATCAAAGGGGTTAACGTGTACAGGTCTAGGAAAGTTGTAACTGCTTGTGGTTGGGAGGGAATAGGACTTAAATCTCCCCATGGGCTAGTGCAGATTGTGCAGGTAGGAACCTATAATCTCATTGAACTAATGATAAACCTTAGGGATATGGACTAAAAATAAGAGAGAGAGATCCTAGAGAGTGAGATTTCCAGCTGTGTCAGGCTTGCGTGCGGGAGGAGGAGAGAGACTCTGTTTGGCCTCATTTGAGGCAGCTGAGCAGCTGCCCAGCTGTGGTACTGTGCAGGATGATGCTCTGGTCACCAAAGGTGGGAGCTGGCCGGGGGATCTGCTGATTGAGTTAGCTGTATGATCTGGGCCTCCAGCTGGTGGGGATGTGGGTGATGAGAGACCTGACAGGTTTCATGGTAGGCGGGTGAGTGAGCTTGTGGAATGGCTGGCTCAGGGCAGCGCTGGAGGCATCTCACAGATCAGGGAGGAATTCGGCAAGCACTTAACGAGAGAGAATGTCACATTAGTGGGTGTCTCTGCTAGCTAGGGAAATGGACAAGACTTGATGGTGTCTTGAATCACCCTTCATGCAAAACATTTTATGTAAGTCAAGGGATTCTGCTCTATTGCGTTCTCCAGTTTAACAAAGAATGGAGATAGACCATTACAAGTGGGGAATAATACTGAGCTCTCTACACACTCAGAGCAAAGGAGATTTGTTATCCCCTCTTTACAGATGGGGAAACAAGTGCACATAGCCATGAAGTGACTTGCCAAAAGGTATCACAGCACATCAGTGACTGAGCTGGGAAGGGAACCTCACTTTTCTCATAATTCTCAAGCTAGTTCTGTAGCCACTGGATCACACAGCCTCCTTAGTGGCCTCTGCCTGTTTTCTCTTGAGCTTGCCCTGGTAGGAGTCCTTGTTGTCACCCCTTGAAGACATCTGTCCAGCAATATCCACACACAGATCTTTATTCTGGTGGCTGGCCACAAGGGCTTCCTGCACCTATGCTTCTCCCTGGATGGCAATGAGATCTAGCGTCTCAGCATAGCTCCATGCAGCTGCTCGAGGCATGTTGCAGGGTTTCTGGAGTAATGCTGCAGCAAAGCTGATGTATTTGAATCCGGGAGCAAATGGGCAAATATCCTGGCCCTCTGCCAGTTTTTAACTGGAGGAGGGGAACTTCTGGTCAACTTCACACCACAGCAGTGGAGGGCACACAGAGAAACAGAGAGGTCAGTAACCACCACCCACAAGGCCATGTGGGATAGCAGTTGGAGGACTGCCATAGCAGCATCACGTACACATGAACAGTAGATTGAACTAACTCAAGTCACACTGAACTTAGCAAGACGATTCCAGATTTTGCAACAGATGTGCAGTTAGCATATGCAAGTGTTTTCAAACTGGCTTAACTGGACTTTGTCCGGTTTAGCCCCCGTGTAGACAAACCCTAAGATACTAGGGCCCAAGCTATAAAGGGCCTAATAAATCCAGTCAGTGCCTTAAATGGCACTGGGAAACTGTCTGGCCTCCGCTGCAGAGGTGAGTATAATGTGCTCCCTGCATACACTTGCTCCGGCTCTGGAGTGGTCTGTGTGGGTAGCCATCCCGTTATGGAGGCTGCAAGTGACGGAAAGGAGCCACAGGCAGGACAAATCTACCCGTCAATCAGTAGGAAGCACGATGTGCCCACGAAATGCATGTCTTGCTCTGAAGCGAGTTTGGACGCTGTTGTGTTTCACACGTCTGCCTTCTCCTAGGAAGCCCTGAGCATGAAAGGGTTAATCTGAGACTCTCTGAAGTGACTGCCTGAGCTGATTACTGTAATCAGGGGGATTATGGCAGCAGCCAGTAGGGAAAGCCTGTGCTCTGGAATAGCTTGTGGATGACATGTGGGGCAGGACAGAGCAGGGGGCAGCTTGCAGACAATGTGAAGTGGAAGAATGGGGAGCGATTTTTCCCCAGGGCAGTGCAATGTACAGGGGAGCAGAGGAGTGGGTGGGGACAGGCATCCTGGGGATTGTCCTGAGTGCAGCAGCTTAACTAGATAGCAGGAAGGAAAGCTTGGAGCTTACTGCCCCTGAGAGAATGGAGCTTACTGCCCTGTTCCTTTGGGGGTGAGATTTAACATGCATATCCTAGTACAGCCGCTGTTGAGACAGTCTGGAGTTATTCCCTAGGGAGCTGGCGGCACTGGAGGGATTGTGGTGGTTCCCTCTGAGGGAGAAAGAGGAGCTGCATTGTGTTGACACAGCTGTGTGGGGAGGGAGCTGCTGCAGACCCTCTTGCAGTGGAGAGAGTGCAGTGCAATCCCTGGTGGGGATGTGCGGGACGGGGAGGAAGGGGCTTTACTACACATCCAGTAATGCTCCAGTTGTAGTTTGAGTGCCCGGGGACTGGAGCCTTTAGCCCCAATTACAGTTGGGAAATTGTTTTCTGATTCCAAGTGGATTTAGGCTGCTGCTTCTGGGCAGGATCTGCAGAGTGCATTCTGTGTGGCTCCTGCGGAACTGACAGAAATCCTGTGCCTCTGGGCTAGTGAAGTGTCTGAGTTCTGGCTTGGGTGTAGCTGGTGTTGGGGTGTCACTTTACTTCAAAGCTGGTTGATCCCTTTCCATGGTCATGGCCAGGATGTGAGAGAGAGGCTCTGAAGAATTCACCATGGGTCCTATCCAATGCAGGGCCTTCCGGGAGAGTGTGAGCAATGGATGAGGCTGGATGCATTCAACAAACCTGCTAGCTCTTGAACATAAAACTGAGTTTAGTGCATTCATTGAAGGCTCCTGCCAGCCTGGGACACAATGAGTGTGCTCAGCTAGTTAAAAGTGACATTTGGTGTGGGGCCACACAGCTGCTTTTCTTCCATGCCAGCCATGGTTTTGTGCCCCCCTCTGCCTAACTGTATATGCTAGGAGTGTGTTCTGGGCAGCTATCCCAAGGACAATGGCTGTTTTTCAGAGCCCCTTCCGTTTCTGCCGAGGATTCTGGGAATTGTTACACTCTACCCACAGTCCCCTCCTTCAAGGACAGAGTGGTCATTTGGTGTCCTGGGAACCTTCCTGGCATGGGAGTGTTGAGTGAGCATTTGAGGCAGAGCACGGCAGAAATGGGAACAGCGCCCAGAGCACTCTCAGGTGTTCCCTGCTGTCCCTCTACGCTGCTTTAGTGAACTGGGAGGAGGCAGCCTCTGTATGGGGCCAGTCTCTCCCATTGATGGGGCAGTGTAATTCTGCTCTCTTAGCACACGGCACTAAGCAGCCTGACTGTTCTCTCTCCCTTTCATTCTGGTGTCTTCTCGCCATGGCACTCCAGGCCATATTTGCCTGTAGGTCCGTGAGTTCTGGGCCTGGGGGCAGTGATTTTGGAGAAGACAATCTGAAAGCAAAAGCGAATGGAAGGAAATGCTAGGGGTGTGAACCCCAGAGCACTAACTGGCTAGGGGCCCAGTGAGCTGAGAACATCTCATATCTGTACAGCATGTGGGTAATCACCACTCAACCCTAACTATGGGCCATCATTGCTAGCAGCCTAGTCTGCCATGTGTCTGGGTCCTGTAAGCGATTAGCCACATGGTTAATGGACTGTGTAGGAGGGTACTCACCGCTGGTAAACTCTTCTTCCTCTTCCTCTCATTCTTTGCCACTGAACATCCCCCAGTGCCCTCTCTCACTTGTGGGGCTGCCTGCCCTTGGGAACACTTTTCCCCTGCCTGTAAGGGGCTCACTTAGTCCCATGCCCCAGACAGGTGCATGTCCCAAGAGACTGAATTCCCCTTCCGTGCTCTCAGATCAGGGGAAAAGCCGCTGTGCACCTACCTGGGAAGATGTAGATGTGCTGGTATGTCCCTTTCCCTGACCCCGTGACAGAGCCCATGGGGAAGCCTCAGTCAGACCCCAGCATGTGTCTGGCGCAGCTGGATGCTGCATTAGAAGGGGGTGCTAATGACACTTGCCGGTGAGCTGGGAACCAAGCATCCCCTCAGTGTTTTGGTAGGCAAAGAACCTCTGTGGTTGAACAACTTTAGTGGGGCACAAGGCATTGCTCTCCTCCCTTCCCTGAGATACATGGTCATTGGCTTTGTCATTGGTGGGTTACACTCCTGGCATTGCTGGCACGAAGGGGGTCGCACCCACCCCTTTCTTCTCTTCTGTGGGCTGAACAGCCACATGTGAGAGGTGTCTTATGGCAGAGCACCCATCACTAGAGCATCAAAGTGCTTCCTGGCTCAGTTAAATCTGCAAGCTGATGCTCCTGGCAGGCTTTGTGGAGCACCCTCCTGTTCTCGGGAACCTTAGCACCTGACATTTCTCTGAGTGGAATGGGGCGGGAATGGCATCAGCAGATTAGCTGGAGAGGGAGTCAGACGTGCACAGAGGAGGAAAGTGCCATGTATTGCGCTGTGTACTGCATTGTTTTGCAAATTAACTCTCCTGTGCACTGGCTCCGCAGAACGTAGAGCCTACTAAAAACATAGGCACAATGGCCTCCCAGAAAACTGGACAATCCCCCCTGTTTGGGCCTCAGGGCAACAGACTTGAATGCTGTTAACCCAGCCAGCTTAGGGACTGTTTGTTCAAGAGCCTCAACTGCTGCATGGCAGGTGGGGAGGGAGGTGTGTCTCAGACAGCCAGGACCCAAACCACCTAGGGCTCTTCAGATCAAGGCCAATCCCTGGCCTGCATTGGAAGTGGACAGGGAGCCAGTGCGACTCTTGGAGAATTGGGGTCAAGTATTCCCATTGGGTAACAGCACCTCCCAGGTGGACAGCTGCACTCTGTGCCTGCTGTACTGGCCACCAAGGGGTTTTCCCCAGTACAATGTGGGACCATTGGGGAGGAGGGGAGGAAGCTGTTGAAGGAAACAAATGGTCTGGGCTGAGATGCATTGGCGAAGCTGACTGGGATAGGAGGGGGTGCTACATGTGAGGACATGTGGGCAGATCTCGGTGGACGAAAGGGGGTAGACTACTGCTTGCCCAATGTCATGGGGTGGCTGGCAGCTGGCCTTTGAAGAGAAGAAGTCCATCTGTAATTTAACTCTCTAGGTGACTGACTGGCAGCTAATTGGCCAATGAGCACCAGGATGAGATAAGACTGCCAGAGATCAGTGAGAGGAGGGAGCTCCCAGGGAACAGAGCAGCTGAACTCTGAGGGAAAGGAAGTTGGGGAGGGACTGTCCCAACAGCTGTCTGCAGGGGCTCTACATGGTCTCCGGTGCACAAGGGGTTAACTTCAGTTCTCCTTCCCCTTCACTTTGCACAGGTGTTGCAGGAATAGGCTGTAAACAGGGCTGCTGCAGAGAGACAAGGTGGGGAATGTCGGGTTGATCTCAGGCTGCGAACCTGCTTGTTGCTCTTTTTGCTTCTGCTACCTTTGTTTAGTTCCTATTAGAAAGAGTCCCTCCTCCTGCACAACCTTTACTCCCGGTTGCTTCATTTTGTTTCTGCTCAGCCAGTCATCTCTGTAGTTTACAGATTATTGCTATAGTGGCAGTGTGGTCCTGTGCAAAGGGGACTGGGACTCAGGAGACCTGGGTTCAACTCCCACCTCTGCTACTGACCTGGTTGGTAACCTTGGGCAAGTCACTTCAATTATCTGTGCCTCAGTTTCCCCATCTGTAAAATGGGGATGATATTCCCTTTGAGATCTACAAAGAGAAAGCAGAGAGAAGTAGTATTTTCACTGTGACTTATAGCGCAGCATTCTGCTGTTCTTTGGGCAAATCTACCATGCAGCTGAAGCTGTGGAGTGTGATGGGTGTGCAAAACTGCAGAAACACCAGCAACTGTGTCCCTGGAGAGCTTCTGCCTTGCTATTTCCAAATATTTAAGGTGACTTGCAAGAGATGCTTATGCAGGGTGCTGTGGTGCATTGAAAGCTGTATAAAAATGACACACTGTCCCTTTAAATTTTGGGGGGGTTGCTGCTCCTGCTTGCAGACTAGGGGGCTCTGTAGAATACGTGCTGCTAGGCCCAGATCCCGCTCAGCCAGCCAGCCTAGAGCAAGATGGGGAGAGTTGTGCCTCTGTTCTAGGGGGGCAGCCTGCTTTGTGTGTCTGCTTTTGTGTTGTTGTGTGTAAGTGTTCTGAACTCTTAGAAACAGTTGTGTTGCATTGCAACCTTCCATTGCGAGTATTGTTTTAATCTAACTTCCCCTTATGTATGCTGGGAATTTAGCAGTCACAGTCCCGTACTGGCAGAGGGGAGGGGGCCTAGCAGGCTCTTTTCAGCTCTGGCCTATTGGTAAATAGCCACCAGAGGGACCAGCAAAAACCAGTCACTGAGTAGAAGTTTGTCTTTAAAGGTCAAACTGAGCGGGAGTGGAAACCGTGAGGGTGCATTTAATGTGGCTGGAAGTGGGCTCCTTGTCCAGGTTTTCAGGGTATTTGGCCTCAACTTGGCTTAGGCCCCTGAGACCTGCTGCATCCACTTGTAAGGCTGCTTAGGGAATGCTCCCGTCCTTCCTCCTCCTGTCTCTGGACAGGTCTATCACTGTGTCTTTGGAAACAGGCGCCCATGCCTGTCTTGTGAGAGCCCTGGCTTCCCCTGTCGCTGGCATAGGCTGCCCTCTAGTGCTGGCTTGCAGGCCTGCAGTGGGTCTGAGGATGCACCGTGAGTTGTTTTTCCAGGCAGAGCCGCATCGTCCTCGTCACTGTTAAACCACTTCTAATCCTTGTTATTTTTTTCTAATCCCCCTGCCTTGCTCCCCACTGGCCTGGCTGCAGGGCCTTTGTTCCCACTCAGGAGCTTGAGCTGAGCCCCAGGCATGAGCAGGCCAAGCAGCTGCTGCAGAGAGCCCGCATGAAGGCCAGGACGAGCCCTCTCCGAGCCAGCCACGACATCCTTCCTGCTGTTCCCCAGGCCAGGCGGTGAGTGCAATGCCTCGCATGTCAGTCACAGCTCCAGGGAATGCCAGGGGGAGGGGGCGGGAGACCTGCTTCTATTGCCAGTCTCCCTGCAGGATTCTTCTGCTTTCCTGCCTCACTCACACTCTTAAGCATGTATGGAAATAGAACCAGACTGTGATCCTCGCTCTCACACACAGGGGCTGGAACTAGGGGAGCTAGGGGTGCTACCTCACCCCTGGCTTGAAGTGGTTTCCATCACATACAGGGTTTACAGTTTGGTTCAATGGCTCTCAGCACCCCCACTATCCAAATTGTTCCAGTACCCCTGCTTTCATGTAGATGCAGACACACTAGGCATTCTGTAGCCCAGTATTTCTCAACTACCGGTCTGTGGACTGGCCCCAGTCCATGAGATCTTCCTGACACAGTTTAGGAAGGCAGCAAGCCGGTTCCTGGTATCAAAAGGGTTCAGAGACACTGCTGCAGCCTACTACACCATGTAAACAAATGTCACATGCACAGCAGAAGCCTGTTACACCTTCACCGTACACATGCTCCATGCGTACCGGAGAGACACATACAATGGATCACACACTAGAGGATTTGAATGGGGTGTGATTGTTTCATTTTATGATGACAGAGGCACTGACTGCAAGTTCCTGGCTCCCAGAGATCAGTTTATTTTGCTACTGATATAGAAAGGTCTCCCAGACTAAAATAAGCTCAAGCGCTCTGGAGGATGACAGTTTTGGCTTGTGAGGTTTTAAAATTTGTTTGGTTTTGTTCCACATTAGAACAAGGCCTGTTGTCCCAGTCACCTCTGAGGGAGCCTGGCCACACCACTCCCTTATCTGTTGAAGAGGTCAGTGTTGAGCCATGTGTCAGGACTGCCTTTCCCGAGGGGCCCAGTGTGCTCCCCCACACCTCCCTAGGCCAGCAGAGTCTAGATCCAGGCATGAAAACAAACACAGGTCTCCTGCATATTACTGCCTAGCCCGGCCCCTAGGGCACCTACATCTATCCTCTCTGTTCATATTTTGCTGGTGCTCCTGGTCTCCTCTGTACTTACCACAGATTGATTTACTGATTTGAACAGCAGCTGAACTGAGTTTGCACCTTGTTAACCCACTGGTCCCTTAAGATTTTCTGTTATGGTTTCAGTGGGATTTTCACCATGGGCACTGGACGTATCCCCCTGACTCTTGGTAGCAAAGGAGGGAAACTTGTTCCAAAAGGGGGTGATTTAAGGTGGATGTAGTTGCCTCCTGGGGAAAGGGAGGTGGGCTGGGTGAGGCATGAGTCCTGACCCTGGGGCCCTGGAATCACTCAGATGGACAAGGGTCCATTCCGCAGGGTGGAGCCATTTGCCCAGAGTATGCTAGAGTGGCAGAACTCCCCTGAAGGGAATAAAAGGGGAGGGGTGACTGGCTGGCGACTCCATAACCATCCTCTCTGTCCCTGTGTTGCTGCATTAGGGATGCGGGTGGGAGCACCGCTCCAGATCTGAAGAAGAGCTATGCTCTGAGGGATGGGGAGGCCCACACCAGTGGGAACCTGAGTGACTCCTCCAGTGGGGAATCCAGCTGCGGGCAGGCCAGGAAGCGAGGGCCATCCCCATCCCGTGTGCGCTTTGAGGATGAGTCTCTCCGGGATGCCGAAGTTCGCTATTTGGAGAGGTTGCAACTGCGCCAGAAGCGGGTCTTGGACTCAGTCCTCTTGACTTTGGGACAGAGCCCACTGGTCTCCAAGCCAGACCTTTCAGATTACATCAACGGGGACTTCCACCGCAAGGAGAGTGGGGTCAGTAAAGCTTGCAAGGAGCAGCAGAACCGTGGGCAGGCTGCAGGGACATCTGTGCACCACGCCAGCAGGGGGCGCTCTGAGAAGGCTGGGCCCACTGCGCTGAGTGCAGAGGGGAAGTGCAGAGCCTGTGGCTCCTATCTCAGGGGCTCAGCAGCTAATCAGAACATGGACCTCAGGGCTGATCAGACCGTTAAGCCCCTATCGGAGAGCCACAGCGTAACTCAGGAAAACAAAATAATCAGCACCGGGGCTGAAAGTGGGGAGCCAAGCGCTTCCCAGCAGGAGGTGAGAGGAAGGACTTTGGGCCCGAGGGGGTCTCCCCTCTGGATTCTTCCCTCCCGGCAGCGCGTTCATACAGAGCGGATCAGGGAGACGTACATCGGGGATGTCACGTACATAGATGACGTGGACTCAGCTCTAGACAGCACCGACACGTCTGACAGCTGCAGGACTGACAGCGAAGAGGCTGGGCCAGGGAGCTGCCACCCCCAGGGTTACCAGGATGCCAGAGGCCGCTGGCCTGGCGGGCACCAAGCTCCTAGGGGAACTCATGCGCCGGAGAAGGACACGAGGGGCAGGAAGGCGGGGCAGGAGGAGTGCAGGGTGAATGGTGGCAGTGGAGGGACCAGGGTCTCTGACAACATGCTTTGTACTGGCAGGGCTGCCATTGGTGAGAACGTCAGTGAGGAAAGAGACTCCAGCTTGAAGGACACCCTCGTGCTAAAAGAGGGTCAGGTGATCAAGCCAACAGGCAATGGGGTAGAAGCACTTTCCAAAGGTGACCAACTCCCAGCTGCACCTCGGCTGGCTGGGAAGAACAGTGGCCAGTGTGATGCAGCGCTCAGCCCTGTCCAGCGGGGGCATGTCCACCCTCCGCCCCCTGCCCAGGGTCAGCCGTCAGCACCGTCAATCCCAGGCAACAGAGGCACACTGGAAAGCTCTGCCCCTGCCCCTCAGCCAGCCAACAACTTCAGCCAACCCAGACCAGCAACAGGCATCTCCCAACAACAAGCAAAGCAGGGGGCACCATGCTACAACTTGCTGGCTCGGGTCCCTGCCCCGCCGCCGACTGGGAAAGCTTCCTCCCCTGTGCCTTACAGGAAGGCCATCCTGACGGGTAGCTACAGGCTGACAGGCCACAAAACTGGGTGCCTAGACCAGACCAGTGGCCTGGTGACTCGGCCCACTTCTCCTCCCGGCAAGTGTGGGTCTGTGCCGGAGGAGCAGAAAAGCCAGCACAGCCCAAAAGTGCTTTCCAAGGGCCGACTCCTGGCCTTGTCCACCAATAACTGCAACAACACACGGGCTCAGCGTCAGCACGATGGCCAGGCTGCCAGCGCGGCTCTGAGCCACGGAGAGCGGGCCGTGAGTGTCCAGAAACTGCCTGCTTCCTTGGGAGACAGTAAAGGTAAGATGGGCTTATTGCTGCTGGCCCCCTTAGTGACATGGCTGTGTTATGCCTGTGCTCTGAGCTGGCTTCCCATTGGGCTCTCATAAGCACTGTCTGATTGGAGACCTGGCCACTTCCCTGCCTGCTCTCAGGACAGGTGAGCGAGCTCTGGTGCTCCTGCGGACAGACTTGAGATTTGAACTCTGCAGCAAGGGAAGTAGTGGGCTCTCGGAGCAGAGATTCTTCACTGGTAAAACCTGCCCTCTCTCTGGCAGCTCACCAATGCCTGAACATGCTGGTCATCAGGCTGCGGTGCCAGGATCACACATTTGCTGTGCTTGGGGATAAGACTCTCGGGGGCGGGGGGGTGTCCACGAGCTGGGTGAGGCTGGCTAATATGGGAATGGTGCTAGTTGCTGCCCAAAACAGGATAGACGTTAAAGAACTGGAGGGGGCAGAGAGGGGTTACAGTCATCCATGGGTGAAGGGAGAGTCCCAGATGCATGGCACGAGTCCGCTCAGCCAGCTGAGATGAGAGCCACCCACTGCAGGACAGGAGAGGCTTTGGGGATGGGTATCTCGGAAGAGACTAGACCCTCTAAATGAAAAGGCGTCACTTGAGGTACTGGCAGCTCCATTTCAATGGGGATCTAGGAAGAGTAATGAAAACTATCCCTACTCCTGCAGTACAGCAGGTCCGGCTGAGTGAGGTCTGCATCCCTGCTGACTCCAATAACTGGGTCAGACTCGCCTTCCTGTCCGAGCCTGTTTCTGAACCAGCCAGTAGATGCCTGTCTGACTGTGTTGCTGTCATGATAGGTCCATCCTCAGCAGCAGCTCCCTCTGCTGCTCCCAGCGCCATCAGCTCAGTGGGCATCACCCTCTCCCTGGCAGCTGAGGAGACCGAGCCCACCCAGGCTGGTCGATTATCCAGCGAGGAAGCGCCAGTGTCTGGGTCACAGCAAGCAAAGCCATTCGCGGAAGGGAGGTGAGTAAATATACAGCAAGCTCCCCGCTCTGTAACCACATCAGTGGAAGGGCTCTGAGCTGTGGAGGGGAGCGGCTGGGCGTTGGACTGACTCCTGCTTCTGTAAACTGCACAGCTCCTTCTGTGGCTGCAAAAGTTACAAATAACGACCCTCGGGGTCTATGGGTCAGCTTGTGTTATGCCTGGTATATAGAGCGATGCTTGTGACCATGGAGGTGGCAGATAGGAGAGAGACTGGCAACCCACGCACTGGCAGCTCCGCCTGGCAGTGGGGTCATCAAGGCAGGCAGGGGTGTGGCAGTTAGGTCCCAGGCCTAAGACACACCCATCTGCTGGTAATGAGGCCCTATGCATATGTAAATACCTGTCATCCTCTGGTACCCCTTCAGAGGGAGTTGGGAGCAGCTGTTTGACCAGAGGGGGTCAGCAACCTTTCCATTCTCCAGATCTGCAGCCTCTTTCTGGTTCCTTGGCTCTTTGTTCCCCCAGCTGCTGCTAGTACTGCTGGCTGGCTGGCACAGCTGTAGCTGCTAATTGGTGGGGAGCCAGCCTTCCAGTATTAAACCTTCCCCTGCTGATTCTGCTCTCCCATCCATGTACCTGCCCATCTCTCCTCCTCTATCAGCCTCTCCTTGGTGTCCCTGCTCTCCCTAGAGCTGGCCAGGAACTTCCTGTTCTTCGAGTGATTGCTCATATGCATTCCAGTTAGGTGTGTGCGCGCCGCGTGCACGTTCATTGGAAGATTTTTACCCTAGCAACACTCGGTGGGTCGGCTGGGCGCCCCCTGGAGTGGCGCCGCTATGGCTCAGGATATATACCCCTGCTGACCCATCCGCCCCTCAGTTCCTTCTTACTGCCCGTGTTGGTCGTTGGAACAGTGGAGCGCGGCTTAGCTGACCTCCACTTCCCTAGCTACTCGTAGTTTCTCTCGTTAATTATAGTTCAGATTTATATAGTTGTAGTTAACTTTATTCGTTTGTAGTATAGTTAGTGTATTTAATTTACAGGGGTTCGGGGTTTATCCCCTTCCCCGCACCCGGTGCCAGGTACGATGCCCGGTCCACAGGGTTTTACAATGCTTGGCCGGCCACAAGCCGATGCCGACAAGAGATCCTCTCCTAAGTGCCTCGAGGAATCTCACCTAACAGATAAGTGCCGCATTTGTGAGGCCTTTAATCCGAGAACAAAGGGGAGCGGGACTTTCGTCTCAAGCAGCTCCTGAGGGAGGCAGCTCTTGCTCCTCCACTCTCGGCACCGAGCGCTGGTTAGTCTTCAAGGAGCGCTCCCTCGGCACCGGATCACCGGTACCGCCAAGGCCTCCCGGCACTGGCCGTCGCCGGCACCAACGTTCACTCGGCACGGATCCCTCTCCTGGAGGATGAAGAGGCACAGGACTCCTGCTGCGTCCGAGCCGCCTGCTCCACAGCCCGAGCGCTTTGCTAAGTCGGATCGCCCGGCACGGATATCTGCCGTGGCACCGACAATATCCGCACCATTAACTCCGGCCACGCAAGAGCCGTCGAGTCCGGTGCCGGAAAGCTCCCCGGTACGAGCCGTGGTTGAGCTCGTTATTAAGCTGCGTCAGAGCCGCCTGCTCCGCAGCCCAAGCGCTCTACTAAGTTGGACCTCCCGGCACCGATACCTGCCGTGGCACCGACAATATCGGCACCGTCGCCTCCGGCCACGCAAGAGCCGTTGAATCCGGTGCTGGAACGCTCCCCGGTACAAGCCGTGGTTGAGCTTGCTATTAAGCTGCGTCAGAGCCGCCTGCTCCGCAGCCCAAGCGCTATACTAAGTTGGACCTCCCGGCACCGATACCTGCCGTGGCACCGACAATGTCGGCACCGTCGCCTCCGGCCACGCAAGAGCTCTCGAGTCCGGTGCCGGAAAGCTCCCCAGCGCGAGCTGTGGTCGAGCTCACTATTCCCTCCACGCCAGAGACAGTTTCCCCGGCGAGGGAGCTGATTGCAATGACAGCGTCTGTGCTGCCTCAACCCCCGGCACCGCCGGGGCGGCTTATATAGTCGATTGGCAAGCCGGCCTTGATCAGACCACCCTCCGTCGGCACCGCAGAGCGGCACCATTCACGATCGCGGTTCCGCAGACGTTCTCGGTCCCGTCACCGATCGAGGTCCCGACGCCGCTCACAGTCTCGGCACCGTTCTCCATTTCGGTACCAGTAGTACTCGCGGCACCGGTCAGCGTCCCATTCGCCGGCCCGGTACACTCAGCACCAATCCAGCACCCGGCACGGCTCCAGGCATCGGGACTCCCGTAGCCACTCCTGACATCGAGCCTCGCGATCTCGGTTGACCGCCCGGCACCGCTCCGGTGGCAGGTCCCGTTCTCGGTACCGGTATGCCTCCTGGTACCGATCCCCGGTGCCGCGTCGAGCGACGTCAGTTAGAGAGGGAGACTCTACCAAGGGCTTTTCAGCTCCTCCAGGGCCATCCAGCCATGCATCAGTGTCGTCCCGTGCGGACACTTCATATGCGCAGTACTCTGTTTTCCGATGTGCCCTCCAGAGTCTTCCAGGGGACCTATCAGTGGTTGTTCTGTCACCTTGGGCGTACTACCACGCCAGAGGCGTACCGGTGATCCCATCTCGCTCTGTTCCGTCGGAGCTCTGGGTGCCAGAGGTGACAATTAGCCGTTCCCCTCCGACCGGTACAGAGCAAGCCCCGGTTCAACCGGGTTCCCAGATACCACCGGATCAGGAGGTCGTCCAGGAGCACGAGCCCCACAGGACCCGCTTGTCCCTGGCCTTTCTTCTTCCTCCTCCCCGGATGAGGCGGGGGCAGGAACATACTCCTCGGGCCCTCCTCTAATCAAAACGCAAGTACATGGTATCCTCCAGGGGGTAGGAGTACCTATATGTACATCTCCCCCTGCCCTGCTCCCTTGTTGCCCAGTCCCTCATTGGGACGGAACGCCATGGCCAGCAGGCACCAGCCCCTAAATCCAAGGAGGCTAGGCGAATGGTCTTACTGGGCCGTAGGATCTACTCGGCGGGGGCCCTGCAACTTCGTGTAGCAAACTAGCAAGCCCTGCTTAGCCGCTACTATGGGCGGCGGTGGGCAAATTTACAGAGTCGGTTCTTCAGAACTCCCGTCAAGAGTTCGATGCCCTCCTGGAGCAAAGGAAGAAGCTGGCGAGAGCTTCCCTCCAGGCCTTGTTGGATGCAGCTGACTCCGCTGCCACAACTCTGGCCTCAGGTGTTGCCACGAGGCGCATTTCATGGCTCCAGTTATCGAGCCTTCCCTTGCAGCTGCTGCACACTATACAGGACTTGCCCTTCAATGGCAAAGGCCTGTTCTCTGGGAAAAAACTGGCCCTAGGCTGCAAAGCCTAAAGGGCAGCAGGGTCACTTTGCGCTCTCTCTCGGCATGCACACGCCGGTGCTTCAGCGCCGACCTTTCCGTCCCCAGCCTCACCGCTCTTACCCTGCGCCTAGACAAGGTCAGGCCTTTGCCAGCGGGCGTGGCTTACGCGGTCGTAGGCATCAATCAGGACCCCAAAGAAGCCAAAATTAGGGTCCTTCTAACCACCAATGAGGCAAAAGCCTACCCATCCTCGTTCCTCTTAGGGACCCCTCTCACGAGCGATTCCTCTTGCAAGAGGTGCGGACGCTCCTCTTCATCGGAGCTATAGAGGAGGTACCTAAGGACGAAAGGGGCAAAAGGTTCTACTCCCACTAATTCCTAATCCCCTAGGCAAAGGGAGGTCTCAGACCTATCCTAGACCTGCGGGAACTCAACAAGTTCACGATACAGCTAAGTTCCGCATGGTACCCATGGGGACAGTCATCCCATCCTTGGATCCCGGAGACTGGTATGCCGCCCTTGATATGAAGGGCACGTATTTTCACGTTGCCATTTCTCCTCCACACAGACGGTACCCCCGGTTTGGGGCCTACCATCGTCATTTCCAGTATACGGCCCTCCTGGTTGGCCTCTATACAGCCCAAGTGTATTCAAAGTGCATGGCGGTAGTCGCCGCCTCTCTTCACCACCGTCGGATACATGTTCTCCGTATCTAGACGATTGGCTCATTCGAGGGACCACCGGGTCCAAGTTACCAGTCATGTGGTCATCGACACGAACCTATTCCTGTGTCTAGGCCTGATGATCAGTAGAAAAATCCACTCTGATTCCCACACAGGGAATAGATTTCATTGGGGCCATCCTGGACTCCAGTCTCGCCAGAGCCTGCTTACCTCAGCCTCGGTTTCAGGCGATGGTAACAATTGTACAAGGTCTACGGACCTTCCCGACAACTTTGGCTTGCACTTGCCTAGGTTTCCTGAGTCACATGGCTGTCTGCACGTTTGTAACCAAACATGCCAGGCTTCGCCTCCGTCCACTTCAATCATGGCTCACCTTGGTGTACCACCCGGGCAGAGATAGCATACTCATGGTCATCTCGTTCCCCCCGAGCATCCTAGGCTCCCTCGACCGGGAGTCGACGCCCTCCCTGGTGTATCCAGGGATGCTGTTCCATTCACCCCTCAGAATCCCTCATGACAGACACCCCATCTCTCGGCTCGGTGCTCACCTGGGTCAGTTTCGCTCTCACGGCCTCCGGTTGGCTCCAGAGCTGGCCTTACACATCAATGTCCGAGAGCTGAGAGCAGTCTGCCTTGTATACCAGGCGTTTCAGCTGGCGGATCGCATCAGCAGATCCTTCCTGTCTCACAAGTGGTCGTTTCCTCTGGACGTTATCCATTCCGTTTTCCAGAAGTGGGACTTTCCCTGCACAGCCCTCTTCGCTCTCGCGAGAACGAAAAGAGAGAGAAGTTCTCTTCATTCCAAGGCCTCTCCCCAGGCTCGATCTTGGAGTTTTTTCTGATGCCGTGGATGAGCCATCTGCTGTACGCTTTTCCACTGTTCCCGCTGGTTCACAGGGTCCTGCTAAAACTCCGCAGGGACAGAGCGCACCTGATCATGATCGCTCCAGCGTAACCCAGGCAGCACTGGTATACCACGTTGCTACACCTGTCGGTAGCCAACCCTATTCCCCTGCCTCTTTGCCCAGACCCCATGACGCGGGATCACGGCAAGCTTCACCACCCGGACTTGTAATCCCTGCACCTCACAGCATGGCTGCTGTGTGGCTAAACCAATCCGAGTTACGTTGTTCTACCTCGGTTCTACAGGATTCTCCTGGGTGGTAGGAAATCTTCCACTCGGTTAACGTATCTGGCCAAGTGGAAGCGTTTCTCCTGCTGCTACGAAACGCGCAATGTTTCTCCTGCCGAGGTCCCCATCCATTCCATCTTGGACTACCTCTGGTCTCTCAAACAGCAGCGCTGGGCGCGATCATCATTAAGGGTACACTTGGCAGCCATCTCTACCTTCCACCCAGCGGAGAGTGGCCGCTCCGTATTCTTACACCTTGTGGTTTCCAGGTTCCTCAAGGGCTTGGAGCGTTTATACCCCCCCCCCCCCAGTTGGCCCCGCCAAAACCTGGGTCTTCAACCTGGTTCTAACCAGTTTTATGACTGCCCTATTCGAGCCACTGACAACATGCTCGTTTGATATACCTGTCCTGGAAGACAGTTTTCCTTGTAGCCTTTCCGTTGGCCAGACGAGTCTCCGAACTTCAGGCTCTCACAATGGACCCACGGTATACTGTGTTCCTCAAGGACAAGGGCAGCTGTTACCACGTCCGACCTTCCTCCCTAAGGTGGTGTCGGCCTCTCATATCAACCAGGATATCTTCCTTCCGGTCTTCTTTCCGAAGCCACACTCATCGCAAGGAGAGCAACAATTGCCCTCCCTAGACGTCCATAGGGCGTCCGCAATCTATATCGAGCGGACAAAGCCCTTTTGTAATGCCCCCAAACCTTCGTCGTACCGGCATACCGGATGAAGGGCATACCTGTCTCCTCCTAGAAGATGTCATCTTCAATGACATTGTGCATCCGCACCTCATGTGTTTTGGCCCATGTTCCATAGAGCCACCTTACTGCACATTCCACCAGGGCTCAGGCTTCTCTGCTGCCTTCCTGGCTCACATACCCTTTCAGGGGATGTGTCGTGCAACTACCTGGTCCTCGGTCCTCACCTTTGCCTCATTGGTCCAAGAGTCCAGAGCTGATGCAGCCTTTGGCTCAGCAGTTTTGCATTCTGCAACATCTCACTCCGATCCCACCGCCTACATAAGGCTTGGGAATCACCTAACTGGAATGCATATGAGCAATCACTTGAAGAAGAAAAGACGGTTACTCACCGTTGTAACTGTTGTTCTTCGAGATGTGTTGCTCATATCCATTCCAGACCCGCCCTCCTTCCCCAATGTCGGAGCAGCCGGCAAGAAGGAACTGAGGGGCGGATGGGTCGGCAGGGGTATATATCCTGCGCCATAGCGGCGCCACTCCAGGGGGCGCCCAGCTGACCCACTGAGTGTTGCTAGGGTAAAAATCTTCCGACGAACGTGCACGCGGCGCGCACACACCTAACTGGAATGGATATGAGCAACACATCTCGAAGAACAACAGTTACAACGGTGAGTAACCGTCTTTTCCCCACTGTGCCTTCCCCCAAAAGCTGCTGCTGCCGTTACCGAGGATACCCCTCAGCCAGCATGCATTTCCCCCTTTCCCGTCCACATCCCAGAATGCTAGAAATAAATACTTCAGTGAAGACATGAAGGAGTTAATTATACCTGATTGCGAGTCATGGTGTTCATTGTAGACCCAAATGGATCTCTGATCAGCATTGAGAGGTTTTCAGTGCCCCTGCCGCTGGTATTGTGGTGTCTTTGCCCTTTTCTTTGTGCCATTTAAAGAAAGGATCTTCCCAGCTTCTTCCATCCCTAATGTTTTTCTTTGTTCTCTACCACTCCTCCCCAAATTGTAGTTTCTGCCACTTAGTTTAAAGGCCAGTGTTGCTCCTTCAGGCCTGGGAGAGTTTGAAGTTTACCTGGGAGTCTTTCCACCGTTTGAACAGCCCACCCTGGTGTGGGGTAGGAAAGTGGAGCCAAACTATTGTGGTCTCTTGTAGCAAAGGCAATTTAAAGCATTGTCAGAGTCTTACCCCACACACCTGCCTGCCCGTAGGAGAGGCCACCTCTTCTGCATATTCCCATACTGCTTATGTTCATTGTTGTCTGTCAACAGGGCCTGTCACAGCCCCGGAATCCCACCCAGATGTTGGGTTCCTTGCAGGTTAATCCAGGTGCCATCAGGCATGCATGATGGGTGTTGTCTGTGCAGAGAAGTGTAATCTGAGCAGTTCCCACTGAAATGTTGCCATCACCTAATCTAATATCTTACAGCAGCATCACAATCATCACTAAGGGGCTTGTATCTTAGCTTTGATGACAAGGTGTCAGGGGATATGGGTTGTATTCCCATCAGCCACTGACTCAGTGACCTTGGTCTGTGGTGATGGGGGCTGATTTTGAGCAGCCACAAGTCCAGGGGAAGTCACTGTGTGAGGCACGTGTTCAGCACCTCTGAAAACCTGGCTTTTCTCTCCTCCAGTAGCATGGGGATCATTCTGATCTACCTGTGGCTGGGCAAAGAGCCAGAGAGGGGAAACACTGGGCCAAGGAGCTGGGGAGGGGTTGGGGAGACTGAGTTTGGATGAGGAGCCTGGGAGAAAGACTGGGACCCAGTGCAAGGGGCAGTCGGGGTGGGGGATGACTGGAGGCCAAATGGGTTGGGGAGAAATAGATAAGATGAGGAGCTGGGAAACTGAGACAGGCTGTGCAAGGAGACTGGGACGTGGATGAGAAGCCTGAGGAATGGAGATTGGGACTGACTATGTGAGGAGAATGGGACTGGGACAAGGAGCTGGGGTGGGGAACAGAACACCGACAGGCTGGAAGGGATGGAGCAGAAGGGGTTAAGCGTGGTGGGTCAAACAGACGGACCTGACCAGTAGAGTACCTCCCATCCACAGCCCGGACTGGAATTTGCTCTGATGTCCGCAAATATCTGTGAAACCCACTGGCAAAGTGTGTGTCCTCCCCCTCTAGTTCGCAGAGAGGATGACAACCTGCTACTGCTATCAGTTACTCTGTTAGCTTAAATAGCAGAGATCTGTGATGTGAATCTAAAGCTTCCAATCCTGCTGATGAACTGTGCGGGTTTCTGTGTGACTCTACGTGATAGAATTTGGGTTTTTTTTTGTTTGTTTTCTAGTAAACTAGGAAATTACACACACAAACGATGTTAAAAGAACATTATTCAAGTTGTAAAGTCAAGGACTCAAAAGTTAGAAATTCCAGAATTAAGGCAACCTTAATGTGGCCCCTTCTGCACATGCATTATGTTAGTCTTTAATTACATGATTACATGCTACTGTTTCCACAGGACCCTTAACTCGTTTATTGCACAGGATCAACCTGCTTCTAGGGGTGAATCCGAATTGTGTTGTGAAGTTGGAAGGTGCATAGTGAATGAGGAAGAGAGAGGATGGTCTTATGGTTAAAACAGTTGAATAATGTCCTGGAGAATTGGGTTCTAGCCCTGCCTCTGCCAAAGAGTTCCTGTGTGATGCTGGCAAGTCAATTCAGTGTTTCTCAACTGATGGGTCTAAGTTCCCTCTAAGCTGCGCGGCCACACAGCTGCCTATTAAGCCCCATGCAGGCACTCAGGGCTGAAATGGGGAAAGGCGCCCCTCCCCACCCACCCTAGCGCGGACCTGCCTCCACTGGGGAAGAGGAGCCCCTCCCTTGGTCTGGCCCAGCCCAGCCCCACCAGTGCTGCCGTGGCCGGGAGAGGTGCCTCTTCTTGCCGGCTCCAGCGCAGACCTGCCTCGGCGGGGGAGAGGAGCCCCTCTCTCGGTCCAGCCCCAGTGCGGACCTGCCTCGGCTGGGGGAGAGGAGCCCCTCTCTCGGTCCAGCCCCAGTGCGGACCTGCCTCGGCTGGGGGAGAGGAGCCCCTCTCTCGGTCCAGCCCCAGTGCGGACCTGCCTCGGCTGGGGGAGAGGAGCCCCTCCCTCGGTCCAGCCCCAGTGTGGACCTGCCTCAGACAGGGGAGGAGCCCTTCCCTCAGCCTGGGCCAGGCTGCTGGAGCTGCTGTGGCCGGGGGGAGGTGCCTCTTCTCCAGCCCTGAGCTGCTGTGGCAAGAGAGGGCTGGGGGGAGTCATCTCTTCCCACTGCAGCCCTGGGGCAGCCTGCACCCCAAAGCCCTCATCTGTGCCCCTCCAACCCCAATCCTCTGCTGCAGCCCTGAGCCCTCTCCTGCACCCCAAACCCCTCATCCCCAGCCCCATCCCAGAGCCTGCACCCCCAGCCAGAGCCCTGAGCCCCCTCCCACACTCTGAACCCGTTGGCTCCACCCCCACCACATGAATTTTGATATGTGCACCAATATGGAGGTGCTGTGTCGATATGTGACACATCACCTCCATGTTGGTTCACATAACAAAATGTATTTCGCACATGGGTGTAAAAAATTAGAGGGAACACTGGCCACAGCCCTCAGGAGAGTGGGAAGGGTCCCGAAAGGCAATCAGGGGTGGGGGTGGGGAGGGGTGGCATTGACTATTTTATTACACTCTAAAGCAAAGACAATCTCGCTCCCCACACACTCTTACCCTTCAAGGTCAAGATCTCTCTACCTCTCAAAACTCAGAGTTAAATTATATAGGCTGATCCTTGCTGTCACTGCTACATTTTTACTCTGATAAAAGGAAGGGGGGTTGTGAAAATATCTGACTTTGAACAAGAGGTTGCCAACTTGAAAAGGTGGAGGAGAAACACTGACTTAAACCAAGCTTTTCACAGGTGGTCACTAATTGTGTGTTCCTCGTTTTATGGGTGCCCGACGTGAGACCCTGGGGGCTGATTTGCGGAAGGGCTGAGCACTCACAGCTGCAGCTGGAGTCAACAGGAGCTATGTTCTGAACATACAAAGTGCCATTTAACACCAAGTCCTCTGAAAAATCAGGTCCTAGGGGTCTCAAATTTGGCACTCAAAATTAGTGGACACCTTTGACCTTAATCTCTCTGCCTCATTTCCCTCTCCGTGTCTGTCCCCTATCTGTAAAATGGGAATACCACCACCTCATCTCACAGAGGTGTTGTGAAAAAAAGTCTGTTGATGTCTGTAAAGCACTCAGATACTGTAGTGATGAGCACCATAGAGGCAGACCCTGAGGAACTTACTAATTCTGTCTTCAGAGCAGGGTTTGAATAGTGTGGAGTAAATAAGGCCTGGGGACACTCACTGAACAGTGAGGCTAAAACAAAATGTTGAATAGATGCTAGTTAAGTGAACACCACCCATCCTGTGTGCTGAATGAGGCAGGGGCCCCATGAAAAAATAGTATGTGACCGAGTAATTAAGTATGCACAAGGGAGCCAAATCGAGGTTGCCCAGGCAACATTCATTCTGGTGTTTCCTAATTTTTGAGTGTTTTACTTCAACCTTAATATAATGTTATTTTAATGCAGATTATTTATATGTAATTTATTCTTACATTGTACAATATTCTCCATTATTCCTTGTGATCTTTCTTACGAGGGGAGTCTGGATGTTTTACTCATGGCAGGTTAACAGTCTAGTTTGTAACGTTTACCTTGAAATACATTTGCCTTTTAAAAAAACCTGTGTTTTTCTCTGGGTTTCCCAGAGCTGATTCTCATATAAGCTAACCTCCCGCCAACCTCCGGCCCCTGCTGGCTTTTAGGAACGGAATAGTTCACAGGGCTTAAAAGCCAGAGAAAGAATTGACACAAACCTCAAGGATTTCTTTTCACTAGCAATTTTGTGTGTGTGTGCTCCGTTTCTGTTCCCCAAGCTGCAGGTTTGAGGCTGAAGAATCTGGTGGCTTATGGTTTCTGCCCAGTCATGTGTCTGTTTTTAATTTTGATCATGCATAATTCTCACCCCTGTGTAGACGCCTTTCATAGCTAGAGTCTGTGCACCAAAGCCATGCGAAGGGATTTTTCCATTCACTGTCACTCAGGGGAGTCACTTTATTTCCTTTTTACTCTGTATTTTTTACATTGCAACACTGGCAACATCTATGGCTGCTCTTCCTGGGTTTTAGCAAATGTAGTGCTGGTGAAAGTCCTTCTCCGTCAGAACACATGGACAGTGGCCGTGTAGGCTTTCTCTGTGCTGCTGTGCCCTGCTGGCACTGCCACGTGAGACGGGAGTTCTTTCTCTCTGCTGAGATGGCCAGGAAGGTGGCTTTGGGGATATGGACACCAGCTTATTAAGAACTGGACCCGTCAAGTCATTTTACACAAGCCACCAAATACATCCACCGGGCCCTGTGTGCATGTGTCTTTGCTGCAGGATTCTGCCATGCCACTTTAAACTGTTCATGTATTGATGCTCTTAGTAAAACAAACCCCTCACCTGCTGTTCTCTCTTAGTGGAATCTAATCCTGGCTGCAAACTCTGACATCTCTATTGAAATGGAAACCACTTGTCTTTTAGCAAACTGCTGGATGCCCACCTAGAGCCAAAGAAGCCGTCGGCCTCTGCAACAAGCAGGAAACGAGGGGGCTCTTCCGCATCAGGGCTGAAAAAGTTCTTCTGCACCCTCAGCCAGAGCACCAAGCAGAAACTGGGCAGGTTCCGGTGCTACAGCATGGATCAGATTCCCGCCGAGGCGCCAAGCCTGGCTCTACCCCCAGAAGCCAAGGCAGATGCTGCTGATGGCTCTAATTTGAAGAAAGCACCTTCCCTGCAGTCACTGCGCCTGGTGAGTCCCAAGCGTGACTCTGTACATGCTGCAGGTCTGGCAGTTGTGAGATCCTTTACAATGGAGGCAGAACACAGGGTCTGTGTGTGGCTTAGATTGGACAGAGCACTGGGGAATATAGCGTAGTAGGGAACAATCCTGTGCTGGGTGTGATTCCCAGCTTTGTGACCACGGGCATGTCACTTTACTTCTCTGTGCCTCAGTATTCCCTTATGTAAAATGGGAGTTAGGATGCTTACCCTCCTTCCTCGAGGAAGTGCATTGAGATCTGTGGAAGAACAACGCTAAATGATCATAATCCCTAGGTTTTACAGCAGTCTTCACCACTGGATCCCAAAGCACTTTACAAAGGAGAACAGTGTCATTATCCTCATTTTAAAGATGGGGAAACTGAGGCACAGAGGAGGAAGGGACTTAACCAAGGTCACCCAGCAGCAGAGCCAGGATTAGAATCTAGGTCTCCTGAGTCCTAGTCTGGTGCTCTACCCACCAGACCACACTGCAGAGATGCACCATTTACGTCTGACCTACTCTGTTTTCCTTTGAAGAGTATGCAGGCTGCTGCAGCTTGAACTGACTTTGAGAGAGCTTTGCACTACCACCCTTAAGCGCACCCCTGTCCGTTCACGTCCTGCCAGTCTGCCCCGCTGTGTTGTGTGCACGGACTGCGGAGTGAAGCTTACAAGAAAATTGGTCAGCACAGCTGAACCTGTGCCACAGGCATAGCAGAGGGGAAGAGAAGAGCTGGGGAAGTGTAACAGAATAAGGTAGAAAGAAGAAGATGGAAGAGTGTAGTGGGGGTGGGGAACGGACAACTGAGTGTGCTCGTGTGTGTGCGTGTGTGCGCGCATGCATAGATCACTCAGGCTGGGTTCAGTCACACTTTCTGCATAGTCCTGGCTGATTGGGCCTTTTCAGGGTCAGACATACCCAAGCCCAGCAGGACACTGGAGCTGGGAGGGTGGTCTATAGCCTAATCTGTTTGCAGCCTTTAATTATATGGAGTTGAGATACTGATCCAAAAATGAAGTCCCTTTGCTAACGTAATTGGCCCAAAGCCCCTGCGGTCCCACTGGGGCCCTGAGTAACATTGCTCCCAACAAGCGCTAAGCAGTCTCGGGTGGCTGAGGGCATTCTATGAAAGCGATCAGACTCCTTCAGGGTGCACAGTGTCTGAGCTAACCTGGAAGAGTGTGTGAGCTGTCTTCAAACACCATTAAATCTGTGCTTGCTTGTGATTATAAAAGCAAGACAGCCCAGTGCTTCTTTGGAAGGCATTGATCATAGAGTCATAGAAATGTAGGGTGGGAAGGGACCTCGGGAGGTCCTCTAGTCCAGCCCCCTGCACTGAGGCAGGGCCAAATAAACCCGGACCATCCCTGACAGGTGTTTGTCCAGCCTGTTCTTATAAAGCTCCAATGATGGGGATTCCACACTCTCCCTTGGAAGCCTTCCAGAGCTTCACCGTCCTTATAGTTAGAAAGTTTTCCTAATATCTAACCTAAATCTCCCTTGCTGCAGATTAAGCCCATTACTTCTTGTCTTACCTTCAGTGGACATGGAGAACAGCTGATCAGTCCTCTGTTCAACAGACCATTTTATATATATATATATATATATATATATATATATATATATATATATATATATATATATATATATATATATGAAGACTATCATCAGGTCGCCTCCCCCTCCCCCGTCGTCTTTTCTCAGGACTAAACATGTCCAGTTTTTTAAACTTTCCCCACAGGTCGGGTTTTCTAAACCTTTATCATTTTTGTTGCTCTCCTCCGGACTCTCTCCAGTTTATCTCCATCTTTCCTGAAGTGTGGTGCCTAGAACTGGACACACTACTCCAGCTGAGTAGAGCAGGACAAGTACCTCTCAGGTCTTACATCTGACACTCCTGCTAGTACATTTGTTAATACAGTGATGCTGGAGAGATGGAAGAAACGGGGATTGTTTTTCTTCCTTTGTTGATTTTTATGGTCTTCAGAGGGTTCAAGAGGGATCAAGAGGATTTGGGGTTTTAAATGCTGGTCACTTGGGAGCTCCCTGAGCGTCCCCTTCTGGCAAAAGACACTTTTGCTTGGATTTTCTTCCAGTACTTCTGGTTTTCAGTACTCTCATTCTCCCACTAGGTGTCACCCTTCTGCCAACTGAGGAAAGCCTCTTCGGTACAGAACCTGCATTCTCTCCTGGGCAAGACTGACCGTTCCAGCTTTTATCTGGAGGGCAAGCCAGGGGAAAGCAAAGCAGCTGACAGGTAGGAATGTGGGAGGGCCAGGGCGCTCCCAGTTCACCCCACTCCAGATCTCTGCTGATGTTTAATTGTTCTGAGAACGCTGATGCTACTGATCTGCAATGGAGGTTGCAGCTGGTGCTGGGTGATAGTGTTCTACATTAGTCTGTAATACAAGTTTATTCCACTAGTGGTGATGCCAATGCAGTAGTAAATAATTGATTATTTAGCTCTGTCTGTGTGCTTGGTGCTGCACAAAGCCTGGTGCGAGATATGGTCCTTGCACACTGAGTAGTTCTGTTACAAACCAGTGTGGACATCACTTTATTTCAGGAACGCTGGGTTGTGTGCGGCTCTTCTTGGGGAGGTTCTGGTAAGGAGCCACGCTTGGGCCTGTCTGTAGGGGGTCTGAATGTGTTGAGGGAGGAGTTCCTGGTGCATGAGGCAGCTTGGAAGAAGGTGCCAGCATAATAAGAGTGATACACAGGAGTGCTGGGAGGAGTCTCTATTGGCTGGCCTATGCCACATGACCTGGGTCAAGGTTCCAAAGAAATGCCCCAGTCACATGCCAGGTCTCCAGTGGGTACTGTTATACCCAGGGAAAGAGCAAGAGGGGCCAAGAAGCCCTTTAGGAAATTGGCTGCGGGGGAGGGAGACAAACAGGGAGCAATAAGAGTGGAAATGCAGGTGGGGCAGAACTATCCAGGGCATCAGAGGGGAGACCAGGAAGACACTGTTACTGTGATGCCAAAGGGCTGGCAGGGGAAGCCAGCAAAGGGAGCTGAAGGGGGATATGATACTCTGAGTAGGAGGAGAGGAAGATGCAGCGCTTGCTCCCCAAGGCACATTAAATGCCAGAGAAATTACTTCACTGCTGTGGTGTAGTCATCTCCAGGCGGGATGCTGGCGGACAGCACAGTACTGAGGGCCTGGGGGATGTTTGAGTGAGGGAGACTTTTATGCTTGAAAAACGTGCTGCTGGATTTTTAACGTTCAGGCAGAACAGACAGGACCCTAGTTCCAGACCGTCTGAAAGACCTCGCACCTGCTTGGAATTCTGCCTAGCTGCCTCCAAAGGGCAAGTTACTCTGGGGGAACTGGCTCCAGGAAGGCCTTGCAAACTTCATGCCTAGATTGCAAAAACTTCCATTCTGGGTGCAGTGGAGAGCAGCAGACACAGAACTTGGATTCGGAAGCAGCTGCTTGTTAGCGTGAGCGCTGATTGGATTGGTCTGCTGTGGGTAGGAGGGTCTAATGAAGAGAGATGGGATGAAATGAAGGAAAGGAAAATCCAGGTGAATATCAGGGAAAACTTTGTAAGTGCGTGACCCGCTATCCTATGGGGAAGTGAAGGGAGCACCATTTGCTGGAGCCAATTGAAACAGGGATGAACAAAGGCCTGGAGACAGTGGGCGGAGAGTGAGGCAACCGCACCTGGGCTCCTGAGGGATGGCCTTAGAGGGTCTAATGCTGCAGGTCTCTTCTATTTCTAATTTCCAGGAGTCTCCCCTTAGTAAGATCAGGGTCTCTTCTGCCTTGAAATGGGAGAACCAAGGGGAAGTCCTTATTAGGTAGTAACAATTCAAGCACTTGCCTCAGGCTCCTTAGAGTGCAAGTTGGACTTGAACCTGTGATCCTGAGATGAAGGATCTGTCAGAAGCTCTAGGCCTCAGCCCTGTACTCCCAGTAGCTGAGATATTACACCTCCTTGCTCCAAGGGTGGTGGGTTCTTTGCTCCACACAGCAGTAACGTTCCCTCTGGCTTGTTCCCTTCTCCCTCCAGGAAAGCAGGTGCTCCACCCCGGCGTTCCCTCAGCGTGGAGGACATTGGCACCCCTGATTTAGTGCGAACAGTCGGGCGGGTGGTAGAAGTCTTCCCGGATGGAACCAGCCAGCTGGAGCTGCAGCGCCCCCCACAGGGCACTTTTGGGTTCCGTGTCTCCTCAGGGAATGGTCGACCTGACACAGGTACCTGCAGTGAATAGTCGCGTGGGGCTTTATAGCAGCACCATCAAGTAGCTTTTATGGTCTGTTTCAGCTTCGAGACCTTTAAAAATACCCCCCTCAGCACCTGCTTAGTGCTGTTAGTCCCAGCCTGCCTGGTGTGTGTGCCTGGCTGAAAACCCTGGCTTGTCTCTCCTTTGAGTCTGCGGCACAGCTTTGAGAACGGCATGTGTTAATACACTACTGCTGGAAGAGAGCTGGGCTTTTCCTGTGGTGTGTCGTACACACGTGACAATGTTTGGTGCCTGTGTATGTTACCCAGCTTGGACTGGGAGCAATTGACATTCCTGGGGTGGGGAGCAATGACACCGTGACCCCCTGCAGCTTTATGGGACAAGAGGTGGAGAGAAGCCAGTCAGTCTGCTCAATGCTCAGGATGGCTGGCCCTGGCTGGGGGAGCCTGGACAAAGACGGCAGTGTGACCTACGGGCAGCCAGCCTCAGGCTTAGGAATGGTTTGGGTGGGAGCAAATTCCACTAGTGGGGCCTCTGCAGCAGCGCCCTACTTCCAGCTTCCCATGAGCATCACCCCGGGACATGGCAGCCCAGGGCTGGAGAGGTGGCTGCCTTAGCCTGCTGCAAAGGGTCTTGCACCTTCCTGTAAAGCAGCTGTTGCTGGCCCGTGTGGAACACTGGGCATGCGCTGGATGGTCCCCTGGGCTGACTCAGCCTGACAGTTCCTGGGCTGTTAGCTTGTCAGCAGAGTAGTGGAGCTCCCAAAACACCCCAACTAGAGCTCTCATCCTTAATGTCCTCTGCTGGGATGGGGAAAGCGCCTGTGTCGGGGCCAGCTGTCTCTGTAAATCCCCATGGAGCCCTGGAGTGCCAACCTGGAAAGCAGCCCTCAGGCAGTAGTGGGCTCTGGGACCTCCACCAGCCTCAGAGTAGCCCTTTGCTATTGGAGTCCCCCCCAAATCTCTTCCCCGTTCCAAGTAGAGAAGAGCCCCCTGAAATGGGTAAGGCTCAGGGCCTGACTGAGCCCAGACATTCCAGGGTTCTTCCCGGCCGGGCTCTTGGCAATGTTGCAGTGCATCTGGCTCCTGGCGTCAGGTAGGTGGCTCCAGGAGGAAGCTGGCATTTGATTTAGCCAGCCTTGACTTGGATACTATATTCCATTGAAGATGTTCAGTGAATTTATTGCCATGACAGCTCTGCTGCCCCGACTCCTCAGTTTATCCACAGAGCCGCGGGTCCAGCGAGCAGCGCTGCCGGGTGCCTCAAACCCGACCATCCTGGGCTCCGGGGGTAGCTCCTTCTGCACCGCTGCAGTCCTTGGCCTTTCAGCTGAGACTCAGAACAAGGACAGCCATTCAGAGCCCCTGGGGGAAGAGAAGGAAGGATGGCTAGTAAGGACTTGCATACACCCAATGGCTGAAGAGCTCTTTAAAGAGGGCCAGTGAGTCTCAGTCTGTTCCGCACCAGGACCCCTCTCCCATTGGGCAGGGTGGTCATGACACCCCTGGGCTCAGACCCCCTGACTATGGCGGAGTTCCCCTTACAGACTGGCCCGGGGCTGGGGCTGTGTGGATGTGAGTGCTGTGGGTGAATGCACCGCAGCTCTTGGCAGGCGCGGCCAGGATGTTTTCATGTTTCTCTTTTCCCATCTTTGCTGCTTGCTTCCCCCACCGTGTTGCATGTTTGATATTTATTTGCACAGGGGAGATGCCACACCCCCCTACGGACAGTTGGAGACTCAGATCGGCACTAAGGAATGGCCAACAGGTGGCCTGCAGGCAGGGATGGATGGCCAGTGATGGTCCTGCGGTCTGTGGCCTAAGCCCCTCTCGGCATCCCTGTCCTACCTTAAGAAATGACCATGAGGGCTTGCCTGGTGCTGGTAATGAGCAGTGGAGGTCTGCTTCTAAATTCAGCCCAAATTACAGAGACAGGGTAGTTTGGCGGCCGATGTGCAGTGAGTGGTGGCTGTGGTCCCATCACTAGTAGACGTGTGTAATTTCAGAGATTTCAATGCCCCAGCAGGCACCCTTATTGGCAGTGTTGCTTCAGAGGCCATCAATTGAGCGAGCATGAAAACTGAACCCCTCTCTCTGACTGCGAGTGCTCACCGTTGGAACAGTGTCGGCCAAAGGTTTTTAGTGAACTTGCAGCTTATCCAGATCCCTCTGTGGCTTGGTGCACCATGAGGTCTTGGATTGCTCCAGATCCTGGCCTCACAATCTGGCATGCTGTGAAATTTGGAGCGAACAGGAAGGTCAGAAATTCGAAGCAGCAGGGGTCAGTCGCACGTGCAGGGAATGTGTGCTCTGAGCAGATCGTTTATTTTTATTGTTGTGCTGGCCAAAGGTCCACGTTGGGCCCCATTGTGCTGGCCAGTGTACAAACGTAGGAAGAGTGAGTCCTTGCCCTAAATGTCTTACAAGCAGAAGAATATACCTGTGTGCGCTGATTTGGCTTTCCACCTTAGTGAAATGCCACAGTGAGAATTTCCATTCTCCTAACTGGTCCAATCGCAGAGCTTTCCCAATCTGCCTTCCAGCATAACTCTGGATTTGCCTTAGTCCCCTGCTCTCTGAAGAGCTGGCCTGAAAACACCTGCCTGGTTCTGACTAGATGGAGACCAGAGAGTTGTACCTAATACTCACAAAGGAAGAGCAGCTAGGCCAAAATGACCTAAGCAATGGTCTGTTTGCAGTGTGCAACATTAGCAACAGCAGGAGCTGAGAGGAAGGGTAGGAGTTGGTGCAGGGAAGCTGCACCTTACTCTCTGCATAACTGGGGCACTGAGCAGGCTCTCCACTTGCCTTGCAGGCATCTATGTCCAGGAGATGGCAGACACCAGCACAGCCAAGCTGTACGCAGGACTCCTTGGAGTGGGGGATGAGATCCTGGAGGTGAACGGTGCCAAGGTCACCGGGCTCGGCCTGGCCCACATCAGTGAACTGCTGTTATGGGCCAACACCCTGTCCATCCGAGTGCTCAAGCAGAGACCCACCAAGCGGTAGCATGGAGGAGGCCAGGGTCCTGCTGAGTTGCACCCAGGAAGCACGATGCTACGCAATGTTCAGTGGCCTCGCTGAACAAGGAGAGACCAGCATGTGGGTGAAGCCCCTGCTGCCTCATGGGGCGCTGCAGGGACACAGTCCTTGGCATGGAGCCCAACTCCTGCTGCTAGGAGATGCCTTTGTGACCGGAAAGATGCCCGATGCCACAGGCAGTGCTGTCTCGGTGTCCAGGACCTTTCTGTGCTAAATAGTGAGCGTGTGCAAAGTTGTGACGGACAATGCGGATTCCTGTCCGTGGCCAAGGGACTGTCAGGGCGATGTCTGCTTCAGTGCCTCTGTCTCTGTTGGGCGGGCTGGTGCACCAAGCAGCTCATGCATGCTAGTCCAACAGAAATAATGGGTGCTGCTGCTCTGCCTGGGCCGCTCGGCTCCCCTGCGGTGAGTGTTAATGGCCGGGGCTCTGCACCCAGACATGCTGAGTAGCATTCGGTGCCAGACTTTCTGTGCAATATTTTGTTCCCCAATATTTTCCAGCTTGGGGCAGACGGGGGTCTTATTTTCTGCTCTCATCCACCACACAGTGACTGCCGGCAATGCGGGAAGGATCCGTGACCTGCCAGCTCGGTCCCTGCTGTTCCCAGTGGCCAAACAGCAGGGGGCGCTGCCTGATCAGCATATCCATCAGAGGCTCCCATGGTGGGGGCCTGGCAGCGCCAGTGTATTCAGCTCTGAGTGCCAGCCTGGCAGCTGTGCAGCAAGAGCCCATGGCTGCTGTGCAGTGCCGCCCTCCCGCCAGATCTGCCTTTGTGCCCTGGGTGCAGTCAGTCCCTCTCCGGTTGCCTCCTGTCACCGAACCAAGAGCTTTCCCACTGGGTCCTTGGTACCAGCCTGAGATGAAGGCCAATGTCATTCCTGGGCTAACTCATGCTGGCAAAATAAAGGGTGGGACATAGAGCCCAGGGACCTGCTGGATGTGCTGATGGGACCCGTTCGGCCTGGCGAGGGGCTCGTTTAACCAGTGTTGGAAACCTCTGTATGTTCATCATTGTGTTTCTCTTAACTTATTAAAAATCTCTGATGGAAACTCTCCACACCCTGTCCCTGAGTTATTGGAGCAGGTGTGAGAGTGGGGGCCAGGGAACGGGCCTGTTAGTGTCTGCGGGCGGTGCTCTGAGGGTGGCCGGGTCAGGACCATGTTTACTGATGGGGTGCGGTGCCCTAAAAGGGGCATGTAGATAAATTGCGGGGAGGGGGGGGTAGCTGGTGTTGGTCGAGATACGCAGCGCTGGGAGAGATAAGGAGATGGGCAGGAAGGAGGAGCAGCCAGTCTCGGCATCTGTCAAAGAAAGCCATCCCACAGCTGGTTCACAGGGTGGATGGGAGGGTGGGAGCCATAGATCTGGGGGAAGAGGAGCAGGACGGCTGAGTCTGGGTGTGGGGGGGCTGCAGTCCAGTTATGGGGCTGGAGCAGCAGGAAGGTTAAGTCACTTAAAGGGGGACGTGGTTGTGGGGTTAGTCTGTTTACGAACAAGCAGACTTGCCTGCAGTGCCTCAGTGCTGCGCAGTAAGCTCCCTGTCAGAGGTTAGTCTGGCAACTCGACATGGTTAATGGCTAGAAACCAGAGTCCTACCGGAAGTGGGGCTGAGTTGGTGCAAGTCCCAGAGAAAGGCCGGATGACAGGCAGCTGGTCTGGCAGCTCAGTGTGCCATGTGCAGGGCAACTTGGGGGCTTGGAGACCTCCCAGCCTGCGGAGCTCAAATGGCGGAGGACACATCATGCAAGGACCTTACCGGTGTTTAGTCGTTTGTGGATGTGAAGGTTCTGCTTGGGACACCAGAACCAGCACAATCTGGTCCCTGGGACTGCCTAGGATGAGCATGGAAAGGTGGCCAGAGTGAAGAAAGGGCTCTGGTATACTCTGAACTAATCTAACGGGATGCTGCTTAAAAGCGGGGCCAGAGGGATGGAGGAGCCAGCCCAGGAGAGGGAGCTGGTAGTGGAAAGCAAGGAAAGGAGAGGTTTGTAAGATGCACGGGGCGGGACTTTGCTGGTAAAGTGGAGGACTTAGGAAAAGGGGAAGTTCTAAGCAAATTGCTCATTCCAACCTTATCTCTGCCTCCCTCCCGCCCCTGCCTCCAGCACCCGGCTGCACGGGGAGCATGCTCTGTCTGATGTACACACTCACGCTCTGGCTCTCCTAGGACTTCCTCGGCCTTCGCTCTCCTCATCACGTCTGGGGCCTTTGCTCTCCCAGGAGGTCACTTTTGCCCCTCCTCACTGCCAGTGTTTTTAACTAATCTTGTTATTGGGGAGCAGGCAACACTGCCAGACTGATCAGCTGGGTCCAGCCCTCCCCACCCCACTCTCTGCAGGGAGCATGTTCCAGTTGCCAGGTAACACCTTTCTCTGTGGCAGAGGGGAGGGGACAGGATGCTTTTGCTTCAGGAGGGCAGTTCACCCCAGGCCCAGATTGATAATGGCCAAAACATGTTACCACGGGCTGGCTGGTTTGTGGGCTTGGCCAGTTCATACTGCACAAGCTTCTCTATCACACCTCCATTGCCATAACTCACCCCAGGGAGAAAGGCCAACAATGGGCTGAGCCTGGGTGCCTCGCTCCCCTCTTCACCCTAGATGTTGCCTGTCTGGGTCAGGGCTGAAGCCCCGGGCGGGGAGGCGGGAGGGCTTGTGCTTTCTCTGTAGCTGAGTGCGGGGCCCAGCTGATCTGGCACCTTCGCTGAATGTATGTATTAAATAACTCTAACAAAACCAATGGCAAAACAGTGCCTGCAGCTCCCCTCTGCTCCCACCTCAGAGGAGACAGTAAGAGCCATTCATCTCTGCCCTCCAAAAAAATTATGATTAGCACAAGGGAGACGGCCATCAGGGGTCACAGCCGGATGGCGGTGGGCGGCAGATGGATAGCCCCGGGCTCCAGGTGCTGCCTCTTGAAAGGAAACACTATGTGGCTCTGTATCTGCGGAGGGCCGCCTGAGTTAACCCTAACGCTCCCTCCACTGGTGAGCTGAGCTGAGTGGTTTATGCAGGCAGCCATTCTGGCTTCTGTGTGGTAACAGCTGCTCAGCCATAAACTGTGTCCTCACAGCTGTGCTTTCCCAGCCTGGCCAATTGGTTTTAGGTGACCTGCAAAGGGAAATATTTTAAAATGGGGTTTGTGCCTCTTTCGTTGCATCTAGATTTCCCCCCCTCAGGAACAACAGGGAGGCAGTGTCTGGATTTTTTGCTGGAGGTCCAGTATGGGAGAGCAGGGTAGAGGGGATGAATTGTTAACAGTGATGTCCTTTTCCCTAGAGGCTGGACACCTCTCTCAATTGCTCAGCTTTTGTCTGTACTGAAGCTGTGAAGCCCACTGAGTCTCCAGCCCTTCGCACCATTCCAGGGATGGAAAGCTCTGACTTTCTGATGCCACCACCCCTCTTTTAGGGAGGAAAAACCCTTTCATGCTGCTTTATCCCTCACAAAGAAAGGCACGATGAGCCCATTTCTTTTTCCATTGCAAGTCACCTTTCCAGGGGCTGCCAGTCTCACCTGTGAGAGGACGACAGATGGCGGGAACCCAGGTGCAGAGTCACTGGAATGGCAGGCAAGCTAAGGTCTCATTATGAGAAGTGCTGAGCTACACGTACGAGGCACCAGGGTGCCCTGCTTCACACAACAGAGCCTCTGCTTTGCTGATATGTCAATAGACACTCGGGGGTGAAACATGCAGCTTGCCTCAAGTGCTTATAACTTAGGAGTGGAACATCCTTCACTAGCCACTGGCACGGGCTAGTTGAGGTTGGTTAAGGCCGGGTTTATTTTGGCACAGGCTGATCGCCACTCTAGTGAATATATGTTGGAGAGAGAGTGAGCTGGCTGCGACGTGTCCCAGAAGTAAACCCTGCGGGTGCTCTCCATACATGTGAAGGCAACCCGCGCTCTGATGGGAAAGCTAGTCAAAGCCAGCAGGAGCACAGTTCTGGATTTGTTCCAGCCTGCAGACATCCCAGACGGCCCTGCGGGGGGAGAGCATGGGAAGAACGGGAACAACATCTCCCCTGTTCTCTTCCCTCGTGGCAAGGAGAAGCAGCCTGGGTGGCTGTGTGTGAGCAGCAGCTACCCAGGTCTGTCCTACACACACACAGGAAGCTCTGTAAGCTACGTGGGGCCAAAGGGCCAGTGCTGACAGCCCCCTGCAAAAATACTGTTACCTAGCACTTAGGTCAAACTTTACACTTTCAAAGTGCTGCCCAGACATCCCTGGGAGGCGGTGTAAGTATGGCTGCTTGTAACGAGCAGGTGAGGAAAGTGGGACACTGAGGTGAAGCGATTTGCCTGGGACTATCCAGGATGGCAGTGGCAGAGTGAAGATTAGAAGTCAGCTGTTCCTGGCTCCCAGCCCTGTGCTCAGTGCACCAGGCCATGCTGCCCCTCCACTGTCTCAGTGCACTTTGGAAGTGCCATTGACCCCATTAAAGATTCGTCATGGAGCCCAATGCAGCAGGGCTGGATGCCAAGCCCACTTAGCAGCTGGGGCTGAAAGGAGCCGCAAGTGGGAGTACGCAGGGTCCTCCCTGAGCAGGCCGGCTAATCCCGTGGGAAGCAGAAGAGTACGAGGTTGCTGGGGTGGGGGGTGCAATGATCTGGACACAGTGCTGCGCCGATGGTGCATGGGTACCATGGGGAAAAGTGCAGTACAGCCAGAGAGGCGCGTGTGTGTGTGGAAGGCTCAGCCCACGCACAGACAAAGTGACTGGCCGGAGGCTGCTGTCTCTCCCAGCAGCAGACGGGGCATCAGCCCCCTCCCCGCTGAATGTGACTGCTCCCCTCTGCCAGCCCTCTTATGATTGGAGCTCTTCTTGTGGTGCTCTAGAAAACTGGGCCCTGTAGCCTCTGCTCTGTGTCAGCTTTCCATGCAGCCCCAAGCAGCCTGGGCACAGCTGGCATCTTCCTGCTCCATGGCAGCTGGAGAGAACCAGTTCAGTTCAAGCACACCCCCCACACTGCCTCTGTTGCTCCGGAGGCAGGAGGGCCCCCTGCGGCAGCAGCAAGCCTCTGTGCCCCACTCACTGCAGGCCCCAAACGGCTCTGGGCCAGCAGCCAAGGAACGAAGACACCTGCCCAGCTACAGCTCTTCCAGCCGCCTTCCTTTCGCCCAGCGCCGCCCCCGCTCCTTGGATGAGTAATTCGGCTTTTGTTCTCCATCCCCCAGAGAGTTTATATTTCAATGCTAATGATCCCAGGGTGTCTGGACAGATTGCCTGGCTGTTCTTCACCCGGGGGGAGGGATCTTGGCTGCTTGCAGAGCTTTTCTTCTAAAGAAAGCGCCTGTGAAGTATAACAAATAACCTCCGCCTCTCTCTCAAGCAGCATCATGCTGCTACAAAATCCCCAGCCAGAGGGGGCCATCCCCTTCAAATGCCACCTCTGGGGCGAATCTGAAACTGGCCTTTAGAAAAAAAAGAAACTGAAAGAAAAACAAAATACTAGCAAGCAAATCAGATTAGCTGCAGCTTAAAAATATTAACCCAAATAAAAGCCCTGTGAGTGGCAGGCTGGAGCCATTCTCTGTGTGGGAGAGATCACAGCAGTTCTGGAAAACTATTGCTTCAAGCCTGTACTGTGTCTCCTCCTTCACCATTCCTCCTTGTAGAATGCAGCAGCGGGCCAGAGATCGTTTGCACAGTAGATTCTGATCACTACATCTAACTACACAGCAAAGCAAATTATTGAAAATGCTGGTGTCTTGATGGCACCAATATTGCCAATCCCAGATATTTAGAAATCATGAGATTTTTTTTTAAAAACGTTCTGTGTTCTTTTGATTTGCTTCTATATTTTGAACCTTTCGATTTCATGATGTCAAGCTTTTGTCTTCAGCTGCAAGGGCTAGAAAAATCTTTATGCTGAGATTCTCAGGTCATAACTTATGCCAAGAGCTGGGGCTTTAAGAGCACCACCAAAAAGCGTAAGACTGGTGCTAAAATTAAGAGTTGGCAACACTGACGATAAACAGGAACCTGCCTCTTGATGCAAAGTAAGACTGAGAATGCTGACTTCCCCTTAGAAAGCACTGGGCAGTGTAAGTTCCATTGTTCTGAAAAACAAAACCACTGTTGCCTCCAAGAGACACAATCAGCCTAAATGTGCCCCAAAATATAAGCCTGAGGAAGGGCTAACGGCAGCTTTTATTCAAAACATGTCAGTCCCATGGGAATTCTTTTAAAATTATCCTCAGCAGAGTTTGCACTCCAGATGTTGCAGCATGAGGCCAGCGCATGTGAATCGGTGACCAGTGTGACCCCACTTGCTAAGCTGGACCCCAAAAAGCAAAGGGCATTAAACACTGAAAAGTAAATTAGAATGTAAAGAATCTCACTCTTAGGTTGGGGAGGGGGGTGAATTGACTTGTCACCATTTCGGGCACTGGGTGCTAGACTGGGGCCCAAACCCCTAGATCCAAACACCTTTCCCTCCTTTACTGAAAGTTCAGGTCTGGATCTGGGTCCAGAGTTAGCCTCAGGCCCATCTCCAGCAAACTCTAGTTGCTGGGGGAGAATCTCCAGCTCCTGCTGCTGGTGGACAGAGGGCAGCTCTCCAGCCTGTTCCCTGTGGTTCCTCACTACATTCACCAGCTCACCTGGAAGTGGTGTGACTTGGCGGTTCCTCCGCTCTAGGTTCTGTGCTCTGCAGTTGGGAGCCAGTCATGCTGTTGGAATCAAGGTAATCAAAGTAAAAGTCGAGAGCATTTTTAAGTTTGTCACAGTGAATGTGAACAGGGCCCCATATGGTGAAGTGGGAGACATGCGAAAAGAGAAATTCACTAACATGATCTCTTCCGCCTCTCGTCAGGACTGACAGCTTATAACCATACTGTGACTGTGCAGTATGCTCAGTGATCTCTGTAGTCCCCCACCTTCACTACTCCTGTGTAAAACGCCCACCCCGTCCCTGTGTCACAAGCCTGGTCTACACTAGGCGTTTAAATTGGTTTTAGGAGCGTAAAACCGATTTAACGCCACAACCGTCCACACTAGGAGGCACCTTATATCGATATTAATGGCTCTTTAAACCGGTTTCTGTACTCCTCCCTAACGAGAGGAGTAACGCTAGTATCGGTATTACCATATCGGATTAGGGTTAGTGTGGACGCTGATCGACGGTATTGGCCTCCGGGAGCTATCCCACAGTGCACCAGTGACCGCTCTGGACAGCATTCTGAACTCGGATGCACTGGCCAGGTAGACAGGAAAAGCCCCGTGAACTTTTGAAATTCATTTCCTGCTTCCCCAGCATGGAGAGCTCATCATCACAGGTGACCACGCACAGCTCATCAGCACAGGTAACAATGCAGTCTCCTGAGAATCGTAAAAGAGCCCCAGCATGGACTGCACGGGAGGTACTGGATCTGATCGCTATCTGGGGAGAGGATTCAGTGCTAACAGAACTGCGTTCCAAAAGACGAAATGAAAAAGTATTTGAAAGAATTTCTAAGGCTATGACGGATAAAGGCCACACCAGGGACTCTGTGCAGTGCAGAGTGAAAGTTAAGGAGCTCAGACAAGGCTACCAGAAAACCAAAGAAGCAAACGGAAGGTCCGGGGCAGGTCGAAAAACATGCCGCTTCTATGCTGAGCTGCATGCAATTTTAGGGGGCTGCGCCACAAGTACCCCACCCCTGATCGTGGATTCCGAGGTGGGGGTTGTAATCTCTGCCATGGCTGAGGATTATGCAGACGGGGAAGATGAAGATGAAGAAGAGGAGGAAGACCTAGCAGAGAGCACACAGCACTCCGTGAGCCCCAGCAGCCAGGAGCTTTTTATCACCCTGACGGAATTACCGTCCTCCCAGCCCTCACAAGCCACTATCCCAGACAATGACGCCATGGAAGGGAGCTCTGGTGAGTGTACCTTTGCAAATAGCAAACATTGTTTTTTAAGCAAGCGTTTTTTAATGATTGATTTGCCCAGAGGACTTGGGATGCATTCGCAGACAGTATAGTTACTTAGAAAAGTTTGTTAACATGTCCGGGGATTGAGAGGAAATCCTCCAGGGACATCTCGATGAAGCGCTCCTGTAGGTACTCCAGAAGCCTTTGCAGAAGGTTTCTGGGCAAGGCAGCCTTGTTCCGCCCACCATGGTAGGACACTTTACCATGCCATGCATGTAGCAAGTAATCAGATATCATTGCGTGGCAAAGCATAGCAGCGTATGGTCCCGGTAACTGCTGGCATTCAAGAAGCATCCGCTCTTTATCTTGTTCTGTTATCCTCAGCAAAGTGATATCGTTCAGGATAACCTGGTTAAAAATCAGGAATTTAAGTAAGGGGGGTGGCCATTTTTCTACTGGGTTCGTGGAATGCAGCAGCTTAAAAAAAACACTTTCCTGCACGCGTGGCGGGGGGAGGAGGAGTGAAATGCCGATGATCTTTTGTGTTTGGTCACCGGCGATCTTCCCAAGCTACCAGACACGCAGTGGGTGGGGAGGAAGGTTGATGATTAGCAGGGAGCTACCGTGGTATTAGCCATGCGTGGGGGGGGAGGGGTAAATCACTGAGACAGTGGCTTACCATGGCCGCATGCAAGCTGAATTCTGATGCCTGGACCTGTGTCTGTGAGATCTGTAACTCCAGAGCTGCAAGCACTCACTATTAAGATGAAAAATGCGACCTTGTAGGGAAATCACATGTGCTAGGTGAATAGTGATGTTCACTGTGAAAGAGTATAACCATTGTTCTGTAAAATGTATCTTTCTAAATATTTATCTCCCTCATGCAGCTGCAAATTTTTCAACCATCCCTCCTCCATCCCAAAGGCTAGCACAGATAAGGCGGAGGAAAAAGAAGACGCGAGATGAGATGTTCTCGGATATTATGGGAGTTACACGCAATGAAAGAGCTCATCTGAATGAGTGGAAGGACGTGGTTTCAAATTACAGGAAAGAGGCCAGTGAACGTGAGGACAGGAGGGATGAACGTGAGGAGAGGAGGGACAACCGAGATGAGAGGTGGCGGCAGGAAGACCGGCAGGAAAATCAGCGGTGGCGGCAGGAAGATCAGCGGTGGCGGGATGCAACTCTGGGGCTGCTGCGTGATCAAACTGACATGCTCCGGCGTCTTGTGGAGCTTCAGGAACGACAGCAGGATCACAGAGTGCCGCTGCAGCCCCTGTATAACCACCCTCAACCCTCACCATGTTCCACATCCTCCTCACCCAGACGTGTAAGAACGCGTGGGGGGAGGCTCCGTGCACCCGCCCACTCCACCCCCGTGGACAGCCCAACCAGAAGGATGTCGTTACTCTGAATTTTTTTTTTAATGGCCTTCTCCATCCCTCCTATCCTCCTCCCAAACCACACCCTTACTTCTCTCCCTCTTTTTATAATGAATCAATAAAGAATTCATGCTTTTTAAATGAGTGACTTTATTTGCATAAGTAAGCTGTACTCGAAGGGGGAGGGGGAGTTGCTTACAGAGACTGAGTCAATCAAGGGGGTTGGGTGTTCATCAACAAACACAGCAGTCACACTGTACCCTGGCCATTGATGAAGCTCGTTTTCAAAGCTTCTCTGATGCGCACCGCTTCCTGGTGTGCTCTTCTAATCTCCCTGGTGTCTGGCTGCGCGTAATCAGCGGCCAGGTGATTTGCCTCAGCCTCCCACCCCGCCATAAAGGTCTCCCCCTTACTCTCACAGAGATTGTGGAGAATACAGCAAGCAGTAATAACATAGGGGACATTGGTTTGGCTGAGGTCTGAGCGAGTCAGTAATGTGCGCCAGCGTGCCTTTAAACGGCCAAATGCACATTCCACCACCATTCTGCACTTGCTCAGCCTGTAATTGAACAGATCCTGACCACTGTCCAGGCTGCCTGTGTATGGCTTCATGAGCCATGGCATCAAGGGGTAGGCTGGGTCCCCCAGGATAACGACAGGCATTTCAACATCCCCAACTGTTATTTTCTGGTCTGGGAAGTAATTCCCTTGCTGCAGCCGTTTAAACAGAGTAGTGCTTCTGAATACGCGAGCGTCATGAACCCTCCCTGGCCATCCCACATGGATGTTTGTGAAACGTCCCTTGTGATCTACCAGTGCTTGCAGCACCATTGAAAAGTACCCCTTCCGGTTTACATACTGGGTGCCCTGGCGCTGCGGTGCCATCTATCGCCCCCCCACAGTTAGGGAATCCCAGTGCAGCAAAGCCATCCACTATGGCCTGCACGTTTCCCAGAGTCACAACCTTTCGTAGCAGCAGCTTAGTGATTGCTTTGGCTACTTGCATCACAGCAGCCCCCACAGTAGATTTTCCAACTCCAAATTGATTCCCGACTGACCGGTAGCTGTCTGGCGTTGCAAGCTTCCACAGGGCTATCGCCACTCGCTTCTCTACTGTGAGGGCTGCTCTCATCTTGGTATTATGGCGTTTCAGGGCAGGGGCAAGCAAGTCACAAAGTTCCATGAAAGTGCCCTTACGCATGCGAAAGTTTCGCAGCCACTGGGAATCGTCCCACACCTGCAACACAATGCGGTCCCACCAGTCAGTGCTTGTTTCCCGGGCCCAAAATCGGCGTTCAATGGATAGAATCTGCCCCATTACCATCAGGATCTCCAAAGCGCAGGGGCCCGCGGTTTGAGAGAATTCTGTGTCTACGTCCTCATCACTGTCATCGCCGCGCTGCCGTATCCGCCTCCTCCTCGCCTCGGATTCAAGGTCCTGGTTCACCATAGACTGCACGAGAGTGCGCGAGGTGTTTAAAACATTCACGATTGCGGTATGGAGCTGAGCAGGGTCCATGCTTGCTGTGCTTGCTGTGCTATGGCGTCTGCACAGTTCACCAAGCAAAAAAAAGGTGTGAAACGGTTGTCTGCTGCTCAGGGAGGGAGGGGTGAGGCTGTACCCAGAACCACCCGCGACAATGATTTTTGCCCCATCAGGCACTGGGATCTCAACCCGGAAATGCCAAGGGGCGGGGGAGGCTGCGGGAACTATGGGATAGCTATGGGATAGCTACCCACAGTGCAACGCTCCAGAAATCGACGCTAGACTCGGACCATGGACGCACACCACCGATTTAATGTGTTTAGTGTGGCCGCGCGCACTCGATATTATAAAATCTGTTTTACAAAACCGGTTTATGCAAATTCGGAATAGTCCCGTAGTGTAGACGTACCCAGAGCGAGCCACAAGCAGGCATCTGTCTGTGTGTTAGTTTCACTAGAGTTTCCTTCATCAGGCTTCCCTTCAACAGGTGGGAAGTGAAGAGGGAGACACACAAGTTTGTGGTGCGATGGCTGACTCGGCAGGAAGATGCATCACCTACTATTGGATAGGCTGGACAAGGTAAAATCAGGTGAGATCGGTTCTGTAACCATGGGTTGGAGAGGCTGGTGGGGACAAGTGGCCCTAAGTCCAACAGAAGGCCACATGAACCAGGTAATGTGAGAGCCAAAGGCTGGGCCATCCCCTCCACTACACCAAATTCTGCCCTCAGATAGCTGTTGTCCTTTCTGCAATAGGGACAATGGCTGTGTCAGAGGGTGGAAGAGAAACATCTGCTTCTGGCACAAAGCAGCAGGCACATCACTGCACCTTTGTGCTCAACCCAGAAAACCTACGATCGCTCCAGCTAGCTCCTGGGGTGCTCATGCTGTGGGCATTATAGTGAAGAATGGAAAGACCCAGACATAACCTACTTTCTTCACTTTAATTCTTTGTCTCTCCCCACTGTGGGAGGAAGCTGGCAGTGGCAGCTTTAGGGACCCTACAGTGACAAACCAGCATAGGTGCTCAGTGAGGAAATGCTTCAGTTTTCAATTTCTAAGCTAGGCTATGGCTGCTGCTAAGGGATCAATGCACTGCCCCCTCTCTCCTTAGTGGTCACAACCAGACTTGTGGTGGCATAATCCCTTCTTCTCCTGCCTTTTGCCCTCCCCTGAAGCTCTGTCTTTGAGGGGAGGCTGCTAGCAACTTCCCGAGCAGCAGTGACAGGAGTTGCTGACACCTCTCATCTCCCCTCAGCAGTGTTTTCCATAGGAGACCTGGCACTATGCTCCCCCAGCACACTAGCACCTGCTCACAGATGGCCGGTTTGACAATACCCCACTTGACAAAGACCTTGCTGCAATTTTGGAAAAGGTCAACTGGCTCCAATGGGCAGGAAATAACTTCCCCACTATTTCAATTTCAGGCTTTTTGGCAATTGGTCACTTGGATTGTGATGCTGCCAATGGGACTGTAAGATTCCCCAGGGCAAAGCGTGTATCAGGCACATACATGGAGACACCATCATCTCCATGGATTCGAGCAAGGAAAGTGGAGGTAAAATGAACTATTGCTGGGCCAGGCAATTTGCAGCAACCACTTAGCACAAACTCTGCAGGCAGAATCTCTCCATCCAGCGGACTTTGGGGAAGTGTTCAACTTCTTTAAATGGCCAACTGTTTTGACAGAGGGAAATGAGATGACTCAGGGGATTAGTAACGGGAAACAGAGCATTTCTCCTGGGAGGTGGCTTGCTGAAATACAACCTAGTTTAGTAGCTGCCCAAAGCTGGTGCCATCCATTGACATTGTGACGACTGATGTGAGGTGAACGGGAGGGCTTACTGCCAGCGTTAGCCAGGTCTCCAGATTGGTAGCACTCCCAGCCCAAGCCACAGGCTTTTGGACCTGGAGACTGCACTGTTCCATCAGACCTAGAGGTGGGCACTCCATGTCAGAGCAGAGGCCCTGTATAGGAAGGCTTCTCTCTGTTTATTCAGGTGCTTGTATGGTCCCCTTCACTATAGGCCCTGAGCCTGCATTGCTCCTGCCAGTGCTGCATCTGTTGTAGGAATGGAGGATTCCAGTTGTCAGGGAGAGCAAGGTGGCACTTTTCATGGGCAATTAATTCACTTATTTAAAAAACTAGCTGCTACTTGACACTGTCAAAATGGGCTGCACTTGCTGTGACAGGGCCATTTTATCCAAACTCCTGCCTACTTGAGCCAAATAATTGGTGGAAACAGCTTGCCCAGTAAACAGGGACTGGCACAAGTATCCTCGGACAGGGAAAGTGTGGTGCCAGTTCTCGCATTCACTAGCTGGAAATCCTAGGCCTACAGGGATCTCAGGGAACTACATTCCATCCTCAGTACCCATGTAAAGGAAGCAAGAGATGCCTTCGTTTTGCTGGTTACTCCAGTGCCTGACTATGGCAGTCCCCACTCTTCACTACTGATGTAGCTACACTGGCAGACTAGAGCAGTGCTTAAGCACTGGGGAATCTGGAAGGCGAAGAGAGACCAGCCCCAGGAACGGCGCTCCTACGTCCTTGGTGTGTGTGTGGAATAAGGTGGCAAAGGGGCATTTGCCAAATGTAGGGCTGTGGTAGACACTTGGGTTATGGCTACACTGTATTAAAACACCCATGGCTGGCCCCTGTCAGCTGACTCAGTGTAGCCATACCCTTGGTTTCTGTCCTTGCAGTTTGGCAGTAGCACAGGGAAAGGGCAAGCAGTGCCCCTGCCTTTGGCTCCTGCTGCTTAATTCATGGCCACTCACTAGTAAGAAAATGGCTGAGGCACCTGATCTTGCATCTATTAGCAGGACCTTGCTGGCTGACTCAGCTGGCCATGCCAGTGTAGGCTCAGCTTTGTCTAATTGCTTATTTGGGCTGAGTAGCTGCCATTGAGAGGTATTATTGTGATTGGTAAAATAGATGCACTGTTTTCAGGTGTCTAGCTTTTGTGAAATAAGGCTTGTGGTGGAAACTGGTGAAGAGCAGAAAGCCTGTCTTGGGGAAAGTTCTCAGTATGAGGGCAGACATCCTATTGCTGGTGATCATATACTTCAGTGTCTGTGCTCAGCCAATTCTCCATCTACTGTGAATCACAGAGGTGGTGTTGGCTTCTTAAACTTATCATTGCAGGTTGTGTCAATTAATCAGGGATTTCAATACCCCCTACGCAGAAAGGGCACAGATGAAAGCAACTCCTGTGCCCTTTCTGCGTCATGATAATATACCAACAATGCTATATGTGCTTGAAAACCATTTCCTATTTGGGGATGGTTTGTGGGGTGGCCTACACTGCCAAACCGTTCACCCAAACAAATGGAAAAAAAAATCGATGAGGAGTTCAGCGAATCTCCACTTTAATACTGTAGAAGGATGAAGGATTCTTTGCATAACTGTAACATGATTCCAACAGCAGAAATAAACAGTTGTTGATATTTTAGAGTAACACCATTTCCTTAGCTGGCTACTGCAGCTCATTATTTAAAATGTTTCTCGCAGGCTTTACACTATTGCCCAATGTCCTTACTCTCCAACAGCTACTACTAAGCTGTGACTTATCACATTTTGTTTCATGGGAACAGTTGCCGTGGTGTAATCACATTGTACTCCACAGGAATGAACTGCTGTCAATCCTCACCCAATATTCCAGGGGAAAACAGACAGCAGGATCTCCCACCCAGGCACAGACCAGCTGCTTTCCTGTGCTGCAGCAACACAGCATATGGATCATGAGTGCTAAAACATGTATACACATGGGTAAAGAATCATCAGAAGAGAGAACTGTAAGTTTTCCAGGACTAGCTTTGCCTCCCACTCCACTGCTGTCCCCTTGGGTCTTGACCCGTATGTTCCTTAGTGGCAACTGGCTTCTAGAACATAAGGGGAAACTACTTTTTCCCTGACTGTATCTATTTAAATAACTTTTCTACATAATTAACTACCAAACTCACTCCCCCTTAAAGATCAGATGATAACTTCACACTAAAACAGATTTGATTTTTTGCATAGCCAAACCCTTATATTTCCTCTTCCCTCAGCTAACTGTCCCTTTCTTCCACATCTCATGAAGGGCTACTGAGAACTTGAGTCAGGATTTTCTGGTGCAGAAACCCATTGCTAGCAAGTCAGCACACCAGAGTTCACAAGACAATCACTTCAACACCAAGCAAATATTCCAGAGCTGTTTTTTCCACTCATGCCTGTGGTGCTTCCAGATCAGAGTAGCAGTTCTACTGTCATCTAAAACACTCAAGGGAATAGCAGCAGAGGGTTGGTAATTGATTACTGCAATCTTTGCTCCCCCGCTGAGGACGGTAAGAGGGAAAGAGTAAAGGAAAGTTACTTCTGCATTCTGGTAAGTCATGGAGCTTTTTACAAAATCCCCCCAGATGCACTGTCCTTATGAGTATCACCATGGAGAGCAGCCATTGCATCCAAACGGAACAAGCAGCTGCTGCACTCTGGCAGCATTAGCATAGGACAGTGCTGTTAGAGCTCCCTGCTGCATTTAAATACTGAAACAATGGAACAGTGTTTCGGATGAATGACTGTTAGTCAGCTGCCCATCCATTGCTTGTTTTTTCTGTTTGTTATGTGCACTGCTTTGCACTGCACCGGCTGTATCTGAGCCTGGGAGGGAAAGTGAAGCAGTAAGAAGGGATTCCCAAACCTTAGTCCACCTAGCATGTTCCATGGGTGGACTTGCTTGTGCTAAGGAGGGGTACTGTGGGAGACGAGTTCATTTTCTGAATATAAAGCTCTGAGTTTTTCCATAGTGCTGTGGAATAATCCAAACATTTGGCCCTGCAGCATCATGTTTGGTAGACCCAGCTGCCCTGAACTATACTTGCCAGGCCTGCTTACTGTGCACCGTAGGGTTTTTACTGTACCATGATTCCAGGGTAATCATGGGGATGAAGGAGAGGGTAGGGTTTGCCTCCTCTTGGAGGGGAAAGCGAAAGCTGATGGTAATCTCAACCTCCTCTACATGATAGGTGGTTTGTTGTCTATCAGTATTTTGAGGTCACTCAGCTCGAGGACTCTTCTGGGGCTAGCACTAGCTCTAACCATGGTGGTAGCACTAGGCCCTTGACTGCTGTGGTCAAGCCTCCGTCAGTCTATTCCTACTTAACACACTCAAGAATGTAGGGGCTGAATCAATGTTCTACTATACGCTTTAATTTGGCACAAGCCCTAGCAGAGTTGTGGTAGAAGCCTTTGAGTTACAACAGTCTTCAATCTAAATCGACACTTTTAGCAAAACAACTTTCTAGGGCTGAAATAATCCATCACCCCCATGTGCCTAGACTAGGGTTTCTTCACCACCGGAAAAGTGTTTGTGCTCTTGTATTGCTCCTTTGGAATGAATCAGAAAGACAGCTACAAAGTGCCATCTTCCCCAAACCATTTTTTGCTTTTACATCAGAAAAATCAAGGCTTGCCTTCCCTCTTTTTGCTGGAAACTGTTAGTGAGAGACCATTTAAGCCATCTCACCACCCCTTTTTTTAACCTGAAGGGTGCAGCTAAAGTTTCAGCTTTGTGCAAAGATCTTTCTATAGTAAACAGGGAAGATCTGCTAATCCTGAAGTAAAGATCAGCAGAGTTCCTTTAAAGTTATGTGGCTGTACGCTGCAACAGCCCCCCTGCCCCCCATGCGGTTATCCTCTTTTTAAAATAAGCTGCAACACAGCCACAGTAAACTAGTGCATTAAGGCAGCAGTTCTCATAGCATGTCTGCTATGCAGAGCTTTTTAATGCAAGTTAAAGTTTAGATAATAGCAAATATCTAATACTGCTGGACAGACAGTGGACTGTGGTTCTGTTAGTACTTGTGAGATTGCTCTCTCAATGAATTACAGGGCAGAAGCCACCTTGGAACAAGATTACCTGGAACTGAAGTATGGTCATGGAGGGGGGAAAAAAAATAGGGAAAGGGAGACTCATCCACCATCTCATTACCAACCACCTGCAACACCACTCACTGGGCTTCTAGACAATTCATGTGTGTACACTGCAAGTACTGTGCTATACACCTCCCAAGCCCACTTAGTGTGGGATGCATATAGCAGAGTACAAATCTGCATTTAACTCATTGCACTCATGGACTACTAGGTCTCAGATGATCGAGTAGTTCCTTTAAAAACCTGTATGGAGGGAGGAACAGGATGGGCTAGTAGGGTCCCGCGAAGTACAATCTATCCTCCCCTGCCTATAAGAGAATGCAATAAGTGGCTCCCCTTATAAACTGCATTACTAAAATAAAATTTGTATCAGCCTGTCCCTAACCTGAAGAAAGGGAAATAGCAGATGGACTCAGAGCACAGTCCCCACCTCTCTATTACAACGTGGAGCACAACATAACGAAATATCACTGTCCCAAAGTTAAAACAAATATAAAATTGGAGATGACTGTCTAGTTCCTCTTTGAGGAAAGGTCAATTACAACACAACCAGCAGTTTTAACAGCTCTTCTGAATGGAGGAAGAACAGCAACTTTTACAGTATGAAAATAAGCCACAGGTAGCCATTTCAGATTCCACAGGGATCAAGTATAACAGATCTTTCACAGTGCTCAACCATAAGGGATGGTCCAAAAAGCTTCCTCAAAGGCCACCTAGCTCCACTACAGCATTAAGACCTCAAACTCTACAGCCAGCTATTTGCAACCTCCTCATTACAGCTTAGCGTGGACCGGAGAAATGTTCCAATTGCCCAGCCTTGCCACACCAAGATGAAAAATCACATTGTTAAATTTGGTCCAGATTCTGCACAGAGATCTTTCTCAGAGTTCAAAAAGTGCTACATTTTGATGAACGCTCTGTACCAGTCTGGAATATGTTCACAGAAGCAGTGTCTAGCTTCTCCAAGCTTTAGAGACAGTCTGAACTTTCAAATGTAATATTGTACCAGACTCTCTTTATATATTTACACTTCTAACAAAGGATTATCAAAAAAACCCACCATTTAACTATTTCCAGTAGCTGGATTCATTTGGCGATGCCACAGTCCATTATTTATGACATAATTAAATGAAAAGGCAACAGGAGCAATCAGATTTACAAGGAGAATAGGACTAAAGACACTGAATTTGCTAGCTAGCAGCATCATCTAGACAGACATACTTAAGCACAGCAGTTTAATAGGCTTCTGGTAACATGTTATAGTCTAAAATTTCCTTAAGTGTAGGAGCAGTTCTGTACAACTCATTTAATTAAGAATTCTTGGAGAACACACAACACAGCATATTGTAATGTAAGTGGGGAACTGCATGTGCAACTACCAGTGAAAATGTCTCTCTAGTCCCACATTCTACAATGAACAACTAGCCCTGAGCCCTACGCTGAAATTACAGTATCAGGAAGTTAAATAGAACTGGAAGTCTTCCTTCCCCTACTGAATATGGCTCCTCTGGTTTTTATATCTAGGCTCAAGTTTTCTGATGTGTCTAAAGTTAGTCATTTCACAGGATGCTGTTCCAAATATAAAACAAACAGGCTAGTATTTTCTCCAGTGACAAGACCACAGCAGCAGTGGGTGCACATACCCAAATCCCCTCTGTAACAGCAACACTGAAGTGCCAAGCATTGAAAGGTACAAGGTCAGGTCCACACAGATTCCTATTAAACCTAATGGGAGTTACATAGTTAGCTTCCTGGATCTCCAACTGAAAAGTTACTCTTGAAGAGATATTAAATGCAAGTGTGATTATAATGGACCAAGTCTACTTAGCTTCCAATATGCACAGCAAGAGTATAACAGATCCTAGAGGAAGCAAAGCATGTATTTAACACACCAATGATCAATTTAACTTATTTCTGACAAACTAACTCAAGGAATATTTCAAGGCTTGTCTACAGTTTCCAAGTGGGTTAAGCTAAACAGCAACAAGGCATTCTTGTTCCAGAACAAGGGTTGATCCACAGAGTTATTCAGAAACAGCTATTGTGCTTTAAATTTGCAATCTACCTTAATCTGTATTAACTTTCTAGTACACCTCTACCCCCATATAATGCAGTTGTTGGGAGCCAAAAATCCCTACCGCGTTATAGGTGAAACACTGTTATATCAGGGTAGCGGTGGCAGGGCTGCAGCAGTGATTTGGGGAGCCCCAGGCCCTTTAAATTGCCAGCAGAGCCCTGCTGCTGCAGCCCCGGGATAGTGGCGGCAGGGCCCCAGCGGTGATTTAAAGGGCCCAGGGCTCCCCACAGCAGCCGGAGCCCCGGGCCCTTTAAAGCACTGCCTGAGCCCTGCTGCTGCAGCCCTGAGGTAGCAGTGGCAGGGCTCCAGCGGTGATTTAAAGGGCTGCGGGGAGCCCGGGCCCTTTAAATCACTGGCCAAGCCCCGCTGCTGCAACCCCAGGGTAGTGGCTGCAGCAGCTGGAGCCCCGCACCCTTTAAAGCGCTGCTGGAGCCCTGCTGCTACTGCGCTATATGCAAACCCGTGTTATATCTGGTCATGTTATAGCGGGGTAGAGGTGTATAGACAAACCCTCAGTTAAAGGTGATCTGCAAGTTTTTTTTTTAAATATAGAAGGCCTGTCTGGCAAATGCTCCCCAAAATAGAGATAAGGGCACATTAAACAAACGAATGTCCCATTTAAAGGTGAAAGACTGTCATCCAAAAGTTTGGGGCAGTTATCCCTAATCCTGCAGGAGTTAGAAGGCAGATAGTACACGCTTACTTTCCATGTTACAACTTAAGTGTTGTGTACAAATTCAACTCTCTTTACATAGGTGGGTTATTGTAATTTAGTCTGAGAATCACAATATTGCCGTGCAGAAGCAAGTTTAGTTAGGATTAAAGTCTATTTCAGTGTTTAACAAAGAAATCTCATTAAAGCTGAAATCTCACTTTCAAGGGTATCCAAAGGAAGGAACCCACTGAATGGGCTTATATTTGAGCAGCATGCAGTTTTAGCTATCAAGATTTGCTATGTATGGGCACTAACTCACTCCCAAGTTTTGGCCATGAAAGGGCAATTCTTTTTTAAAAGAAAAGCCTGGTTGCCTTAAACTTTTCTAAATTAATCTGAGTCAGAAGGGCAGGAGCAGCAATTTAAAGGAAAATGGGGGGTTTTGCAGTATAAAGTAGCTATTTGGATTTATTTGTCCCCACACCTACGCTACCAGGTTGAGCCCTTCTAGACCAAGGTTTGGTACTGACAGCTTTTAGCAACACTTAAATAAAACAGTGACTGATTAAGTCTAATTTCCAATTCACTGTGACAAAACTAGACTTAAATAACAATGTTGTGAAACAAAACTGAAGTGCCAGGCAATTCCGAGGTAATGTAAGGATTGGGGAAATAATAAACTGGAGTCTCTCCCTTGACTTTGCATTTTCTGGCTTTTTGTTTGTCACAACAGCGCTTAACATTTCTAAAAAATACTGGGTCAGGAAAAATTAAGACATCCTATTTTTACGTGTTAGTATACATTTAGAGTACAAGCTCTGGGCCATATTCTACCCTGTGCATGTATAAATTAGTCAATGGATGTGACATATCCAAGGAGAGAATATGGCCCGTATCATTAATATTAAATATCTTTGACATTTATTTATCAAAATATTGTATGTTATTTTAAAACTTGACAAATCACTTGCCAAACAGTAACAGCAGTTAAAAAGGCAGTCATTCAGTTACACAACAGCAAAAAGCACCCTCAGTGGGCTTGAGGCTTGTATAATCAAGGTTTAAAGTTTTAGAAAATGTTTACCCTCAGCCTAGAGTCTGTCAACTTTTAGCTTACATTGCAGTGAAACAAGTTAAAGCGCTGCAGTGAACTGCAGCTGCATCAGGCAGGGCAGCACAGTATTTTTGTAGTTCACAAATACACAGTATGTAAGATTCTGCTGAGATGTCCTGCAAGTTTGTTTTGCCCATGATTCTTTCTAACATGTCCAAGCTACTTACTTAACTGTGGAAGGTCAAATCAATACTGCTATGAGACCAATCTAGCACAGTGCCAGTAGCCTGTTAGATACAGACAAGTTCACATTAGATTTCATGTCAGCAGTTATGAGCCATATCTCCCATTTTATTAATCCCACAGGATCCAAGGCCTTGCTGCTCCTAACACTTAGATTACTTTTAAGGGTGCATACACATTCTGCTTTTGAAAATACTATCTCCGCACATCTGTCTTTTATAGCTTTGCACTGGAGTGAAGATAGCCAGGGTATAAATTAATGCATTTACTGACATCAACGCTACTCCTCTGGTGCCTTCTTTCCTTCCTAGTGAGCAACTTTTATTAGCTTGGAAGTGCTGCACTTTTGGCTGATGATCAGCTTCCAGTAGTCAATGAAATACTGTCCCAAGGAACCATTATTCTATGTCTAAATCTGACAAGAGTGGCATTTGACAAGGGAAAGGGGAATATGTGACAGCTTAGGATGTTTCCAGGCTTCATATGGTTCACACTTGTAATGGATGAAAATACTAACAGTGGTAAACTCCTTCTGAATTGCCTTTTCCCTTCTAGGTCTAAATCTAGGCCACTCCACATAGGATGGTGAGAGAGAAGAGGGCCTGTTGTCCACACAGCAGTATGTCCCAGGTACAGAAGAATTTGGGATCACATCCATCCTTCATTTTCCCCTCAGGCAAGTTGATGAGGCTTAGAATCAGACGAAGAAGTTGCAAGAGTCATGCCATAGGTGTTAGTCCACAGAAGAACAGTAAGGTCCAGATGTAAGTTTTCATGACAGGAATCTCAGAGTGGAGGGAAACAGTAACCAAGTTTCATTTCCCCATTTTTTTTTTTGAGGCGGGGGGCACAAGTCCAAGGGAGGTTAATCCATCACAGCACAAAAAACAGGATAAGCACCACAAGTAAGATAACAAAGAGAATGATGATTGCACACCACTGCCGTCGATCTGGAAGAAAAAGGAAACATTAGTTTTCTACTTCCATGGGGAGGGGAAGAGGAAGAAAGCTTCCTCCATTGCACTATGGAGGACCTAATTTAAGCCAGAAAGAAAGGAAAGTCTGATGGAAGCCTTTTAAACTAGAGCTACATAAGGAACAATTCAGCCAGACTCTCCTTAGGAGAATCCCAGGAGCCAGATTTTGCCTCAGCAGTATTACCACGACTGGAAGCGAAGGTGCACCAACCAACCGTATGTAACTCAGCACAGCTCCCACCTTTTGAGAACTTTACACCATATATATAACACACGCACGTTGTGCAAAATCTTTAAGAAGCAATATAAAGCATAAGAGCTCCCCTCACCTCCACCTAAGGACTTTTGGGACACTAGAAATTTCGGCAAGAGAACAGCCACCAGTAGGAAGGTGAGACTAGCCTTTAAAGTAACACTCCGTAGCAAAGAATTAGTTAAACCTCCTTTAAAAGGTGTCAAGACTACCTTGATTTCCTCTTCTATTTTCACCTACCTCTGGCCTTAAAAACATCTCGTCCTAACTTCTTTCTTTGTTGGGGGCTACAGCAAGATCCTGAGGGGATCAGGATGGTGACCATACAGTTTGACACTAGAGCTGCAGCTTAATGGAGGGAGAAAGGTGGAGTTTTAGAAGCAGAATTTGTCAAAGCCTTGGAAAGAAGTCTGGAGGTTCTCTAGCCATCATCAGAGCAGGTCCTGGAAAAAGTCTGTGTTATGCAATGCACTTTTAAAGGCTGAAGGAAAGATGGTCACGTCCTCACTGGTGCTCCCTGCAGGTTCTATCTGCATTGGCAAAGCTAGGCCCATACTTCACCACTAGCGCAGTTCCACAAGTGGTGGCAATGGAGGAAGCTGTAGACAGAGCTGTTTGTATCACTCCTCATCTAACCATGCTCACACCATAACTTCCATTATTGCTACAGTTAGCAAAGCTGCACTAATGGAGACCCACAGCTCTCAACTTTTCTAGTGCTGAATCCTTAGTTTAGGATGCAGGTACTAATAGAAACCACAAGCCATCTTTTCTAAAAACATCAGTCTTTCACAACAATTGAAGGAAACTGAAGTTTATTTTTTGATCATTAAACCAGTGTCTGGGGGAGAAAACACTGAAGTGAGTTGTTTGCCAGCTGTCTGTACTTCTAAGTGATGTCACTTGAGCTGAATGTTCACCAGCAGGACTGACCCAAATGCTGCATTAATCCAATGGTTTGATTTCAGATGCGGTTTGTATATGGCAGAAAGCACTTCTCACCACGTGATTCTGTGATGCTTACTGCCTGAAAGGGTACCAGGTGGTGATTTTCAATGGATCCTCAAAGCAGCAGTCAGATAACTGACACTGACAGGCTGATAGTACCTTTCTTCTATCTGACTCATGTTAATATACCCACTGCTTCCAGAGATACATGAAGCAACCATGGAAGAGAAGACAATACATTTAGGTAGAGTATTATAAAGCGCACACACATACTGTTTATAAATGAAAACAACTCTGGGGAGTGACACTTCCTGGAAGTCAGAAGGCAGCCTACACAATCAATCATACTTCCTGTTTTTATTACCCTTGGCATCCTGTCAGCTCTGGGACCCCCTCTCATGGTTCAAGTACTGCCTCCTCCCCCATCCTCCCAGAGGCTATGCCTGCCCAGACACCATCTTTCCTCCTACTGATGGCAAGGAGCTTTTCATCTGACACTGTTCCAGTGTAAAGCTAAGAGTTAAACTAAGCTTGTTCTTGGAGTCTTTATTCTGAACACTGAGGCACAGGGAAAGACCTGGAGCATGAATTGCACAATATGATTAATTTAGAGCACTTCTCATTCATTTCCTGTTGCATTTTAGAGAAACTAACCTGATGTCTTTCAGTTCTCAGGTGAGAATCTCACCAGCTGGATGCATGAGCTCACCATTGGCTTCAGGCATTCAAGACACAGATGAGTGCTGAGGAGGCATTGCTAGATTTGAGGTGCTTTTTGGCAACCAATCCAATAAGATACTAGAAGCCTTCAATAATCTCTCCCTCCTCTCATATGCTCTAGAATTAAGCTATTTGCTTTGGCACCTTTGAGATTTACTATCCACAGCCTTTGGGTAGTGGCAGATGCTAGTGTTCCTATGGCTGGGTGTAGTTTCCACAGTTGGAGTGAAGATTCAGGCTGGGTTTTGTTTCATTCACAAAAAGAACTCCATAAAGCCAAACTCCATGCCAGGAGTACATTGTGGGCAGCTACTGCTTGGACTTTACAGCAAGGAAAAGCTACCTGCTCACATGGGGTTTAACTAAAGTTCTCTAGCTTGTTTCATGTGTAAGCATCCTCCAAGCTTGTAGGAACCCACAGTAAAAGTTGAAAGTGGAATGATGCAAAAACTATTACAATTGTAGTCCCAAGGTACATTCTCTCACCATGCAGGTGAAAAAAAGGCTGAGGAACAGGCTAAAAAAAGGACAGTCCCAGCATGAACTATAAACTGCCAGGCTCTACACTCAAGTAGCGTAAGATTATCTTTCCCTGGCTATTTATACACTGAACTGCTTCCTGTCTTGCCATGCTCTCAAAAACCATACTATTTAAGAGAAACTACTAGACACTAGTCCCAGCTCCAGGAGACAACACAGCACATTCCAGTCCTCAGACCAATGTAGCTTTCATTCCCTGTTTTAGACGTCAGAACCCATTTTCCACCACCACCTACCACTGGTCATGTGGGACACTTTTGCAAGCTTCTTCATAACATTATCGAGACGTGACTGAGTGTTGTCTAACTCATGAGAGAAATCATCCAACATCCTGGGGACAAAGAAGAGGGGAGCTGTGTCAGGTAAACAACCTAAGCAACTTGTACTGATTAGTTAGTGATGTATCTCAAGAACTTCACTACACGCACAAGACTGTCACACACCTACAAAAAATAACCCAATCCCCAGGCAAAGTACAAAAACACATTTTAGGGTCTTATTTGATAGTGTCAAAACAAAAATTTGCTCAACCAGCAGTTTTACTCTGGTGGTAAATAAGAACTCATTTGGACTAATTTTCTAAGGGCTTTCCCTGATGTGTGAAGTCAGTACATAAGCTGGCTCTGGTGATCTCTGCAAGGTGAGCAGTAGATGATAAACATTTGATCCAAAATTAGCAAAACATGTTTAGGCTTAAAACCATTTAAGGTCCAAAATGTCACATTGTTAAAAGCTTTGTCACTTACATGGAGCACTTAATTATGTATCATAAGGGAATGTGATTTGGAATTGCTGTTAAGTATCTACTATTCTGGTTTTAAATGCTGTAGGAAAGTTACTAAAACCTGTCCGGAGCTGTTTCATCACTGTCAAGAATCCATTTTGAGAGAGAGGTACATCCAGGATAAACTTATCACTTATTCTTGAACAGGTAAGGTTTTAAAGCTTCCTTGACCAGTTGCTTTGCTTTTAAAAGGATTTTCTTCTCTCCCTGTCTCCCACTGTTTTCCATTGTTTGTTGTGCCTTCCCATTCCATTTGTTCTATTCTCCCCCCCTCTCTCTTTTTAACAGAGCACAAGCCAACAGGGGATGGATCACTCAATGATTGCCTGTTCTGTTCATTCTCTCTAGGGCACCTGGCATTGGCCACTGTTGGAAAATAGGATACTGGGCTAGATGGACCTTTGGTCTGAACCAGTATGGCCACTCTTATGTTCTTATTGCTTTGCCTTGTTTACTAGTATGTAGTTACCTATGATGTTATCACTATAGTTCTTGAACCACTGTGTTAATTTGTGCTCTGGGAGTGGCCTTGGTAGCACAGAAAGACTCTGCAGAGTTACACAAAAAATGTGTTTAAAGTTTCTCAGTAACAGTTAAACATAGGTATGAACCACTAGTCTTACTGAAAATAAAACTGTGATCCATGTCACTGGAAACTCCAGATATACTATTTGATTAGAGAATACATACTTGGAAAGAAGAAATCTAATTTATATATAAATGTAAGAATGAAAACTGCAGCTGTGAGCTACCCTTTAATTCTTTGTGTGGGCAGAACTTTTTAGCTATGATTGAATAGCATTTGGGATCTCCTCTGTGTCACTAACCAGGCTGACAATATTATTTCAAAGCCCCAGTCAGCCAATGATATACAGCGCTTGTCCTTTCTGGGCACAGGAGCACCAATAGTTACATTTTAGTGTTATCACCAGCCCTTCCCCATGTCTTATTCCTGAGAACTCCTACAGCAGGGGGTTTGTTTCTCAGCACTCACACTGCTTGTTCCTCCAGCTCCCCACCAATGCGCTGGGACATGTTCTTCAGCACCCCAATGCTGCCAGAGACCAGTTCCAATTGCTCATCCTGCTGCTCCACAATCAACTGGTGCCAGAGAGAAGGGAAACAAGCAGTTAAAATCCAACATACAGTTACAACTGGTTCAGAGCCAAATGCTCTGACACATGCCTGTCCAAACTGGCAGGGCAGCAAGCAGAGTTTAGAAATAGGCTTGAACTTCTAGTGACTAGTCTTGTAATTCAGAGGAATGCTTAGTGTTGGTCAATCCTGAAGAATGACTGTCAAAGCAGCATGATTGGGTTCCACATTTGTCCCAGTAATTCCTTATCAAGTGTTCACTTGACAAGTAAAATGGAATTGTTCCCTATCAGCCCTGCAAATTCAATCCGGGCTTTGAATCAAGATGGGTTCTTGCTATCTTGCATATCAGCAGTAGAACAGTTCTGTAGGCTACTGCAGGCCTGATGTCATATTTGTGCAAGCTCATTACCTTTAATGGGTGGAAGAGACTGGAACTTAGTAGCAATTCTGATGATGCATATGATGGAACAGAATCCAGATCGCACTGCAGAGTCAGCATAGCTAAGAGTTAACGTAAGTACAAAACTAGTCACTAAAATGACTGGATATGACAATCAGGAATGGCAAGGTATTTACCAAAGGTGTGTTTTACTGTACTGGGCAACATTAGTTAGTCCCAGTTTAAGGCATTTTCTATTTTAAAAACTTTCATTAAGGCAAATGTTACACTTGAATATGTAACTAAAATTAAGTTGTGGTTACTTAAGGCAAATGTAGGGCTTTACAAATAAATAAAATAGCTGTGATTAATGTAATTATGCCACTGAACACTGGAATATCTGTATACATTTTGATTTGGTATTTTCTCAAGGAAGCTATGTAATACTGAAAACTGAAATGACATGTTGAAAACATTCAATGATATGAAAAAGACAAGAATGCAGAGTGGCAGGCTTGAAGCACTGAGCAATCAGAAGTGATAGAGCTGCAGACTACCAGTCCAGGTCCATTAAGTCATGCAGCATTCTGTAGCAGAAGACCAATTTTGATGTTGTGGATACTCCTGTTTTGAATGGATGTATTCCCAAATTGAAAAGATTTGCTCTATTGCTGCTAAACTTCCTGTACACTTAAGCCAGTATTTACCAGCACCCTGTCCTAAACAAGTTTCTCCTAGGGAATTGCCAACTCTGCTCTGAATACACTAAAGAAACAGTTGTTCAGTAAGACTATACCATCTGACTTTGGTGCACAAACACACTTTAAAGATCTATCTATCAGCTGCCCTTTACAAGGTCAGTACATAGTTGGGATTATTCAATCACTTAAAGATCTGAAAAGTTTGTTTAGAGATACTTTGTGGAGAATGTTACCAATACCTCACTTCATTTCTTCCAAGAACCTATGCTTGTGTGGACAGCTACATATAAACTTAGGCACTGTCCAGACAACTCTTCAAATGAGCTTGCAGCAGTCAAAGTAAGCTACCCTACAATGGTTCCTAGCAGTGCTAATGATTGATTTTCTATTAAAATCATAAATGTATGGTCAAAAGCACAAAGTAGTAGACATTAGCTTATAGAGCTAGCTTATCATTTTATTTTACTTAACTGTAATGGTTACATCACCTTAGAAGTGTACGCTATTACATCCATCTTGATTAGCCTATCTTAAGCAGGCAGAGCCCATAATACTAATGGTTTGTATCCCACACTGGCTTCTCAGCTAATTCAAGGGTCTGGTTCTAATCTGTAATGCAGTAAATCACAGGGCTCAGATAAGGTGATGAACACAGTACAAATACTTAAGGGGGTGGGGCCTCATTAACTCAAAGAACATTTCAGTTCAGTGGCACCTGCTCTCAGGGGAGAAGCTGAAATTGTCCATACCCATGTGTGAATTCTCAGCATCAATAGCCAGTCTCAGTGGAGAGTCTCTGACATTAAGTCTTCTTACTACAGGTGATCAGAATGAACCTAAGCCAATCTGTCTTTAGGGGAAAATGGAAAATTCATCTCCCCTCTCCCTCCTCCTCCTCCTCCTCCCCTCCCACACACAAAAAGTCCTAGTGCAATAGAAGCTAAAAGCACACATTAAAAGACAAGAGGCTTCATTACAGATCAGTTTAATACAAGTCAGCATTATAATTTTGCACACAAATTTTACAGCGAAGGGTCCAGTTGGGGTGGAATAAATGCATCTGTTTTTTCTTTGAGATGAAGAAAAGTCAGTGCAGCAATATCAAGAGGAGTATTTAATGCATCAGCCCTAAATGAACTTTTATTCAAGATAATTGTAAAAGCAGAATCATTTTTTTGAACTGGAATGGAGGAATCTGGCAGAATCAGGTATTCTACCCACCCCCTTATGTTTCTATGCTTCACAAAGGATTTCATCAGCATGTGGCAGCTTCCAGATGGGATACATCTTTTAGTTGCCTTCTACACAAGCCTATACAGCCAAGGCCTAAACTTTAAGGTTTGTGTGCCAAAACTTACACACCAAAACCACCTTAAGCACAACAGTCAATATTTAGGTACCTACAACAGGTATGTAGGCAACCAACATTGAAAACAAATGGTCTCTCATTGTATTGAGCACAGAAGATGGCTCAGGGCTTAATGTGTGCTGGATGTTTGAAGACTTTAGGCTATTACTGCCAGTACCACCATCTTCTTACACAGCCTTTAGCAAGGGATCCACGTGCACTATCATGCAGGAAATACTATACCTGCTGCTGAGCTTGTTGCTCCTCAATGAAGTGTGAATTGGCTAACTGTAGCTCTCGATCCAAACCGCCATATTTATCTGATCCAGAGCTCCAACTCTGACCTCCACTTTCTCCCAGCAGTGCCTGTATACATACACACACAGGAGAATTTAATCAGTAAGACACTCCAATATATGGTCATGTCACCTCACCTAAACCCAAATTCCAAATGGAAGCAGGAAAGACAATTGAGTAGTACCCCATGTTACCCAAAACAGAGTATATACAACAAGTCACTTTCGTTCCATCTCTATTCCTATTCCAGCAGCAGATTGCTGTAGTTGCTGGCCCTTAAACAGGAGAATGGATGGAATGGTGGGGTCACACAGTTCTGTGACTGCTGCAATTGGGCAGCTGGAGAGAAGGAACAAATATGAAGAAAAGTGCACTGAGAGCAGCTGGACCCACTTGGTCAGGAGAGAAAAGAGGACCAGGCACTGAAAGAAGGTTAACAGGTGGCAGATAATGTGTGAGCCTGGAACAGAAGGTCAGGGAAGGGGAAAAACAGAAGACAAACAGTAAGCCAACAGAGAATAAACACTGTCCCCAAAACGGTTGAGTACATTGCTGGTTCTCTCCAGTGACTAAGAAATTAGTTCTGGCTAGGACTGCCAGGTTCAGGGGTGGCAATCCTAGTGTTATTTAACATGGTATGAGAGTTAAGTGAACTTGCAACCTTATACCTATATTCCAGATTGTCAAATAACTTTTTCTAATAAGGCAACATTCAAGAGAACTCACTTACAGCATGATGCTAATATCTCAGTGGTGACCTGCTACTGGTCACTGCTGTCATAACTTACGTAGCAAGTTTTATGGAGGACCAAAAAGCCCTTTACTTACAGGCATGTGCTTTGACCACATCCTTTACACCAACTCTTTCCTGATTCTTCTTAGAATGAGACTTTGCTATGTTTACGTAGTCAAATACATATTGCTAAACATAGGATTAGAAGCCATGAATGCTAGAATTACAGTCCTAGATCAGAGACTCACAACCTCTCCGGCTTCAGATTCCTCCTCTGAGAAATGGGGATATTTTTCTCCCTCCTAGGAGCAATGCAAGACTGGATGGCGTATAAGCAGTTTGAGGCAAAAACCACTTAGTAACTTATTACCTTGTGTGTGAAAGGTTTGGAAAGCAACCAGAGCAAACTGTGCCCGCAAGAATAAGTGTTTTCACTGATTACTAGCCACAAAAAGATGACAGGCTGCAAAATGGACGCTTTTCTAGTTTTAAGATAATTTGTTTTTTGTAAACAAAGCTTCTAGTGGAAACAGGATAACAAGATGGATGCTGGCAGTCAGGTGTTTAAACTGGCATTTATTTTGTTTAATACCAATGTACTCTACCTTAAGGTACATGAGCCCCTTATCCAAGTCAGTGTACTTTCATCTAACATGTAGCTTAAGTCAGCAGCTACTATACTTGAACTATAAGGAGTTATCAACCATCTCGAAGGATTCTTGTGTCCACTTTAGCCAGCAGTCTGCTATTAGTTCTCACCTTCCTGTTTTTTCTTTCAGACAGTGCCTGCACAGATGAATTTGACATCTGATCCTTCATTTCCTGTTTATTCAAGAAAAAGATATGATCAAATTTTAAATTATTGCCAATTTGCTAAAATAATGGCTTAATTAAACATACATAGCAAGTTTTATGGAGGACCAAAAACCCCTTTACTTACAGGCATGTGCTTTAAAAAATCCTGGAAGACTAAAGTAACATTACAATTCACAGTTGCCCTAATGCTAAGGAAAATTTTAATGAAGCCTAGAAACCCTTGGGGCAGATTATTTTGAAAAGGTTAGTGATTTACTACTGGTTTTGCTCCTCCCCATTCTCCACTGCTGTAACAATGCTTGATTTGTGTAGCTGATTGAAAAAAATATTCTCTCTTCAGTGGTGTGTATGAAGGACTGTGTTCTAGCTGTTGGAAGTTAGATCTCCTGCATTTCCTCCCCCCTCCCCCCAAGTGCCACTTTGGACAAGCCACTTTTTGTGCTTGAGTTTCTCCTCTATAAAATGGGTATCATTCTTTCTTAAGTCACTATACAAGTACATGGAAGTCGTCTTTAACCAATGAGCACTTTGAGCTCCTTAGATGAAAGCCACTATGATAGCAGATGACTTTGAAGTCTAGAAGATACATTTGGAACAGTCTATACTAAAAGTGAGACCCCCCTGCTACCACAAATATATAAAAGTGAAGTAGTGGCCAAATATGATAACTAAAGTGGATGATAATCTCAAGACTGGCACAAATGTCCGATATCACCAGAATACCTATTGCATTCTTGCTCCAGACAGCGACTGATAAAAGCCACATAAGATATCCCAAATATACTGGGACCTCCCCCAAAGAATTACTTTTCACAAGGGAGCATTCTAGTAAATCTGTTAGAAATGCTAACTAAAGCTGTAGAGTCAACTATGTAAATTAAAATGCCTAAGAACTAAAAATAAAAAGCATTGCTCAAAAATAAGACCATGCTAGTGATTTATGTTCAGAGGTGTTCTTGAGCTGGGTTATTTTCACATTAGTCAGACTGCAGCCTGGACAAGAGGGGACAGTGTGAATTTATCTGATTTACTCAAGATAAAAAAAACCAGAATATAAAGGCAGCCACATAAGCATGGATCCATTACCTTTGACAGTTTCAGGATTAGTTCCCTAGAAAGCAGGCTTCTACTTCAGGAAGAATTGTACTTAGATAACAATACTGCAAACAGGGTAAGAACTCAGTTCCCAGTAAGAACACAATTTGGTGGCTTGCTATGAGTATCAACTAAGAATATTGTCAGAACCAGCAGAAATTAAGGTTTGTATTAAAATATTAAACAATAGGGGAAGAAAATCTTAAATCCAATTGGGAGATAATTTCTTAACTAGTATTTACTTATCAGATGTTAACACTCTCTCAAACACTGATGTTTCCCCTCTTCTTCAATTATCTTCTGGTTGTTATAAATCCCTCCCAACCACATATGAATCTCTCCTACTCGTTCAGGCCCAACTAAACCCAGCTCACCTTTTCTCCATACTTATAGTAGTAACTGCTGCTCCCATTATAGTTAAGACTACATTTCCATTCTAACTTTGTTTTCAAAGTTACAGTAACTCCTCACTTAAAGTCATCTTGGTTAACATTGTTTCATTGCTGATCAATTAGAGAACGTTTGTTTAAAGTTGCGCAATGCTTCCTTATAATGTTGTCTGGCAGCCGCCTGCTTTGTCCACTGCTTGCGGAAAGAGGAGCCTGTTGGAGCTAGCTGGTGGGGGCTTGGAACCAGGGTGGACTGGCAGCACCCCTAAGTTCCCATGTGGCAGTCCCCCAGCAGGCTATCAATTGCTAGGCTGCTGAGCTGTCCCTCCCCTCATTGCCATGTGCTGTTCCTGCCCTCTGCTTTGGAGCTGCTCCTGGGAGCCTTCTGCATACTGTGCAAGGGGTGTTGGAGGGTGTGCTAATGTCAGGGTGTCCCCCCCTCTACCTCATCTCTGTGGGAGGGACATCTGACAGGGCTCAGGACAGAGGGAGCTTGCTGGCAGCAGCTGCTGTCTCAACTTGCTGACCTACTTAAAAGGCAGTGTATGTAGAGTGGGGTCAACATATGTCTCTCTCTCACACACACCCCCCATGCTGTCTCCCCTCCCTCCATTCGAGCTGCCTTGTAGAATGCGAGGCTACATTAACAACATGTTAACCCGTGAGGGCTCAGCCGAGTTCATCATTTAGCAGCAAGGCATTCCCTGGTAAATATCCCACCCTCTGACTTCACTATCTCAACCAAGCTTCACAATCATCATTGCCGTGTACAGTATTGTTTAAAACTTATACTGTGTGTGTATGTATGTATATATAGTCTTGTCTGGTGAAAATGTTTTCCCTGGAACACCCCTCCCCCCTCCGTTTACATTAATTCTTATGGGGAAACTGGATTCACTTAACATCATTTCACTTAAAGTAGCATTTTTCAGGAACATAACTACAACGTTAAGCGAGGAGTTACTGTATTTAAAGCTTTGTGAAAGTGATCTTTTAGGTCAAAATTTTCTAGATGCGTCTGCCCAAAGGTGAGCTTTTTAAAATCCAAGCAAGAACTAAGCCATTGGTGAATAAAACCCCACAATTCTCCTATAATAAACTAAACACTAGTAACCTTTAACAGCTATAATACCAGAACAGCTGAGGGTAGGAAATTGATGCCTGGTATGTAAATAGCATGACATGCCTTTAAACGGTTCAGTGAAAGTTGATTTTGATTTGAATCTTTGAAAGTTTGCACTTCAAATATGCACAGCACAATTAAAACAGCATTCAAAGCTAGACTCATTTCCTCTCCGCCTCTTGCTGTAGTACAGGCAGTTATGTTGATTCTTCATTTCCAGCTGCTTCTATAGGCTCCAGATTGTTCATCCCAAAGAGGAACCTGGACACTTGTAGAAGCAGCTGGAAGCGAGGAGAGCCAGTAGTAGAATCCAACCAGCTCTTTGCAGATTGCAAGCAAGTGCTTCACTGACCAAGGCTTGGGAACCCTTATCAGACAGATTATGCTGAAAATGAGGGTGTTGAGAAATCAGGTAACAGTTTGATATTAGACTGACACTGGAAACTAATTTCCAGTACTTTGTAGTGGCCATGGGCTTTTAAACACTATCACTGAAAATCCCCTCCACAAACAATGAGCAGCCAAGCTCCTCACCCTGACCACCTGCCGTGTACTTGTGATGAAGGCTTTTCTTACACCCAGCTCTGTTGCATCAAGGTTGAATTTCCGAGGATTTGCTTCAACAATGCGTAAATAAGTCAAGGAAATAATTTAACTGGTATTCAGCATTTATGAAGATTGAGATATCCTGGCTGCCCGGAAAGGGCTCCCCAACTCCTATAATTAATAAGTGTAATTGGACCTTTCCAAAACTTTGGTTTGTAAAGTACTAGATAGATTATGTTCCTATCACAACCACTTAAAGAAAAAAGCGTGGTAGGAATGCATTCTACAGGACATGTATGAGCATGCAGAGTCTCCTTCTCCTGCTTGAATATTTGAGTTCTCTGATCTGTACTGTGTAGCGCTTTCAGAAGTTTGAACTTAAAATGAAGGAGAAAGACTAGCATCCTTCCAAAATCATCTAATATAAGCTTAATTGCATGAAATAAATTTCTCCAACAGAAGGTGCTTTAGTGAACAGAACATTTCATTTTAAACTGCATCTTATTGGGGAGGAAAACATAAGGAACACTTTTGCCTGGAAGTACTTTTTGTTTGAAATTTGAGATATAACTGACTGTTGTCTAAACTAAACTGTACATAGTGCAATTTAATGCAAACAGTAACTCCAATGAGAAATTTATATAGAGTGTGATGCATATTTAAGACTGAACTACTCCTTAAGAGCCATAATGATCTCTTGGCTAGCTGTTATGTAGGTTCATATCTGATTTATCCAAAGGACTGCAGCAGCCCTATAGAAAGGATATTAATAGTTTCATCCAAGTCTTCCAGGTCCCACTCAATGCTCCGCAGGTTATTCCTGAGCTCATTGGTGGTCCAGTCAACTTCTTCTCTTGTAGCTGTGGAGGGATCTTGCAGGAGCTCCGTCCATCTCTGGAACAGCCCCTGTGCAGTGTTCACTGCTTTTTGTACCTCCCTGCAGTTGAGAAGAGGAGAAGGTAAATGATGATTAGCATGTATTCTCTGTATTGACAAGACTAAGGGCTTGGCCAGATGGAGAAATTGACTAATCTGTTAGTTATTCTAGTCTTTTCTCTAGGTAGATAAACCCTGAGCAGGAAACGGTTGTCACTAATTTTCATTGTAAACCTGTTTACATCAATAATCCCCAGAACTTCTTCCTCCAAACCCTCCTTTCTTTTGAAAATGAAAGATTCTTCACATACAGTGGATGCGAAACAGTCAACATCTTGTCTCCTCCCATAGTGTGGTAGAAATTAGCACATTATGAAATTGTCACAGCAATCCCAATTATTGAAAGGACCCAAGCCTTCAGCCAATTCTGCCATACAACAGAATCTTCACACAATTTCCCTAGTAGTTATATTGGTATGTCAATACTCTTCTTTGGATGGAGGAACCAGCCTACGCTTTGCATTTCTATTGCATCTTTCATCTCAGGACTGAGAAGTACCTAGCTAACACTGTAGTATCAAGTGCACATTATGTTCTCCCCTATGACAATAGTTTCACTTCACAACAAAGGCAATAAGAATTGCAGAAATTGTCCCCCTAGCGTTTTTGCATGGATTGTATTCAGTGTGGCCCTGGTGATTTTAATATTAGCATTCAGATATGGTAGTTTACTAAACTGAACTGCCTTCGCTGTTGCCGCAAGCTCCATGGAAAAGTGCATTCAATTTATATCATGGAAATGCATGCTTTGCTGATGGCACTGTGACTATCACTTAACAAGTAGCAAATATCTACCAGCAAATACTGCTAGCCTTATTCCTGTGGAATATCCGTTCAAATTAATGGGACTCAGGACATGACAAGCATGACCAGTCGTAAAAGCAAACTATGGTGGGCAAACTACGGCCCGCGTCCTGCTCATCAGACCTTTTAATCCGTCTCTCAAGCTCCCGCTGGGGAGTGGGGTCAGAGGCTTGCCCCCCTCCACGCATGTCATGGCTCTGAGTGGTTCCTGGAAGTAGCAACATGTTCCCCCTCTGGCTCCTACACGTAGGAGCAGCCAGGAGGCTCCGCACACTGCCCCAGCCCCAAGAGCCAGCTCTGCAGCTCCCATTGGCCAGGAACTGCAGAGCCATCAGCACCGTGCCTCTGTGTAGGCGCTGGAGGGGGGACATGCTGCTGCTTCTGGGAACTACTTGAGATAAGCACTGCCTGGCGCTTGCACCCCTGACCTCCTCCCATGCCCCAACCCCCGTCCCAGCCAGGAGCCCCCTCCCATACTCCAAACCTCTCTGCTCCACCCCCAGCCTGCAGCCCCCTCCTGCACCCCAACCCCCACTTTCGTGAGCATTCAAGGCCTGTCATACAATTTCCATACCCAGATGTGGCCCTCAGGCTAAAAAGTTTGCCCACCCCTCCGTAAAAGGCACATACCTTTTTCTCCTCCCCTTATTTGTCACCTATCAAATGGCCTAGCATATTTTGGGGCACTAAACATAATAACTTTGACTAAGGATACAGTACAACTTATTTGCTTTCCTCAGTCACAAGTAAACTTTGTTAATGGAAGTTTGGATTTTTTTATTTTGTACCCAAACATATTTGGAAAGTACCAAGAAGTGGAAATTTCAAGTAAGGTTGGATGTTCATAGATGAGAAGAGTTACACATAAAAGAAAAAACTACTTAAGTATGATGAGCTTAAAGGCTATCCTCAGCACTAAATCTGAAGAGGACAAAAGCAGAATTAGTGTCATCTGAGGGGACAGCATGAGAGAAGCTACATCTCCTCCTTTCACACAGCATGAGCAAGTCTCCACACTCCTAGACAAACTCTGTAAAGTTTTGCCTGGATATATCCCAGTTCCCAACCCAGAGCATTTTGTTTTCTCTCCCATAACACCATTTCATCCTTGAAGCAAGTTTCACTTTCACCCTCCACGTTGGTGAACTCTTACCCTCTCCCCACCTCTTACCATGTTCACAACTGCTTTTTCCTTCCTCTGCTTCCCTGTGTCTCTCTCAACCATCCCTGAACTCTGTTCAGCTTGTTATGATTTCATTCAGACTTGAAATTAAGATAAAATTTTCCAGTGCAAGTTTTCAGTTTATTTAACCCCTTCAAGCCCAAACTCTTTGCAACCACATACAAGTCATGCCACATCAATGGCTCTTCGGGCAATATTGTCTATGCCAGCAGCTCTCCCTAAATATTTATCTCCCTCTTTCCAATTTTTTGTACATTATCCCCAATTTGAGATCTTTGGCTCACTGGCTTCATGAATGCTGAGGGCCACAGACCCACAAGACTAGCATCATATTAATTGGATCCCTCCAACATCTCCTGAACTCAAAGAGCCTGTTCCTTCCATCTGCCTACTTGTCTCCTTAGGATAGAACAGTGACTCTCAACTTTTCCAGACTACTGTAATCCTTTCAGGAGTCTAATTTGTCTTGTGTACCTCAAGTTTCACCTCACTTGAAAATTATTTACTTACAAAAATCAGACACAAAAACACAAGTGTCACAGCACACTACTACTGAAAAATTCTTGTTTTCTCATTATCATAATTATAAAAAATCAATTTGAATATAAATATTATACTTACATTTCAATGTACAGTATATACAGAAGTATCACCAAGTCATATGAAATTTTAGTTTGTACTGATTTTATTCATGATTTTTATGTAGCCTGTTGTAAAACTAGGCAAATATCTAGATGAACTGATGTACCTCTGGAAGACCTCTGTGCACCCCCAGAGGTATGCATACCTCTATACCACTGGGATAGAGGATTTTTTTCCCCCAACTCATCTGTCTCCACTCATCTCAAGCAAAATATTCTCTCTATGCAAGGCCAGCCATAGGTACAATAAATGCATGCAAACCCTTCAATGCCACACTTGTGGGAACACTAAATACCCACAATGAACTGGCAACTCATGAGCCAGTCCCCTCTCTCTCAGCAGTAGACTGGGTTCCAAAATTTGTAAAGCTGTTTTCCCCTCAAAATGCCTGCCTAGGTTCACAGGATTGTAGAGTTTTGCTGCTCTAACTAGAGCTAGGCCAACTCAAATGGTCACACCCAAATAATGATCACCTGAGTTAACTCTGCAATGAAGAAATACTCTTCTCCCTCCCCGCCATCTCATTCTCTAACCACTATTGTTTGTGTATGTAGGAGATTTTTTTTTTACCCTGAGTTTAACTGATTGCCTATTAACTCAAGGTAGGTAACAGGTTTATAAAGGCTAGTCTGGACAGTCCCCACACATTTACTCTAAGTTAAATGTTTCTGCTATACTCTATGGCTCAGCCTAGACTGAAAGATATCACAAACACTTGTCTCCTGGAAAAAATATTTGTGAAATGTAGACTAGCTTTCACAAACATTAGCTATCCCCATTTTAACTGGCAATTTTACTCAAGTACATACAACCCCTAGTGGACTATGGCATAGTCCATTGTACTTCAATGGGACCAGATCAAGTGCTGGAAATGTGATCACCCATCCCACACGCACCCTTGGAGCAGAGCATGAGGCAGGTGGAGCCAGAAGCACTTACAAGGAAGTTTGTTGACTGAGTAGCGGGAGATTCCATGGGATTGGGGGGAAAAAAAGGGGAATTCCTCTGTCCCAGAGATTCTCACATCATAAAACCTATAACAACCCCCCCTTTCCATTCACCTCCACTGATCTCCATCTTCTCTACTAACCTGCCACTAGCCTCCCCACACCACCTTTGCCAGTTACCCCACCTCGCCCCCATTTACCCTGCCCCTCACCTCCACTCACACCTCCACATTAACTCTACCCCTGTCAGTTACCCTCAACCCCCCTCACTCCGTCCCCACTTCCACTCACCCCCTTCACTCTGCCCCCCACCTCCTCATTAACCCAGACCCCCTCCTCCACTCACCCCCACGCCCTCATTAACTCTGCCCCCGCCAGTTACCCTCACCCCCTCATTAACACTGCCCCCCACCTCACCATTTACCCTGCCCCTCCCCCACTCACCCTTTCACCACAAAGAAGGGGTCCTCCATGGACATGGCCAGCTGCACTAGCGCCGCCCGGGCCCCTCCCTGCAGCCCGGGGGGGGCGCCTCGGTGTCCCTGCTGCGACGGCGCAAGTTCCGGCCTCCCTCTCCCGCCCCACCAGGCGCCCCGTGTGAAACGATCAGAAGAACGAGACGAGCCCAGAGAGCCCCAATCTCCTCCCCCGCCGGGGGGCCCGCCCACTCCCCGTCACGTGACGGAGGGTAGCGCCTAGGTGGCCTTGTCGCCGTTTCCGCGAGGAGGGGCCTCCGCTGTCACGTGACAGGCGAGAGCGTTCTCCAGTGGGAAAGGGGCGTGAGGGGCGGTGCTCTGTCACGTGACACAGGAGAGCGCATCGCCTCCCCCCGAGAGTGGGGTAGGTGCGTGACGCGAGGCGTGCGTACCCCGCCCTGTACTGGGGGGGTGGGGCTGCCGCCTCGCGCCCTCAGGCTGAGGGGAGGCGAAAGTGGCTTTCGAGGCCCCGTCCCCAGGGCGATGAGGGCTAAGCCCTCAGCTCCTGGAGTCCCCTGCTGAGGGCAGAGGTGCCGCTTCCCAGCCCCCAGTTATAGCTGGCAACAAGGCCTGAGTCTGCAGAGAGCCTGGTGCGGTAGCTGAGAGAGGTGACCACCCCTGTGCATCTGAATGGTGTGGTGACTCCATGCCCCACTGCTGCGGGGGGTGTCCTGTAAACACCCTGTTTGGGGGCTTTGTGTGCCAGGAGACAAGTGCAACAGGCCCCAGGCCACCCATGGGCCAGTTTGAAGTTAGAGAGGCTTATTGGGGGGTGGTTTGTCCCCTGGCCAGTACTGAGGCAAAACCGAGCATGGTTTTGTCTAGTAACATGCACAGAAGGCACCATTTTAAAGAATGTGCCAGTGCCACCGATATGACCTTGTGTGCACTGTGCATCTCAGTTCATACCGGTGGGAGCAGAGTGATTTGCTCTTCAAAATGGCATAGTCTGTGAGGCATGAGCTTGCACACACATCACGCTGGCAGGGTGTTCCTGGAGGTACCAGAATGTCCAGTATTCTGGGGATCCTTCAGTGCCCACTCTATGCACCCACCTAAGATACTTCCTGGCCTTTGGATTTCTAGGGAACCCCTGCTCCCCTTGAGGAGGGGAATCTGCTACCACTCTTGAGGTTACAGAAGGGGGACTCATCTCACTGCTTTTGCCTCAGTGGGAAGATAGTACCCCTGCCACCACAACTCCAATCGGAAGGTGGGACCACAGTATGGGAGAACCATGTTATGGTGTCTAGGGCCTTAATCCGGCTCTATCCACCCTATTTGTTTCCTTCCTTACAGGTAGAGGTGGCAGCAATCCCTAGATTTAAAACTGCATATTATTTTCCATTATAACACTCTATTTTCAGCAACAAAGAGTCCTGTGGCACCTTATAGACTAGGAGAAGTATTTGGAGCATAAGCTTTCTCCAGTATGCTCCAATACTTCTCTTAGTCTATAAGGTGCCACAGGACTCTTCGTCGCTTTTTACAGATCCAAACTAACACGGCTACTCCCTCTGACACTCTGTTTTCAGTTGGTTAAACTTTGCGAAACTTTAACCATCTGGGTTGAGATTTTCCATGCCAGATGTCTGCCTCAGGCTGAATTTTGTTGGGAGTTTTAGCAAAAACAGTATAGCCATTTCCAAGAATGAGGTTGTTTTGACAATGTTTAAAAACAAAAACAAAAACAAAAAAACCCTTACAGCCATATATTTAAGAAGTTCTAGTGCCTTCCTGGTTTGGAGTAAGGACTTGAAATGGGTGAAGAAAGAGCTCTGGGTTCAGGGAGATTTCTTTCACTGTCCCTGTGAAAATCCACCCAAATTTGACCAGTTATAAATGTTTGAAAACGGCCAATAGCACATGGCTCGATAATGGTTAAGAGATGAAAATCTCCTTATATTCCAGCCCCACTGTGTTCTCTAGGCAAATATCCCAACAGTACTGCATTGAATAAGTACATCCTGTGTTGGGCTGGCTCAGCTTCTTTGCCCTGTCTCACTGCATTCCCAACTGGTTTTCTACAGAACAGTTTGCCTGCACTTTTGGAACCCTGCTCCTCAACTCCTCTCTCAGGAGCAAAGACAGGCCTGGGCCAAAAGGACGAAAGCTGCCCGAGAACCAGAAAGGGTTTTGTTTTTAGTTTTGGGGTGGGGTGGGGCAGGCAAGAGAGGAAGTTCTGAGCTGACATGTTAATTCCAAAACAGGAAGGGGAAGAGTGAGTGGAGCTGGATTTGCTGGGCTCTTTCTGCTTACCCTTACCTCCTTGTGAAAAAATGGTTCCACTCGATGGCCATTCCTACTTTAAATCCTTCTTGGCTCCTGCACAGCTTCTCTCACAGGTCTCTGCTCCTTGGACAAGAGTGAGGTAGAGGAGCAAGAGCCCCAGAGCTGCTGGGAGTTCCTGGGCCCTAGGAGGACAATAGAGAAGCAGTAGCAAGGTAGAGAGGGCACAGCTGGCACTAACTGGACAGGAAGGGTGCCCCTGAGAGGGGACGGGCATGTACCTGTGTATGGATATATACGTGAGCTGCATTCATTAAATTTGGGGAGATCATAAATGGGGATCACCACCACACCCGTCCCCATTACCAAAATGTGCAACTTCTGTGTTGTGCCATAAATGGCAGATAACATTGTTTTTAAGGATGCTTCCTCACTGTGTGAACTAAACAAACTAATTTTGCAATCCGTATCATTTTAATCATGTGGTTTATTTAATTCAAACAGTGAGGAACCATCTTAAAGACATTTTATATTTTTAAAACATAGATTATGTTTTTGTGGTGCAACATACAATTACATAGGAATTACACCCTTTTGGTCATTTGTTACACTATTCAATGGATTCACGTCAGCTGTACTGAACTTGCTCTGTCCAGGGCTCTCAGCTGTTGCAAGGCATTGTGGGGAAGAATTTAAACACAGAAGTCACCTGTTAAGAAGAAAGTTGCCTGAAGTAATGTAGTCCAATGTAACATTGATAAATATACTCATATTAGTCTTTTGTTCCTACCAATTTGCTGTGAACCAGCCAGTTAGGTCCAATTATGCCATTGCATTCAAACCTTTGACCTGAAAAATATATAGTATATATTAATTGCCAAATGCCACATTCATTTTTAAAAACATCCTTATTTTCAGAATGTTAAACAGAATTTTTAACAGTTCAGTTGAGAGCCTTAAAATGTACACACTCAGTATTTTGATGTTAAACACTATCAAAATGGTGAACCAGTATCTATCAAAAGGTTACACTTTCTCTTCAAGCAACACTAGTCACTTATTTGTAATATAGTGAATATAGTGTTTAATTCTTTACCTTCTGCTCAACCCTATTAAATATAAGCAAAAAGAACGAGGAGTACTTGTGGCACCTTAGAGACTAACACATTTATTTGAGTATAAGCTTTCGTGGGCTAAAACCCACTTCATCGGATGCATGCAATGGAAAATACAGTAGGAAGATAGAACACAGAGGACATGAAAAAATGGGTGTTGCCATACTAACTATAGCGAGAGTAATCAGTTAGGGCGGCCTATTATCAGCAGGAGAAAAAAAAACTTTTGTAGTGATAATCAGGTTGGCCATTTCCAACAGTTGACAAGAAGGTGTGAGTAAAAATAGGGGGGGGAAATAGCATAGGGAAATAGGTTTTACTTTACAGGAGGCACTGGGAGGGAGAGGGAGGAGCAGGGATGGAGCGCTGTGACGTTCCCCTCTGGTGTTCTGGACCGGTGATCTGTTAGGTCACTCCAATCCTTGACTCTGGGAGCCAGACTTACCCTGCTCTGCTGTGAGAACTCCCACTCCTGGGCTGTTCACGCACAGCCTCTAGCATGTAAGCTGCTCCTTGGATTGTGCAACTGAATGACATTAGCCAATATCTCCGGTCCCAGACACAACCCTAGGAACCTTCATCTTGCAGTGTTCAGTTATGCCCACTGGACGCTGCAAGCTTATATGAGTTCATCAATTTAACAAAGAAATTGATATGTACCAGGCTTGTTATCCCAAGGGGAGTCTCTGACATGCTTCAAACCAAACACACTGCTTCAGGTAGAATAAACAAACAGATTTATTAACTACAAAGATAGATTTTTAAGTGATTATAAGTCAAAGCATAACAAGTCAGATTAGGTCAAATGAAATAAAAGCAAAATGCATTCTAAACTGATCTTAACATTTTCAGTGCACTTACAAACTTAGATGCTTCTCTCCACAGGCTGGCTGGTTGCTGTTCAGCCAGGCTCTCCCCTTTGATCAGCACTTCAATTGCTTGGTGTGGTGTCTGTAGATCACGGGTTCTCAAAGTGGGGGTCGGGACCCCTTGGGGTCACGAGGTTATTACATGGGGGGGGGTTCGTGAGCTGTCAGCCTCCACTCCAAATCCTGCTTTTCCTCTAGCATTTATAATGGTGTTAAATATATAAAAAGGTGTTTTTAATTTATAAGGGGGGTTTCACTCAGAGGCTTGCTATGTGAAAGGGGTCACCACTAAAAAAGTTTGAGAGCCACTGCTGTAGATGTAGATAGAAGAGAGAGAGAGAGAGTGTGGCAAATCTCTTTCCCTTTTATCATGTTCTTTCTTCCCTCTTGGCTTTGCTCCTCCCCCCGCCTTCAGAATCTGGTGAGCATTACCTCATCGCAGTCCCAAACTGACCAAAGAGAAGGGGAGTAACTCACTTGAGAGTCCAACAGATCCTTTTGTTGCTGTCTAGGCCAGCATCCTTTGTTCCTGTGAGGCTGGGCTACGTTTGTCCCATACATGCCCTGATGAGGTGTGAACTGCCTCTCTGCTCTTGGAGGGTTTTTGCCTGGGCTTATTTTAAATCATGAAGACACATTTTCAGCCTCATAACCATATACATGAAATTATAACCTGTGACATTACTATAACAACAATTACTATAACATCACTAAAACAACCATGCTCAGTGCATCATGAGCCTTCCGAAGACACCCAATGTGACACACTTTGCATTGGATACTACACAATCATTTTACAAGGATGAACATGGCGGTGTTGGGTGTTCCCCCCCGAGGTACAGAGCGACACAGGCACACTCGGGGAAGGGGGGTGGAAAGAGACGAGGAAGAGGAGTGTTACAGGTGGAGCGGGGGCGGGAAGAGGTGGGGTGGGGCTGGGGCCTTGGGGGAAGGGGTGAAGTGGGGACAGGGCTTGGGGCTGAACGGGGGCCTTGAGGGTCTGTGAAAAATTTTAAATCAAAATGGGGGTCCTTGGGTTGCTAAAGTTTGAAAACCACTGATTTAGAGGTACAGAGTGCCACAATAACTTTCACCTTTTCTAACACTGCTATGATCCTGTATAAGATAAAAGTAATGCTGATGCTAGTAAAAGTTGGCCAGGTCTTAGAATACCTGATAAGATTATGTGGTGGGCCTGTAATTTCTCAGCAGCTACGTTGAAAGTAAGAAGGTATCAGAAACAGGAGATACATTTTCTATATTTGCTATTATTTCTTTCTCCCTTTGTGGTTTTTATCTTGGTCTTAAAGGGAACAAATTCTGATTTCATCAGTAACTCAAAACCATTCAAACTGATTTTGCCCTCTTTTCCCCAAAATGGACAGCTAACCCTTCTTCCTTAATACTGGCTAAACAGTGTCAAACTGAGGATTGTCTCTAGAGAAGATTGCACAACTAAAGGAAAGGCAATAAGAGAACTAAGTTAAATGAGATTTACTAATTTCAAATGCTGTAACTGTGTTTCATTTCCTCTTTTGTGTGTGTGTTTTAGTAAAAGATTTTAAAGGTTTTCAATGGTGGGAATAAGCCAGCGATAACTTGACACTAAACCCTACACAATAATTAATTTTTCAATGTTATAACAGTCAACTAGGGTTTTAATTGCACCTCATCCCTTGTAGGCCCTGAAACATCTCAGAACTGACTTCTCTGATCCTCCAGTTGCAGAAGACAGTCTCACAATGGGGGACAGAACACACTTTCTGATTCCCAAGGCAAGGCTGATCATTTCTCATGCACCAAGAATATTGCTCTACGGGAGGTGGTCACATGTGAGCAATGAAAAGAGGCTACGGTGATGGGGGCAGGGGACTGGACTCGATGACCTCTCGAGGTCCCTTCCAGTCCTAGAGTCTATGAGTCTATGAATCTTTAGAAATATCAATAGCTGGGTAAGAGGGAATCATGAGAATTGTTTGGCAACTTGCGTGTAGCATGCAAAGGGAGCAGATACCATGAGATTTCTAATTACTGTGTTTGTGCTACATATTGGTACCGGTGACACAGGGAGACGTAGGAGATTGGTCCTGAAAATTAAATATAGCTTGCTAGGAAGAAGGCTCCGTGGCAGGACTTCTGTAGTCGCTTTCTCTGAAATGTTTCCAGTTCCACACACTGGGCAGCTAGACTGGAAAGCTGGCAGGTAATGAGGAGCATTCAAGTCAGGCAGAGACATATGTGAGAGATGTCAGTAGTACAAAGGTATCTCTGCATCCAGACAGGACACACAATACAGCAGAACTGGAACAAGGGTTGGTAAATATCAGAGGTAACTGCTATTAAATCAACATGGTGTCAGATGAAGGGGTTAAATAAAAATGGGTGCATGGTCCAAAAATAAACTGTAAATGTCTATATAAAATTCAAGAAGCTTACTAATGGAAATACGTTTTCACATAATGCACAGCTAGCCAGTGGAACTCATTTCCACAGGATATCACTGAGGCCAAGAGTGTAGCAGGATTCAAAAAGGAATTGATATGGATAATGAGAGTAGCCAGATTTGTGTTATACACAAAAATAACCACGGGTTCTGGAAGGGAGATAATTCCTCTTGGTTTGGGGCTGAAGCCAAACTCTCAACTATTGGGGGATTTAGGAGGAACTTTCCCTGGGCCAAATTAATCTGTAACCATGCTAAGTATTCCAGTTTCCCTGGGAGACTCCTGATTTTGTGTACCCTCTCCCTGTCTCCTAAGCAACTGCCTGAAAATCCCATTTTTATGAGAGCAAATAGTCACAGAGTCAGTTCATAAAATGAGAAAACTACAGAGCAAAGGATGGTGATAGAGCAGCCAAAGGGCAGGGCTTCACAATAGGGGAAGGATGGTCCAGTGGTTAGAGCCCTGCCTAGGTGATGTGAGACAGGTTCAGTTTCTTGCTCTGGTATGGACATTCTGTGTGACCTGGGGCAAATCATGTGGCCTCTCTGTGCCTCTGTAAAATGGGGATGATAATGCTTCCCTACCTCACGGGTGTTGGGAGGCTAAATACATTGTGAAGCCTTCTGAGATCTACTGATGAAAAGTGCTGTATAATAAATAGACGTTATTTATTTTCATTATTAATTAACAGAATGGGGCCATAGACTTGGAATGAGCAGGGAGAGCAAACCCTGGTGCCTGGTGTGGATTATCAAGTACATGGTGGCACCATAGGGTACTGAGCCAGTGGTCGGATTAATGAGAAAAGGGGGCTGTTATTTGGCCTGGAGGTGGAGTCATGGTGCCACAAGAGAGAGTGGGGAGGAAGGCCATTATCACTGAGGACATAAGGGGAATTTTACTGGGACCAGAATTACTCAAGCTGGGATTTGGGTAGGACACCCGTGTTCACACCCTGATCCTTGAGCAGAGGGGGTCAAAAGTTCCATAAGATCTTTAACTCCCGCCCCTCTGCCTCATGTGCCACATAATTTTGCATCTCATTATGCAGCACAGACTGTTTATTTTACTATAGGCTTCTGCTCCTTAAAGAGGATTATGGTATGACCTCATGCTCTGCTCTGCTCTTCTGGGTGTAGTCGATATACTGAGACCTATGCGTGGGCTTTCCTCCAGACTTACTTTGGAGCTTCCTTTGGTATCAATGATTGTTAACAAGAACCATAAACCAAACAAAAATATCTTGTGATATTTATTGTTGCACGGTCCTTCCAATTCTTCTGTCAACCTAGCTGTGATTATTGTGGGGGGTTAGGTTGACCTAACTACGGTGCACGGGCTGTGACATTTTTTACAGCCCTGAGCAATATAGCTACTGCCTCTCTAGGATGTAGGCTAACTACAGCGACAGAAAATCCACTTCTGTTGCTGTAGTTTCTAATTTACGGTACTACAGCGGCGTAGCTGCAGCTGTACTGCTATAGCACTTGTCACGTAGACATAACCCAAAGGAAGGACAACTCAATCGGGATCTGAATGTCAAGCTGTAACAAGGATCCTTTTTGCTGGATACACAGGACATAACTAGGATAGAGAGAGAAAACCTGTTCAAATTATGCATGCTTCTGAAACTTTTTTGGTACTATAACAGAACCATTTCAAGTATATCAGTTGAAAGAACACAGAAAAATGACTCTTAATAAGAACTATAAAACAAAAATACCCTTAGATTCATTGTTGCACAGTCCTTATTGGGAGTTAGATGCCTGGCACTTTTGACAATCACACTAAGTGATTATCTGCATTTTTAGGTGCCTCAATACTTTTTGAAATCTGGTGTTTAACAGATTGCTGTAATAAGATCCTTTTCTGGGTTTTCCCCACCAGATATATTAACACTAGATTGTATTCAGAAGCTGAGCCAGTAACTTCCTAACCTTTTGGTGTAGGTTTTTATTTATGTATTTGTAATTCTAGTTTAAATCTGTACCAGTTTAGTAAATCTATGTAGATGTTGTAGTTGAAAATCATTCTAGACTCTGTTAAGCAGCAGTCCCTTTTTGTTTCATTTTTAGAAGGGTCTGAGTCATTCTAACCTTGCATTTATAAATAAATAAAGCATGTGCAAAATGGATAGGAGTTTTGAAGCATCGTTTATCAGGACATGACTGCTGCAGTTTGAGATGAGAGAGACCTATAAGGTCATCATGCCCACCTCCCTGTAATAGTGGGATATAGTCCCCAGAGAGAGGATGTGTAGGTTGGTACACTTAAACTGAGCCAAAGGATGAAAAAGAACCAATGCTTCTATTCATCTTGATTGTTTTAATGTATGTGTGGCCCTATCTACCTGGTATGGAAATTTTCTTACACTTCATAGTTGCTAACAGCACAGGTTCAGCTTCCCAGGTGTTAACAACAACACTGGGCATCCTAGTGTAGATTGGTCACTGGTTGCCATGGGTATTTGCATATCTAATTGAGGCTATGTTAAAAATACCTGCAGCCCATGTATGCTAGAGCATCCTAATGCTGGCAGAGAGGAAGTGGTATTAGCCAGGGGGCTCTCTGTGTGTTTGTGTGTGCGAGAAAGTAGGAAGGATCTGGTTTGTTTTCCAGCCAAGAGGCAATGTCATGAATACTCAATGAGCCTCATGAGGGGCATGCTAAGGTTTCCTTCACTGGATGATGAACACAAATTTAAACAACAAAAAATCAGTGAAGTGCCTAGCCCTCTTTAGTTGTTGTTTGCATTGCAAGCTGTGTCCTGTCCAGTTTCTTTTATCTTGTATGGTTTTTCCTTCCAGGTGGGGTTGTGGCTCCCTGCTGATTTAATCGTTTAGGTTTCCTTTCTCCATCATCTTCTGCTGCAACGATTTTGATGTCGCTTGCAAAAAGGCCACCTTTGTCTGAGAGCCCTTCCCCCTCCCCCGTCAAGGAGCTATTTTGGGAAACAGCAGCTGAGCTGGAGGATTGTTGTTTGTCAAACCCTTCCAGACCAGTTAGATCCCATGCAGAGAATAGAGTGCATAGTCACATCCTTTCTTCTGCCTTCTTTTCCTACCCCCCTGTGACCTGGGAGGAAATGGGGAATGCCCCTTTTCCAGGCAGGGAGAGAGACATAGAACACCACACATTGACACACAATCACAAACAACAGACATACTCTATAGTCAGCCACAGCTGCGAGGACAACACTGAGACGTTCAGAACAACCAGTCCAAGTTCAAAGAAAGATCCTGACACATCCAGAAACAGAGCACACGCTAAACCAATCGTGGCACAGGCTATGAAGCACAGAAACACTCTAAAACCAATCACAGCCCAGAGAGAAACACCCACACACATACACATTCCCGTTAATCAAAGCAGAGAGAGACTTCTCACACACATACAACCACAACCCCAGAGACAGGCAGGCAGACAACAAAGCCACTCAGGGCTCTGACCTCAAAAGCCACCATGTGACTCTGTCTGAAACTTACTGCATTACATCAGCCTGGGAATGAAAGAAAAGTGCTGGGACCAAAATATTGGCCTTCTTAAAAGGGCAATTGCATCCATAGTTTTAAGGAGGACTGGATTGTTTCCTTGAGTGCTATTCCCTTCTGCCTTCTTGCCTGGCTTGCAGATGTCATAGAGTTGTGGGAAGGGCATATTTATAATAAAACCCTTTTATTTTGTGTAGTCTTAAAGCGCAGGACCCATTTAGGATCATGACATATGCTGAGGTAGAATTGGGAGAGTCTTTGTGTAGGCTTGAAACACGGTTTGGCCAAGCACTGGGCAGCTGTGATTTAATTCTATGGAGATAGATGACACTGGAAATATAAAGGTATTAGTTAATGCTTGTTAAATTTAAGGTTATATGATAGTTGACACTTATGTAGCACTTTCCATGCAAGGATCTCACAGCACTTTATGAGCAGTGAAGCCTTTCGCCTCTATGTGACTGGTGATGTTATGTCCATTTTAGAAATGGAAATGCAGGCACAGAAGTTAAGACCAACATTTTCAAAAGTGGCCACTGACTTAGGATACCTTAATTTTTGAGTGTCCAACTTGACACACAAAATCAGTGCCCACTTTTGAAAATATAGTTCTCTCAAGGACATGGAACAAATCTGTGGTAAAACCAAGAATCTCTGTATTCCCTGCTTTGAAGCAATAGATAGTGCTTTCTCTCGAAATACCTGTCAGCTTTTCCCAGGAGGAAGGATCACTGCTTACTAGCTTCCTCCACTTGTCTGTTGCCCTGCACATGGCTTGTTGGGCCATCAGAGGCAAGTTGCTCCTTGTGCTCCTCCCTTTTTCTCCTCTTCTCTCTTCTCTCCAGCGAAGAAGCCGGTAACATCTGGTGTCAAATGAAATGAGTCAGTAAAGTCAGTGGTATAAATAAATCTCTGGTGTAGCTTCTCTGAAGCCAGTCAAATTAAACCAGGGATGAAAATGGCCCTATACACTAACTGAAATCATGTGCTTACCTTGTATGTGTCCAGGCAAATCAGCAGCTGCCTTCCATAGGTGTCAATGACTAACAAAGATGCAAGGCAGAGGAGACTTGGGCCCAGAAACTTAATGTATAGCGGAAACATGAATAGAGAGAGTCCCAAGCTGCAAAGTTCAGGTACACTGATGATCAAGAGGGAGCTTATGCCAAGCCCTTTATTAATAGAGTTGACCTTTGGTCTTGGTAAAGGATCTCAGATTACTATTTGTTTCGTAAAAGGAAGGCTTGAGCTCTTTTTCTTGGGAAGTAAAATGTGTACTCACACAAACTGATTGCTAAGGCTGAAAGAAACGTGCAGCTGGGCTCCACTTCTGCAGCAAGATTTCTCCCCATGTACACACACCACATACAGTTTTTATAGGAGATGAGTCAGTTCAGTTTGGCAGGTATCCCACACAATCATCTCACTAACCTTCTCCAAAATCTTGCTTTGTACTTAGCCATGTGATAGTTGTAGACAGAAATTGGTTATGCTTGGTTAATGTGACCAAAAATTGATTGAGGGAGTTGCATGAAGGGGAGGGCTCTTTACGCAGGGAATACCACTTTCATTGCTCACTATGGCAGGAATTATCTGTGGGAGCTGCTTCTTAAAATGTTGGCAGCTTATCACTGTTGGATATGGCTCCAACTTCAAGGGTTGGGGAACTTTTATATTGAAGTCTTGGCCCTTCTCTAATCTTGACTCATCTTAGGGTATGTCTGCACTGCAATTAGACACCTACTGCTGGCCCACATCAGCTGGCTCGGGCTAAGGGGCTGTTTAATTGTTTTGTAGATTTCAGGTTTGCATTGGAGCCTGGGCTGTGAGACCCTGCAGTCCAGCCCCAAATGTCTGCAATTAAAAAGCCACATAGCCTGAGCCCTGTAAGCCCAGTCACCTGGCCTGGGCCAGCTATGGCGAGTGTCTAATTGCAGTGTAGACATACCCATAAGATCTTTTGAGGAATCACTTGGTGACAAATGAAATGAGTCAGTAAATACAGTAACTTCTCGATTAACATTGTAGTTATGTTTCTGAAAAATGCAACTTTAAGCAAAACGATGTAAAGTGAAGCCAATTTCCCCATAAGAATTAATGTAAATGGGAGGGGTTAGGTTCCAGCGAAATTTTTTTCACCAGACAAAAAAATCTATATTATATAGATATACACACAGTATACGTTTTAAACAAACAATTTAATACTGTTCACAGCTATGATGATTGTGAAGCTTGGTTGAGGTGGTGAAGTTAGAGAGGGTGGGATATTTCCCAGGGAATGCCTTGCTGCTAAATGATGAACTAGCACTCAGCTGAACCCTCAAGAGTTAATACATTGTTGTTAATGTAGCCTCTCACACAAGGCAGCACGAACACGAGGGAGGGGAGACAGCATAGCAGACAGAGACAGACACACACCTTGTGTGTGTGAGAGAGAGAGAGATGCACAATGCCTCTTTAAGTAAGCTGACCCACTCTTAAGTGCATTGTCTTTTAAAAGTGGATCAGGAAGTTGAGACAGCAGCTGCTGCCCCAGGCTCTCTCCGTCTGTGTCCCCTCCCTGCTCTATATGGAAAAGGGGTAAGCGGGGTGCAGGAGCAGGGGGAAGAGGGACACCCTGACATTAGCCCCCGCTTTCTCTCCTGCACAGCAAGCAGGAGTCTCTGGGAGCAGCTCCAAGGCAGAGGGCAGGAGCAGCACATGGCAGTGGGGGGGAGGGACAGCTGAACTGCCGATTGATAGCCTGCTAGGCGCCTGCAGCACAAGGAACTTAGGGCAGCGGGGAGCTGGTAGGGGGAGCTGATGGGGGGCTTGCCAGTCCACCCTGGTTACAAGCCCTCACCAGCTAGCTGAAACAGGCTGCTCTTCCTGCAAGCAGTGGACAAAGCAGGCGGCTGCCAAATGATGTTAGAAGGGAGCATTGCACAAATTTAAATGAGCATGTTCCCTAACTGATCCCCTACGTAACAACATTAACTGGGATGACTTTAAGTGAGGAGTTACTGTAATAAGGGCTGGATCCAGGGGCCTTTACCCAGGTGAGGGTGCCACTGAAAGTCTTTTCCAGCCATCTTAGGGATTCTGGAGTAAAAGAATCACATTCCTACCAACACTAATTGCTTCATGTATCAGGTATATGGCATCAGGAAATCAACAGGAATTTTACCTGAATAACGACTATAAAATCAAGTCTAATTATTCTAACTGGAATCATCTCTTTGAATGTCATCACAGCCCCCGATCCTGCAAGCTCCAGAATCTGAATGTGACTCATGGTGTCACTAAAAAAATGTAAATTATCTTGCGACCGCATAGTCTGATGTCACATCATGGACTTATTTCAATGTGTCACAGACAGACAAATAGCAGCAACGCAAACCCCAAACATCCAGGCTTAGAATCAGCTTTGCTAATTAAACCCTGACTTAAGTACTTACACCATAGAACTGTAGCCTTTCCATGGCAGAGGATCAGATTCTGTGGGTCTGGGAATTTGAGCCAATTCTTTTCCTTTAGACTATCATTTTTCTCTACTATTATCCTGATTTCTTCTCCCTCCCAGTTTGCCAGAGACCACATATGGGGCACAGAACTCATGTGACAGTGAGCTTCTCCATAACTCAAGAAGGGCTGGAAGCACAAAAGAGATGGAAATAATTTCCAAGTCACAAAAGAGTTTGTGTAGCATTGTAGATGTCACAAATTGCCTGTTTTGAGGCTATGATATTATAATAATGGGGAGGGGGAATTGCGGCAGGCTTGTGGAAAGGGGGAACATTTGATGCCAAACCATGAACTGTGCTTTGTTTAGGAGACAGGTGCATTGTTTTCAGGAGGACAATCTCATAGAGCAGTATTTTGGACTTTAAATATAGAGTTGATGAGCTAGAGGAGAACATGAAGTTGAGGGTCTTTTGTTAACTCCTCAGTGTAAGATGCTTTCTGATGTATTTATGGCTTATTCCTCCCTTGGTTTTTGTTACTGTCAGAATCAACTGCACCTTCAGGAAGTCAGAATTTGGTGGAAGTTCCTATTGCCAATGAACATTAGCTCTCAGGACAGGAGTCACTGGCACATGAAAGCTGACATTTTGAATGTTGGAAGTGTGGGAACATAACCAAAGGAATGGAAATGAATTCAGTAAATAATGGGGAGTTCACATATGGGACTCCGTTATCGTGGAGAAATTCCACCACTGCCACATCTGCCTATGTAGGAAGGACAAATCCCTCATTTTCAGCTGAATAATTACACTCATTCTCCACTCTGTTCCTCTGAAAAGCTTTCCTTGTCCACAGCATTTCAGTGCACAGATGTTCCTATTCCCACCCCCAGATGACTCCATTTATAGCCTTCATATGTTAGTGAGGGTGGCACTCAAGGGTGGGAAAAAATGCTTAGGAATCCAGGGACACATCTGAAAAGCCCCAGAAAACTGCAGTTCCCCTTCTGTCTGTCTCTGGGCTTATCTACGCTGCCAATTTACAGCACTGCAACTTTCTCACTCAGGGGTGTGAAAACACCTCCCCCGAGCACAGCAATTTTCAACACTGTAAAGTGCCAATATAGACAGTGCCCCTCGTGGAGGTGGGTTTTTTAGAGCGCTGGGAGAGCTCTCTCCCAGTGCTCTGCCACGACCACACAAACCACGTTAAAGCACTACCGCAGCAGCGCTTTAGTGTTGCCAATGTAGACTAGCCTTCTGACTAGCATGAGAAATCAGAGTCATTTGTAAAACCTCAGGAGTGGCACAAGTAGTGCTGATTAAGCATGATTTGTCACAACTAGCAGGCGAGAGAGTTAGGACAGAATGTGGAAAGAGCAGAGCTCTGTAAAAAAGAGGAGAGATTGTGTCTCTAATAAGTATCTAGGAGAGAGATGTATGATATATCATGCAATAATAGACAAAGGACTATAAATCCATTGGGTAGCACATAATGCGAGATGACAGTCAGCTGACATATGACACATACAGTGTTGAGTCGACAGACACTGAAACATATCCCACATCTTTGATCTCATCTGCAGTGGCTGATGGTGTCTTCTTTGCCAGCAGTGCAATGAATTCCTCACAAATAGTCTTTGATAGATATTATGTATGGCCTTTTCTATTGACATGCTGAACTAAGAGAGGGTTGAACTTAGCGATTAGCTCTAGAATGCCAAGGTAATTGCCATTGTGTTTCGAACCAACAGTCTCATCTGAGCCACATAATGGCAGACCACGCTCAGCAAGAAAAACTATGGTTTCAACTACGTGTCTGAGAATGTTCTTCCAATAAGCACGAGCTTCCAAAAACAGGTTTCCATTTGGTTATCAATTCTGCCACTAACTTTCTTTCGGGCATTGTAGCTGCTAACTGACAATGTATGCTGCTCACCCATTGCATGATTAGTAATGTATTCAGTATTCTTCCAATCATTGAAGCCTTCACAAAACAGTCTCCACTTTTTGATATCAGAAAACAGGAGGCAGTAAAAACCATAAACTTTCTGCTTAGAAGTTGAATAGATGAGCCATTCTCACTTGCCAATCTGTTTGTTAGGCTTCACATATTCAAACACTGATATGGTCAAATAACGATTCTGATTGGTGTACTCTCACTTTGTCAATGAAAAGTCAGCATTTAGAGCAGGGGTAGGCAACCTATGGCACGCGTGCTGAAGTTGGCACACGAGCTGATTTTCAGTGGCACTCATACTGCCCGGGTCCTGGCCACCGGTCCGAGGGGCTCTGCATTTTAATTTAATTTTAAATGAAGCTTCTTAAACATTTTAAAAACCTTACTTACTTTACATACAACAATAGTTTAGTTATATATTATAGACTTATAGAAAGAGACCTTCTAAAAACGCTAAAATGTATTACTGGCACGCGAAACCTTAAATTAGAGTGAATAAATGAAGACTCGGCACACCACTGCTGAAAGGTTGCCGACCCCTGATTTAGAGTCTGGAATTTCTGTGAGCCCTTCTCAGTCTAATATGCAATGAGCTCTTGAGAAGTCATGTCCCACTCGCCTAGATCTTTGGGGAAGGATATTTTTGTATTACTATCACTGGAAAAGTCTTCAGAGGAGTGGGGTGAGACTGCAGCTAGAGAAGTCAGAGGAGGCTGCTTCTTTTCCTCAGGTGCAGATGCAGCGGGTTCACTTGGGCTCGTATTTGCCTCGACTTCCTCACCACCGGACTTAGTAGGAGGAAAAACTTTAGGAGAGGAGTACCTTTCAGCACTTTGCTGTCTTTCTTTGGCCTCCTTCAATTTCTGCCATCCTCCTTTCTTCAACATGGTTTCTGTTGTCCAGTGTAGGCATACTGTGTACAAAGTTCAATATTGCTTGAGCCCACAAACACTTACTTAGCCCACAAAGACAAAATCACAACTACCATAAATTGAATTCACAGTCTTGATGGATTAATTTGTACAAAGCTGTATCTAATGAGACAAAATATTTCTGATAGCCCCGCTACTGTCGCTCAGCTTTTCTTTCAATACGGAATGGAGGGCCTACAGTAGGGCCTAAAAATAGGAGGGCCTAAGGGTATAGCCTTATTAGCTTATAGGTTAATCTGGCCCTGGCGGCAGCATGGGCTAGCAATGTGAGTATGTACTCAGCGTTCCAAGCTGTCTTTTACAGCCTGTGTTGAAACCTGTGCTGCTGCATCTTCACTGCTATTTTTAGCTGCACTAGCTAGACAAAAGCTATCATGGGTATGTCTCATCATTGGTGGTTCCTCTATTCGAGGACGATCTCTGCCATGGATTTACATATGGATGCCTGAGATGATTCAGGAGTCCGATTCTGAAACCACAGATCCACCTGCAATAGGTACAGACATTTCCTGGTGGGTCAGCTGCCTGGTGGGAGAAACTTCTTTCTTTTTTCTTCCTTCTCTCTCTCTCTTTTCAGCTTTGAGGGCAAGGCACGTCTTCTCGAAGCAGGCCACTGCCTGATGGAGGATGTGATACCAGTGAGGTCAGTTTGTGGCTTGCTCCTCCCAGTTTGTGATGTGCACATCAATGTGTCTTTGTAGTATTTCGTCTGACCACCAAAAGACCATATGTGACCATAGATGAGTGGAGAGTAGAGGGTTTGTTTTGGGAGATGAGAATCTGGCAGTTTTGATGATGAAAAGTTCCGTCTCAAAGCCATTACAGAGAACGGTCGCGGTCATCTGATTATGAAGAAGCCTTAGGACCCTAATACATTTTGGAGGACAGCCAAATCTGGCCACCACCTTGCACAGGGCTTCACAAATGATGGACTTGAAGGCTGTTGTCAAATCAATGAAGGCTATGTACAGGTCCTGATTTTGCTCTTGAGACTTTTAATGGATTTGGCGGGCAATGAAGATCATGTTGGTTGTCCTGTGGGATGGTCTGAAACCACACTAAGATTCCAGCAATATTTCCTCAGCAAGGGGAAGTGATCGGTTTAAGAGGATACTACAGGTGAGAATTTTCCCAGCAGTAGATATCAAGGCAATGCCTTGATAATTTCCACACTCCAACTTGTCTCCTTTCTTAAAGATTGTAACAATGTAGGCATTTCTCAAGTCTTACAGAATCTTCTCATTATACAAAATTTGAAGATAAAGTTTATGGAGCTTCTTTACTAGTTCTTCACCACCAAACTTGTAGAGTTCAGCTGGTATGCCATCTGGTCCTGCTGCCTTGTTGTTCTTGGTTTGCATGATGGCTTGTGTTACTTCTTCGAGGGCGGGGGGGATCAGCAAGAGATTCTCGTTCATGTTGTTGAGGTATGGATTCGATAGTAGTATCAGAGACAGTTGACTCATGGTTCAGGAGTGACTCAAAATCCTCCTTCCTTCTGGCTTTGATGGCTTCACTGTCCTTAAGGTACATCGACCCGTCTTAGGCTCAGAGTGGTGAGACACCATGGGAGCATGGACCATAAATGGCCCTTTTGAAAAAAGCTCATGTCATGTTGATTAGCATAAAGCTCAATCTCCTTGGCCTTTTCTCACTACCCCTTGTTTCTGATGTCATAGATTTTCCTTTGGGCTTCAGCCTTGAGTTGCTTGTATGACTCTTTCTTCTGCTGGTGTGATATGTCATTTTGCCATATGTGATGAGCTTTTCTTTTCTGGTCAAGCAGGCCCTGAATTTCAATGTCATTCTTATCAAACCAATCTTGGAGATGGTGAGTGACATAGCCAAAGGACTCACTACATGCCGAGAGAATGGCAGCCGTTAATCCCTTCCAGAAATTTTCATTGTCATCATCAGATGTAGATATGGCGGTTAACCACTCTTGAAGACACTGCTGAAGTTTTCCACAAGTCACTATATATCTTGAAGAGACTTGACGATTAATTTCTTTTGTACTGATTTTGCCTGATTACGATGCCTTGAGATGATCTGGAAATTCATCATGGATCTAACAAGATGATGGTCTGTCGAACAGTCATCGGTTCCATGTGTGGCCCTTGTGATGTGGACATCCTTTTGATCTCAAGCTCTAACAATAACGTAGTCAAGAAGGTGCCAATGCCTGGAGTGAGGGTGTCTCCAGGTTGATCTTATACTTCTCATTTTGTCTAAAGAGGGTGTTCGTAATGACCAGTTCATGTTCTATGCATTTGCTCAGGAGGAGGACGCCGTTGGAATTGGCCTTTCGTACTCCTTCTTTTCCGATAGTACCATTCCAGAGATCTGACTCACGCCAGACTCTAGCGTTGAAATTTCCGAGAAAGGGTATGTCTACGCAAGCTGCAATCACACCTCCAGTTGCAGTGTGGACAGACCCATAGAGAACCTCAGTTGGAATATGGCAGTTTTCAGCAGCACCAAATTCACACAAACGAGCACAAGGAAATCTGGGACACCTGTCAGATAAGGTAAGGGCTGGGGGGTGCCCATGACATCACAAGGGAGGGGCTGCTTTGGGTGAGCATCCAGTTGTGCCTGGAAGGGTGAGGGAGAGATCCTCCTTTTTCTTTTTCTCAGCCAAACAGCCAGTCTCTTTTCCCTCTTCCCTTTCACCTTGTGGATTTGACTCTGGAAGCGGGGAGAGACAGGACTCACTGGAAGAGCTGCGGGGCAGAGGTTCAGTATGTTCCATGCCTGAGATGAGTCCTCTCCTGGGGGCTTGCACGTGCTCAGCCCAAACTGCGCTCCCGGTTCTCCTCGCATCCGCACCAGCGGACAGTGCGGTTGCTGCTGCATGAACATCGAGGGGGTGAAGGAGAGGAGACTCGGGCCCAGCCGCCTGACGAGGTCTCTGGGACAGGATCCGAGGCTGCGGCACGGCAGGGAAGGTGGCAGCCACTCGCCGCTCTGCACAGACCGAGCGCCCCCTAACCCGACGCGCGCAGGGTCGGCTGTTGTTGCCGGCCATGGGCTCCCCACCTGCTCTATCATTGCCCCTTTAAGAGCCCTCTACGCGGGGCTAGCGTTCGAACCCTCTCCCTCCCTCCCCATTGGCCAGAGTGGGCGCGCAGAGGGCCGTGGAGGGGGGCCAGTCGGCTGTTAGCTCAACCGGCGGGGTGCTCTGATTGGCCGGCGGGCGGGGGCGCTATATAAAGCGATCCTGGCGCGTGGGCTAGCTTCAGTCGGCGGCGCGAGCGGGCAGCGCGCGGGCTGCGGAGCCGGCAGCGCCATGGAGTTCCGGCTGGAGGCGCACCGCATCGTCAGCATCTCGCTGGGCAAGATCTACAGCGCGCGGGGCCAGCGCGGCGGCCTCAAGCTGCACAAGAACCTGTTGGTGTCGCTGGTGCTGCGCAGCGCCCGCCGGGTCTACCTGGGCGAGCCCGGTGGCGAGTGCGCTCTGCCGCCCCGCCCGGGCCCGCCGCCCCCGGACTGCGAGAGGCTGCGGCGCGGCTGCCGCCCGTTGGGCTCGGAGGCGGCGGCGCGGGGGCGGGCGGAATGCCTGGCCGAGTCCCCCCGGAAGCGGAGCGCAGCCGAGCGGGGCCAGGCGGCGGGCTCCCCGGGGAAGAAGCCGCGGCGTGAGGCGGAGCCGCCCCCGCCGCAGGAGGACATGGAGACCGGCAACGTGGCCAGCCTCATCAGCATCTTCGGCTCCGGCTTCTCGGGGCTGCTGGGCAAGGAGCGTGGCGCGGCGGAGGCGTCCGAGCCGGGGCAGGTCTGCTGCGAGCAGCCGGTGCTGCGGAGCCTCAACCCCTGGAGCACGGCCATCGTGGCCTTCTGAGCCCCGCCGCCGACTGGCCGCGCCGCGGCACCGGCGGGCGGAGGGCCGGGACTGGCTTCCTTCCAAGCAGGCAGGAAGCTCTGGCCGACGCTGGGGACTTTTGAGCCTTGCCCCGCCGCCCTGGGCAGCAGCAGCAGCACTTCACTTCTCCCTTCCTGCACACGGACATGCCGCGATCTCTTTCCCACCTAGGGATCTGCCTGTGCGACTCTTTGCCTTCCTATGTGGCCCCTTTCCTGCCAGGAATCCCCTTCTAGCTTTTAACTGACTTCATGTCTCCCAACCTCGAACATCCTGCCCTCAGGGTGAAATCTTCCAGAGGCTGTTTCCATCCTAAACACTTGGAGCACTCCCCCAGATAATACTTTGTTAGGAAAGACTTGTGTTGATTGGAAGCTTCTGTTTTGACAAGCTGGAAGTCGGAACTTTTACATGGTGCTTTAAAATGAGTAACGCAGTGAACAAAAAGTTTACAGATTGATAGAAAGTCGTTGTGGCTTTTGGAGTAGGCTTGGTCACTCCTGGTCTTTGTTCTATAAAGGCTTGGGGATGTGCTGGGGCTCTTGTACAGTATTCTCTCTTCCACTGATGTAATTTGTTTTTGTATAAATGTAATTCTACGTGTATAACACGTATTAAATATTTTGCAGCTGTTTAAATGTAGTCATATTTCTGTAGCCGCTTGGCCGGACGGGGAGGGTGAGGGCTGGGTAGATAGAAATGGAGTGGGTGTGGTTATGTGTCTGTGGCCTGTATCCACCCTCCACAGCTAGAGGCTTGGGGTGGTTTTGGTTGCAATTCGTCTGAACTGTATATAAAGGAACCTTCTGTTAGGGGAAGATGGTGAAAACCCCTCCCAAGAGTTGACCAAGTCATCTGAACTACCTCTTGCTGCAGTCTATTCCCTGTTCAGTGCTGTACTTAGGCAAACTGCCCACAGATTTTAGTGAGGTTTGACTGAGGAGGAAGTGCTGAATGGCTCTCGAGTTCTCCTTATTTATAACATATGCTCACTGGTTCAGAGACTTTTAGTAATGTATTTGTGAGTGGGATGGGGTTGTAGCAGTTTGAGCTCTTATTCAGAAAATAGTCAGGATGCAAAATTGTTACCTTAACACCTTATACTTTGCATTGAGAACAGTTGCTCAATGTCAAAACAGCACTTGGACTACTAGAATTTTCTTGCATAATGTTCTATGTAGCTGTCAGACTTTGCAGTCAGTTCTTATTGTTAGGTTGGGATATCTGACTTAACCTACTCAAGTCATTGTACCCCCCCCCGTTTCCTATTCCTCAGAACATGCTCACCCACTTCTGTGGTAAACACCAATTGTGAGTGCTTAAAGTAATTCTGTAGAACAGCCCTTCTATATAGTACTGAAGCAGTACTATGGGCTTTTGTCCTTATTTCTAAAGTGTGTTCAGGTTACAATTAAAGGTGACTTACAGAGGGAGAAAATGGATGTGTAACCTTATTTCATAATGCATAGAGAATTTTTCTAAGGAAAGTCCTGTTTTGTTGCTTAGTTGAGTAATGGGAGTCTTTTCAGCCTGTAATTGATAAATGAAGATTTAATTCTTAAAAATCCTGTGGAAATGGGTTTGTCTTCCTGTTTTGCTGCTGTTTTATATCAAAATAGCCAGAAACATCTTTTATCCCCCTCTTTTTTTAAAAACACAAATTAAGTTACAGTTTGTCTGGGAAGACTGGACAACTAGTGAAATGATATCATGAGTGAAAGTTGAGCAATGAGAGAGTTTTTTTTGTAACTGTCTAGATAATTGCTTTTTGTGTTGATGTAGTTAAATAGACATTCCTTAATGTGTTGGATAAGTGATGCTTCTGATAAAGAGTCACTGTTTTGAGGCTTAAAACAAACTATGCCCTGAAGCTCCAAGTCCTCTAGTGAAACCATGTAAGGACAAGACTTGGCACGTCTAGGATACTAGACAACCAGCAGAGGGGAAAATCTTGCTTTTGATGGGGAGGAAAAAACCTTTTGGGCCCATCTTGCTCTGGTTTTTAAAAAAACAAAACAAAAAAAACCCCTGTGCATGTTACCTTTTAACAAATAACAGTTGGGAGAAAATCTGTTTTCTGGGTTAAGGACTTTTTAATCTCAATAGGGTTTCACTTTTGTGATACTTAAGTTATACAGTATGACATAACTACACAGGCTGGTAGATACAAACTCAATTCCTAAGAACTTTTTTTGCAAGGGGGAAGCTTTCACAACTTCATAGATCCAGGAAAAAGGCCCAAAGCCCTCTGTGTTTTGTTTTTTCCCCTCTTTCCCTTATCAGGTCACCTTCAAACAAAGTCTTTAGTCCTCTACTGAAAAAGGGTTGCCAACTGGCAGAGGTGAAAAAAGAACGGAGCTTGGTGGGGAGAAGAGAGCTGGATTCATAGAATCATAGAACTTAAGATCAGAAGGGACCATTATGATCATCTAGTCTAACCTCCCGCAAGATGCAGGTCACAAAAGCTGACCCACTCACTCCTGAAATAATTCTCTCCCTTGACTCAGCTGTTGAAGTCCCCAAATCCTGATTTAAAGACTTCAAGTAGCAGATAATCCTCCAGCAAGCGACCCCTGCCCCATGCTGCGGAGGAAGGTGAAAAACCTCCAGGGCCACTGCCAATCTACCCTGGAGGAAAATTCCTTCCTGACCCCAAATATGGCGATCAGCTGAACCCCGAGCATGCGGGCAAGACTCTCCAGCCAGACACTCAGGAAAAAGACTTTCAATATCCCAACATTGACCCTCGGTACTAATTACCAGTGGTCGCACGTTAGTGACCTAGTGACTAAATCACGTTATCCTATCAAACCATTCTCTCCATAAACTTATCAAGCTTTGAGGGAGACTTTATCCTTTAATTTATACCATTTTGGGGGTGTACCCATGAGAACCCTCTCTTGCTGCTCTCTTCCCATGGTTTCACTGGGGAAAGTTTTGGGCTGAGAGAGGGCATTGTTCTTGAGCAAAAGGATGGATCATAAGATCAGTCTCTCCTCAGTTAGGATTTCTAGTCAAATCTTGAATGAGTAGATTTCAATCCTCCTACTTCCTGATTCTTCTCTTGGGAAAGCTGTTCCCAAACAGCTTTCCACATTTTTTAAATATTGGCCTGTGTAGATATGAAGCTGTTCCTGCTTAATTCTGTGTGGATACTCCTACTCTGGCATAAGTGTCCACACATGGAGTTAATCAGGAAAAACTCCTTGTCTGCACATAACCCGATGGGGATTCTGTATTTAAAAGCCAGCGAAGAAAGGAAGGTCTGATGTTACAGCTGTGCAGAAGGCTCTGAATGCCTGTCTACATTGTAGAGAAGCCATAACATCCTTTCAGCAGAGTACTTGGCATTGGTCATATAGCTAATGTCCAAAGAGGAGTTGTGTAATTGATGTGCAACAAAATAGCTTGGTGGTTGGCAGCATCTGAAATGGCAGCACTAAAGACTATTCTGGTACATATCACAACTCTGCTTCTAAGGGCAGTGAGCCATCCAATTTACATCTAAATGTGTGATTTCTCCTTTTGTCAAGTGATAAGTAGCCTCACGAAAAAGGGCACAATCCAACTTCACAAGCTGCCCCCAGAACTACCTCCTGGGTTATACCATGCAACTAACTGACTTCAGTGGTATTTTAATGAGCACAATGAAATGCATCCACATGTGGGGCAGTGAGTAGCAGCTAACCAGCACTCCCACCAACCAGTATGTGAGTAGGAAGAATAGCTGAACTTATTGTCTTGTTTCCCTTATACTAATGCATTTACAAATGAAGTTTTTCACCACTGCCTGGAAACAAATGTACCAGGAAGCCTGAGTGCAGCAGAAATTGTTTTTTCTTGGTGAGGTTATTTGATGGCTGTGCTGGTTAGACAAAACCATAAGAGTGGGACATAGTGAGTGAGAGGCTGTTCTTTAGTTATAGCTCTGGAGGGATCAGCTGAACTATAGTTGCTTCTCATGCTATTGGCACACTCTGACACTGGTTCAAAGACTGCACATGGCCTCATGCTTGAGGCAGTGCTGTGTACTTTATTGAAAGTCTTTAAATAGCCTTGAATTGAAATAATCTTTACATAGCTTTTGGAGAAGTGTAATTCCCCCCCCCCGGGAGAAAGAACTTAAGCTTCCTGTTACTTCTGGACTTGTGATCTATGCAGTAATGTACAAACGTCTCTAGCAAATCCTTTGCACCTTCCTAAAGCATCAGCCCTCTTCTGTGGGAACCGATGCAAACAATAAGAATAGTGATGGTATAGCAAACAGCAGGCCCACAGCAAAGAGACATTAAAGACTCACTGAAGCCTCATGGCAAATAGTCCACTGTATCTAGAATCAACTCTATCAGATTTTTCCGATCCTTTTATTTTTTTCGTTACTATGGATGCTGGCATATAAAAAGGAACTGTGGCCTAGGTCTTCCAATTTATTTAGGTGCTAAACTCCTATTGAAATCTGAGGCTCTGGGCCTGTTTTCCTTAGTTCATCTGTTCTACCTTCTGATTCTTCCTCTTGATTTTCTTCTGTTGATGGCAGTGCCTTTAGTTTGCAGTAGCAGTGAAGGTAATGGCACAAACAGAATTGAGGCTGGAGAAGAAGCATGAAGAATAGGCACGCAAAAATTCAAATACAACTTGTATGCAAATACATATGCAAATGAGGAAAGAGAGATACATAAGTACACCAGATACAAATAAAAACTTCCATCACTTGAAAGATAGGAAAAGCCTTATGGAAACTACTTAAGGCCTATAAGGATATGACATAACAGTAATATGGCAGAATCCTTGCCTTCCTATAATAACAATGAACATTGAACTATTATTAAGAATGAAGAACAGCTAAAGTAGGGCAGCGTGGCAAGAGATCTGTGTTCTGTTCCTATCTCTGCATGGACTTGTATGTGACCTTTTCAGCACCCTGCCTCAGTTTCCCTAGCTGTAATACTGACCTGGAAGGGCTGCTATGAGGTTTAATCAGTGTTTTGTAAAGGCTTTGAGGGCCTGAGTGGAAGGTGCTATAAAAATCCTCTCTCTTAGGATGAGAAGAGGGTGGTAATAACTTGAAAAGAGCTGGGCTGGAATAGGGTGTGAAGTCATTCTCCCATGGAGAAGATATATCCTGAGATACGGGGGGAATGCATTTGCTTTCACCTTTCCTACACTGTAACTATTAAGGAATTATGGTCAATTTCCACCCCTGGTGTGTGTGCTATTGATCTAATTAGGGATGCCCTCTGGAGAGAGGAAATCATTTTAAAAATACATTTAATGGTAAGGGAGCACTAAAACTGAATCATCTCCTCCTTTAAAGATAAATATGTATCTCAGCGTATGCCAGCCAGTGTTCCTATCCAAGATAGTGGACAAAACAGACATGGGTAGAGGGGAGGCTAAAAGCCAAATCCAGTGTTCCTTTTCATGTGTTCTCTCCCATTTGGCGTACTCCAGGGGTTCCCTGGAAGAACGTGCCCCAAGATGACCCTGCTTACACATCCCTTTTCCTGCCTCAGGGAGCCTAGACTCATTACTGCAGCATCTCCTTGGGACTTGTCTCAGCCCTCTGGAATCTAGTGAGCTGCTTGGAGCAAGGGAGAGAAACCTCGAGGGGCTGCATTCTTGATGTGGCCACTCCCTTGCCTAGAGAGGAGCAGCAGCTGGCTGCTGCCCACTTCAGGGAGAGCTGGAGCTGCAGTAACACTTGAATATTGAGAGGAAAACACTGGAGAGATTTAAATAGCAGACTGGTACCTGAATGGAGAAGGGGGAAAAAGCATGTGTGGAGGGGCTTGAAAAAGTTCCCTGCATTTTGTGGGGCTGGGGGGAGGGGGAAGAGGGGCATTTGGTGCTTTATAAAAACCTTCCATACTGTCCTGTATCAATTCTAAGGGTCAATTGAAGGGGGAGGGGAGGGACCTGATCTCCCCCAGCCCCTTGGAAGCTCTTTGGGACTTGCCTGGCTATACGGTACTGTGCATCCCTCTCCTGCTATAGAGATGTTAGTTAACCTGGGTAGAGGGAGAATTTCCTCCTCCTCCTCTCAAATATATACACCTTTGTCTTGAGCTCTGTGCTGTTAGGTTAGGGTATGTTTTGTGTGCCTGAAACTGCAAAGGTGATAGAGCTGGCTAATGCTGCTTTCCCTGCTGGCTCCTGGAGCTTTCTCTAGGGCAGAGAGGAGAGAGCTCGCCTCCTCTCCAGTCTTGGCTTCAGGCTCTTGCTGCTGCTGCTCTGAGGGGGCTCATTGGGAAAGAATTTGATGGTACAGGGAGGGTTGCTAATGGAAAAAGAGTGGAAGGTTGGCAGGGAGGGGTAGGGTTTGGTTTGCTGACAGGGCTTTCAGAAGACCAGAGAAGAGAGAACCTCACCCTAAAGGACGTGCACAGACTCTAGTCATGGAAATGCTATTGCCAGTCAGGGTACAGGAGGCTCAGCAGTGGGGCCATGAACATTGGGTGGAAAGAGCCCTGTTTTGGAAGCAGAAGAGGTAGCTGAGCTAGGGGTACCTCACCTTGACATGGCCATAAGCAGGTGAGATGGCAGACGCTACCTTGAAAGTTTCATTAGCCATTATGGGGACCGTGCTGCTCAAGGGGGTGAGGGGCCTAGTCCTGGAAGTACTAGTGCCAGTAAACCCCAGAAGGTGGGGTCAGATCCAGACCAGCAAGAAGATGTGACCACCATAGCTAGAACTAGATATGCTTCCTTGGGGTCAGCAGAGAGAGAGAATGAAATGACACATTCCTCTGATTAGCAAATCCAAAAAACTCAATTTGAGTTTTGGGTCTCTCTTGCTTCATGTTTCTGCTGACCCTCTCCTATCCGAAGTAGGTGGCAGTGGTGGTTGGTGTGGTGGTTTTTTTTGTGTGTGTCTGTGTGTGATTTTGTTACTTATGTAGATAACTGTAGATGAGTCTTGGAGCTGTAATCTGAAACTGTCCTAATGTATTTCCCAAATAGTAATGCAAACTTCAGGGAGAACGAAGGAGGAGGAAAAAGTGCATTCCTTGCCCGAGAAGTCATGGAAGAAAGGACAGTGAATAGATGGCTCGAGTGGGGGGGGAGAAGGGGGAATTTTCCAGGCCTCCCACTTGGAAGCTGTGAATTAGTTCTAAGCTATTTAATCTGAACATACATGGGGTGAGTTCAGGGCAGACACACTTGGCCTTAATTTGGAATTTCCTGGCTATTGTCAATCTGGGTCACAACCTGGATCACTTCACTTCCAAACTATTTTTTTGATTTGGACCAGACTGAGGGAGCTGTTTTGACTTGTGTTTAGGCAGGTGTTTGTTAAAAAACATGTAACACCCTTGGGAAACCAGAACAGCTCCTCCCTTTTCTTTTTGCAAGGTGCCAAGTTCCAATCTGGAGTGAATATTTTCTACAGCTGTGGTAGAAACCACAGAAAATAAGGATTTTAGAATGGAAAATTGGATGGGTCCCTCCTTGTATAATGGAAATACAGAGTACCTGCTCTGGTAAAGTTATTGCTCCTGGTCTTCTGCCCCTCCTTGCCTATGCGCCTGTAGCTGTAAAGATGGAGACTGGGGGGCAGGATGGTGTGGTCTTTCAATAGTGTGAGAGTGGAGCAGGGTGAGTGCATCCATGCTGCCCAATGCATAGCTAGAACATCTTCTATTTCTACCTCTACCCAAGGCTTGATCAAGAGATGGGTATTGTAGACCCATGCCCAGAGCCCCAGCCCCTGGAATCATGATAAAAGCAGACTCTTGGCTTTCATTTAAAAACAAAAATCCAGCTGCCATGATGAAGAAAAGCCTGAAAACATAACTTGTGTAGCTATGTATGCCTGAGTCTGCAGGCAGCCTGGAACAGTAGCTGTGACAGGGGGAATCTGTTCATGTATCTCAGTGGGGTGTTATCTTCAAGGTCTAATAATAGGGTATGTTGGCTGCCACTGCAGCAGGAGCCGTATGGACAGCTGGAGAAGCAAGCAGTGGGCCCACTCAAGTTGCTGGGGTGAGTTTTTGGTGGGGCTTTCTGGCAGTGCACACTTGCCTCTGCAGGGTGGGGTGCAGAAAAGGCCCCCATTCCTATTGGGAGTGGGGGAAGAAAGGAGGGTGGGGGGAGCTACAGAGGAACCCTGAGTCATGGTGAGCCTAGAGCAGGGGTGGCCATCCTGTGACTCCAGAGCCACATGCGGCTCTTCAGAAGTTAATCTGCGGCTCCTTGTATAGGCATCAACTCTGGGGCTGGAGCTACAGGTGCCAACTTTCCAATGTGCTGGGGAGTGCTCACTGCTCAACCCCTGGCTTTGCCCCAACTGCACCCCTTCCTGCCCTCTCCCCTGAGCCTGCCATGCCCTTGCTCCTTTCTCCCCTCCCCCGCCACCCTGAGCCTCCTGCATGCCATGAAACAGCTGATTGGGAGGTGGGGGGATTCCAGGGGAGGTGCTGATCAGCAGGGCTGCCTGTGGGAGGTGCTGGGACTGGGGTGGGGGGAGCTGATGAGCTACTGATGTATTACTGTGGCTCTTTGGCAATGTACACTGGTAAATTCTGGCTCCTTTTCAAGCTCAGGTTGGCCACCTCTGGTCTAGGGCACCAGATTTCCTTAACTCAGCTGTGTCTGTACATTGACTGATCTTTATTTTTGAGACAAATAACTCTACCCTAACCATTTAACCCTCTTCTTTATGCTGCAGAAATAGCTCTGAGATGCTGCTACATCTCTCCAAGAGTCTTGGCAGTCAGTGCCAGCAGCAAAGGCTGCCTCCCAGCACTGCCAGCTAGGACTCTGTCATTTGCCCCTGTCCTGTTTTTCAGGGTGTCCTCTAACACTGGAGAGAATAATAGAATTGTCTCCCTACTGAGCGGAGCTGATTGGAGTCTCCCCATTGGGAAAGTTATAGCTGTGTCATAAGGATTGTAAGTTTCCTCCCCTTCCTATGGATCTGTGGAAAGCACTAGGACTCAGTGGCATGTTGTGGCTGTGCAAGCATTGGGCTCTTGCCAGCAGTATTAACAGTCTAAGAGAAATCCTCATGGCTGTCTGTTGTTCACGTTCAGTGCTCTGGTTAGGAACCTGTGTGGTTTCCACTGCCGTCTCTGATGTTCCTATTGGGAACCAGGAAATGGGCGGGCAGAGCCTGCCCACTGCTAAAGGACCCTCCCCCTCTGATGTAGGTAAGGGATTAATCTGAGCCTAAGGGCAGGTTCAGGCATGTCCAATGCACAGGCGAGCTTTACACACAGCATTGGGGAGGAGGACAATGAAGCATTCTATTGCAGCTCCACAAGGCAGCTGAGCAGAGTAAGAGCAAGAAATGCTTCTATAAATTGTTAAAGATGGACCTGAGCCCCAGATTCATTTTCCCACCACTCCAAGCACTGGGATGGGATGGTTCTTAATCTACACTGAGATCTGAATGTTGGAAATGACTCCTGTTGCTACAAGCTGAGCCCAAACCCTGGAGCTGAACATCTGTGGACAGTCAAATGTCCAGGATCCATGGATCCACGGGACTCCAGGCTTTGAAATGTGCAGATTGGGCCCATCTCTAATAGTTCTGCCCAGTATTTCTAAGGTCTCTGTCATGATAATTCATAGACTTTAAGGCCAGAAGAGACGGTTTTGATAGTCTAGTCTGTCCTGCTGCATAACACAGGCCAGAACTCACCTAGTAATCTCTTCCTCAAGTCCATAACTGCTGTGTTAATGTAATACCAGAGTGGTGGGGAGTGCAATCAACTAGATTCCCGGATAATTGTTTGTAATGGACTCTGGTCTTTGCCTCTTCTAAGTTCAGTAGCTCTTCCTGGTCCTCTGTGCTCTTTAGTGAGGCTTACATTAAAGTCGCATCAACAAAACGACTGATTTACAGGGCCGGCTCCAGGGTTTTTGCTGCCCCAAGTGGTGGGGAAGGGGGGAAAAAAAGCTGCGAGCGGTAGCAGTTCCACCGCGCTGCTTTCTTCAGCAGCAGTTTGGCGGCAGGTCCTTCCCTCCAAGAGGGACCCGCCGCCGAAGAGCCTGACTTGCCGCCCCAAGCACCTGCTTGCTGAGCTGGTGCCTGGAGACTGCGCTGCTGATTTAATCTCGGAGAGTGAGAAAACAGGTGTGTAGGAAGAGGGAGGGCAGAGATGCAGATAAGGTGAATAGTGAGCAAGGGAAAGCACAAGGCTGTGAACAGAGAGCTGGGAAGAGAATAGAAAAGAAAAAGATACAGATACAGAGGCAGCTGAAATAGGAGAGGGAGTGTAAGATGGGGAGTAGAGGGCAGAGTATCACCCACACAGAATCTGGAGAGCAGCCTGAAAGTATTAACAATCAGAGGCACATAAGGACAGGAAAGAGAGAGCAGGCCCAGAGAAAGTGGGGAGACTGAGCCAATAGCCCCCCCTGTGCCTGAACAGAGCCTAGGTTGGAATGTGCAATTTGTTTCCCAGCAGCTTGATGCTTCCTGCAGTCAGGGACAGTTCCCTCGTCGACTTCCCAAAAAGAAGCAAAGGCTCAGCGGATGCCCCTTCTCCTGACCACCCCTTTCCTCCTGGGTTTGAGGGCTTGCTGCAGTTTCCCACTCCTTCCCAGCCACACAAATGAAAAGCTCCGGACAACAGAGCAAGGCAGGTGAGGGAGAATGCAGACTTCCACACCCCCTCTCTCACAAACTTGCTTCATGTTCAGCAGTCACTGGGGTAGAATTTCACTTAGGAAGACAGGGGAGAAAGTGACATTCTTAGAGAGAAACCCCCATCAATCTTCAGTCACCAAATACTAGCAACAAATGCTCCTCCTATGCCCTTTAAACCTGTTATCTCTTCTTCCCCACCATATCTGCCCTTTCTCTAAATGTGTGTCGTCCAGTTCTCTGCCACTGGGCTCCTGCTGATTGCAGGTTACTGTGCTTTCCGACTGTGTTAAGCATGCTAGTTTCAGGGGGGTGGTGGTCTGCGTATGACGATAGTTCAAAGCCCAGTTTAGATAGAAAACTGACATGGGTGTTCTGGTCTCGTCCTTGTCCTGAGTGGAGATGGGGCTGTATCACCAAACCAGATGTAGCATGAGTGTGAGTGGTGGTGGTCTTTCAGGAAATTCCTATGACTGCCATAGATGGCTGCCCTGGGGATCTAGTAGGAACACTGGGTGCCTTTTTCAAAAGTGCTAAAGTGGCTTAGGAGCTGAAGTCCCATTGACTTTCAGTAAACCCAGCCTCCAAAGTGCTTAAGTCATGTCTGAAATTGGGAAGTAGGCTCCCAAGTGTCTTGGTCACCTTTGCCAGTGTTTCTCAGTATCTGACAGTTTTCTCTCTAAATGCTCCCTAGCCCGTTGAGGAGTTTCCCTTTAAACTGCCAGGAGTTTAGGGGCATGTCCCAGCACACACTTTCTTCTGTCCCTCCCATGGTCTGAGCAAATGCAAAGCAGTCTGCCTATGACTGGGGTTTCTGCTATTTGTTGACAAAGGCTGTATGGGGACCCAGCCCTGGGGATATTATGGGTGAGGATGTGGGTGCAGTGGCAGAGATGTGTGGGAACCCAGGATTTGACTAGCAAGGATGCTGCAAGTCAGAACACACTTGCTTTCCTAAAGATGCCGGGAGGATGCCTGCTTAGCAAAATTTGTCCACTGGCTAGAAACCATTTGTAGGCCCTCATGTGCATGAGAGTCTCCACTGAAGGATTGGTTGGCACCTTGACGCTACAACAAAGGATCCATTAAAAATGAACCACTGAGTCACTCACAACTGTAAAAGGAAGGAAACCGCAACTTGTGCAGAGCTCAGACCTCATTTGCTCTTAGGTCCAGATCCCACTGAAATAAGTTAGGAGCCTAAATGCTATTGTGGTGTCAATAACTAGAACAGGGTTTGGCAACCGATGGCACACGGGGCGGGCTGAGCCACTCAGCCCACTGCCACTCTGGGGTTCCCACTGCTGGCCCCTTGCCAGCTGGGGTTCCACTGCTGGCCTGGGGGAAGGAACCTCAGACTGGCAGTGGGCTGAGCTGCTCAGCCTGCTGCCACTCTGGGGTTCCCGCCGCTGGCCCCACTCAGCACCTGCTGCTGGCCTGGGGGAAGGAACCCAAGCCTGGCAGCAGTTTGAGACCCCAGCTGGCAGGACTCAGCTGCCAAAACCCCAGAGCGGCAGCAGGCTGAGCTGCTCAGCCTGCCACTGCTCTGGGGTTCCTACTGCTGGCCCATGCCAGCCAGGGTCCCACTGCCGGTCCCACTCAGAGCCCACTGCTGGCCTGGGGGAAGGAACCCCAGACTGGCAGTGGGCTGAGACCCCGGCTGGCAGGAGCCGGTGGCTGAAACCCCAGAGCAGGAACAGGCAAAGACACAGCCCACTGCCGACACCCCAGAGCTGGGCAGGCTGACCCGCTCAGCCCGCCGCCGCTCTGGGGTTCTGGCTGCTGGCCCCTTGCCAGCCAGGGTCCCCGCCACAGCCCCACTCACCTTGCTTCCAGTTGGAGTTCCAGCACAGGCCCCCTGCCAGAGAGGGTCCAGGTCTCTGGCCCTGCTCAGCCCTACCAGCCGCCAGCTCCACTCACCTCAGCTGCCGATTTGGGGTTCCAGCCGATTAACAACTGATCACTCAGAAGCCTGTGTGCAGCTTAAAGTATCTAAATAGGTGCCGCCAGGCATTGGGAAAACTCAGCAAGGAAAAGCAAGGGCAAGGATCACACTAAACTAACAAGATCTGCATTTTAATTTGATTTTAAATAAAGCTTCTGAAACATTTTGAAAACCTTGTTTACTTTACATATAACAGTAGTTTGGTTATATATTATAGACTTTTAGAGAGACCTTCTAAAAAATGTTAAAATATTACCGGCACGTGAAGCCTTAAATTAGAGTATATACATGAAGACTCGGCACATCACTGCTGAAAGGTTGCCGACCCCTGAACTAGAATGTAGTTTTCTTTTTATGACTTGGCTCAAATCACTGCTGTGATTCTCAGATCCCTGTTAAACTCTAATTTTTGCTGCATGGAAAATGTTTCCTTGTATAACAGCCGTATTCCCCTAGCTTAGCTGATATAGACTTACAAATCCTCTACTGCTGTCTGGTGGGTATTTGGTTTGGTGGTGCATAGACAATGTATCCCTTCCCCAGGTTAACTTACTTTTCCATGATCCTTTTACTTTTAACTTTAGATACCTCATTGCTTTGGTATGTTTCAGTGCATATAGCACTTTGTTCAGAGTGAGTGAAGGGTCTCCTTCAAGTTTTGGGGACACTGGAATCCCAGTTCCAGTGTTCTGGGAAACTGGCAGGAGTCAGGGCTGTATCTCCTTCTTGCCGTAGTTTGTCACCAGTAACAAGTTTTTCTCTGGGCTTAGTCTGTTTATGTTGCAGCTTACTTCTGAGTATACAGCTGTGCTATACACTTGTATACTCAGCTAGTATTCATATAAGCAGTACTGATCTGAGACATGTTTTATGGCTATTCATCTCAAAGGTGAAAGTGCTAAAGGTGTTTATAAACTAACTCTTTCACTGTCCAATATTGAACAGCGATAGATGGTGTGATACATGAAGGGGGGAGTGTAGCTCCCTTTTATGGACACCCACACAGCCAGTTAGCTATAAAATCCCTGTTAGTAGCTGTTCTCTACTTGCTTTAGCTGTAAAGGGTTAAAAAAGTCCAAAGGTAAAAGGAAGGGAGTGGGCACCTGACCAAAAGAGCCAATGGGAAGACTAGAACTTTTAAAATTGGGGGGGAATAATTTCCCCTTTGCCTGTCTGTGGTGGTCTCCTGGAGAGCAGAGACAGTGCTGGAACTATGCTATAAAAAGCTTTGGGGCAGGTATAGAAATCATTAGATCATACCTAAAAACTACTCATTTAAAACCCCAGATATGTAAGTAGATCAGGAAATGTCTAGGAAGATGCTATTAGGTTTCTCTCTCTTATTTCTTTATGGCTTGTGGACTCCTTTGTGCTAAACCCAGGTGCTTTTGTTTTGCTTGTAACCTTTAAGATGGACCTCAAGAAGCTATCTTGATGCTTAATCCCTGTAATTGTTTTTTTAAAACCTAGCAAAAAGCCTAAATTCCAGATGTATTTTCTTTCTTTTTGTTTTTATTAAAATTTTCATTTTTTTTAAGAACAGGATTGGATTTTTTGTGTCCTTAAGAGGTTTGTGCATGTTGTTTAATTAGCTGGTGGCAACAGCTGATTTCTTTTGTTTTCTTTCTCAGCTCTTCCCTGGAGGGTGTGCGTGTGAAAGGGTTTGAGGGTACCCCACAGGAAGGAATTCCCAAGTGTGCTTTCCTGGGTTCTTAAAAGGTTTTTTGCACTTGGGTGGTGGCAGTATCTACTCATCCAAAGTCAGAGAAAAGCTGTAACCTTGGGAGTTTAATACAAGCCTGGAGTGGCCAGTATTAATTTTTATAATCCTTGCAGGCCCCCACCTTCTGCACTCGAAGTGCCAGAGTGGGGAAACAGCCTCGAGAGATGGGTTAGGGGTTATTTTTAAACCAAGCCCTTGCTTTACTCCATTACTTGGGAAACACAAGCATTCATTCAAACCAAAATCTTATTGATTAAACACAAGAAAGAACAAGATACAACAGCAAGCATTTCTGTTGAAACTGATTGAGTGATTGTTTGTTTTGCACAGTCAGAGCTTATCAAAGTCTCCTTTTTGGAGTCAAACGATAAGAGTCTCTTATTTTCAGAATAACCTTTTTTGATGAAAAGGAAAAGATTAGTTTTACTCTCAGGCCTGCTGTGTGGAGAGCTTTCACTTATCCTGTTCTTAACAGACAGACAGACACAAGGTGGAGGAGAGACAGGATAGAAAAGATAGAAGAAATGTGGCTTTTGTTGATGTCTTTGACAAACTGGACCACTGGTTAGTTACAAGGGAATGCTTTGGCTTGGAGGTCAACCACAGCACTTGCTGCTTGGACCCTGGTTAGTTATGATCTGGTCAGGGCTGTCATCTGGTTAGATCCATTCTCCTTAGACAGGGCAGGTTTGGATGAATGCAGAATAGATGACATCAGGATCTGATGGAAAGTGAAGAGAGTGAGAGAGGATAAGAGGAAAGAAACTGTGGGGCAGAAAATAACACAGTAAGGGAAGGGAATACAATTTTACCTGCCTTTACTGGTAATTAGTTATCCCCACTGGTGGGCTGAGAACTGGATGTCATGATAATGTGATGACTTTCAGCACTCATAGGTGAAAACAAAGTTCCTCTCAGGAAGAAAGTCCTTTAGATGAGTCAAGATGAGTTGCAGAGCAGTGGGGAAGATGATTCGTTTTTTTTTTGTTTTTTGTTCTTTTAAAAGCCCCCAGAAAGAGTAAAAGTTGGTGGGATATTTTATCTTCATTATTTTGTCCACCAGTTAAACGCATTTCTGTAAGGCCAAACTTGGCATAGTTAACTTGCTTCCCACATTTTCTCATTTACCAACTATAATCTCACCATAGTCCTTGATTTATATTACTAGGCCATTTTGTTTAGACTAATACGGTTTCTCTGTATGATTGATTTTTTTGCATCTATTACAAACTTCATCATTATAAACAGCTGGACCTGTTTTTCATGATTATTGTAACATCTTATGAACTTTCACATCCTTTTAAAATTGAGCTTAGGATAACTTTGTAGGTCCAATAATCACAGAAGACATTAGTGTAGACTAGGGTGACCAGATGTCCCGATTTTTTGGTCTTTTTCTTATATAGGCTCCTATTACTCCCCCACCCCCGTCCCGATTTTTCACATTTGCTGTCTGGTCACCCTAGTGTAGACAGGGATCCCGGCCTCAGTGGTACTGATGTGCCGAACTGCCATTGATTTCAATAGGAATTAGGTGCCTAAAAACCTTTGAGGATCTGGACCCAGCTGCACAGATCTTAGCTCTTGATGCACACTTTGTTCGCTAAGGGCAGCAGTTGTTATGGTTGTCAGGAGCACTTATTTTTGGTCTTTGGACTTAACACTGTGCTAGCTAGAGGCAGAAAGTCTAGTGGCTGGAGCAAGGGACTGACCAGAAGTCAGTAGTTGTAAGTTCCACCCCGACTCACTGTGACCTTGGGATCGTAACTTTATTTTCTTGTGTCCCCATTTATCTACTGAATGAGAATAGTAATTACTCCCCTTTGCAAAGCACTGTGCGATGTTCGGTTGAAAGGTGCTATATAAGAGCAAAATGTGGTGATTTTACATTGAGATTGCAGTAGTGTCCAAAGGCCAGCCAGAGCAGGGCCCCATTGTACTGGATGCTGTATAAATACAGAATAAATGGTAGTATCTACCTATCCCAAAGATCTTACAATCTAAAAGACAAGACATTTACAGGTGGATGCAACAAACAAGCAGGTTGGATTGGGAGCGGGAAAGGGGTGCGAGGAAGACAGTATTACAAAAAACGAATAGGCTTGTAATTCTTAGCCAATTAGGAGCAACTGTCACAACTCACCCCTGCCTGGCCATTAGCAGATTGCAGTTTCTGGAATGCATGGTATGGAAGAGGTGAGTTTGGAAGAAGGATTTGAATGAGGATAAGGGGGTGGCTATGTGGAGTTTGGGCACTCTTCTCTCTTGCTGGGGCAGCATGGGATAAAGTATGAAAGTGCTAGTGGCAGACGGGGGTGATCCGTCATGGGGAGGGAGGTGTTGCTTGGCCAAGATGATCCCTGCTGTACCTCCATTACAGCAGGGGAGAATTTGGGGGAGTCTACGGATGGAGACGCTGATGAGGCTGGGTTAAGTGACTTGGCCAAGGCCACAGTGGGAAGTAGTGTCAGTAAGGAGTAGAGCTTCCAGACTCTTGTGTCTGGGCGCAGACCACATCTATAAGACTCTCATTGAGTTAGTGCCATGACTAGGCTGGCCCTGGGAGTGTGTGGGGTTGCTGCTGGAGGGGGCAGGTGGACAGAGATTTGCCAGCTTGTGTGCACATTTCATATTGCTAGTGGCACCCTGGGCAGGACTTTCCTTGCCCTGTTCCCATGCCAGGCAGAAGGGGAGAATGAGGTGGAGCCGGTGGAAATATTATCACGGTGCTGACTCCCTTCCACTTTTCAGAGCTCAGGGTCAGGGCTGGACAGAGGATTTCCTGCATATGGCCATGCGGCGCCGTGCCCTTCCCTAGCCTGGGCTCCCCATGCAGTTGCCCTTGCTGCTCTGAGCAGCATGCTGACATCAACCTTGGGCTGTCTTATCCAGAATGTGGGAGTGCAGTGGGACCTGCAGCCAGGAGAGTCACTGGTTGGGTTTATGAGCTGCCCTTGCCTGCCATGTGTTACCAGGGTAACTTGTGTGACAACTGGAGGAGAAAGCAGCCTGCTGCGCTGGCAGGAGGGAGAGACAAGGCCTGGGGAAGGAGTAGCTGTTTTGTCTCCATGGTAATGGTGCTGCTATTTTCAATGCAGGCGAGATTCCAGTGGCACCCTCCCAGGGTGTAATTCTATTGCAGGCCAGGAGCAAGCGGCTGCGAAGCGAAACATAAACAAGTGACTGATTCCCTGCTGGGCACGGTGGTGATGGGGGGGGCTAAGACAGCTCAAAAGAGGGGTTGCAGCTGGTGCCCTGATCCTGGGATAGGAGACCCCTTTATCAGTGGGGTAGGGGACTCTCAGCCCAAGGTGGCTGAGTTGGCTGTGAATGTGGGTGGAGTTCTGGTAACTCATGCTGATTCCTTGCTGTCTTTCTGGTGACACGCTTATTCTCATGCTCCTTGAAATGCTCTTTCCATGCTTCCTCCAGGGCTTTCTCCTCTTGGTTGCATTACTGCTGTTGCCCTCTCCCGTGTACTACTTCTATCTTTGTTTAGTCCTTCCAGAACCCTTCCCCTCTCTCGCTCTCTCCCATTTCCAGATTCCCCCTTCCCCCAGTCAGCTCCGTCTCTCCTCTCTTTCCTGAGCTCCATCTCTTGCCCCCTACCAGACCTGTCTGTCTCTCAGTGATCCCCACTTTCTGCAGTGAGAAGAGCACAGAATGCAGAGAGAAAGCAATTAAAGCCACAGCAGGCTAATCTCCCTCATACCATGCCAGCAGCCCATCCCCAGGCTGAAAGGGCTGTGCTGGCGAGCTACGCTTCCTAGGGTACATCTGGTGCCTTGGAGGAGGAGGCTGCTGCCCCCCTGGCTCAGCAAGGCACTAATGAGAAGAGCTATTCCCCCGGGGCTGAGCTCTGGCTTGCACTGCTCTGAAGAGCTGCTCTCTGTTGTCCTGTCCCACCTCCTCCACCCAATCATGCTGTTCGTTCAGAAAGGGAATATTTGACCGTGGATGCCCTTGGCCGCAGAGAAGCTGGGAGGAGCTGTGTCCGCAGGAAGGCCCAGCAGAGCGACTCCCACAGGAAGGGAGGGAGCGAGGGAAGGAAGGAAGGGTCTAGCAGCAGCAAGAGGAGGAGTAGGAGTGGGGCATTTATTTTTCTTTGTGACTGAAAGTCAAACCACAAGCTGGCCTCATGCAGAGCCAAAGTCTAGCCCCAGCTGGTTGCCCACTCGGTAACAGGCCTGTAGCCAAGGCTTCTTGAGCTGCTGGCTCTTTGACGTGGACGTGGGTGCAGGGAGGCCCATGAGCAGCCTGTTTTCATGTGGCCAGTGGAGATTGTGACGGGTCCCAGGTGGAACTGAGTGGCCAAGCCATGCTGTGCCGTGCCACGGCGATGTCTGCAGTGTGATTTATTCACAGTGACATCACCTATAGGACAATGGTCCTTCCTTGTAAATGTCACACTCACACTGGTGAAATCGCTGCTGATGAAAGGGGCTGAACTGAAAGCCCTGCAGTTCCTTATCTGTAGAGCAAGAGACGGCATGGGCAGCAGCAGCAGCTTCCCCACCAACTGGCCTCACTCCTGTCCCAAATGGAGGGACCTGTTCTAGGGGTATAGCCCCTTCTGCGGAGAATGTCAACTAGGGGGCTAGTTAGTGCCACGTGGTGTGTGGACACCTGTCTGTTAGGAACTGGAGTGAGACTAGTTCATTTTACACAGGACAGGACGCAGCTGTCATATGGTATTTATTCCCAGCCACTAGCTGCCTGGGCTGATATGAGCCTAGAGGGCAAAGTTCAGACAGTCTTCCCTGTCGAAGCCTGGATCTGTTTTCTGTATCCCTTCTCTCTGGCTTTCTTCCCCATCCCTCGCTCTGCATACCTTTCAGCTCAGACACTGTGTCAGTATCTCCTGTTTGTGAACTGCTCTCCACCTCCGTTTTCAAACCCCAGTCATTTGAAAGGGGCACTGAGATTTGTTTCTCTTGCAGTGTGACGTTTGGTTTTTGGGATAACGGTCCAGGCTGCTAGGGGTGAGGTCCCAGTCTCTGAAGTCAGTGCTCTAAAAACCTCCAGGCTATTGACTCATTGTTTGTCTCCATTTGTATCTCCTCTAGCAGCTGTCCTTGTCACCAGACCCCTGGCTGGCTTGGCTTGCCCACACACTCTGGTCCAGTGCTTGGAGATCATCCACAATTAGGGATGAGGTATCCCACCTAATAAGCCTTATATTGATACAGCACTTTCATCCCAAATCATGTCCCAAAGAACAAGCAGGGATCCCTTCACAGTCTGTGAAATGCAGCCATCTCTGGGATGGAAGGCAGCAACTATTCAACAGTTTAGGACAGGACGTGAAAAAGGGATATTGCATCCCATTGAAACTGCAGGGGGAATCCGGAGAGTTGTAAATTACCCATGCTGGCATTTGTTAGGAGAGGTGGTAGTGTGCGTGTGGGGAGGGAAAGCCTAATGTGTACAGTTAAAAAAATTGCTGCGGGACCTTTCATGGTATCTTAACCCGTTTCCTCGTTGTCGCTGCAGGAGCCAGGGCTGCGGTTTGCAGCACGGTGCGCTCTTCCACCATGGATCAGTTCTGACACAGAAGGAAGAGTGCCGCCTATTGAATCACCAACACAGCTTCCTGCAGCAGCCTGGGTTTTCTTGAGTGGCCCCTGCCTGATCCATCTACTGGCGAAGCTTAGCCTAGCTCTACTTAGCTTGGGTGAGGAGACAGGCCCACAGATAGAGGTGTTACTACTGCGGGGCCATCTCCCTTTGATAAGCATTTATACTTCCTTCCTACAGTTATCTAACTTGTCTTGAAAGCTTATTTCCATTAGCTGCTGCTGTTGCTGACTGGGTGGTCTTTGTACATCACAGTTCTCTTTGTGGGTGTGAATTACCTGTGACCGGCGAGTGACTCTTGAATTAATGACATTAATTGCCATATATTTTTTGTGATTAATCCTTGGACTGGTGCTAAAATTGAATGTGTGGTGGGTTTTTTTTTTAAATGTGATCTGTTTTGATTGGACTTCTGGGCCACAGGGTTATGTTCCTCTTCCTTAATGGGAGGGGCATAAGTCTGGGAATCCGATCACTTCTGTGAACATGTGTGATTACAAATAGCTTCAAATATCTCATGCCATTTGCTTAATATCTGCAGTTAGTGGACAGTCCTGCTGCTCCACTTGTATATTCATGGAAAGCAAACATCAAACGGGCGGAAATCCCATCCAGAGAGAATGGTTAAAAACTCCACGAGAGAGTCACAGTATCGTCCCCCATCACTATGTGTTCCCACATGCTGCTTTCTGTACGGAGAGATTGTGTCCACGTCCTTGGGATCCTTCCCACATTTTCACCTGTGCTTCCTTTGCCCCTTGGATATTGCACATACTGGAAATAGAGATGCTGTCTCCACTTCTCCACCCACTCAACGACCTTTCATTGTGGTAATGGCTCCTCTGAGAAGCTGGATAGCCAAGGCACCACCCCTCTCTGTTCACTTCCCCCCAGGATGGGTTTGATCCCCATTTCTAGGATACGGCTTCCCCAGCCTGACCACTGACACTGCTCTTCTCCTGCAGCTCTTTCTTCATGAGATACCACCGCCTGAGAGGAGTCAAGAGCTAATCTAGCATTTTACCCCTTGGCTTCCATAGGACACTGCTATGAAACCTTAGAGTGCAGTGGGATCTGCCCACCCGCCAGCACATTGGTGCAAGGATTCCTTCTCAGGCTATGGCTTCAAGGCCAAAAAAAGATGGAGTTTTCAGCGGGATAACTAACACCCATTAGCTACCTTACTATCAAAACCATGTGGAGACCAGGCACCTGTACCTTTTACTGCACTGTAGCTGGGGTGGAGTTCATACTATAGCCCAGGGGTCGGCAACCTTTCAGAAGTGGGGTGCTGAGTCTTCATTTATTCACTCTAATTTAAGGTTTTGCGTGCCAGTAATACATTTTAACGTTTTTAGAAGGTCTCTTTCTAGAAGTCTATAATATATAACTAAACTGTTGTATGTAAAGTAAATGTTTTTTTAAAATGTTTAAGAAGCTTCATTTAAAATTAAATTAAAATGCAGAGCCCCTGGACTGATTGCCAGGACCCAGGCAGTCTGAGTGCCACTGAAAATCAGCTTGCGTGCCGCCTTCGGCCCTCGTGCCATAGGTTGCCTACCCCTGCTATAGCCAATCACATGGTTTTCTGGCCCTCATTGTGGATCACTTGTGGTTGGTGCTATGGTAACAATTCAGGCCAGTCCTGCAATCTTACATCAAATCCACTTGCGAACTGGGGCGAGAAGGCGGATTTTGAGCTCTCCTATCTACATGTGGGTAAAATCTGCCCGCATGTCATCTCTGCTAAGATTTTGCGGTGAGGTAGCTCATGCACATTAGTTACCTCACTGTGCAAATCCACCTTTTTTGGTAGTAAAGACATCATCTGAGTGCCTGCCCTGCCTCCATTGCTGTATGGATTCACACCTCTGAGCACCATGCACTCAGCTTATCTGTGTCCCCACACTAATTTGCATTGGCTGAGAGGCTGTGATGTATTGTCCCCGTTTGACGGCCAGCCAGTGACTGTCTGGTCTTGATTTTGAATAACGGTGGGAGAAGACAGATTAGTGCAGAGAGAATACCAGAAGATTTTGCCATGTAGGTCAGAGGTCACAGCAAGACTGAAGGTTCTGTCCAGGATGTGCCAGGGGAGGGAGCAGCTGGCTGAAAGGCAGACACCGGGAGGAAAGGGTTGTAAAAATAAATAGCCCCCATAGGTGATGAGGTGAAAAAGACACCAACTGATAGGTGTGGGGACACTAGGCCATATGATCTCTCCAACTCCTTCTCTAGAGAGAGAGAGCGCGATGTGAGTGTTAAAATACTCAGGTTAAGGGGCACAGCTGTGATCTAGTGGACTAAGCATGGGGCTGGGATGCAGGAGATCTGGGCTCTGTTTACAGCTCTGCTATATTGGTGCAGGCAAATCCCATCACAGTTTGTGTATCTGTGGGATGGTGATGAGATGCCTTACTCACCTGAGTAAAGCACTTTTCAATCGATGGCTGATATCTGATTGTCAGGATTGCAGCTATTTAAAAAGAAGGCAGCTTCTACCATTCATGGTTGCACAGAAAAGCTTGAAAATATGACACCTTTCTGGTGCTGAAGCCTTTAAGACTGATGAAAAACACCCAAAATACATTTAAAAAAAAAACAACCCCTCATGATTTTTAAGCCAGTCTCATGATTTTGCCAGGCCCTGGCTCCTGATTCTGGAACACTTGCAGTTGGCAATACAGTACTGCAACAATTCAGAACAGTCCTGTCCAGTGCGTGTTGTGATCTTTCCATGGAATCTGCACTTGAACTGGGGGCCAGGGGGCAGATTTGAACCTTTTGCTGATCTTCCCCATCCCCCTTTACTCCTGGCCCACAAATGGATGTGTTCCAGGCTCTTCCCAGAGAGGGACAAGGAGCCCATGTGTGGGTTCCCACATGGCTATCTCAGATGCAAATGTTTGCATAGCATCTGAATCACACCAGGAAGCAGCAGCTGGGGAGTCAGAACTGGATTCTTGATCCCACCTGGAAAGGGCAGTGGGTTTATTTCCTGGTAGGAGAATCTGAGCTGGAATTTTGTCTCCAACTGGAATGAACTCTGATTAAACCTTGCACCTGCCCCCTTTAATCTGCTGCACACAGCTGCTGGGGGTCGGGGGGGGGGGGGAAGAGAAGAGGACAGTGGGTGACAGCTTCTGCTGGCAGCATTAGAGTATGACTAGGGGGGATGGGGAGAGAGTGCAAAGCGAAGCACAAAACAGGAATCCAGATGGTGCAGACAAATCCCCCAGTGGCCTCAGGATAAAATGCAGGCTCCTAGGTGCTTTGATCAGGAATGGGCAAATTGGCTGCTCTCTGTGCATTTGATGCAGAGCTGCTGAGCCAAAGGTTGATGGCCTGACAGTGGGAGCTGAATGCTCAGGAGTCCTTAGATAGTAGTTAACATCTGACCACACTGTTACTAGGTCACATGTATCTTGCATTTCTAACCAGCCTTGTGCTCATATGTATACAACAACCCCTTTGTGTGGCTGTCCTCTGCCGCAAGTCTTTTGGTGCCTATTCTGGCAGTAGCAGGGGTGAGGGGAGCAGAGCCCAGAAGATCCAAGTTTCAGCATCTCAGCTGTCCTCTTTTACATTAGGGATGCCTGACATTAGTAATATCAGGGATTGATGGGATTGGCAACGGACTATAGAGAAGTTCAGCAGCAGCCCAGGTCAGCAGCGGGCATAAGCCATCAATGCATCTGGGTTGTTTTATGGCCTATGGGAAGGAGCTGAGAGTCTCGATCCAGTTCAATAAGCCAGCAGGGAGATCAATTCTGCCTGGTCTTGAGGAGTGAAAGATCTTCTAAGGCTTAAAGGTGGTGCCTGTAGGTTTCGGTTGAGTGGTGATAGTGAAGCTTGCAGGGCTGCTGCCCAGGTTTTATCTGCCCTGTGGCTAAAGAGAGGACTGAGATCTCCAGATCTGTCAAGCCAGCAATAATAAGATGTCCCGTGCCTTCATGGGTGACCAGGACTACCTGATTGACTCTTCACGACCCTGCCCCATGTCAAGCTTTGCTGGCCTCTCTCTCACCTCAGCTTCTCATTAGAAGCTGTTGGACCTGTGGATGACTTCTCCAATCCTTGGGCACTTCCCCAGTAGGGGGCTAGGAGAGTTGAGCTTTAGAGGGCATGAACTTAGGGGGTAGATCTAGTTGTCTTGGTGAATGCTGCTGCTGCTTGATTTGGTCCTCCTGCCATCTACCAGGTTCTGTTTCTGGGATTGAACAGCACATATGCCTTCACAGTTCCCTACTGGCATTGATGTTCTGGATCTGAGATTGCATCTTTCCAGCACGAAAACCTAGTAATTTTTAAGGCACATGCTGCTGCCCCCTGCAGGATCTCTCCTAAAATAGACACTATATCTCAGGCCTGGTCTACACTACGCATTTAAACCGAATTTAGCAGCGTTAAACTGATTTAACCCTGCACCCATCCACACAATGAAGCCCTTTATATCGATATAAAGGGCTCTTTAAACCGATTTCTGTACTCCTCCCCGACAAGGGGAGTAGCGCTCAAATCGGTATTGCCATGTCGGATTAGGGTTAGTGTGGCCGCAATTCGATGGTATTGGCCTCCGGGAGCTATCCCACAGTGCACCATTTTGACCGCTCTGGACAGCAATCTGGAGTCGGATGCACTGGCCAGGTAGACAGGAAAAGCCCCGTGAACTTTTGAATTTCATTTCCTGTTCACCCAGCGTGGAGAGATCATCAGCACAGGTGACCACGCAGAGCTCATCAGGTAACAATGCAGTCTCCTGAGAATCGAAAAAGAGCTCCAGCATGGACTGCACGGGAGGTACTGGATCTGATCGCTGTATGGGGAGAGGATTCCATGCTAACAGAACTGCGTTCCAAAAGGCAAAATGAAAAAACATTTGAAAAAATTTCCAAGGCCATGATGCAGAGAGGCCACACCAGGGACTCAGTACAGTGCTGTGTGAAAGTTAAGGAGCTCAGACAAGCCTACCAGAAAACCAAAGAAGCAAACAGAAAGTCTGGGGCAGGGCCGAAAACATGCCGCTTCTATGCTGAGCTGCATGCAATTCTAGGGCGGTCCGCCACCACTACCCCACCCCTGTCCGTGGATTCCGAGGTGGGGGTGGTAACGCAGCCATGGCTGAGGATTCTGCGGACGGGAAAGATGAGGAGGACGAGCTTGTAGAGAGCACACAGCATTCCGTTCTCCCCAACAGCCAGGAGCTTTTTCTCACCCTGACGGAATTACCCTCCCAAGCAACTATCCCAGACAATGAAGCCATGGAAGGGACCTCTGGTGAGTGTACCTTGTAAATATAAGACATGGTTTAAAAGCAAGCGTTTTTTAATGATTAACTTGCCCTGAGGACTTGGGATGCATTTGCGGCCAGTACAGTTACTGGAAAAGTCTGTTAACATGTCTGGGGATGGAGCGGAAATCCTCCAGGGACATCTCCATGAATCTCTCCTGGAGGTACCCCAAAAGCCTTTGCAGAAGGTTTCTGGGCAGCGCTGCTTTAGTCCGTCCTCCATGGTAGGACACTTGACCACGCCATGCATGTAGCAAGTAATCTGGTATCGTTGCATGACAAAGCCTAGCTGCGTATGGTCCCGGTGATTGCTGGCATTCAAGCAACATCTGTTCTTTATCTCGCTGCGTTATCCTCAGGAGAGTGATATCGTTCATGGTAACCTGGTTGAAATTCAGGAATTTAAGTAAGGGGACAGAGATGGCCATTCCTACTGGGCTGTTTGCCTGTGGCTTAAAAGAAATCCTTTCCTGCAGGTAGCCAAGCGGGGGAAAGGGCGGGGGGGCGATTGGCGCTGAGCTTTTCCGCGTTTGGCTAGCAGGGATCTTCCCTGCTACCAGCCACGTGGTTGGGGGTGGGGTGGGGGAAGGGGGTGTTTAGCAGTGATCTTCCATGATACCAGCCACGGAGTGGTTTCTGCTGCTGCACGTTAACAGGAAAGAAGCAGCACTCAACGGGCTTTGCTTGCTATTTGGGAAAGGAGGGCGCTGGATAGATGAAGGCTGCAGAAGACGAAAGACAATGGCTTAGCATGGCCGCATGCAAGCCGAATTCTGCTGCCCGGACCTGCGTCTGTGATCTGTAACACCAAAGCCGCAGGCACTCAATATTAAGATGCAAAATGCGACCTTGTAGTGAAAATACATGTGCTATGTAAGGTGAATAGTGTTGTTCACCGTGAAAGAGTATGACCATTGTTCTCTAAAATGTATCTTTTTAAGTACTTCTCTCCCTTTTTTTCCCTCCCTCATGCAGCTGCAAATTTTTCAAGCCTCCCTACTCCGTCCTGAAGGCTATCTCAGATAAGGCGGCGGAAAAAAAAGTCGCAAGAAGAAATGTTTTCGGAAATCATGGAAGTGACACGCAATGAACGAGCTTATCTGAATGAGTGGAAGGACGTGGTAGCAAAGTACAGGAAGATGCCAGTGACCATGAGGACAGGAGGGACGAACGTGAGGACAGGAGGGATGCTCGAGATGAGAGGTGGCGGCAGGAAGATCAGCGGTGGCGGGATGCAACTCTAGGGCTGCTGCGTGATCAAACTGACATGCTCCGGCGTATGGTGGAGCTTCAGGAACGGCAGCAGGATCACAGAGTGCTGCTGCAGCCCCTGTATAACCATCCTCCCCCCTCACCATGTTCCAAAGCCTCCTCACCCACCAGATGAGTAAGAACTCGTGGGGGTAGGCTCCGTGCACCCGCCCACTCCACCCCAGTGGACAGCCCAACCAAAAGCTGTCATTATTATGAAATTTTTTTAGTGGCCTTTTCCTTCCCTACTATCCTCCTCCCAAACCCCACCTGGGCTACCTTGTCAGTTCTCTCCCTCTTTTTATAATTAAGTAATAAAGAATACATGATTTTGAAACGAGAGTGACTTTATTTCCTTAGAAAGCAAGCTGTGATCGAAGGGGCTGGTGGTGGCTTACAGGGAATGAGTCAATCAAGGGGTGGGTTTCATCAAGGAGAAACAAACACAACAGTCACACTGTACCCTGGCCAGTGATGAAACTGGTTTTCAAAGCTTCTCTAATGCGCACCGCTTCCTGGTGTGCTCTTCTAATCGCCCTGGTGTCTGGCTGCGCGTAATCAGTGGCCAGGTGATTTGCCTCAGCCTCCCACCCCGCCATAAAGGTCTCCCCCCCCTTATTCTCACAGAGATTGTGGAGCACACAGCAAGCAGCAATAACAATGGGGACATTGGTTTGGCTGAGGTCTGAGCGAGTCAGTAATGTGCGCCAGCGCGCCTTTAAAGGGTCAAATGCCCATTCTACCACCATTCTGCACTTGCTCAGCCTGTAGTTGAACAGCTCCTGACTACTATCCAGGCAGCCTGTGTATGGCTTCATAAGCCATGGCATCAAGGGGTAGGCTGGGTCCCCCAGGATAACTACAGGCATTTCAACATCTCCAACTGTTATTTTCTGGTCTGGGAAGTACCAGCTGTTTAAACAGAGTAGTTTTCTGCAGCTGTTTAAACAGAGTAGTGTTCCTGAAGATGCGAGCGTCATGAACTCTTCCTGGCCATCCCACGTGGATGTTGGTGAAATGTCCCTTGTGATCCACCAGTGCTTGCAGCACCATGGAAAAGTACCCCTTGTGGTTTATGTAGTGGGTGCCCTGGTGCTCCGGTGCCAAGATTGGGATATGGGTTCCATCTATCGCCCCCCCACAGTTAGGGAATCCCTTTGCAGCAAAGCCATCCACTATGACCTGCACATTTCCCAGAGTCACAACCTTTCGTAGTAGCAGCTTAGTGATTGCTTTGGCTACTTGCATCACAGCAACCCCCACAGTAGATTTGCCCACTCCAAATTGATTCCCGACTGACCGGTAGCTGTCTGGCGTTGCAAGCTTCCAGACGGCCATTGCCACTCACTTCTCAACTGTGAGGGCTTCTCTCATCTTGGTATTCTGGCGCTTCAGGGCAGGGGAAAGCAAGTCACAAAGTTCCATGAAAGTGCCCTTACACATGCGAAAGTTTCGCAGCCACTGGGAATCGTCCCACACCTACAAAACTATGCGGTCCCACCAGTCTGTGCTTGTTTCCCGGGCCCAAAATCGGCGTTCAATGGCTAGAACCTGCCCCATTACCAGCAGGATCTCCAAAGTGCAGGGGCCTGCAGTTTGACAGAATTCTGTGTCCATGTCCTCATCACTGTCATCGCCGCGCTGCCGTAGCCGCCTCCTCCTCGCCTGGCTTTGCAGGTCCCAGTTCAGCATTGACTGCACGAGAATGCATGAGGTGTTTAAAACGTCCATGATTGCTGTCTTGAGCTTAGCAGGGTCCATGCTTGCCGTGGAATGGCATCTGCACAGTTCACCCAGGAAAAAAGGCGCAAAACAGTTGGCTGCTGCTGCTTTCACGGAGGGAGGGGTGAGGCTGTACCTAGAAGCACCAGCGGCAATGTTTTTTGCCCCATCAGGCACTGGGATCTCAACCCAGCATTCCAATGGGCGGGGGAGACTGCGGGAACTATGGGATAGCTATGGGATAGCTACCCACAGTGCAACGTTCAGGAAATCGACGCTAGCCTCGGTACATGGATGCACACCGCCGAATTAATGTGCTTAGTGTGGCTGCGTGCACTTGACTTTATACAATCTGTTTTAAAAAAACGGTTTCTGTAAAATTGGAATAATCCCATAGTGTAAGACATACCCTCATCTAGCCAAGCAGATAAGAAAGCCACACAGCAATTTTGGAAAGGTGCTGACAATTAAAGGGGTAGGTGGTGGGACTAGAAGGGGGAAACCTAGCAGGCAGGTGTGAACATGACTAAATAAAACTTGCACAAGTTGGTTCAAATGCTCTCCTCCTTGAGGCTGGTTTGATTGGCAAGTCGGATAACAGAATATTAACCTCAGCCTGAGCTTTCCCAAGCTTACATAAGAGTATCCTGCAAGATCACCTTGTTTCTGCCCCTAGTTCCCTGGCGCAGCGAATCATGCCTTACCTCTCTCATATCCCTGTGCAATTAACAAGGTGCATCTGCCAATACGTGTTGGCAGAACTTAGTAGTTTTTTGCAGGCTTCTTATCTTTGCTAGCAGGGTGGGTCGCCAGAAGAGCCTTCCTGGGTCATAAATCGTGCTACAGTCACGATCTTGGGTTTACGTCCCATCTGAAAAGTGGTAACAAAGGTGCTAAGTTCGAGAAGGTGAGAGGCAAATGGGGAGGATGGGAGGAGTGGGTATGAGCCCTACGAGTGGCTGGCATGTTTTTGTTAAAGGCCCATGAGGTATTAGCAGCAATTCCCTAACAGAGCAGATAAGAGGTTATTATGGTCACATGTTTCTTTGTTGCCTATGTTTCCTTTGCCTGCATTTGTGGTCAGAGCCTCATGTCCTGGTTCCCAAGGCTGCTTACAAGGCAGGAAGTCAAGAAAGTGGCAGGACTGATAGCAGCAGCTGCTGAGGACACTACCTGGGAACTGCCCGTGGCTCCTCCAAATCCAGATAGTGAGCGCAGAAGCATACAGGACCAGGATGTGGGTACTGAGCTAGGCTGGTGCTTTCCCACCAGCACTAACCTCAGAGTTGGTCACCAGGGCTGCCAACTGAGAAATCCCCCATACTTGGTCCAAGCTGGAGGATTGCTTTCATTTCCCCTGGACTTTCTTCCTGGGAGGTTAGAAAGCTGGGGAATTTTGGTGGCACTGACTTCATGCTCAAACCTTCCCGAGAGCATCTGAATATCTTGGTGATGGGGCTCTAGTGGAGGGAGAGGGGGCAGAATCTGCTTTTCTTGGTGGAAGGGTGGAGTATCCTCAATAAAGGTCTGAAGGAGAATCTCCTTTAGCCACAAGGAATTTCATCTGGGGTCCCTGCCAGAGGACACCTGTCTGCACTTTGCAATTAAGTCACATCTTATCATCTGAGGGTATTGAGCTGAGCACGTATCCTGCATCAGTTCACCCAGCCTTAGGGGGCACCTGCAAGGATTGCAGGAAAGAGAAAGCAGAACTGCCTGTGAATAGGTCATGGCTGCCCCCCCTGGGCTCGCTTCCCTCCCCCACTCATTCTTAAGGAACTGAATTGGGATACTTATACCAGCTCCTAGTCCGACTCCCTAGCCTAACTTCAGCTTCAGGGTTGCCCAGTGGAGTTCAGCTGCAGGGGGAAGTACAGCAGCATGACTTTGAAAGGGAAGCTGCCACTTCCTCCTGCAGCTCGCTGGCTCTACAACCTGTTGTCATTTCTATATCATAATCTGACCCCCTCTTGTCCTTGCTCCTGTCCCCTCTGCTGGCTGCATGCTGATAGAGGAATCTGTCTGTAAAGGGCTGATATCCTAAGGGTATGGCTACACTTGAAAGTTGCAGCGCTGGGAGTTACAGCGCTGGTCATGCAGCTGTGTAGGGCCAGCGCTGGAGTGTGGCCACACTGACAGCTACCAGCGCTGCAGTGTGGCCACACTTGCAACACTTTCCAGCGCTGTATTGAGAGGTGCATTGTGGGCAGCTATCCCACAGAGCACCTCGTCCCATTTTGGCGCTGAGTATTGTGGGAAGGGGAAGGAAGTGTGCGGGTCATTCCGCTTCCTGTGCCAACGCCCCGTGGTGCATCGCTTCACATCCCAGCATTCACTCTTTCCGGCAACGTTTGGCGCCATTGTGAGTGTCTTTCTGTTTTACTCTCTGTGTGAATCGCGATTTCTGTGGCAAATGGAGCCCGAGCTGCTGAGGACTGTGCTGATGAGTGTCGCCAGCACAACACTTTTGGCAGTCGAGCTATTCCTTCAGCTCCAAAGTGACAGTGAGGAGTCTGACGATGATATCGATATTGATTCTCCTGCCGCGTGTGACACTAAAGTGCTTGTGGCATTCACGGAAATGCTCAGCACCGTTGAACGCCGCTTTTGGGCTCGGGAAACAAGCACTGACTGGTGGGATCACATCGTCATGGAAGTCTGGGATGACGAGCAGTGGCTGCAGAACTTTCGTATGAGAAAAGCCACTTTCATGGGACTGTGTGCTGAGCTCGCCCCCACTCTGCGGCGCAAGGACACAAGATTGAGAGCTGCCCTGACAGTGGAAAAGCGGGTGGCTATTGCAATCTGGAAGCTGGCAACTCCAGACAGCTACCGGTCGGTCGGGAACCAGTTTGGAGTGGGAAAGTCAACTGTTGGAATCGTTTTGATGCAAGTTTGCAAGGCAATTAATCGCATCCTGCTAAGAAAGACCGTGACTCTGGGGAGCGTGCAGGACATTGTGAATGGCTTTGCACAAATGGGTTTCCCTAACTGTGGAGGGGTGATAGATGGGACGCATATTCCTATTCTGCCCCCCCCCCGGCATCAGAGTACGTTAATCGGAAGGGGTATTTCTCTATGGTTCTCCAGGCGCTTGTGGATCACCGCGGGCGTTTCATTGACATTTACACAGGCTGGCCTGGAAAGGTGCATGATGCATGCATCTTTCGGAACAGTGGCCTGTTCAGGAAGATGCAGGCAGGGACTTTTTTCCCAGACAGGAAGATCACAGTAGGGGATGTCGAAATGCCCATTGTGATCCTTGGAGACCCCGCTTACCCGTTACTGCCTTGGCTCATGAAACCCTATACAGGGAAGCTTGACAGGAGCAAGGACCGGTTCAACTACAGGCTGAGCCGGTGCCGAATGACTGTGGAGTGTGCTTTTGGCCGTTTAAAAGCACGCTGGCGTTCCTTGTATGGGAGGCTAGACTTGGGGGAAAGCAGCATCCCCGCGGTTATATGCGCTTGCTGTACCCTCCATAATATTTGTGGAGGGAAGGGTGAAACATTCAGTCAGGCATGGACCACCGAGGTTCAAGTCCTGGAGGCTGAATATGCACAGCCAGAGAGCAGGGCTAATAGAGAGGCCCAGCACAGGGCTTCAAGGATTAGGGATGCCTTGAGGGAACAATTTGAGGCTGAAAGCCAACAGTAATGTTTGCTGCCTTGCATGGGAGTGAATTGCACTGCTTACACTGTTATTCTATTATCCCTAAAATGATTTGCAGTGCCTCTTTCTTTACTGGGCTAAGGTATCTTTCACTATCTGCTATAATAAAGACTGTTTTCAAAGCCAAGAATTGTTTTATTGAAAAAAAAAACGTCCTTGACAGACAGACAGACAGACACACAACATTTCATGAACACAAGAGGGCAGGGGTGTGGGTTGGTGAACTGTACAGTCACAAGTTTGCATATGTCCTGTCTGGAGTGCTGTTTAATGAATCCTGCACTTCAGGGTGCATATACTGCATGGTGATGGGGGTTGAGTGCAGAGGGTAAGGGTGGTAGGTATCAGGGCTGGTTGGTGAACGTACAGGTGTTGGAGGCAGCTGGTGGTGGTAAGAACCTGGATGCTGGGGAAAGGGGGTTTGAGCTGGCATTGGGGCACAAGGCAAAAAGCTTTGGGACGGGGGGGGGGGCAGCACGGGACTGCTCTGCCTGCATGGCTACGATAGCCTGGAGAGAGTCCGCTTGGCGCCACAGGATCTCTAGCAGCTGGTTTGTGCTTTTCCTCTTTGCCACAGCGTTTCTACGCCAATGTCTCTGGCGGATCATGCTTTCCTTTTCTCTCCACTCCTGCAAGGTTTTACTCTCTCTAGCAGAGTGATGAAGAACAGTTTTCAACATGTCCTCCTTGCTCTTTCGGGGATTTTTCCTCAAATTGTGCAGCCTCTGTGCTGTGTTACATCTGCTCAGTCCAGCAGTCAAGGTCACTGTAGAAAGCCAGAAATGACAACATTTAACAGGGCAGCATTGTATTCACTATCTCCAGACATTAATTGATACACTGAGGGAGTTCTTAGTCCTCACTTTAGCATTCTTTTACCACACACATAACACAACAGAAGCCATGAAATGGTGAGTGAGGGGTGCTTATAGAGGGAGAAGTGGGGCTTGAGTGATAGAGGGGTGCTGGTTGCTTCGGGTAATCTGGAGTGATAGAGGGGTTGAGTGAAGATGCAGCTGCAGGGGTGATCTTCACTATCTCCCTATCTCTATCACTAGCTTCACTAAAGAGTCTCCCAACATTTTTCACAGGAGTTAATCCTGGAAGATATCTCCCTGCTGCGAGTCACTAGGGAACAGCAGGAGGCTCTTCTACAGCAATGTGGATTCCGCCCTGGACCCTATGCAGGTTGCCTGTGTTCAGCAATGGTCCCCCCACCCCTCGCGGCACAGTGGCGCGGACGCGTCAGCGTGACTGGGACAAGGAACACAGTGGCTCTCCCTATAAACCTGCGCAGGCATATTGCCCACGCTCTGGCTGAAACTTTTGCTGAGATCACTGCAGCCGATTACCGCGACGTGATAGACCACATCAATGGGCTATTCCACATCTAGGCTGGCATGCATGCAGCCCTAAACCCCCTTCCTCTCCAGAAACATTTCCACCCAGAAAATAAAAGCCGCTTACCGGTAACCCGCTCCTCTGCTTGTCCTTCTGCAACTGCTGGCTGCTGCGATTGGGTACTTTCCTCCTGGCTTGAGAAGAGCTCCTGGCTGCATGCCCACTCTGGGGTGTCTTCCCCCATCCCAGTAGCTTCACTCGCGTTTTCCTCCCCCACACCCGCCGCCGCCTCCGCCTCCTGTCCCCCAGCCTGCTCAGAAGTGTCCATCGTTGTCCTGGGATTGGCAGTGGGGTCACCCCCAAGTATCGCGTCCATCTCCCTGTAAAAACGGCAGGTCGTGGGGGCAGTTCCGGATCGGCGATTCCCCTCGCGGGCTTTGTAATAGGCACTCCGCAGCTCTTTAACTTTCACCCTGCATTGTAGTGCGTCCCGATCATGGCCCCTATCCAGCATGGACCTTGATACCTGCTCAAAGATATCGTAATTCCTACGGCTGGAGCGCAGCTGGGACTGCACAGCTTCCTCCCCCCAAACACTAATGAGGTCCTGCAATTCACCAGTGCTCCATGCTGGGGCTCGTTTGCCGCGTGGAGGCATGGTCACCTGTAAAGATTAACTGATTGCACTCCACACCTGGCTGCAGCAAACAGGAAGGAGATTTTTAAAATTCCCGGGGCATTTAAAGGGCGGGTCACCTGAGGCAAGAGCAGTAGAGTGCAAACTGATGAGCAGAGTGGCTGAACAGGAATTCTGGGATAACTCCTTATTCCCTGGAGGACAATTAAAGTGCTGGTGAGTGTCCACACCTGCTGAGCAGCGCTGGATCACCAGCGCTGCACTCCTTATTCCCCAACCGGGATGGGTTTTCAGCCAGCGCTGCAACCAGGGAGTTGCAGCGCTGGTTGTGCCCTGCAAGTGTGGACGGGGTGTAATTGCAGCGCTGGAAAGCCTCCACCAGCGCTGCAACTTGTAAGTGTAGCCAAGCCCTAAGATAGCAGCCTGGATGGACCAACTAGAGATGGGCTGTGCTTTGGGTCTTACAAAACCAAAATCAGGAGCGGTTAAAGATCCATCATAGTGAGAACATTGCAGTGTGGGAGGAGGGTGTTGGTTTAAAGGTTCTGCTTCCAGCAGTCACTTGTTACACTGGGAGTCAATAGATACCCAAACAAATGCACTTACATTTGCCTAGGTGCTGCTGTAATATAAATAACAGAGCTGGCTGGCAGAAGCAGGTGCAACCCCATTAGCTTCATGTGTGGCCGTTAACCTGGCCCTGAGGACTTTACCAGCAAAGCCCCTCTCAGAATGATTTGGATCTCTTTTTAAATGCTGAAAAGAATGTAAATGAAAAGCAATGTAAAGGGGCTAGTCAATTAGTCCCCCTAGAAAATCAGTGAATAGAGACTCAAAACCCCACTAGCTCACTTGGTAGCAGCTGTTGCTCAAGAAAATGCTACGGTGTGTGGGGAGGGAGATGCACAAATGACTTATACCACCAGGAGAACATGTTTCTGTATTGGCTTATGAAGCAGGAAGGATGGTCTAGTGGTTAGGGCACTACACTGGGACTCAGAAGATCTTGGTGCAATTCCTGGTCCCACTACAGCTTCTCTGTGTGACTGTGGCAGGTCACTTAGTTGTCTGTGCCTCAATCTTTATCTGTAAAATGGGGATACCAGCACTTCCCAAGGGTGCTGAGAGACTAAATACGTGCTGCTCAGATATTACAGTGATTGTCAGATAAGATTGTAGGAGGTAAGCTTGTATGCTTCTTTTTGAGCCTTGGAGGGTGTTGTGCATGAGCTTCTTATCCATGATGCTTTTGCATCCTTCTCTGGGCCAGTTTTGTGCTTGAGCGCCAGGTTTTACACAAGATTCCTTCTGGAAAGTTGACACTGAGTCTGTCTCGCAGGGAAATCCAGCTGCTAGGAAAGTTTTCTCTCTCTGTGTGATGTGGTAACCAACAACACAGCTTCTTTTAATTTCCAGGCCTTGCATATCAAGGAAAACAGTCCCACCCTTGATCAGCAGCACCGGAACAGCATGACCTTTACAGAACCAGCAGCAGCAACCTGTTTTGTTTGGGCTGTGCGGATGCATCTTGGTGATAGCCATTCAGCTATCCAAGTAGCAATACCAGCACTTGAGATAGAGCAAGCTGATTGTGCAGTTAAATTGCCCTGGACAGTAGCTTTTGGTTCTGATTTACTGTTGGGAGTGGAACCTACCTCCGATCTGAATGGTTTTCATCCCTGAACTCGTTACCACGCTGACCCCTTCTGGGAAGAACAGGGAAGGCCGCTTGTCGCTGCAGGCTCATCACATGCCTGAGAATGTCCTCTGAGCCATTCCAGACTCCAGCTGGTGTGTCAGCTGCACACAGAGGGCCTGGAAGTCAGGCTAGATTTCCTGAGGCAATTGGGGCGTAGGTCACCCTGAAATTACCCTGCAGATGCTTCAAAAACAAACCATTTATGGTAATACCACTGAAGCACTGTGATAGCAGGAAACCCTTAACTTAAATGCTGCAGATGAGAGAGTGACAATAGTATACCATTATTTATCCCTTCCAAAAACCTAAGCACTGGACTGGCCAGTAGGAAGGGCTACTACAGTACCCCAAATTAATAACAGATTTCACACAGTGTGTAGTTAATGTGGGACTTGCTGCCATTGGCAGTTGTTGAGGCAAATAGTATTGTTTTTTTAGAAGAATAGGTATTAAGAATAGCACCTAGTGTTACCAGGGAAGATACTCTAAAGGCTAACAATCCACGTGCTTCAGGGCATAAACTAACTTCAGCAGCTAGGGTCAGGAGGAAACTTCCCCTCTTTGGTATAGTACCTCATAACTAGCCAGGTACATTGTGGGTGTCCTATCCCTGTGCACAAGGTGTTGGTTACTGACTGAGGCAGGATGCTGGATTTGGTGGATACTGATCTATTTCATTGTTTGTAGGGACTAGCCCATTGATTTTTTTTCCCCCTGAGTTTCTCAGACTTTTTCTTTGAGATTTTCTATGCTATGTCCTTGGGTGAATTAGTTACTTTTTAGTTTTTTCTACCCACTCTTAAGCACCATGCTGTGCTTGTGTTTGTGGGGCCCCTTCTGCTGCTGCTTACCTACTAAACCTTAAATGCAAAGAAATGCACAGCAGGTATATGAGATACTTGGTGTTGTAGCCAAAAGCACATCAAAATTGTAGCTCCAATAACAGACTTTTGTTTTCATCCGAAGAAGTGAGCTGTAGCTCACGAAAGCTCATGCTGAAATAAATTTGTTAGTCTCTAAGGTGCCACAAGTACTCCTGTTCTTTTTGTTTTCTTGTACAGCAAAGACCTCTAGTGGTCATCTGAAGCAGCACACCAGATAAAATGCCATCTGGTATAATGGAATAGACAAGGACCGCTTTCTTAGAAGAGGTAGGAGGCAGGAGGGAGTACCACGTCAGAACATTCCTTGTTGGCTTACACGAGCTTATTTATAGAGCTTTCCCCATTCCACACCCCTGCTGCCAAAAGTGCCAAGAACATACATAGACAATGCATGACAGGAACAGATCACTTGGGAAAGAATCAGTCCTTGTTCAGGACACTCTTGTATATTTGTTGCATCCTGCATATGCAATCTTTGTATCTTCTGCTGGTGTGGACAGAACAGGTAATTTCTTGTTGCTTAGTGGTTAGGCTATGGATGACAGGCTCATTTTCTAAATGAGCCAATAGGCTTGGTTCTCCCGCTGACCCCTTACATTGGTTGTGTGCACTGGGGCCCTAGAAATCTAAAGAACGTGGAGTCTTTGTGTATTACCAAACAGTAACAGTTTTGTGCCAATTGAGGTCACTCAGCACTTTCTGGTGGCTGAACCCTCAATGCACACCTTAGAAAAGCCTGCTGATTGAGACGGAGCCCTAAGGATCCCAGCCTCTGTCAGTGTGTGGAGTCTCTGGAGCCAGGCCCACCTGCCAGGCAGCTATATCAGCCTACTGTCCTACCTAACACTGTTTATGCCAAGATGCCCCTGCTCATGGGGGATCCACATCAGTTCCAAATCCCTGCACAGGCCACTACTTGTAACAATGACCTGGCTGGATCAGCAATGGGGACTAAAGCTGCCAGCTATGACTCTAAAATAATTCATCTTTACTGCTTAAGCAAGAGGAGCACAGCTGCTAGCACAGACAGTAGCAGCCACACAAACTTTGTTATACAGTCTGGCCACTAGAGGGGGACAAAGAGCCTGCAGGCTTAATATTGTTTGCATTTAAAAATCCCACTAATGTTAAAAATGTATTGAATGTGTGTAAAATGGGATTCCCTCCTCCTCTCTTCCCCCCTTCCCCCGAGTTTTATAATTCAGATAAATCCCAGCCAGTTTTACTGTGATATTCATTGGCACTTATCATTAATAAAGGCATCACCCTGCTAAACTGCTATCCCAGCCACTTTGGATGCCAAGATGTTAATAACTATACACTAATGACATTGATTCCCCCTCTGCCTCCCTGAGCTCAAACACAGCTGGCCTGTTTTCAGTCAGAAAATAAATCACTTTCAGGCAGAGGTCAGACCTGGCTAATTTCATCCTGATAGGTGAAACTTTGAGCTATTGATGAACACCTGAAAGCAGGGATAGGTTGGAGTTGCTTCAGTCACCTTAACTGCAGCTGGAGCACTAGTCAGAACTGCAAGCTGTAGCTAATGGGGCTGTGGGGGAAGCTCCAAGAGTTGAACTAATAGAGTTGCCCTTTTTAGCTCATTGGGTAGGGGCCTGAGTACATGGATGAATGGATGGCGCACAGAAAGCTAGCAAGGTTCTCCTTTTTACCTCCTTGCTGGGAGTATGTTCTGCCCTGGTTGGGGAGGATCATCCTTTTATGCAGAACAATGCTCTGTACCAGTAACCTAGTAAAGCACATCCATGGCAGCTAAAGCCAGCAGCGTAGCTGAGAAGGAAGTGCTGCAAGATATTTGATAGCAATGTATACTGATCCCTGAGCCAAGGAAATTCTCAGGACAGGCAGTGTCTGTTAATGAGGCATGTGCTACACTAAAATACCACTGATAGAAACAGTGGTGTTCCTTTCCCACTATGGAGCCATGGCACAGGCATTTCCCCTAGAACAGGGGTAGGCAGCCTATGGCACGGGTGCCGAAGTCGGCACGCGAGCTGATTTTCAGTGACACTCACACTGCCTGGGTCCTGGCCATCGGTCCGGGGGGCTCTGCATTTTAACTTAATTTTAAATGAAGCTTCTTAAACATTTTTAAAACATTATTTACTTTACATACAACAATCATTTAGTTATATATTATAGACTTATAGAAAGAGACCTTCTAAAAACGTTAAAATGTATTACTGGCTCGCGAAACCTTAAATTAGCGTGAATAAATGAAGACTCAGCACACCACTTCTGAAAGGTTGCCGACCCCTGCCCTAGAAGATGTGGTGTGTTAGCTTTTGCCCAGGAGTCCTTTGTCCCAGCAGCTCATGGTTAGCCAGACCCACACTTTGCATAACTACAATAGGCTCTTAGAGTTATATTTCATATTTCTAGTTTCAGATACAAGAATGATACATACATACAAATAGGATGATCACACTCAGTAGATTATAAGCTTTGTAATGATACCTTACAAGAGACCTTTTGCATGAAGCAGGGTTATACCCTCCAGTTCCTTTCTACTCATTTTCCCACCCACCTTCCCTGTCCCTCTTCAGGGACCCCTCTCACAAGAGTCTCCTCGCACAGGAGGTACAGGGGTTACTACAGCTGGGTGCGGTGGAAGAAGTTCCTCTCAAGTATAGGAACAAGGGATTCTATTCCCGGTACTTTTTAATCCCAAAGGCCAAAAGTGGTCTACAGTCCATCCTGGACCTGTGAGACCTCAACAAGTATCTAAAGAAGTTAAAGTTCCGCATGGTTTCCATAGCTTCTATTATCCCCTCCCTGGATCCAGGAGACTGGTATGCCACCCTCACCTTGAAGAACGTGTACTTCCACATAGCAATCTTTCAAGGACACAGACTCTTCCAGTGGAAGACATTTACGGTGGGGCCCCACCACTACCAGTTTGCAGTCCTCCTGTTCGGGCTGTTTACCAAGTGCATGTCGGTGGTAGTGGCTTACCTTAGGCGCCAGGGTATTCAGATCTACCCGTACCTTGACAATTGGCTTGTCAAAGGCAGCTCCAGGTCTCAAGTCCAAAGGGATGTCGCGGTGCTTCAGGCCATGTGCTGCTCTCTGGGCCTACTGGTAAATGACAAAAAGTCGATGTTAATGCCAGTGCAGAGGATAGAGTTCATTGGAGCGGTCTGCAGCTCGACCTGTGCCAAGGCGTTCCTGCTGCTGGAAAGGTTCCACACGTTGACGAACTTCATTGCAGAAGTCTCTGTGTTCCCTCTGACTACAGCCAGGGTCTGTCTGCACCTCCTGGGTCATATGGCAGCGTGCGCTTACATGGTCCGCCATGCCAGGCTCCAGATGTGGCCCCTGTAACAATGGCTGGGGATGGTCTATTCCTAGTCCAGAGACCCCCCCCGACCCCCCCGGAAAAGATTGTTACCATTCCCCAGGCAATACTTACCTCACTGCGGTAGTGAACCAACCAAAGGACAGTCATGGAGGGGGTTCTGTTTGACAGCCCCACTCACACCATTGAGTTGGTGTCGGATGCCTCGGACTCGGCTGGGGTGCACGTCTCTGCAACCTCCAGACACTGGGGATGTTATCCCCAGAGGAGGCAAAGCTATACATAAATGTCAAAGAGCTCTGAGCAGTCCAGCTGGCATGTGGAGTCTTTCGGCCCCACTTGTCGGTCAAGGTGGTACGAGTCCTGATGGACAACACAGCCTCGATGTTCTACATCAACAGGCAAGGGGGAGTGCACTTGTCGACTCTCTGGCAAGAGGCACTCGGTCTATGGGACTTCTGCATCAGCCACAAAATCCACCTGGAAACTTGTCACCTTCCTGGTTTCAAGAATATGCTGGCGGACCAGCTCAACAGGGACTTCTCCTCTCACCCCGACTGGTCGCTCCATCCAGAGGTAGTCTGCATGATCTTCCAAAGATGGAACCCCCCAAGTGGACCTATTCGCTACCAGACAGAACAGGAAATGCCACCGGTTTTGCTCTCAGCAAGGTTTGAACAAGGGCTCCCACCCCATGCCTTTCTCCTGTCGTGATCAAGGAGCCTGATGTACGCATTCCCTCTGATTCCACTCATCAGCAGGGTCCTGGCAAAGATCAAGAGAGACAAAGTGCAGGTTGTCGTGATCTCCCCAGTGTGGCGTTGCCAGCACTGGTTCAGCATGCACATGAGTTTGTCAGCAGCCCCTCCCTGGCCCTTGCCTAACCGCCCAGACCTGCTGTCACAGAACCACAGCTGGCTCCTACACCTCAACCTCAAGGCCCTCCATCTCTCGGCGTGGATGCTGCGTGGCTGAACCCGGAGGAACGGACCTGTTCGGAAGGAGTCCAACAGGTCCTCCTGGGGAGTAGGAAGTCCTCAACCAGACTGACCTACCTGGCCAAGTGGCTGAGGTTTTCCTGCTGGGCGTCTGAGTGTGGCATCTGTCCTTCGCGTTCTTCCATACAGGCTGTCCTGGATTACCTGCTCCATTTGAGGAACCAGGGTCTGGCACACTCTTCCATTAGAGTGCAACTTGCGGCCATCTCTGCTTTTCACCCACTGATCCAAGGACAAAAGGTGTTTTCCCATGACATGACGGTCAGATTCTTGAGAGGGCTTGAGAGACTCTTCCTTCAGGTACGGACTCCTGTCCCACAGTGGAATCTTAACTTGGTCCTCTCTAGGCTCATTGGCCCACCCTTTGAACCGCTGGGATCCTGCTCCCTTTCCCACCTGTCATGGAAGGCTGCATTCCTGATGACAGAGAAGTCGGCAAGACGGGTCTCTGGAATTAAATCCTTGACCTCAGAAGCTCCGTACATGGTCTTCTACAAAGATAAGGTTCAGTTGCGGCCCTACCCGGCCTTCTTGCCAAAGGTGGTCTCCACCTTCCATATGAACCAGAACATCTTCCTCCTGGTGGTCTGTCCCAAACCGCACAAGACCAGTGAAGAGAGGCGTCTTCATGCCCTGGATTTCTGGAGGGCCTTGGCTTTCTACTTAGAACGTACCAAACCTTTCAGAAAATCGACTCCATTCTTCATCTCTACAGTGGATAGGATGAAGGGTCACCTGGTGTCCTTGCTGAGGATTTCCAATTGGATTACCTCATGCATAAGGACCTGTTAGGACTTGGTGGGCATTCCACGGCTGCCAATTGTCAGAGCCCACTCGATGAGAGCCCAGGCATCTTCAGCGGCCTTCCTGGCACACATCTCTATCCAGGACATCTGTAGAGCCGCAACGTGGTCCTCGGTCCACATGTTTACCGCTCATTATGCCATCACTCAGCAGGCCAGAGACGACGATGGATTCAGCAGAGCTGTGCTGCAATCTACATGCCCGTGAACTCCTACCCACCTCCATGAGTATTGCTTTGGAGTCACCTAATATGGAATGGACATGAGCAAGCACTTGAAGAAGAAAAGACAGTTACCTTTTTCGTAACTGTTCTTCTTCGAGATGTGGAATGGACATGAGCAACACGACCCACCCTCCTTCCCCACTGTCGGAGTTTCCAGCAAGAAGGAACTGAGGGTTTGGCGAGCTGGCAGCACCCCTTTTACCATGCTGTGCAGGCGCCACTCCAGAGGGCACCAGAGCCGGTCCCCTACGGATATTGCTGAGGGAAAAACTTCCAGCGTCGGTGCATGTGGTGAGCACACACACCTAACATGGAATGGACATGAACAACACATCTCGAAGAACACCTGTTACAGAAAAGGTAACTGTCTTATTCTATGAACCCTCCCCAGCCCAGGTCACCTTCTTACAGGAAATTTTCTCCCAGCATGCCCTTCGCGGGCTGGCCCTTCAAATATGGCAGAGCCAGGCAGTTGTAGCCCTAAAACAGCCATTTTGCATCAAGCTGCTGCATCTCCTTCTCTTCCTGCTGGTGAGTGTTCGGTCCTGTTATGTTTTCCCTTGCTTGTTCTGGAGGAAATGACACATTCTGACACCTGTGGGCGCTCAGCATTCACAAAGGGGTATGGGGATAGAGCTCCTCCTGCTGCCAGAATAGAAGCTCTGGCTACTTGGAGCCAAAAGGAAAGCTCTCTGTTAGGATTCAGTCCTGCCAGGTGGTGAGCCATGGGTCCCCGATCCAGCAGCGTATTCACTTGCGCAGGCACAACTTGTCTGGCCCTAGAAGGGGATTTGAACTCAGCCTTGTCTGTGACCAAACAGTTAATCCTCAGCCGAGCCTTCTCTGGTGCTGTAGTCACCATTAATAACTCCAGCTGTGAAAGAGTCAGGGTGGAATTCACGGAGAGGGGGCCAGCTCAGTCAGCTGGAGTTCCAGCCCAGGAAGGGGCTGAGCCTAGAGGAGGGATGGGCAAACTTTTTGGCCCGAGGCTGTCTAGACTGCTAACTGGACTTTTGGTGCCACAGAAGGGGCCTGGCCTAGGTGTGGCTTAACTGGAGGACTAAGTGCTGGGCAGAAATAGGCCAAGGAGGTGATCAGCAGGGTTCTCTAGAAGTGAAGACCCCTGCAGTGCTATATCCTGATGCCAGGGAGTGCAATGACTGGAGTCACATATGTGTGGAATGTCATTCGGCCTTCAAAGCACATGCTGGAGCGCGCTGTGCCTGATCAAGCTCTTAGCCTGTAACCGCACCAGTCTTGGGGCGTGCAGCTGAGCAGTGTGGATTCCATCTGCACCGGCCAGCTCACTGGACTCTTCCGGAGGTGAGTGAAGTAGGTTGGATGCTTTGACTCAGTGGAATGGTTGCTATAAAGTCAGGGCTGGCTCCAGGGGTTTTGCCGCCCCAAGCAGCCCCCCCCCCCCCCAAAAGTCGCGATCATGATCCCGATCTGCGGCAATTCAGCGGGAGGTCCTTCGCTCCAAGCAGGAGCGAGGGACCCTCCGCCAAATTGCCGCCGAATAACTGGACCTGCCGCCCCTCTCCGGAGTGGCCGCCCCAAGCACCTGCTTGCTAAGCTGGTGCCTGGAGCCGGCCCTGTATAAGGTGTGTTTCTGGACTGTACTAAGCACTTAGCTATCAATTATCAGCCAAGGTGGAGGGAAGTTTGTGTTCAGGTCAGGGGGTCCTTGCATGGCTGGCTGTGGAAGGAAATCTGTGAAAACAATCTGGTAGCTAATGGTATTTCCAATATGAACTGTAGCTAAGAACAAGGATTCTGCTTTGGGATAAGAAGTGATCTGTGTGGCCTGGCTTCTTTATTGTGTTTCCTGTGCAATAGCTGATGGGTTGGGATCATTTTGGAAACATGGAGGTGATACATAGAGATTTTGTGGGTAAAGGAGGGGGGTTGATATGGTGGTTGCTGCATTCCACCCCAGAGCCAGCTCCGTTTCACTGGTGGGGGACTGAGCCCTGTCAAGGTGGTTTGTGGTCCATGGGACATGAAAGTACAACTCTGCTCTGAAAAGTCACTAAGAAAAATAATACCCTCTCTTACTCTGCACACCTAGCTGCTCCCCACAGTGGTCTCTGCTTGTCTGACTGAAATAAGCTTTTACAGTACTTGTTTTTGTCACTGCACAGCTACTGAGAGCATGGACTGGGTACTGTTCTTGTGCTGACTCAATTAACACGTCTGCTCATGAAGCTGTGACTGCAGATTTATTTTTTCTTTTTAGGCACTTGTTAGTCTAATATCTTCAGCTCCTCATGGGCTATGGGAATGGAGTAACCTGGTTACAGGGTGTCTCTCTGTAAATGTAAAGTAGCACCTGAGGAATAGCTCCTGCAGTTACGCCAACTGGGGTACATGTTAGAACCCTTACGCTCAGGCGAACCTGGGGGGAAGAGAGGTTTCATACCTTGGCTGTGGAAAGCACTGCCTGCTTGTCCAGGTGTACAAGGGGCCAGTCTTTCAAAACACCTTGGTATCCATGTAGCCATCAAAGTAAGAGGCTGGATCTTCAGCAATGCTTGGCACATTGTCTGCATGTTGTGTGCTGAGCTCTTTGGACACGTGGACCCAACTGTGGGCACTGAGCACTCGAGCTCTTTGGCAAATCTGCCCATCGGTGTGTCTTGTTTCTTTACTGCCTGATTCCTCTAATGCATCCGGTATAGGCTACTACCTGGGGCAGGCGACTGGCTGGGCTACTGTAGTATGTCTGGTCTGGTCCTGTTGGCGTTGCACATGTTTATGCAGTGAGCTATCATCTGTGCTGTCTGCAGCCTGGGATGCTTATGGTAAATATCGGGCTAATTTCAGTTAAATCGGTGGAACGTCCCTAGAAGTGAATGGGTGCAGCATCCAGGAAAGGGAAGGCAGGGTTAGGCCCCAGGCTGTTGAGACCTAAAATTTGTACAGAACATCTTGGACATTCATATTGCCTGCATGGTAGGTGTCTGCATTGCACTGCACCCCTCTTGTGCCTCTGGATTGCACAGCACGTTCTGAGCAGGGGTTCTTTTATTTGTTGGGTACACGCCATCCATTGTAAACTACTGTGTCCCCTGCAGTGCTCTATAAATCAGACAGTATTCTAGCTCCCTGAACAAGGAATGAACAGCTCTAAAGGATTATTTGCATTTTATTTTCAGGCACTGTTTAATGGTGACTTTACAAATATCATTGCATTATGGGCCCCGGAGTCCTGGATTAATTCCAGTCTGGGTAATTACATCCTGCCTAGCTAAAATACTTTCCCTGCCCCTCCCAGCCATACACCCCTGTAGTTTCATTGGCAAAGATGTTCCTGTATTTTTACTCCAGGAAAAACTGTTGCTGACATCAGCTGGCTGCTGTGTTCCACCCCAGAGCTGGCTCCATTTCAGCAGTGGGCGACTTAGCTTTTTATGTAGCTCTATAAACACTTTGGGATCCTTCAGAATGAAAGGCACCATAGTGTAAATGCAGCCTTTATTCATAATAAACCCAGCACAGCCTTTACAAGCTACAGGAGCTGTGCTTTTACATTGCAACCCTCTAGCATCTGAATTTACCAAAGTACTTGATTTTTGCAGTTCCCAAATCATTCTAATGTATTGTATTTGGTATGTAGTAAATAATATTCTTGTATTTCCAGGTATAAAAAAAATTGGTATGCTGGTTGCATGTAAGCTGTACAGTTGCCTCCCTCTCAGTTGGGGGCTGAATATAAACAATATAAATAGACTTGGTAAGAGTCAATTTACATTGTTAACTGTCATTAAATGTCAGTTTCACCTTACACACAGAAATTGGTCAAAAAAATCCATCTACAGTAATCAAATGTGGGTTTCTTCTTTGCCCGACAAGTGCAGCCTCTCCTGCATCTAGCACCTGCCAAGATCAGAGGACTTGCTATGAAACTGTAGAACAATTAAATCAATAAAAATTGGGGTGGGAGGGAGAAGGTTAAAAATAAACATCAATTTTATCCATCAAAATTACACACAATAAAAAAATCAAAGTTTGCCGAACCTATGTATAAACATTAGGGATTTCTACTCAATCCACTTTGGCTGCTTAGATTATCTGTCCTACCCCATCCTCTACCATTTAAAATGAAATCACTCTGGTCAGAGCATAAACCCCTCTCAATTTGTCAATATCCTATCTCCAATAGTCTGAATATGGCTCAGATTGACTGACACAGTGGAGACATGAGGGTCAACTGAGAAGCTGTTGAGAGGGCCCTTGAGTGGCAAGGATTGGGTGCCCTGATATAAGGCAAAAGTCAGGGTAACTAAAGTGAGTGTCTGTGTGTTGTGCTACTGTAATCTAGTAACAGTAACGGAAGGAGGCAGCATGGTCTAGTAGCTTGGTCATTGGCCTGGGGGTCAGTAGGTCTGGAGCCCGGGCTCTGCTACTGAACTGTTTGGGCAAGTGTCTTCCCCTCTCTATTCATTTGTTTCCCTTTCTGTCCTTCTTCACTTAGCTCTTTGAGGGTGGCATCGTTCACTGAGTGTCTGTACAGCACCTTGTCTAATGGGACACGGCCCTTGTGTGGCTTCTAGGCACTTCTGTGTAACAGCCACTTCCACAGCAACCTACCAGGTGATGTATGGGGTTTGCGGAGGTCTTACAGCAAAGGCTCTGTCTCCAATCAAGCATCCAGTTAAAGGAGGGGGTTTGAAACCCGAAGGTGGAATTGTTCCCTCTGGCGGGACATCTCCTGGAGGAGGAAAGTGACCTTGTGTGGCTCCCATGTGAGTGGTGCTTGGATGCCGAGGTGATGGAGACCTTGGACAGGCTGGACATGCCCCAAGGGGTCCCTGTGGCTGTTCTCCTGGACAAATCATGTCCAGCCTGGCAGTCAGGAACCTACAGAGCCCAGAGTTCTGTTTCATGGCAAATACACAGTGAGTTTAGATACCCCAAATGCTCTGTCTGGAGGGCTGCACCATAATGCTGCTTAGAATCCAGAACCAAAAGCAGTGACAAGGCAGGCTGCTCCATAAGGCACCACTCACCCCACCTTACTCGAGGCTGGCTCTTTGCAGACTGACTGCACAAGACTCAGATCACAGGCTGCCCTACAGAGCCCCTGAGCCTGAAAGCAGGACCAGGAACCCCTTACAAGTTAAAGTGATGGCTTGTATTGAAAACTGTGTTAAAATTACACCATACCCCAGTACAGGGATGTGGATCTAGCCCTGTCCTCCGCCTAAATGCCGGCGGCGACCGGGGCGGCCGAAGATCCAGCTGCTGCGGTCACTGCCGAAGAAAATGGCACCCCCCAAATCCTAGTGCCCTAGGCGACCGCCTAGGTCGCCTAAATGGTTGCACCGGCCCTGTCCACAATGCAAAAGGAGGCCTTTGCAGGTCTGCTAGGATGGTGCAATCTTCCTGGGGGCTAATCCATTGTATATATTGCCTCTTAAAAATGGTCCATATTCACGGCTGCAGAAGAATATGGGGAACACTCTGAACACACAGAGTTGGGTCATGCACCCATTTCCAGAGAGCCTCTTCAGATCCGGAGCATGGGCCAGGAGCCAGGTTTGAACCTTCCCTCCCAGGTAACAGCAGCTAGTGCAGCCTTAGCCAGCACAGAGTACAGCGATTTCTGCCCAATGATGGCTTTTTGGGGGGGGTGCGTGGGGAGGGTTGGAAGCATCACTGTGAATGGGAACAGGTGGATTTTAGCAATGCCCAGCTGGAGTTGGTCTTGCAGCTCTGGGATGTGTATTTCACTGATCTGCCACCAGGTGGGGCTGCAGCCCACAGTCTGAAGAGCCACCTCAGCAGAGGCTAAGTTGTCACCTGGGCTGATGGCTAAGAGCCCAGTGGCTGCAGCAGGGGGTGCTTTGCCTGGTGCAGTGCCATCAAGCTGATCAAGGAGCCACACTGACAGGCTCCGAAGGGAGGTGGGAGGGGTCCTGGATGGGGCGTGCCAAGGAGCTGGGGGGGAGGGGAAACGTGAGAGGAAGGTGACAGCTGAGCCAGGGGCACAAGGAAATTTCATACAGGGCCCCTTGCTCGGTAGCAGTAGGCAGGATGGGTTGGCTGCGGGGTGTCGGAGAGCCTTGGCCATGGCTGTCAGTGTATGAGATGGCGCCAGGGCTCTCTCAAGAGCAGGCAGGGGATCTGCCAAAGCATAGCAAGACAATAGGGGCCTGGCTGTCCCAGTGTGGATCTCTGGATTATTCAGTGCCCCCTTCCTTAAACCCTGGCGGCCCATCCTGGGTCAACCTTGTCCAAGGCAATGCCATGGCTTGCCCCTCCTCAATGGCGATGCTGTGCAGCCTGACATCAGCCCCGAGCTCCGCTTTGGAGACTGGTCCCCCGTCTGGCTCATGCGCCAGCCCTGGTGGGAAGGAGCCTGCGCTAGAATAATGACACTGCAGACAACAGCAACGGCACGAAAAATAACTGCTCCACTCACATCTCATCATCGACTGAAGTCATTTCAATCCATTCTCTCTCCCGCCCCTCCGCAGTTGGCCTGCTGAAAAACCAGCATCTTCCCTCTGCACGCTGAGGAATTACTTCTCCCCTCGCTGCCTCCAGGAGCTTTTTGCTGCCAGGGACTTTGGCCACCTGCAATGGCTCTTACTTGGCAGAGCCATTCCCGCTTCAACCCCATTCCCCTGTGAACCACCTCTGATCTGCTCCTAACTTTCCCAATGCCCCGGCGTCTGTGGAAGGTACTGACAGGGAGGGCAGGGCTGTCTGCTTTCCAGCTTTTAGTTCGCTGAGCTTTTCCTTAAAACTTCCTGCCTCTCGCAGGACACCTCCAGTAGGAGACCAGAACTAACAGGTGTGGCAATACATCGCCCAGTAGAGATCTGGCTCAACTCGTCAGGGAGAGGCCAGGAGGAACTCACTTTCTTTTGCCTTCAGACATGGATTTTGTGGCATGGCCCACCTTCAAGAGCCTTAAAGGTCAAGTACAAAGGTGCTCACCATTGTGAAGCTGGTGTGGATGTATGTGCTGAATTCCCCCACTAACCAGGCTGGGAGTTGGGCATTCAGGACACAGGAAACCAAACCCCGAACAGACCCCTTTGTAAAAAGACTTGTACAGTATATTGCTGGCTATCCAGAGAGCATGGGGGCCATGGATTTGATTTGGACAACTGAGAGGGCAGGAATCATTCAGCAGTGGCTGTGGGTGGGGTGTCATCCTCCTCCTTGCAGTCCTGGCCAGGGGGGTCTCTGCTCTGCCCAGCTCACTCACTGCCATGGCAACAGGGCTGCGCTGCTGCAGGGCCAGTGACCCCCGATCCCTGCAGGGCAGAACAGAGTCCTGGCTGGGGCTTTCTGCTCTGCCTTTCCATGACCTCAGCCTCCTCTCCACACCTTGTGCCTGCAGGGATCAGGTCACTGCTCCGCTCACTTACCCCGTGACAGCGGGGCTGCAGAGAGCTACATGAGCTGCTGCAGGATCCATTCAGGAGTGGGGAGGCCTCTCCCACAGCTGGGGGCTTGTCCTCCTTGTTGTCCTGGTCAGGACCTGTGCTCTATTATCCAAACCTCTGCACGAGCCCAATCCCCTCCTTGTCCCCCAGCATGAGATAGATAGATACCCACTGGAGAGAGCTTTTATCTATCTCATGCTGGGGGCCAAGGAATGGATTTGGATAATGCGGCAGTTCGGATGACAGGGTTTTGGATAAAGGAGAATATGCTGCACCCTCCTAGAGGAGGGAGAGCCCTTTACATGTTTTAGCTCCTCCTGTGATTCATGGGTGGAACCTTCTGGGCTGAGACCACACTGAGGAGAGTCAGCAAGTGCCTGTGACCAGAGGTCCCATCTCCCACCCCAGGCTGTGGACCTGGTGAGATGTTGCAAGGCTGGGCCTGGTGAGTAGGTGGATGGGAGCCCTCCAAGGAACATCCCAAGAGCTGCAGGTGGGAGCACTGGTGCTTCAGCAGGTCCAGCACCTCCTCCTGGCGTCCGTGCTGAACCAGGGCCCCAACATGGCACTTTGAACAGTGATTTTCAACCAGAGGTATGTGTGCCCTTGGGGGTACACAGAGGTCTTCCAGGGGGTACGTCAACTCATCTAGATATTTCCCTAGTTTTACAACAGGCTACAGAAAAAGCACTAGCGAAGTCAGTACAAACTAAAATTTCATAGCAACAATGACTTGTTTATACTACTCTATATACTATACACGGAAATGTAAGTGTAATATTTATATTTCAGTTAATTTATTTTATAATTATATGGTAAAAATGAGAAAGTCAGCAACTTTTCAGTGAGTGTGTGCTGTGACACTTTTGTATTTTTATGTCTGATTTTGTAAGCAAATAGTATTTAAATGAGGTGAAACTTGGGGGTACACATGACAAATCAGACTTCTGAAAAGAGATACAGTGATCTGGAAAGGTTGAGAGCCACTGCACTAGAGGGTGCAATGCTGATATGAAGGGCACCCCTTCAGGTCAGGGGTAAAAGCTGGGCTCTGAATTCTTATGAGTCAATTATTGATGAGCAGGCAAAGGCCCATGACAGCATTGGCGGGAGGAAGGGTGGTGGTGGAATCCTTGTTTTCCTTGCCGAGTTCCAAGCTGGGTAAAGAGATTTTCAGAGAATTCTGATGGAAGCCAATTGGAGGCTGTATGTACCTCACACTTCCTGGTTCAGTGAACGTCTTCGGATCTTCTGGATTTTCTGATCAATATTTACCTCAGCAGAACTCAGTGCATCCTGTTCTCTTGCCCAGCAGAGCCCCTCTGCCTTTAATACTGTTGCCTGGCTGTAACTGAGAGCCAGGTCTAACCATTCTTCTGCTTATGGTCATGCTTGATGCCCTATGGGCCATTGCTACCAGGGCGATTTCCACGAAAAGCTGAAATATGCCTGCTGCGAGCTCTCCCTCAGCACCACTCCCTCTCTAGTAACCTTTATCTGCTCTGTGGGATAGGCCCCTTCTGGTCCAGGAGTCTCATCATTCTTCAGGCTCATTTCTCACTCCTCGTTCTGTGGTCCTTTGGCTTTTCTTCCATTCCCATTTCCTGGCATCCCTCCCATCCCCTCTCCATCAGTTCCTTTTGTGAGCGCGGTGGCAAAGAATTAATTGTAATTGTTCAGCAACATTTACTCTTTTGATCGATAAATTACCCTCTGCCATCTCTTAAGTAATAAAACAAACCTGTAGACCTAGAATGATTTTATTGAAATTAATGATTCTCTCTTCCTCTCCAAGCAGCAAATAGTGCATTTCACCCGACTATCGGTCCAGCTCCTTTCCACTTTCCTCTTGCTCTGAAGTCCCCAGGGCAAAACTGTTCTGCTCTGAGGGGTGGCAGGGGTGATACTTCAGAGGCCCTGCCTTTCACTTACTGTTCACTGAATCCACCAGATTGAGGCGAATCCGTTGTTAGCATCTTATGGCTGCACAGTGACTGACAGTATGGGAAAGGAGTTGCTGGTCTCAGGCCATTCCTAGTGGACAGGTGTAGTCACAAAACCTGTCACCACAGGCTCTCCTCCCGCCATGCCCCAGGGGGCATGGAGAGGTGGGATGGCCCAATGGTTAGGGTGCTAGCATAGAGCTAGGTGACCAGCGCTCAATTCCCTGCTCTGCCACAGAGTTCCTTTGTGACCTTGAGCATGTCATTTAGTCTTTCTGGGCCTCAGTTCCCCATCTGTACAATGGATTGGGGGGGGGGTAATAGCCCTGCCTGGCTTGTTGACTATGGCTATGGAGGAAACTTACACAGTTGCTGGCCAAATGAATGCTGACACTGTAAGCATTAGTGGTAGAAGTACCATACTGCTCGTTTGTGTGGTGACATGGCTTGGGCTGGCCTGAATGGATGACATGAAATTGTGTTCTCTTTATGTGAAAGGATTGTGCGCTAGCCCAAGTCTTACACCATTCTGGGAAGCTACTCCTGGGGGAATTCTGTGCCACTGCATATGCACAGAATTTATGTCCTCTGCAGATTTCTTTGCTTCCCTACAGAAAAATTACTTTCTGATGGGGAAGCAAAGGGAAGCCATAAGAGCGGTCATGTAACCCTCCCCAGCAGTATATTTCGGGTGCCCAGGGCAGCTGACAGAGAGGTAAATCACTGTGGGGTACAGGGCGGGACTGGGGAAGACCTAACTGGTGGCTCCTACCCTGCGCTGGGCTCAGCTGCCAGTTCCAGCTGGGCTTGGGAGCAGGGCCAGCTTTAGGAAGTGTGGGGCCTGATTTGAATAGTTTCTACAGGGCCCCGGCAGGGATGACTCACCCGGCGGCCCTCTGGGTCTTCGTTCTGGGTCTTCCGCGGCACTGAAGGACCCGCCGCTGAAATGCCACCGAAGACCCAGAGCGAGTGAAGGACCCACCACAGAAGTGCCGCTGAAGACCCGGAGCACCACCAGGTGAGTAAAAATTAAAAAGGCGCCTAAGTTAGGTGCTCTTCTTTAGAGTGTGGGGCCCTCTTAGGCACGGGGCCTGATTCGGGGGAATTGACCTAAAGCCGGCCCTGCTTGGGAGGACGGGAATTTCTCTTCCCATGCATGGCATCTGGGGTGGTGTCAGACCCACCTCCAGATTTCTCCCCCGGCTGTAGGAAGCTCTGCAAACTCCATCCCCCCATACTTCCTGCACCCATTGCTCCTCAGCTGCAGGGGGAGGGACCACTGTACAGGGAGATGCTCCCCATCTGTCCAACCCCCCATGCATCTAGACCCCTTCTTACTAAGACCCTCCTACCAAGCCTCACCCCAGAACCCCGCCCCGATGAGCCCCATTCCCCTCCTGCACCTGGACCACCCCAACAAGCCACTCACACCCAGATCCCCACTGTACTGAGCCCCAAGCAGCTGCACCTGGATCTCCACCCCACTGCCCCACTCCCCCAGCATCTGGACCCCACTACTGAGCCCCCCCACTCCCAGACCCCCCTGCTGAGCTCTATCCCCCCCAACACCCAGACACCCCCTGCTGAGCCCCAACCACCTTCACCTGGGCTCTGTTGCAAAGTCCCGTTACTATTGCACCAGAACCCCCCAACAAGTACCTGTGCATCCAGATCCCTCACTGAGCCATCCGCACCCAGATTGCCCCATGCAGAATCTTCTCACCCCACACCTGGACCCCCCACACTAAGCCCCTCCTCACTTGGATCCTGCCTTGCTGAGCCTGCCTGCCTACACCTGGTGCACTTGGCAGAGAGGGGCAGGGCCCTGGGGTGTTTCTGGGGCAGGCCCAGTCTCTGCGCTGTACCAGGGTTGGGTGCAGCCTCACTGCTGAGTCCATGTCCCATGGGGAAACTGCACAGTGATCTCCCACCTCTTTGCAGCCAGTGGCCTGCGCTCCTCTATTCCATGCTGGAGCCTCCACATTTATTTATTGACAAATACAATTTGCAGAATTTTAAAATATTGTTTGTAGAATTTTTATTTTTTTGGCACAGAATTCCCCCCCCCCCCCCCCCAGGAGTAGTGAAGCACGTGGGGTTGCATGGAGTCAGAGCCAGCATGCTGGAGACAATGACTGATAATCTCTATTCCCATATAGCAACTCCTGAAGCAGGGATTCCTGCCCCAGTGCCTAGGCTAGGAGAAGATCCAGGTTCTCTCTGCTTGGGATTTCTTCTCCTCCTCGGCAGCAATTGCATTGGAGGCTAGCTAGGCATGCTGCTCCCTGCTCCCCCTTTGTTACTGCAATCAGCTTTATACATCACCTTGCATAGCAGTGTCAAGGCCTGCTCCTCACCCACCGAGTCCCAGTAGACATTGCTGCTTTGCCTAGTCCAGTGGCTCTCAAACTTTTTTAGTGGTGACCCCTTTCTCACAGCAAGCCTCTGAGTGAGACTCCCCCTTATAAATTAAAAACACTTTTTTATATATTTAACACCATTTGGGGTGGAGGTTGGTAGTTCACGACCCTCCATGTAATAACCTTGCGACTCCCTGAGGGGTCCTGACCCCCCGTTTGAGAACCCCTGGCCTACTCCCTCCCAGATCTGGGGAAGTGAAAGGCTGGGTCTAGATCAGTGGTTTCCAAACTTTAACAACCCGTGAATCCCTCTCACTAAAATGTCAAGTCTTGCGAACCCCCTCCTAAAAATGAATATTTCCAGAGGTTTTCTTCTTTACCCGAGTATAAATGATAAAAACAGTGATCTTGGAAATATAAAATGTGTTTTTGTGACTTGCTTATTACACACTATTTATTAATTATTATTTATCATTGCAGTATTTTGATTACCTTATGAAAACGGCAACACTCTTCCAAGATCTCACTTTCGTAGCTTGTAGCACTTTGAATAAACCTGTTATAAGACAAGGCTCCTATGTTTCATCAAGGAGTATCAGGTGTGAAACAACATGAAGGTATTTAAGAAGCCAACTCAAAGAGTTCCTCCTACACAAGCATTCAGGTCTTGAGCAGTCCAGGCAAACAACGCACATTACAACAAAGCTTAAACTTGTTCTTCATAATAATTTTAAAAACAATACTAGCTGCCTATTTAATTTTAAAAACAGCAAAAAATGTCCACCTCCCTTTCCATTGCTTATAAGGAGTCTTGATGTTTAAATCTCCTCAGTGTGATAGATATGCTTGCTTTGATCTGCTTAGCTCTTGGAAGTCCAGGGGCTCCAGGGAGCTGGTCCTGTGCTGCCCGGAGTCCATAGGGAGAGCTCTGTCTGCCATTAGGGAATTTTCCCCTAAGAACCCCCTGTTTCACAAACCCCAGTTTGAGAACCACTGGTCTAGATTTAAGTTTAACCATTGCTTGTAACTATCTGACATACAGGAGCTTCACAGAGACTCCTGGCTGCAGCTGATTTTTTATGTGTGCGCTTTTTTATGACATTTTAAAGCAAACACCTAGATCTGGGCAAAATTTTTCAACTAAAATTTTTTCCAGTGAAAAATGCAGATTTGGGTGGACTGAAATATTTAAATAATTTGTGTTGCTTAATTCTTGTGGTTTGGAAAAAATAATTTCCCCCAAACTTGAAATGTTTCCTTTCCACGTTTTCAAAATGATTCTTAGTTTAGTTTCCTTCAGTTTAATTAAAAAAAAAATTAAACATAAAACCCCCTCAAAATCAAAACGAAACATTTTATCTTCCCCAAATTATTTTTTTTAACTTTTCACTCTGCTAAACAACTTTAAACATTCAGTTTTTTGGATTTACACAAATCAGTTTTTTTGGAGATGTTCTGGGTTTGCTAGCAAACTGAAAAATTCCCTACACACAACTCTAGCAAATACAACACACTGCAGCAATTGGACTTTGAATACTGAGAAGTGCATAACAATCACAGTATGCTGCAAATGTGGTTTGTGGGGGAAGTTCTCTTTGTGCTGCTCCTCCAGAATGCTTCAACCTGGTTAGCAGGGCAAGTGACTTTAGGAGTTGGAGGGTATCTGAATCTCTGTTCCCATTCATCTCTCCCCTGCCAATGCACAAGGCTGCCAACTAGAGTGGTGGTGGTTTGAAGTGGATTCTTGTCCACTGGGACCTGAACTGAGACCTACATTTCATATAGATCAGACAGCCAATAGTAATAGATTTTGGCTGTGTCAGTCCTGGACTAGGTTGCATTTGAACTACAAACCCACAAAATCGGTGGGTTATTATCAATCCCCCTACTTAGCCAGTCTCCAAGTCTCAGCTTTGCAAAGAATCAAGCAAATGTATCACAGATTTTTACAATTTTCCTCCCTATGTTTTTCTACTCACTCAGGTGGTAAATGACATAAGAAGTTGTTAGTGGGAGGGTTCAAGATCAGGCACCAGACAATAGTTTAGGCAGCTTTCTCTTATTTTGCCCCTGACAGTGTGTTTGGATTTGGCAATGTAGACTTTGAGCAAAGACTGATCATTCAGTCACCTTCTGTGAAGGGTTAAACCCTAGCCATCTGAAGGTTAATAGAGAATCAATGGGATCTATTGGTGCCATGTTTTAAAAAGTATTGTCTGGGTCTCCAAGGGAGAGTGGAAATTACAGAAACACAGACAGCACCCCTGAGGACAAAGACCGTTAGCTGGTGGCTAGAGAAAGGGGAAAATAAGCCGTGCTCCAGATGCTTTTCCAGCCACTCAGAGATAATACGGTCTGAAAGGTGACCTTTAATGTAGGTCCCTGAGTCCGACCTGCTGTGACAGGCCAAAAGAATCAGGCCAAGAGATGCTGTTCTGAGGCTGAATGCACCACAGCAAGAGGAAGAGAGGGAACTGCAGTCAGGCCATATAAGGAAAGGAGAAGACTGAGAAAATGCAAGAGGCGCCTGAATCTGTGAACTGACAAACAGACAAACAAACTCCAGTGCTGCTACAGCACGGGAGAGGGAGCAGGAGCCAGAGGCTGCCACTGGAGCCGAGAGGAGATGCTGAAGTGTGCTTCAACACACAGAGAGAATGAGAATTGTTTACATGGGGCAATAGCCTTGCTCTGAGGGCCTTGCACTCCTATCTGGTGCATCCCTCCGGCAGGGTGAATGTCTGTGGGCTGTCAGAATATAGTAGAGAAGAAGAAAGGGTGGTGGTGTTATAAGGTCTATGGGGTTGTTGGTCGCAGTAAGATCCCTTTGTGTCTCTCTGGCCTGAAAATGGGTGTAAGGTCCCATTACACTGCCAGGGGTGCTCACAGTGTAAATGAGAATTAGATCCCATGTCTCTGTTCTACAAAGACCCATGTCAGGCACCGCATTCCTGTTCTAATAAACAGAAAATGACAGCGACAGGCAGTCTCCGTTTGGGACAAAGTAGTCCCAAGACTCCTCTCTGCTGTGGTGTTGCTGTGATGTGTCTGTCTCCAGCTGTCTGCAATTCCCCTTCCCCCTTTGTTAATAAATGCAACAAGGCTTATTTTTAAAGGTGACCTGTAAAAGGAGGAAATGGGTCTGTGCCCTTTTTTCTGCGGCTTCATGAGGGATAAAGAACATCTGCAAGGCATGGGGTGGTTTTACCTTAGAATATCAGCTCATGTCTGTCCTGTTGGTCTGGTAGAGACTAGAATGATTCGAGAACTAGCAGGACTGAGAATAGTTAGTGGTTGCTGCACTCAAGGATAACAGCCTACAACTTCTACCTGCTACCCCCATCCCGGACACCTGCCCTTTCTGTGGCATGTGGGAGACCCTGGCACATGTATATCTGTAGTGCACCAGGTTGCAGCCCCTGTTCTGGCTCCTCTTAGATATCCTATTGCATTTTTGGCTGCACTTTTCCCCTCACTTCCTTATCTACGCACTCCGTATCCATGGCCCCACAAAGTCATGGGACCTCCTTGTCAACCTCTTCCTAGCCCTGGCCAAAATGGCCATCTAGAAGACCAGGGAGAGGAGGTTGGCTGACGGGGTTTCCTGCGACTGTGGGGCCTATTTCTGATCTTCCGTCTGCTCACACATCCAGACGGAGTTCCTCTGGGCGGCGTCTGCTGGCTGCCTTGACACCTTCGAGGAGCAGTGGGTGCTGTCCTGGGTTCTCTGCTCGGTTCCCCATCAGGTTCCCTTAATTTAGCCCTCTGACCTCACTCCTGTTCCTGTTATATCTTTCATTGTCCCCTGTAATTAATTGAGATCCTGGACCTTGCGGATTCTCCCCTTAGGCTGGGTGAGGTCCTTTAGCAGTGGGTGGGCTTCCACCTGCCCACTTCCAGGATCCCAACAGAACTGCTACCTGCTAATGACATTAGTGTTCTAACTCCACTTGTAGAGGTCTGTGCTGAAGGGTACAGTTCAGCCAGTAGCTATAATGCTGTAAAAGTGTCATTAGAAAGGGGGAGAGTCTGTATGGATACTATCTGCATTTTGAACTAGGCAAGTCTTTCTTTTTTTTTTTTTTTTTAAATACCCAATTTCTTACCTATAAAATAATGTAGATATTGGGTGGCTTTTCTGCCAGTCTTCCCCTCACTGATTTGAAATGGGTCTACACGCCACCATTCTCGATGCCAAGGAATTACCATATGGGCTCAAACGAGTGGTCTGTGTAGTGGTTGGATGCTTTACAGGAAAGTACAAGAAACAATTATAGAATAATATACCTCTAGAGGAAACTTTTTCCTCCCTCCTGGCAGCTAGTGACTAGCTTGTGCCCTGAAACATGAGGGCTTATATTCTTCATAATTTTTTTTATCCAATGTATTGTCTAGTGTGAATCTACTATCTAGTGTGAGTGTTTTCATTATGAATATAAATGTCATTTTTTTTTTGAATCCTCGGGAGCTCTTGCCCTCAATTATAGCTTGTGGCAATGAGCTCTACGGGTTAATTATATGTTGTCTTGAAAAAAATCCTTTTATTAGTCTTTAATGTATTGCCTTTCAGTATTTTGAATATCTTTTTTATTTTATTTTTTTGCATTGTGAGAGAGGGTAAACAGGCATGTCTGGTCGACCTTCTCCATATCATTCATAGCTCTGTATACCTCTCATGTCCCCTCTTGTCTCCTGTCTGAACCTAAACAGTGCCTCCCATTCAATCTCTCTTCCTATGGAAGCTTTTTCCATGCTGCTAATTGATTTGTTGCTTGTCTCTGAACAGCCACCCCCCCCCTTTTCTGATCTAGCCTCTTATGAGATGAGCAGAACTGAACACAGAGGGTCGGGAGAGGGCATTCCATTGATCTGCAGAATGGCAGCAGAATTATTTTTAAAGAGTAGGATTTTCAAAAGGACTCCGGGTTGGCCTAACTCTGCTCTCATTGGCTTCAGTGAGAGCAGAATTAGGCTGACCCACTTCTGAGAATCCTATCCTTTTGTCTTTTCCCATTCCCGACTGCTTGGTTTGTTTTTCATTCTGACTGCTGTTGCACTCTGCTCAGGGGGGTTTCATTGAGCTGTTGGCAATGGGACTCAGGTCTCTTTCCTAAATGGTTGTAATAAATTTAGAACCCAGCAAGTTCAAATGATTCCTTTAAATGTGCATTATCTTGCATTTGTTGTCAGTGAATTTTGTCTGCCATCATGCTGCCCATTCACCTACCTTTGACGCTGGAGTTTCTCACAGTCTTTTTGACTATCTTAAATTAATTGTCCTCTGCAGATTTTTTTTACCAGCCTTTCCAGATTCTTAACAGACACACAGAACACTAGCTTCGGTGTGGCACCTTGTGGGGCCCCCAGTGTTAAACACTGATCACGCTGAAAACTGACCATTTATTCCTACTCTTTGTTCTCGGTCTCTTAGCCAGTTTCTGATCAATGATTGTAATTTACCTCTCACTGCATGCCTACTAGGTTTCCTGAACAGCCTCTCGTGGGGGACTATATCAACAGCTTTTAGAAAGATCAAGTAAATTATACCAACCAGTTCTTTACCCACTCTCTTGCTGACATGCTATAACGTTTCAGTAGATTAGCGGGGCATGAATTTCCTTTACAGAAGTCCTGTGGTTTTATCGCTACCATACATTCCTCTAGCTCAGTGGCTCTCAATCTTTCCAGACTACTGTACCCCTTTCAGGAGTCTGATTTGTCTTGTGTACCCCGAAGCGCTCCTGCTGAGGATGCACACCACCAACAGAAGGAGCAAAGCACAGACATGCACAAGCGATGTAATTACTGTGGCAGCTGTATGCTGACTTAATTTTGTAGTGTAGACTCATACCCACATAGCGTGTTAAATCTGTACGGAGTCTAAGTTGATGTAGCAATGAATACTGAGGGCTAGTCTACACTGGCAACGTTAAAGTGCTGCCGTGACAGCGCTTTAACATGGCTTGTGTGGTCACGGCAGAGCACCGGGAAAAAGCTCTCCCAGTGCGCTCAGCACTGGTGCACTGTCTACACTGGCGACACGCACACAAAACACACAGCAACAGGGGGGTTTTTCACACACCAAAGCGAAAAGTTAAGCAGCAAAAGTGCCAGTGTGTAAGTGTAAGCAGTGGGTGTGTGGGAGAAGAAGAGAGAATTGGTGCAAGTGGCATCTAGGCCTGGTCTCGCTGTACTCTCCCCAGACTCCCAATTTTCCACAGTTACTGCCACTGGTCCAACTCTTCTATAGGTAGCAGCAGTGGGAGCACTAGCGTAGATAGCAGCCATTGGTGCCTTGGAATTTTTACCACCTTCCTGCCTGGCTTTGTCCTGGACAGGGTTAGATGAGGAGAAAAATACTGGTGCCTTGTCTACACTGGAGGATCTGCGCCAGGGGGTCCAACAGTGCAGTATTTTGAGGAGAAAGGGCCACTGTAGAGCTAGCCTTGGTCTTGCCTCTCTGCGTGGCCCATTGAACCAGCTCGCTCAGGAAACTGCACAATGTGTCCGTCTGGGCATGGGAGCCGAGGGGAGAGGCTGGAGGGTGTGTGACAGAGGAGGCAGAGTGCCTGGCGTTACGACACTGTTCACGCTGCTTCCCATCTCTGCGTTCTGGGGCCCCATTGCAGAGTCACCCTGCCCTCCCTTCGCTATGTCATTTGGAGGCTGTTGATTTTCTGGGGTGTGAGTTTATGCCAAGGTCCAAGGAGTAGCAGCCATCCTGAGAAGAGAGGTCTCTAACCTCGAAACTCTGCGTTGCCAGCTTCTACGGCAGTTGGCGTATAGCCATCCCTGCAGCTGGGCAGTCTCCCCTGCAGGCTGTGGTGGAGGCTTGCCTCCCTCCTGTTTGGGAGACCACCAGAGCTGGGGAGGAGGGCTGGTGTCAAAGGGTCCTGCTCCCCACCTGCATGCGTCTGTACCACTGTCTGGGCTCTGGGCAAAATCATTAAGGGGAGGCCAGGATGTAGGTGGTGCGCAAGGAGCTTGTTTCATTGCCGCCTGTCAGGCTACAGCATGGCACATTTTATGGTGTGTGTTTCAGTCTCTGCTGCTCCAGGGTGTCCCACTCGGCTCGTTTCTTCTTGCAGGAAGTAATTAGCTCTGGGCTTGAGAAGTCAATATTGCAACCGAGGTAAATGGGGAGAGAGAAGGGAGGGGCGGGGGAGAGGTTACCATGTGCCGCTGGAGGGGACACGAGAGACCCCCTGAGAGGCTGGCTAACCTAATCCTCTCAACTAGTTGTAATTACAGCTCTGCCCAGTGAGATGCTCCCCGCAGTCAAGGGGGATGCGCACTCCCCAGGGTGCAAAGGCTGCAGAGAGAGAGACAGCACAAGGGAGCAGAGGCTCTTGGTTGTGCAAATGAGTCCCAAGGCCTCTTAAAGGGATCCCCCCTGTGATGTTTAGAGAGGCTTTCAAGGCATTTAGATGCCAGATTGGTTATAAGACAGGTTGGGAATGTCCTGTTGGATTCTAAGGCTGAGATTTTTTCCTAAATCTGGGTGCTCAGTGCCCATTAAAACTAATGGGAGCTGGGCATTCATATCCCATGGCTAGTGGCACTCAACCTCTTCTGGGGTGGGATCTAGCCAGGACCCTCCTCCCATCTAGCACTATGGGAAAGGCAGGGTATGGGGGAGTTCTGGTGGTCTGGGGGAACATGACTCCCTGGCTGAGAGGCCAGGCCTTGGGTGGCTCTGCAAATCTCAGGCTAAAGACCTGTTTCCAGTTTTTTAAGCATGTTCTCTGCCCTCTCATAGGGGAGACAGCCTAGCCCTGTGGAAGCGGAGCCACACAAGCCTGTTGACAGTCTTCAGCTGGGTGCAATGCACATGCAGTCAGCTATTAACTTTTACAACTAGAGCTGGGCTGTCAAATGACACTGAGGCTGGTGCACCAGCCAGGAGGTGAGCAAAGAGCCAAGCTAAATGCAAACTCCACAGCTGAGATTTTCAGTGCCATCCAGGGGGTGACTTCCAATGAGATTTCAATGCCTAAGAAGCCAGAGTCACTACTGAAGATGGGACTTAGGTCAGATTTTTAAAAGTGTTACCTTATAGGTGCCTTTTCAGTAGTTTCACTGACATCAGTAGAGACACAGGGGAAAATACCCTCCAGTGTTAACCAAATGACAGATAGGAAGCAAAAGGAATATTCTCTTCAGTTTTGTCTAAAGGAAGAACCAAAATTAATGGGGAGTGAAAAACAGGGAAGCAGCCAATGCAGGGGGAATGATTCATACTTCAATTCAGTACATATCCTTTCCCATTTTCCTCCATTTTTCATATTATCATCCCTTTGTTGTTTGTATTATGCTAGCACCTTGAGGCCCCAACTAGGATCAGGGCCCCCTTGTGCTAGGTGCTGTACACACACAGAGTGGGAGATGAGGTAGACAAAAGATGTTATCCCCATTTTACAGATAGGGGAAACTGAAGAACAGCGCGATTAAGTGTCTTTTCTAAAGACAGATGGTCAGTCTGTGGCAGAGTGGGAACTGAATCTAGCTTTCATGAGATGCCGTCTCTTGTTCCCTAAGGATGTGTGGGTATCAGACAAGCTGAAATACTTTGTTTCTGGTATTTTGCTTCTCGGGGCAATGGAGCTATGTCAACGTATGCCAGCTGAGGATGTGCCTGTCCCTGGGCGAAGTCCATAATAAACTGCTCTCTGCACCCCCCACCCATCTCTTGATTGCTTTTTTACAGCTGTGTTGGTCTGATCTGATAGATAACATTTGGAATCCCAACTTGTTGATTTTTTTCCCCTTGCAGAGAGGAGAGTCATGTTCTGGATAGGTCACCTCAGGCCTAGTAGTGAGAGAAGGGAATCGTGTGCTCGTAGTAAGTTTTACAGAAGAGAACAGAAAAAGAAAGTAGCTAAACAAAACCAGACTGATACCTTCTGGGTGAAAACGCTAATTTAACCCTATGATAGCTGTGTGGTAGCTGTTTGTTTTGTGTAGTCTGTGCTGGGAGGTGACGTGTCCTTTGATGCCAAGAATTGTGAACTAAGTTGCAATATGACTTTGTATGTATTTTGTGAAAGAAAAATGAATCTAGCCACTTTGGCACACAGTATGCTCAAATCAGAGTTGTTAGCATCTTGTGCAAAAATATTATTTGTAGGATCATGCCTAGAGATCTCAGCTGAGATTGGGGCTCTGTGCTAGGTGCTGTACAGACAAAGTGTCAGACAGTCCCTGCCCTGAAGACATGGCAATCTAAATAGACAAACAGAAAAAAGGTGAGAGACAGTAAGAATTAGTACCTGTGTTTTAAAGGGAATTGAAAGCCAGAGAGTTTAAAGGTAAATTTTTCAAAAGCACCTAAGTGACTTGCCCAGGGTGGGTCCCACAAGGAGTTTGTGGCAGAGTCAAGAGCTGAGCCCAACTCTGTCCACTCTGTAGCCTAACTACAAGCCCGTCTTTCCTCTGACAAAAATAATCGAGTGTCCAGTTATTTTCCTCCAAGGAGATAATGTAACTGTTAAGTAGGGCTCAATGCAAGCACATTATTTATTTCTGGAATTAGTACTCCTCTGGCTGGCATCGACTGGTGTGTGGGTTTGCTTGGTTTTGTTTTTGGTTCTCATTTGTGTTTGTAGTTACACAAAGTATAATAAGCAAATCATCTACAAATGTTATGTGCAATAAAGCAGTGACAACACCGGTCAGTTTCCTGTCTATCACTCTGAATGCCCTGGTTTAAAGGGGAGGAAACATGGCTTGTTAATAGAGGACAGTTTCAAAGCTGATGTCAGGAAAGTTCCATCCCTGGAAGTCTTTTAACTGAGCTACATTTCATTTCTCTCAAACACCATCATCCAGCTGAACGCTCTGGTGCCAAATATCGGTGACATGGCAGCTCTCAATGGGAGATACCAGCTCCCTTCACATGGGATACTGAAATATTGTTTCCAGTGCGTTTGAAACTTCCTTTTGCACCAGACCCTTTATTTAGTGATCTGAACTATTAAACAGGCAGTGATGGATTCTTCCTTTAATGAGCTGATAATACAAGTTACAGTCAGGGGAAAGTTGTCTCTCCACAAAAAACTCTTCAGAGGAAGGTTACAAGATTACGTCACAAGGTTCGGAACTGAGGCGAGGAACGCACAGAATACACGCACCAGAAACCCATTTGCTCCTAATGTGCTCCACACAGGGATTGGGTGCGGGGGTGGGGGGAAAGAACACCCAGCTAATGTGCAAAACAGCAGCCTGTCTCAGCAGAGCTCATGTTTTAAAGGTCTTAATCTTGGATCCTGACTAGCTTTTTCCCATAAGTCACAACACTGTGGCTCAGGAATAAGTTGCAGCGCTGCCCCATGATTGCGGGTGAAGATGGCTGTCCCCTCAAAAGGCCATTGGCTGTTTGGCATATATGTGCTGTAGGATGCCATTGCAAAAGACAGCCAGTAGAGACACTTTGAATGTGGGTAGGCAAAACTGACCAGGATTACACGGGGCCAGTTTAAAAGTCAGCATAGGAAATGGCTATTCTGAGGGAGGTCCTCGACTCATCTGAGACCTGACCTCGTGTAACATGGACAGCTGTGGCGTCCAGAAAGGATCAAGGAGGTCAAGTGTCTCAAAGGACACTGAGTCCCCGAGGGAATACAGCATTGGAATAAGGGAAGGATGGTCCAATGGTTAGTGTGCTGGACTGGGACTATTGTTGGCTCTGCCATGAACTCCCTGTGCGATCTTGAACAACTCAAGTAGGAGAGTTTTCAGAGGGCCTGTAGCAGGGTGGTTACCTGCTCCTACCCCTTGGGGCTTAAAACAGCCCTGGAGAGGGCTGTGGCTGGGGCAAGAAGGGCTTAAAAGCTGCAGCTCCAAAAGCTGGGCTGATTGGGGAAGCGGCTGCAGCTGGGCCACACCCTGATCAGGCCACAGCTGGCCTGTATAAAAAGGCCAGGGAAGCTAGGTGCAAACAGTCTCCCTCTGGCTGTAGAGGGAGAAGGGCCTGGCTGCAGGGAGCTAGAGACAGGGTACCTGGGTGAAGCAGGGCTGGGGAAAGGCAGAAGAGCTGGGGAGCTCCTGCCTGGAAAGCCCCAGGATGTTTTAGAGAGGCTTTCAAGGCATTTAGATGCCAGATTGGTTATAAGACAGGTTGGGAATGTCCTGTTGGATTCTAAGGCTGAGATTTTTTCCTAAATCAGTGAGCGCTCAGTGCCCATTAAAACTAATAGGAGCTGGGCATTCATATCTCATGGCTAGTGGCACTCAACCTCTTCTGGGGTGGGATCTAGCCAGGACCCTCCTCCCATCACTGAATAGAATTTTGTGTTCTTAAAGAAGTCGCCTTCTGCCTGATCATGTGAATGAACAAATGAGCATATCAATTGAAGGAATGGAAGTATTGGACAAACGAGAAACCACCAAAGATGAACGCATTGCATTCAAGAAGTTCATTAACAGAGTTGTGCAAAATTATAACAAGAAACCAAGAAGGATGTAAACATTTTTCAGTTTTTACTGTGGTGCCATACAGCCCTCCTTCACCCTCACAGTCTCACCCCTCATTGGCCCTGACACCCCGCCCTGTAAATTCGAACACCTCCCCCCACCCCAATTTCAATTCCTGGGGAAACCACTGTGGGTGGGATTCTGTGGACTGCAATGTGCAGGAGGTCACTGTGATCATCTAGTCTGGTCCCTTCTGACCTTAAAGTCTATGAATCACATTTGCACCCTTCATCTAAGATAGCAGGTGACGCTGCATCAATTCTGTGTGCCATTCCAGGACTCCACAGATACCTCACCAGCCCCAGATAGGGGAGAGAGAAAAGTCCCTTAACTACGAAATGGGTGGGGGAAGGTAACCTGGAGCTGATGGGTCATAGTGACTTTTGGATTCCTTTGAGGAGACTGGAGCAGATTAGAACATTCCAGAACTATGCAACTTCTGGAATTCCAGAATGGTCAGAACAATGGGCACCATTGGGGACAGGAAAGATATAAGCAAATTTCTGTGAGGGACAAACAGCCTGTATTTTGCACTTAAATCTTGTTACAAAACATCGAGAATTTCACTGAATTCTTGTCTACCCTGAATGACAGAAATAATATTTTCTGTCTAGGAGGTTTTACTTAGCTTGTTGCTAGAGGTGGGTGGTATCCTTTGTACAAAACTTTTTGATGAAAAATGCAGATTCATCAACACTGAAACCTTTTGTGAATTAGCATTGGTTTCGCTGAATTGTATTTTTGGGGGGTGGAAGAACTCCAAAACATTTTGTTTTGACATTTTCTAAAAGAAATGTTTTGTTTTTTGTTTTTTTCCAGTGTGAAGGGACTTTTCATTTAAAAATGTACTTTGTTTTAAAATAAAATTAATCAAACAATTTAAAATGCTCAAAGCTAGACATTTTGGTTCAGTTTTTAAACATTATTTTTTACTTTGATTTGTGAGAAGGTTTAAAAAAACTTATTTTTGGTTTGCCCCAAATGAATTTTTTTCCAACTTCAGAATTGGTAGCAAACCAAAATGATAATTATTCACACAGATCTAGTCATTACTTCATCCCGTTTTTTTTTTAATCTCAACCATGCAAAACCAAACACTGTCATCAAGGATAGGCCCAAAATATAGTGGGGGAAACGAAGTCCAACAAAATTTAATATGAATTAAAACATTTGTGAAATTTAAAATAAAAGAATCTGTGCTGGCCACTGTTGGAAGACAGGATGCTGGGCTAGATGGCCCACTGGTCTGATCCAGTATGGCCGTTCTTATGTAAAGTGTTTAATAAGGTGAAAATCTTGGTCAGTGTATGGATCGTGACCTATCATTTCCTATTGGTTTATTGGTTCTGTTGGTCTGATTTGCATAATCACTGTATGGTTAATGCTAAATAAATGTACAATATGCAAATTCCTATGCTGGGACTAGCTAATAACAGTGGTCAGCCAATCGGAGTGCAGAAATTTGCATAATCAGGTGGCGATTTGTCTGTAACCATGCAAGTCTAAGCTGACGGGCTACTATTATCCCTGTGTTCTGTTTGGCTCATCTAGACAGGATTTTTGAACTGTTTCCCAGCAACAAATATGCCTCTGCAGCTTCTAGCTCCCTTCAGCTAAAGCAAAACACCAGTTTTGACATGCAAGAGAAGTGGAGGAAATACCAAATAGCACAGAAAACTGAGGCTGAGAAACTGAAAGGGAAAATGTTCTTAAAAAGTTAAGATTACAGCCCCCCTCCCATAGAACCCTGGCCTGGACTCACTTCCCTCCTCCATGTTTATTCCGGCTCCCTCTTAATCTGATGGGAATTCTCCTATTGACTTTATTACCAGCTCCAGTGTGTTTATATTGGTTGAATCCCAGTCTCTCCCTGTGAAATCCAAAGCTGGTTGAAAAATGGCACAGTAACTTTTTTCCCCTTGTCAAAATTTTTAAAGGTTTGAAGTTTTCCAACCAGCTCTCCAGATTAATTTTGAAACGCAGCAGAAACAAACATACTGTAGTGCAGTCTGGGGAGAGGAGCCTGTGGAACTCATTGCCAAAAGACATCCCTGAAGGCAAGAGCTTTGCAAGGTTCAAAAAGAGGTTAGACATTCATGTGGATTAAAAATAACCCAAGTTAGAACAGAAATAATTAAAAACAAAACTCACCCAAGAGTTTTGGAGATGGACTTTAGACCCTCATGCCTCAATGCTTAAGTCAATAATTGGAAAGAATTTTCTCTGGAAGCAGGTTCATTTTATAGCTGCCTGCTGCAGGGTTTCTTCTCTGGTGCTGGTCACTGTCAACCAGGATACTGGACAAGATGGGTTCAGTATGACAATTCCGATGACGGGGTGGAGAAAGGAGGGCAATGATGGGGTGGAGAAAGTAGGGCCCCAAATGGGTTAACTTCTTAAAAGCAAGTCTGTTTTTCTGCAGTTTCGTGGCCCACTCTAGTGTTTTTCTTTCTTAGATTTAACATTTGAATATTTCACTTAAAATATCCACTACAACAACTTGAGTTGTTTTCATCAGCTCATTGCTAACCAGGTCCTTCACTAAGGAATCTGTAGGCATTCATCTTCTGAACTTGATAAAAATACCTCAGCCACAGGCTGGAGTAAGTTGTTCAGCCCTAGATACAAGTACCTTGTAAATAGGACACACCCTCCTGCTGTTACCAGAATCAGGACCTGTGCACACATGATCTCACACCAAGCTGACTTCATGGAGTTATATACCGATTTGTGAGAGAGGAATCCAGCTCCCATCGTGTGGAGTACTCACTAGTGGTAATTCTAAATACAGTACTGCTTAGTACAGGAACTGCATTTTCTTACCCAGAAGTTGGCTATGTCTTTCTTTTGGAGAATGAAAATAAAGTTTACAGGATTCTTAGCAGCAAGCCTTATGGTCTGTACCTATCCAGAGTCCAGTTTGTGAACCCCTTGTTACAATGGTGAGTAGTTATTCACAGGAGTGTCCTCTCAATTTTCTTTTAAAAAGCCTACTTTGTTTTGAACCTGATAGCGTCCTTCTGTCTCTAACAATGTGGAATGAGCAAAGAAGTCCTCTTAGAGCAGCATTCTCAGGTTTTAGTTAGCTAACGTGTACAAGGCCTTTTTGCTCTCAAGGGCATAGTGCGGCTTTCTCTTGGAACACTTGTGCAGACCTGCTCATAGCATGTACAAGTCACCTCAATGGGTGAAATACAGTCCGCGAATCAGAATTAGTTCTAGTCATTCTGTACCATGGGGCACAAAGGCAAATAATTTGCATGGGCCAAGGGGCTCTTAAAACATGAATTGCACTGGCAGCATGTGCTTTTTTTTTTTTTTTTTAATATTGAACTTCACTCACTGCATAAAGAGGGGAACTACTGGCTTTTGTTCTCCTCCAACCCACTTGGAGGTTTAATTTTCTGTAAGGGGCACAACATTGGGATGTTTGCACCGAAGAAGTTTCTAATGGGCAAAACATTGGGAACATCTGTAGTGCTCACAGAATGCTACTTTGCCTGGAAGTCCCATGGCAACTTATTGCAGTGACTGACAGCCTCCTATACCCAGGTGTTCCTGCCACTGTACAGTGGAGGGGAGGGAGAGCTCCCACCCACCCTGCACCTGGGATAGCCGACTTGGGGCCAGGGCAGTCTCAAACTAAACCCTCCTGTTGCCTTCCCAAGACCACTTCTCTCCCTCAGTGTTCAGTAGAACCAGGGCTGTAGCCAGGCAGCAGATGGAGACAGTTCTTTGGCTTCCTTCTCTCTTAGAAAGCAAAACCAGAGTTCAGCCCTGCTGTGGACTGAAACACAGCCAAGCCCAGATCTACACACTTTCTTCCTGCAGGCTGAGTTGAAGGTCCTTTTAGCAGACTGCTGTACCGCTCTCCTTATGGACTCCCTCTCCTCAGGGCAGCACAGCCTTGCAAAGCAAGTGATAACCAAATATAGACAAATAAAAGCTAACATGGCTTCTTCGAAAGAGGAAATATTTCCTGGCTCGGCTCAGCCAGCCACCTAGTCTGCTGCTCACACCCAGCAGCCTTCAGCAGATGAATTTCTTCTTATAAATTTTCCCTGAAGGTTAACAGGTGCCAACTGTTTCCTGACCCGGCTGGTCAATGTTTCCTTCTCAGCATGGAGCTCCATGACTTTCTGACCCAGTCATTCTTGGGGCTTGGATGGGTGATAGATCCAATCACATCTCTTCTAGTGCAGCCTTTCAGTCTGGGGATTAACACATACAGGGCAAGGCAAGCATGACTGGGAGCTTTCATTTGACATCAGTGGGATTCCATCAGCATTGCTGCACCTGCCTTTCCCAGCAGCTGTTGCTTTAGAATATGGTGCTGAAAAAATGATAGGAGAACCTCAGAGTTACTCCTAGTTCCAGCCTTTCTCCACCTTGGAACCACTGCAAGGAGGCGTTTAGAGATTGGGTTCTGAGCCATGAAGGGCTGAGTCTGGACACTGAGTTTCTCAATATAGCCATATCTGCTCTAACCTGAGCTGGCTTCTCTGGCCCTGTTGTATAGACTCACGGACTATCAAAGGCTGACAGAGGCAAAAGGAATTCAGGAGAAGATTGTCCACTTAGCATTGTGGCATCATGCCTGCAGTTTCCCTTCAGGTGCTTCTCACTCCTATCTCAGTGCCCCCAACGTCTAGTTTTTACCACTAACAAGAACTGTATCCACATTCTCACTTTTTCCTGCTTTCATGTTAGCTCATTTCAGTGAACATCAGGGCTATTGAAAGTCAGACAATCAGTAGCACAGGATGGACAGGAGATGTGGGAGATGACTCTCTGTACAGTGCTGCATTGATGGCTCAACAGGCATCAGTTCTGATGTGGGCTTCTGAACATGCACTACCCATTGTAATCCTACTAGTATGTATCTTCCAGTTAGATACTGTCCTTTCATTCTGAAGACTCTCAAAATAACATGCAAACCGTATATGGGGATTGCATCCTTGACATGCAGCCATCTCCAGTGCAAAACATGGTAATTGCTTAACACTGCCTAAGGACTCAAGAATTTAGGGCTGGATGTGAAGAACAGTGCAGCATCCTCTTGAAAGGGCAACCCTCCTCCTGGAGCTAAAATACTTGCTGGAGCAGTAACAGGCAATGCCTGATGATTGTTCTGTCTGTGGATTGCTCAGTCAATCATACTTTCCCCTTCCATCCTCTCTCCCACCAGCTAAGGCCCTAAAACTGACACAAAACCATGTTTCTTTTGGATGAATGTGAGATGTTGGCTTTGTGCTGATGAACGCATACAAAGAGCTGGATCCAATAGAAATCACAAAATTCTCAGGAAACAGACAATATAATGCATGGCTGCTTCAAAATCACAGAAATGCAGGACTGGAAGGGACCTAGATAGGTCATCTTGTCCAGTGCCCTGCACTGAAGCATGACTAAGTATTGTCTAGAGACCATCCCTGGCAGGTGTTTTTCTTAAAAACCTCCAATGATGGAGATTGCACAAGCTGTCTGGGTAACTTGTTCCAGTGATTAACTACCCTTAAATTAGGGAGTTTTTCCTAATGTCTAACCTAAATCTCCCTTTCTGCAATTTAAGACCATTACCTCTTGTTCTGTCCTCAGTGGTTAAGGAGAAGCATTTATCATTCTCCCCTTTATAACAACATTTTATGTACTTGAAGACCATTACCATGTCCTCCTGTCAGTCTTTTCTTCTCCAGACTAAACACATTAAATTTTGTCAAGCTTTCCTCATAAATCATGTTTTCTAGCCCTTTAATCATTTGTGTTGCTCTTCTCTGGACTTACTCTAATTTGTCCATTTCTTTCCCAAAGTGTGGTGCCCAGATCTGGACACAGTACTCCCGTTGAGGCCTTATCAGTGCTGAGTGGGAGAATTACTTCTCATGTGTTGCTTACAACACTCCTGCTAATACACCCCAGAATGACATTTGCTTTTTTTTTTTTTTGCAACAGTATGCCATTGTTGACTCCTATTTATTCTGTGTTCCAATATAACCCCATTTTGTATGTGTGCAACTAATTATTCCTTCCTAAGCGGAGTACTTTACGTTTGTCCTGATTGAATTTCATCCTATTTACTTCAGAGCCTTTCTCCAATTTGCCAAGATCATCCTGAATTCTAATTCTGTCATCCAAAGCAGCTGCAACCCCTCCCAGCTTGGTGTCATTCACAAACTTTAAGTGTACTCTATATATAATTATCCACACCATTTATGAAGATATTTAATAGAACCAGACCCAGGACAGAGCCCTGCGGGACCTCACTCGATGTGCCCTTCCAGCTTGACTGTGAACCATTGATAACTACCCTTTGAGTCCATTTTTCCAAACAGTTGTGTACCCACCTTATAGTAGGTTTGTGTAGGCTATATTTCCCTAGTTTGCTTATGAGAAGTTCATGTGAGTCAGTATCAAAAGCCTTGCATGGCCTTCTTATAAGCATGACTTCAGAGAGAGCAGCACATTAACAAACTCCTCTTTGTGCTCCGCTTACCAAGATACCATTTTGGTGACATCCGTATGAGAGGTGACGTGTGTTTAAAATGATGGTCAGACCTGCTTTATTCTAAACTGATCATGTTTTTATCTTTTCTTTTTTTTAAAGTTGTCTGCAAATGCTAACAAATGACTTCATTTCTCATGTCAGCCCAGTATGTTGTTGTGAAAGTGCCTTGAGCGGAGGAGTACTAAGACCTGAAACTTTGCAGCTCTTGACAAGATCGATCCTGACTGTGTAAAGGTGAGGCATGCAAGGTTTGGGGATTGATGGGAAGCTTAAGTTCATATATTGAGCTATATAAGACTGCAGCCCTGTAAGTGCGAGTGAGTGTGCTGTGATTTCTGGAGGGGTATGTGTGTTTTAACACAGTCAGGTTAATTTCTCTTGTGCTATCAGTGCGGTTGATTGGAAGGTGTTTTGTTGCTTCTGCTGCTGCAGAAAAGGATGTATATTAACACACTTTGCATCTGCAAAATTAAGGGTTTTTTTCAGTAAAATATCATGTTCTATCTAAGGCAAATGAACAGAGCAAGAGTGAGTAGATGGATTACACACTTGAGGACACTGGAAGGTGCTGAGAGGGAGGAGGAGAGATGGCCGGGATTATGCTTTGTTTCTGTGAATTTAATCCTACGGACTGCTTGATTCAGTCTAAATAAAATACACAGCCCTTGATTTGTTTCCATAAGAGAGATGGCCAATCCCATAAAAGGTAATATAAAGTTGGGTTATTGTTGACCTCTGCATTGGTTTGTTCTTTGCTTAACTAACTGCTTTAGCAAGATTCTCTACTGCACTGAAGGGAAGTTGGCTCAGATTTTTAAAAAATACCCACTTTCCAGTAGCAATCAAGTGAAGAAACCCTTTAACTTAAAAGCTGAATGTTTCTGGAAGTTGAATGATACCTTCTTTGCAGGGGTGGGACACAACCATCTAGTCTAGATCTTATCTTACACATAACTGAGGCTCTGTCTACACTGCATACCCTATGCTAGCATAGCCCCCTAGTGTAGACGCAGCAAACATCAACAGAAGGTGTCTTTTTGTTGCTGTAGGAACACTACCTCCCTGAACAACACTAGCTGCGTCAACAAATGCTCTTCACCACCATAGCTGCGTCAACACTGCGGGGTTTGCCAGCACAGCTATGTTACTCAGGAATGTGTTTCTTTCACACCTCTGACCACTATAACTATGCCAATATAGATTTAGAAGTGCAGAATGAATGACTCAGAAGTGTATTATGTCATGCCTTTCTTGGGTCTGCTTCATGGCTCTCTCATTCAGACTGCCTAGGAATGAGATCATCTCTCCCAATATGTGAGTGAAAACACTTCAGATTTCCTCTGCGAGAGCATGGACTCAGACTACTTAGGTCTTCCAGTGCCCTTGTGGCTAGAAGAACCAGGAGGCTATTTACGTTGAATTTTAGGCACCAGCTCAGAGCCATTCATTTTTGTTGAGTATTTATGAAAGGAGATGGATTGACAGTTCTCGGTTCTGTAGTGTGATTTATTCACAGGACAGGTGCAGTAGCATAGGCATTGGTCGTGCAAGCTTCCCCAACCTTCACCCACCAGTGAGCCTTAGTCATCTCATGCCCATTCAGTCCCTGACCTGAGAGACTACCATCAAAGAGGCCACTTGTGGTCCTTATTGTGTCCACTGGGAACTGGAATGAGGAAACCTCTCATGCATTTCACCTGTGCCACCAAACAGCCCCTTGGTGGTAACAATTTCCCTCCTGGCCTGGATTCAAACCAACAATCTGGATGGGAAAGGCTCTTTACCAGTCCCCTCGGGATCTCATTTCAACTGACATGTTGGGTGAACTGAATTAAACCTGATAAGAGCTGTCTCAGAAATATCCCAGCTCTCCTAGATATGGTGTCTGACAACCATTTCTGGAAGAGCTTAAACCCCATTGTAAATAGTTCTGCTAAGTACAAGGATAAGAGTTATTTAGAATAGCGGAGGTTTAGGATATGGAGAGGTTTAATGTGAGCAGCTTGAGGATTAGTTTTAAGCATTGAGAACGTCTGCTCTTGCTTTGCGGGGAATGCAGCCTATGCAGTAAAATCACTGCAATCTCCTTTTCATGGAGATTGTTTTCCTCACTGCTCCTCTAATTAAGCAGATGGCCCATAAATGACAGAATGCTAGTCCCTGGACACAGCTAGCACTGTTCATGCTTGAAATGTAGACAAGAACACCGATGCTTTGGGAGTGTGGTTTGGTCCCATTCTGTGCTGCAAGACTGAACGAGACTTTAACCTAATTGGGAGCCCCTGACTCTGTAACACGTCTCCCCGCTATTGGAGGAACTATTGCTAACTAAGAGAGCAATTTGATTATCGTCTATATGTATCTACATGGAGAGCAAATATTGAATTATGGGCTCCTTGCTCTAGCAGGAAAGGTCTAACGTGGTCCAATGGCCGGAAGTTGAAGCTAGAAATAGGACATACGTTTTTAACAGTGAGAGGAATTAACCTTTGGAACAATTTACCAAGGGTCACGGTGGATTCTCCATCACTGACAATGTTTAAATCAAGACTGGAGGTTTTTCTAAAAGCTGCTCTAAGAATTACTTTGGGGGAAATTCTGTTGCCTGTGTTATCCAGGGGGTCAGGCTAGATGATCACAGGGGTCCCTTCTGGCCTTGGAATCTATTAATAGGGGTGGAACCAAAACTTGGTTTCCCCAATCCCTTCTGGGCTCTCTGTGTCCATATTGTTTTGTGAGGACCAGACAAGTGCACTTTTGGGAGGCGGGGGTGGGGTTGCATACGCTGGTGCCGACTTTCCAAAGTGCGGGAGGTGCTTGACCCCTGGCTCTGCCCCAGACCCCACCCCCACTCCACTCCATCCCTTCTCCCAAGGCCACACCCCACCCCACCTCTTCCCGCCCCTGCTCCACCCCCACCCTGCTTCTTCCTGCCCAGTTCTGCGCCCTTCCCAAAACGTGCTGTGTCCTTGCTCCACCCTCTGTCCCCACCCAGCCTCCTGCATGCTGAGAAACAGCTGATTGCGGCGGGCGGGAGGAAGGGGGAGGTGCTGATTGATGGGGCCTGCTGGTGGACAAGAGGCACTGGGGGGAAGGGAGGGTGCTGATAGGGGGGCTGCCGGTGGGTGCTCAGCACTCACCATTTTTTCCCCATGGGTGCTCCAGCCCCAGAGCATCCATGGAGTCGGTGCCAATGGTTGCATACATACACCGCTACCTCGATATAACGCCACCCAATATAACACAAATTTGGATAGAACACGGTAAAGCAGTGCTCTGGCGGGGCGGGGCTGCTCACTCCAGTGGAGCAAAGCAAGTTCAATATAACACGGTTTCACCTATAACGCGGTAAGATTTTTTGGCTCCTAAGGACAGTGTTATATTGAGGTAGAGGTGTACTTGAGTTCAGCCCCTAAGTATGAGATATTTTCCTTTAACTGCAGCTCAGAGGCACCCCCTTCCCTCCCCCAGAGGGGCCAGGCTGCTCAGAGGCCAGAATTCCCAGATGCCTCAGCTTTATAGTCTTTTAAAATAAACAAGCTGTTGATTGTGAGAAATATTCTTGTTTCTCACCCAGATATGTTTGAATCCTTCTAGTTAAAGGCCACCTTCATGGGTTAGCAGAAGGATACACTTTGGGATCCAGCTAAACTAGAATATGTTGGATTATTGTTCATTAAATATTATAGTAGTACCTAAAGGCCTGAAACACGTTGGGGCTACTAGCAACAGGCTCCTGCTACCTGTTGAAAATGGCTTGGTTGCTAGTGAAGGGGAGCGCAGACTTTCCTGTACTGGTACAGAAGGCTTGTTATAGACCTGTCAGAATGTGTTGTCTTTGGCAACACTGTTAGCAGTGAGCTAGACTCTATGAAGTCCACTAGAAGCTCTGCTCTTACTATCCATTGTACATAGAAAGCGCCCAGATGCAATGGTGACAGGCGGCAGTATGAAACCGTAAGAGAGACAGAAAAGAGCATGGTTATTTTTTACACTAATACTAAAGCCATTTCCAAGCAGCTGCAGAAGGGCAACACTGGATGTTCACCACACTGATGTGTGTATTACCAAGACAAGTCTGGTGGCTTCAGCGCAGAGTGGAGGAAATGAGCAGTCGAGTCAGTCCTCAGTTGGAATGCCCTGTAGTGCGCATTGTGTTCTTCGTATGATTATTTCAAAGCACATTGTAAACATGAATGGGTTAAGGCTCACAGCACAGCTGGGAAGCTAGGTACTCTTTCCATTCTGCACATAAGGAAATTGAGGCACGAGTGACTTGCCTAGGTCACACAGGCTATAGGTAACATAGCCAGAAGAGAGAATCCAGATCCCTTGGCTGCAGCTTTGCTCCTTCCTCTCTGTGTGTAATGTATAAAAGTGGTTCTCAAAGCTGGTCCGCCGCTTGTTCAGGGAAAGCCCGTGGCAGGCCAGGCTGGTTTGTTTACCTGCCACATCTGTAGGTTAGGCCGATTGCTGCTCCCACTGGCTGCGGTTCGCCGCTCCAGGCCAATGGGGGCTGCGGGAAGGGCGGCCAGCACATCCCTTGGCCCGTGCCTCTTCCCGCAGCCCCCATTGGCCTGGAGCAGCGAACCGCGGCCAGTGGGAGCTGTGATTGGCCGAACCTGTGGATGCGGCAGGTAAATAAACTGTCCCGGCCCGGCAGTGGCTTTCCCTGAACAAGCGGCAGCCTGACTTTGGGAAGCACTGATGTATAGAACCCTGAGCTGAACAAATGCCTGGAGGATTCCATGTCTGTATCTGACAGTTACATGGTTTGTTAGTTCACCCTTTTCCATGAGATTTTTCTTTTAAATGGCTTATTCTGAGAATGGCCTGGTTCCTCTCTGCCTTACGCCAAATCTATGCCAGTGAAACTCCACTGATGTCATCTTACACCAGCATAAAGCTGGAGTAATGCAGTGGTGTGAAGCAGGCTAGAGTTATTTAAGCTCCAGGTGGAGAATAAAGGGCTTGCAGTCTGCCTGCCAGGGGCGGCTCCAGGCCCCAGCACGCCAAGCACGTGCTTGGGGCGGCATGCCAGGGCCGCCCAGAGGATTCAGGGGGCCTGGGGCAAAGCAATTTCGAGGGCCCCTTCCATAAAAAAAATTGCAATACTATATTCTCATGGGGGCCGCTGCGGGGCCCAGGGCAAATTTCCCCACTTGCTCCCCACCACGGGCAGCCATGGGAAAAATAAACCTTCCGCATCTCAGCACAAACCCAGTTTTGAGAAAACTTCTTTACAAGGTATCACTGGTTCTCAGCATCAGCTAGTGCTAAAAGGCACTAAAGCTCATTAAAAGGGTTGGACAAATATTTTCCATCAAAACTTTTTTTGGATTGAAAACAAGGGGGTTTTAAAAAGCAGAAAAAAATCACGGACAATGTCTGCTTTCCTTCAAAATTTGTTGTGTTTTTTTTCAATTGAAAAGCTGAAATTAGTCTGCCAAAACCTGAACATGATTTGGGGTTTCAGAAGTGTGTGGCCAAATATTTGCGGCTTGCTGTGTTTGATTGTTTAAAGAAACAATAAAAAAATTCTGCTTAAAAAAAATCCAAAACTTTTGAACCACCTCAGCTTGTGACCAAACGCCTGAGCCCATCTGATCAGAGATTTTTCCAGGTTTCTGATACTCTGCTGGCTTCCTTGACTCATATCTGTCTCCATAACTTTGGGTTCATTTAGGTTAGAACATAAGAACAGCCATACTGGGTCAAACCAAAGGTCCATCCATCCCAGTATCCTGTCTACCGACAATGGCCAATGCCAAGTGTCCCAGAGGGAGTGAACCTTACAGGTAATGATCAAGTGATCTCTCTCCTGCCATCCATCTCCACCCTTTGACAAACAGAGGGTAGGGACACCATCCCTTACCCATCCTGGCTAACAGCCATTAATGGACTTAACCTCCATGCATTTAGCTGTTTCCTAGAGACTGGCTCCATGGGGTCCCGCACAAACTGAAGACGGTTACTGGGGGGTTGTCTTTAGTATAGCTTATGTACATACTCCACGAACTGAGCATTTGAGTTTGTTCCAGAATCTGGGATGAGCCTATGTTGTGAAAACTGAAATGCTCAAAATAGCATATGCATGTGAATGGACACAGAGTGCTAAAATTAAATTAACCCAGGGGGTCTCAAACTGGGGGTCACGAGGTTATTACTGGAAGTTGCAAGCTGTCAGCCTCCACCTCAAACCCTGCTTTGCCTCCAGCATTTATAATAGTGTTAAATGTATAAAAAAGTGTTTTCAATTTATAAGGGGTTGGGGGCGGGGGTCGCACTCAGAGGTTTGCTATGTGAAAGGGGTCACCAGTACAAAAGTTTGAGAACCATTGAATTAACCCCTCTGAAGCCTCAGGGAATGCAGGGGAGAGGGGGTCTCCCTTGGTAGGGTTGGGCAGGATATTGCTCTTCTCATGTGATCCCTCCCCCAGTGGCTAATTTTAAATGAAGCTACCCTCCCCTGACATGAATCTCCGTCTGGCACTGAAATTACATATAGACTGTAATTTGGCATTTGAGAAGTGAAAGGGATGGTAGCCCTAATGGAAAAGCTAACAGCTTGGCTCTTCTGCAAGCCTCAAACTGCTGAATGAGCTTTAGGGTAGGGAAGGCTGTGCCTCCCGAACAGCCTGGCCCTGCCCCCTATCTGACACCCACCCACTTCCTGCCCCCCGACTGCTCGCCCCCCCTCAGAATTCCCAACCCATCCTGCTCCTTGTCCCCTCACCATCCCACAGAGACCCCCCCCCAACCACCACCCTGGGACCCCACCCCTGCTCCCTGTGCCCTGACCTCTATCCACCCCCCCACCCCGCTGAGTCCTGACAGACCCCAGAACACCCACAATCCAAGCCTCCCATTCCCTGTCCCCTGACCACCCCACCTCTGCCCCCTCCCTGTGCCCTGACTGTCCCCGGGACTCCCTGCCCCTTAGCCAACCCCCCCAGCCCCGGCCTCTTACCCCCAGCTCCCCCCCCTCATCTGGAGCCTCAGCGTGTTGCTGACCAGCTACAGCGTGTCTCCGGTGGGGCCCCTGAGCTCTGCCCCGCTCAGAGCCGTGTGGTGAGGGGGCGGGGCTGCGAGCTCCAGCGGGGCCTGAGTTCCCTCCGCTCGGCCTGGAGCTCGCAGCCTCGGCCCCTGACTATGTGGCTCTGAGCGGGGAGGGGCTCAGGGGCCCTGCCGGAGACATGCTGCAGCTGTTGAGGGACACCCCTGGATGCGCTGAGGCTCCGGGTGAGGGGCGGAGGCGGGGTTGGGCCGGGGCCGGGGCCTCAGCTGTTCTCTTGGGGGCCCCTGCGTAGCCCGGGGCAAATTGCCCCACCCCCTCTGGGCGGCCCTGCAGCATGCTGCGGGGGGCGCTCTGCCGGTCGCTGGGAGGCGGTTCTGGTGGACCTCCTGCAGGTGTCCCTGTGGGAGGTCCACCGGAGCTGCGGGACCGGAGACCGGTAGAGCACCCCCTGCAGTGTGCTGCTGTGCTTGGAGCAGCAAAATGGCTAGAGCTGCCCCTGTGGAGGAGAATGCTTTTGAGATATACCAATCTCCTAGAGCTGGAAGGGACCTTGAAAGGTCATTGAGTCCAGCCCCCTGCCTTCACTAGCAGGACCAAGTACTGATTTTGCCCCAGATGGCTCCCTCAAGGGATTGAACTCACAACCCTGGGTTTAGCAGGCCAATGCTCAAACCACTGAGCTAGCCCTCCCCTCCTGAGGCTTAGCCACAGCCAGACTGCTTTCATTGCCACAGACAGTAACTATAAAGAAGAGGTGGGGAAAGCCCCAGGCAATTGGGTCAGCATCTCTTGGGTGAACAAGGCTCTATCCATAAATTCCTAGGCGACAAAACCAGGGGAATGAGATTCATGCTCCTTTGATGTTCAGGAATGTGGGTGAAAGGATTCTGTCTGCTAAATCCTTCAGCATCAAAGCAGATTAATTAAATTCTAACTGCCAACCCAGGGGCATCAAAATGGGTGAATTAGGCACTGCCCACTAAATCCCTGGGCGTATTGAACTGCAGTCTCTTGTATGAATGAGGAATGAAAGCATTTAGGGCAGTGATACTCAGATTGTGGCTACTGAGCTGCATATAGCGCTATGTACCCTTATGTGCAATGGTGCATATAGCGCTATGTGCCCTTATGTGTAATGTCATGCATCCGACGAAGTGGGTATTCACCCACGAAAGCTCATGCTCCAAAACGTCTGTTAGTCTATAAGGTGCCACAAGACTCTTTGCTGCTTTTACAGATCCAGACTAACACGGCTACCCCTCTGATACTATGTGCCCTTAAACATTGCTCTCTTGGGGCAAGGTTCGGCTCAACCTCTCTAGCTTTCTCTGCTGGGTCTGGGGCAGAGTGAGAAGAATGCTCATGGGATGAAAGTGAGGCTTTCAAGCCACAGCAACTCCATGGGCTGTGCTGGTGTTGAAAGTCGAGTGCCAGACTAGTAGAGTGTCTGAAATCTTCCAGGAGCAAATGCTGGTACCTGCCAGTGTTAGCTGATCATGTACAGATTTATAAGGGACGTCTGTGGCAAAAGGGGAGTCGGAGGTCAGGGGGAAGAGATCTAATTGCATGGGGGAGGTTGCTGAGCAGCTCCTGGAGTCTTTCTACAGTGTGTAGGGCAGTGGCTCCCGTCCCCAGCCTCCCGTTGGTGTCCCTCGCTCCACAGCTCAGCACCCTTGCAAATTTTCTCAGTTTTTCTCTCCACTGCCATTTTCTTTCTCTGGTTGTTCCCTCTTCTTGGGAGGTTTCCTATTGAAACAGAAAAATTCTTCTGTTTTATAAATATTGTTCTCTCTATCTGTGTGGCTAGGTTCCTGCGCTCCCCAGAAGGCTGGGCTGCTTGCCACCGACAGATGAGCAGTGCTGGCAGCCCTGCGAAAGCAGCTCCCAACAGCCAGCTCCCTTAGAGAAGGGAGGGAAGGCAAGGAGAAGCCCATGTTCATTGGAGAGAGAGATGGGAAGGTGGATCTGCGTGGGGTCATGAAGCTTTTAAATTTCACCCTTGCTGCCCCTATCCCCCGACCCATCTGCCACAGGTTTAGAAATACCATCCCACTCTCCATGAACCATAGAGAGCTCCCTTTCCACTACTCCTCCAGACCAGCACTCGTCACACTCCAGTTTGAACTAACCGCCATGTAGTAATAACACCCCCACCAGTCAGATCTTTCTGAATTATCCCAAGGAACCCTCCTGTAGCGGGGTGGTTACTCCGCTCCTGCCCTGAAGGGCTTAAGACAGCCCTGGGAGAGGGCTGTGGCAGGAAAAGCAGCTACTAGCTGATTGAGGAAGCAGCTGCAGCTGGGCCATGCCCCAATCAGGCCTCAACTGGCCCTATTTAAGAGCCAGGAGATCAAGAGTCTCTCTCTGAACACACAGAGAGAAGGGCCTGGCTGCAGGGAGGTTAAGCAGGTATCTGAAGTGGAGCAGGGCTGGGGAAAGGCCAAGGGAGCCGGGGAGCTCCGGCCTAGGAAAGCCCCAGGCTGCAGGCCTGGTAAGGCCTATTAGGTACTGTGTTGCAGGGGACAGCCCATGGGTAGAGAGAGGCAGCAGGTCCAAAACCCCCTTTAACTATGATGAGTGGTGTACACTGCAGTCCACCCCAGTGAGCAGGGGCTAGATGGAGACTGAGCAGTAGCCAAGACTGAGGCAAAGTGGGGATAGTGCGTGGGGGTTCCCCTGGGAGGGGGAGATGCAGAATCGTGGGGGTACTGCCGGGGGCAGCACCCAGTTAAAGGGGCACTGGGGTCCTGGGAGGGACACGGAGGCTAAGGTGTGGCAGATCACTGGCCTGCAGAGGGCGCTCCAGGCTGGACATTGAGCTAATTCCCTGAGAGACCAGCAGGTGGTGCTGTTGGGTGAGTCTGTCCATTTACACCTCCCAGTGCCTTTAGTATTCCTAATCCTCAATCCCTCCTGTGTGAATGCACCTATCGGACAGCATTAAGGGCTGAAATCATTGGTAAAGCTCCCATTGACTTTTGTGGGACAGGGTCAGGCACCAAGCTACATTTCCCCAAACTGCTGTCTATCAATTACACTCAGTGCAGAAAGAATTCCAGCCTTGCTGCTGCAAGGAATCATCTTAAAAGCAGAAGGTAGAAAAGCTCTGATTTGCAGAGGGGACTTGCTGAAGCTTTAATATTGTGACTGAGTGCCAGTGAAATCCCTTTAAATACTTGATTCTTAGCTACAGAGAGTCCTGTGGCACCTTTAAGACTAACAGATGTATTGGAGCATAAGCTTTCGTGAGTGAATACCTACTTCGTCAGATGCATGTAATGGAAATTTCCAGAGGCAGGTATAAATATGCAGGCAAGAATCAGCCTGGAGATAACGAGGTTAGTTCAATGAGGGAGGGTGAGGTCCTCTCCTAGCAGTTGAGGTGTGAACACCAAGGGAGGAGAAACTGCTTTTGTAGTTGGCTAGCCATTCACAGTCTTTGTTTAATCCTGAGCTGATGGTGTCAAATTTGCAAATGAGCTGAAGCTCAGCAGTTTCTCTTTGGAGTCTGGTCCTGAAGTTTTTTTGCTGTAAAGATGGTCATCTAGTCCAGTCCCCTGCACTCAAGACAGGACTAAGTATTATCTAGACCATCCCTGACAGGTGCTTGTCTAACCTGCTCTTAAAAATCTCCAATGACGGAGATTCCACAGCCTCCCTCGGCAATTTATTCCAGTGCTTAGTCACCCTGAGAGTTAGGAAATTTTTCTTAATGTCCAACCTAAACCTCCTTTGCTGCAATTTAAGCCCATTGCTTCTTGTCCTATCCTTACAGGTTAAGAAGAACAATTCTTCTCCCTCCTCCTGTCGAAGAAAAACTCAGTTCTCGCTTTTTGTTTAGGTGCAGCAAAATCAAAATACTTTATTAATTCTCTAGTGATCACAAGAGGGAGAGAGTGTCAGGAACTGGGTTGCCCCTTGTCCCGGACGGATCTTTCTCAATTAGTAAACAATTCATAACAATCTTTATACCTTTCTAGCAGACAATGGTTAGCACTTGGAGACATTGAAGATAAACATTTTCATTTGTTTATACATAAGCCTATTCGCTATCTTATTTGTCTGCAATACTAGAACAGAAAACAAGACTGCAATTCACAAGGTCGTAATGACTCTTCACACAATTCTCTCTGTACCACATACCTCACAGCATGCAGGGTCACATTAACTTCTAACATACATTAAGATCTTTTCAAACCTATATTAATTAATTTTTGGCCTCCACACTCCCCCCTTTTGTACTTCTAGTACAACAAATACCTCAAATCTTAATTTGCATCAAATCATGGATCTCAGAGTCTACAGGAGACATGGCAACTTTAGGGGTTTTCATGGGATGTAATGACAATGCATGATTAGTATGAACATGAAAAGTATTATTACCATCATTACGTCTATTACAACAACAACAACACTCCCTGTAACAACCTTTTATGTACTTGGAAACTGTTAGCATGTTTCCTCTCAGTCTTCTCTTCTCCAGACTAAACAAACCCAATTTTTTCAGTCTTCCCTCTGAGGACATGTTTTCTAGATCTTTAATCATTTTTGACAGGTTTCAGAGTAGCAGCCGTGTTAGTCTGTATCCGCAAAAAGAACAGGAGTACTTGTGGCACCTTAAAGACTAACAAATTTATTGTAGCATGAGCTTTCGTGAGCTACAGCTCACTTCTTCGGATGCATAGAATGGAACACACAGACAGGAGATATTTATACATACAGAGAACATGTATAGGACCTAATCACATCAGACACGCCATCAGGGGCTCGTACACCTGCACATCTACCAACGTGATATATGCCATCATGTGCCAGCAATGCCCCTCTGCCATGTACATTGGCCAAACCAGACAGTCTCTACGCAAAAGAATAAATGGACACAAATCTGACATCAGGAATCATAACATTCAAAAACCAGTGGGAGAACACTTCAATCTCTCTAACCACTCAGTGACAGACTTGAAGGTGGCAATTTTGCAACAAAAAAACTTCAAAAACAGACTCCAAAGAGAAACTGCTGAACTCGAATTAATATGCAAATTAGATACAATTAACTCTGGCCTAAACAAAGACTGGGAATGGTTGGGTCATTACACTAATTGAATCTATTTCCCTATGTTAAGTTCTCCTCACACCTTCTATTGGCCATCTTAATTATCACTTCAAAAAGTTTTTTTTTCCTCCTGCTGATAAGAGCTCATCTCAATTGATTCGACTTTTCCTGTTGTTATGCATACTTCCACCTTTTCATGTTCTCTGTATGTATAAATATCTCCTGTCTGTGTGTTCCATTCTATGCGTCCGAAGAAGTGAGCTGTAGCTCACGAAAGCTCATGCTACAATAAATTTGTTAGTCTTTAAGGTGCCACAAGTACTCCTGTTAATCATTTTTGTTGCTCTTCTCTGGACTTTCTCCAATTTGTCCACATTTTTCCTGAAATATGGCACCCAAAACTGGACACAATACTCCAGTTGAGGCCTAGTCAGCACAGAGACAAGCGGAAGAATTCCTTCTTGTATCTTGCTTACAACTCCTTCTAATACATCCCAGAATGATGTTTACTTTTTTTATTTTATTTATTTATTTATTTATTTATTTATTTATTTTTTGGCAACAGTGGCTTGGTCTGGTGTCTTTGGGGTCGGGAAAGAATTCCCCCCCGGATCAGATTGGCAGAGACCTTCTGCAGCATGGGGCACAAATCACTTGTAGGTTTAAACTATGAATCTATCAGGGAAATAATAGGATGTGAGCAATGGCAGGCCATGATTAAAAAAATGAAAAGCCCCATGGAAATGAACTTCCCCAATACTTGGCAGTAGAACAGGGAAGTTTGGAGTCCAGTTATCCCATCAGCTGCACATGTATAACTCCCACTGACTTCTTAATAATGCAGGCAAGGTAAAAGTGTTCAATAAAATGTCTGTTCTATATTTGTGAACAAACCAGATGATGTATTCATATCAGCTTATTCTTCTTTCGTATGGGAAGAGAGGTGATTAGCAATGTTCAATATCAGCTGATGATGAAATACTTTTCCATTCCAGCAGTGGCTAAAGAGGATGTTAACAGCAGCTATTTATGATAGAGAGACAAGGTGAATGAGGTAATATCTTGTATTGGACCAACTTCTGTTGGCAAGAGAGACAAGCTGTAACGCTTAAACCAAGCTTCTCTTCTTCAGGTCTGGGAAACAAGTTACTGGGAGTGTCAGCTAAATGCAAGATGGAACAGGTTGTTTTGCATAAGTAATCAACACCTATTTCAAGGAGCAGTTCAAAAAGTGGGCCATTAACACCCCTCCAGTCATACGGGGGAGGGGGAAGATAGCTGGGCAGAGGTAGGGGGCTGTTAGTAGGAAATCCAGTGTCTCTGTTCAGTTCATGATTTTTAATACCTAGCAAAGTTATGAATTTAAGCTCCCAGGCTTGTCTTTTGAAGGTGGTGTGCAGGTTTCCTTTGAGGATGAGGACTGAGAGGTCAGATATGGAGTGATTGTTTTGTGACAAGTGTTCATCCACAGGTGATTTGGTGTTTTTGTCTTATCATTTTCCGGTGTGAGTTCATTCAAGAGCACAATGACTGTCTGGTTTCAGCTACATAGTTGTTACTGGGTTGTTTAGTGCATTGGAGGAGGTACATCGCATGTGTGACAGGCATGCGTAGTACCCAAGGATCTTGAAAGGTGTGTTGTGGGGGGTGTTGATTGTAGCAGTGGAGGTCTGTCTTCAGGTTTTGCATCTATTGTTCTGGCAGAATCAGGTGCTGCTTTGAGTTGGTGTGTCCTGGTCTGTGGGGAGCTTGCTTCTAATGATGAGCTTGGAGAGGCTACGGGGTGGGAGGGTTGTTTGAAGGCCCGAAGAGGGGGTTCAGGGTTCATGGCTTAACTTTTAGCCCAGTGGATAGGGCACTGCCTCTAGCATATGGGAGACATAGGTTTGAATCCCCTACTCTGGAGCAGGGACTTTAACCCCAGTCTGCCCCTTCCCAGGCGAATGCCCTACCAGCCAGACTATTCTGGGGTGGGTATCTGTCTCTCCTGTGGAAGCTACTCCACTCTGCACAAATACTTAACTATTCATTGGGCCAAAGAGAGAGTGAGTGACTGTTGCCTAGGAAGTAAGGAACTCCTCTGATGAGATTACTGATAAAGGTAATAGTGTTTGATGCAATGTACTCAGACTTCTGTAAGGTATTTGACTTGGTACTGCAGAACAGTTTAATTAAGAAACTAGAATGATATAAAATCAATGTGGCATGCATTAAATGGATTCGAAACTAGCTGGCAAGTCTCAAAATGTAATTGTAAATGGGAATCACCAAGTGGGTGTATTTCTAGTGGTGTTTTGCAGGGATTGGTTCTTGGCCCTATGCTCTTTAGCTATTTTGTCCTATTTCTTTATTAAAGAAAGTGTAAAATCATCTCTGGTAAAATGTGCAGGTGAGACAGATTGGGGGAGCAGTACATAAGGAAGAGGACAGGTCACTGTTAAAGAGCAATCTGGAGCTCTTGGTAAGCTCGGCACAAGCAAACAATATGTTTTTTAATACTGCCAAATGTAAAGTTAGATAGCTAAGAACAAAAAAGGTAGGCCATGTTTACAGGATGGGGTGTCACGGTTCAGGGAAACTGCACCTGTCTTTTCCTCTTGTGGTCCAGTAAGGGGACCTGCTCTAGGCTTCTGGCTCCTCAGCTGTCACCTCTCTTTGGTGGAGTTGCTTCTCTCTCTCCCTCCTGACGGGAGTTTTTCCAGGTTGCACAGTACCCTGCCTACACTGTGATATCCCCATCCAGACAGACTGGTTTGAGAGGCCAGTGTCTGTGCTTTGCTTTCTCTTCGAAGGGTAATTGGTCACGGTTTTAAGTTACCACATAGCTTTTTCTAAGCAATCACGTTAATTCTTAAGGGAAAAGCATTACGGAGAAAACACATTACAAACAATAAAAGTATCTACGTGTATGCTAAGAAGCTTACCAGAGATCACAACAACTCTAACTAGGGCTCTGGTTGGAGTCAGTCCTTCCAACACTTCTCTAAGGATTGGGTCCCCCCCCCGGGACAGAAGGTCCCATCTGATTGCTGGATCAGAATGAAGGCCCTGAGACACTTTAAACTCAGGCTATTTATCCAAATGTCCCTTTTTTTTTTATCTATTGATCTCTGGAGAATCCATTTTGAATTAGTATAGGCAAGCCTCCCCAGATGCGGGTACCTCACTGGAGATGTTACATCCTGAGTGAATTTGCCTAATCACCCTCCACTGTTCTTAATTCTTGGAGGGCTGTAGTTACCCTCCCCCATGGAATTACATACAGCCCACAATGATACATAAACTTAATGCAGTAAGATATTGCATGGAAATTGCCACATGTGTCACAGAAGGAATCTGTTGTGGGAAGAGGGGACTCTGAAAGAGACTTGAGGTCTTGGTGTATAGTCAGCTAAACATGAGCTCCCCTCCCTATGTAATAGTGTGGCTAAAAGGGCTAATGGCGCCCTTGGGTGTATAACCAAGGGAATCTCCAGTAGGGGTAAGGAGGTTATCTTATCCCTTTTTAGTGTGCTGGCTACAGGAAGATAAGGTTCTGTTCTGGTGTCCACAATTCAAGAAGGATGGTGATAAGTAGGAGAGGTTCCAGTGAGGAATCACAGAATGGTTAAAGGATTAGAAAACATATCTTAGTGGGAGACTCAGTGAATTCAATCTGGTTAGCTTAACAAAGAGAAAGTTTAAGGAATGACTTGATCGCAGTCTATAAGTACCTCCACGGGGAACAGAAATTTGATTATAGAGGAATCTTCAGTCTAGCACACAAAGGTATAAGAAGTTCCAGTGGCTGGAAGTTGAAGCTAGACAAATTCAGACTAGAAGTAAGGTGTAAATTTTTAACAATGAGGGTAATCAACTATTGGATCCGTTTGCCAAGGGTTGTGGTGGATTCTCCCTAAGTGGAAATTTTAAAATCAAGATTGGATGTTTTTCAAAAAGATCTGCTTGAGTTCAACCGCAGCTTGAAGCAGGAATTAATTCAGGGGAGTCCTATGGCCTGTGTCATACAGAAAGTCAGACTAGATGATCACGATGGTACATTCTGGCCTGAAAAAATCTATGGAAACTGATGGGATAATAATCAGGCCTTTTTAATGCACAGCAGCCAAATGGAGCCACTCAAGGGGCTCACTCCAATATGATTTCAGCAAGTTCCAAGCTACCTGCTGCTAGAGGCTGGGGGATTGGGGGAGTGCTATAGAAAGTGCACCGCTTCCAAGAGGAAGCTAATTAATTGAAAAGGAATTCTTATTTGTTTATTTTTTCTTTTCCCTTGTGTGTGAGCCCAAACCTGAACAGAATGACTAATGAATCAGACTGCAGGGCCCTGGAGTGTATGCGGGACACAGGCATGGTGCTTTAACTGAAGGATTTCTTCCCCAGAAGTGCATTCCCTTGGATTTAGGTGTAGGTACACTAAGGGTACTTGGAGAAACCTAGGGATAAATCAGAAAGCACTGAGCTATGGTGGTAACAGTGGAGGAGATGGGTTTTGTGTGTGGGGAGGAGAGGAATACAGTTGAGCTCCCACTGACTGATGTCGGAATGTGGGTGTTGAAGTGGCAGTTCCAGTGGACAGTCGAGAAATCCTGTAACTGTGTTCACTCAGTCCTGAGTTTCCCCATGCTGTTCCTTCAATATCCCACATTGTCCGTGAACTGGACTGAACTCCTCCTCCTAGGCAAGAAGTGGGATTCAGTCTCTGTATGTCGATTCAGTACAGGATATCCTCTTCAGTCAGTGCTCTCCCAACAACAGACCTGACTGGGGTAGGCTGTGCAGAGACACAGCGCTGTTATGATAATAACAGCAAGAGACAGTCCCTATCTTGAAGAACTTGCAATCTAAGCAGATGAGACAGATGAAGGCTGGGAGAAAAGATACAGATCAAAGTGTGCATTTAATATAATTCAGCAGACTAGGCATCAGACCACAACAACGTCCAAACCCATCAAAATCAAAGATGGGAGCAAAGCCATGGTTTGGCCTATTGGATAGATCCCGAATGCTGAGCTTTCTGCTCCAGACTGAGTATGGTGCGGCGTGCACATGCTGACTGCCACTGAGTGAGGTGTCTGAGCTGACAGACCCCTGGTTAAGTGGGAGAGGGGTGCTGGCAGGGGATGGGCCCTCAGCTTTTGCTATTCAGATCTTCCCTTGATCCATCTGAGCCAAAGTCTGTCTTCGGGGTTCTCTGCTTAGTGTCCTCTTCAGGCTCCCTTTTGCTCAGCCTTTGACCTCAGTACCATCCCCACCCTTCTTGAGTTGTCCCACATAGTGTACCCCAGTTCCTTTTTTGGCCCCTCCCCTTCTCTGAAGAATGGGCCTTTCTTGTCTCTGTGTTAGGGCCCTTCACAGTCCTCTGTTTTTCCGCCTCATCGATCTGGTTGTCACATGAGCAATGCCCAAGTCTGTTGACTTTCAGAGAATGCTGTAGGGTTTATCTATTCCCCCAGGCAGTCAGGATGGGGAGAAGGACTCTAATGGTACACCTACACTATAATAGATACATGGCTGTGGCTGGCCCGGGTCAGCTGACTTGGGCTCATGAGGCTCCAGCTGGGGGATAAAAATTGCAGTGTGTGAACATTCGGGCTCAGGCTGGAGCCTGGACCCTGAAACCCCACAAGCAGGGTGGAGCCTGAGTTACCTCCAGCCTGTGCGCCAACGTTTACACTGCAATTCTTAGCCCCGCAGCCAGAGTCCCACAAATCAGAGTCAGTTGACCCAGGCTCAGTGCCAGGAGTTTTTTATTACAGTGTAGACGTACATTTTAGGTGGTTGGTGATTACGGCTAGTTCTGAGTACTTGAATGGGCTGATTGATAAGGATTTGTAGCTGATTTTATTGTACATGTGCTTAGAGCATTGTGACCTGGGAGGCACGCTTAAAAAAATTACCCCAGCTATGTAATAACGATGATTTTAGGAGGATTTTTTAAGGCAGGGAAATGGATCTTTTGGAAGATCAAAGAAAAATCCAGTCACAGACTCCATGTATTTGAAGTCTAATGTGTGTCTCACTCTTTGCCAGGGAACAACGTCCCCAGATGATATGGCTAGAGCATGAACACACAGGGCTTTCCTTTCCATGAGAGATGAGCAGGGAAGGGGGAAATGGGGAGTGCAGGAGGGAGGCGAAGGGGCTTTAGAGTAATTGGGGTGGGTGGGGAAGAGATGGCAAATGTGAGGGGTGAGGATAGGAGACTGTGAAGGGAAAGGGAGGCCAAATGTAGGGGGCAGGGTGCCACAGGAGCATGTGGAGGGAGAGGGAGGGATAGCTCAGTGGTTTGAGCATTGGCTTGCTAAACCCAGGGTTGTGAGTTCAATCCTTCAGGGGGCCACTTAGGGTTCTGGGGCAAAAATTGGTCCTGCTAGTGAAGGCAGGGGCTGGACTCGATGACCTTTCAAGGTCCCTTCCAGTTCTAGGAGATTGGTATATCTCCAATTATTATCTTTAAGTGTGAGTGGGGAGGAGCGTGGGCAGGGAGGAAGACAGTGGTGAGGGATGGAGAGGAACAGAATAGTAGACTAGGGGACAGTCAGGAGGTGGGAAGTGGGAGGGGGCAGAGAGGGAGCAGGGCCCAGGCTGTTTGGGGAGGCACAGCCTTCCCTACCCAGCCCTCCCTACAGTTTCAGAAGCGCAATGTGGCCCTCAGGCCAAAAAGTCTGCCCACCCCTGTGCTAGGCTCACCAGCAGGGAACTAGGCCACCTGTTGAGCAAACCCACTTACATAGGCCAGGATAATACGAGCCAGTTGCTGAATCTGGGAGGACTTTGAGATACCTTATTAAAATTTGAGTGAACATGGAACACAACATGGCTTTGCAAGGGGCAGGCTGTTGCAAGAAGCTAATGTAACCTGATCCAGAGACCTTTGCAGAGTGAAATTACTAATTTACTAATAAAGTGCGGTTGTGGTCTCTGTGATCTCATACATAATGTGCATTTTTCATGTGGCATCATTTCAAAAATCTAAAACTAGAAAGGCTGGAAAACAAAATAATAATCAGAATAGGAATAAATGGCTTTCTGGCAACAATTTCCCCTGCACTAGATGGAGAGCGGAGACGCAAGCCAAGAAATTGCTCAGAATTTGGTCAAATATGTCAAATGCAGCTAGAAGTATAATCAAAGGTGTGTTGTATGCTTAAATCCAGGCATTTCAAAGTGGTTGGAACACAGCCAGGCAATGATGCAGATCTCTTTGTAGGCATGGTCACTGTGTCCAATTGGCAAGTGCAGCTTCAATGCTTAATGAGTTGTAGCCTTTAAACTGGATACTGGAGTGCAATGCAAAATTAGTGCAAGGCAAATATAAACTGCTGAGGCTAAGGAAACAGATCAGAAATCTAAAATAAAGCTTGTTTTGTAATCCGGACATAGACCAACTGTACAAGATAAGTACCTAATGGGAATTGCTAGCACAATTTTTTCAAAACCAGTGTGACTTAACTATCCAAACAGGAGATACGCTATTTGTGTTAGAATTAAAATTGCCATGCCATGAAGCTAATGAATGTTTGCTGTAAATGTAAGAGAATCACATAATGAGTATATTAGGGACATTCTTGGATATCTGCCAAGTCCTATGATGTCTGAAAGGTGAATGCTATATTAAAATAGACAAATCTGTAATTTCTGTGATCCATCAACTAAGAAATATTCCATTTGCCATATGTGATAAAGTAACTAAACTTAATATTACAGTAAAGTTGGGAGTTACTGAAAAGTAAGACCATCCTACAGGCTGGGTTAATTTGTTCAATTGGAATCCAAAAGCCAAGTTAAATATTGATATGCATTGAGCCATGTGATTTTTAAATGAAGTCCTAAAATATGAGTATTGATTGACTAAAGTGTTGAAGTGGCAACTATGTTTTCAGAAGTGAAAATATTACTTAGGATTTACAGCTGGTCAAAAATGCCAACTTTTCTCAGCAAATCTTTTATTTAAAAAAATTGCCATGAAAACTTTTTGTTTTTTGATGAAAACCCAAAACAACAGCAAACTCTCTTTTTTTAGTTTTTAAAACTGTTTTTGAATTTTTTAAAATAGACATTTCAGCAAAAACTCCTGATTTTTGAAAATCAAAACTAATTTTTAAAAAATGGAGCAAACCCCCAAAGTTTGTTGGTTTGCTTTTTCTGGAGGAAAACTGGAAAACTTCAAAATTAAAATTTTCCATGAAGAATGTTATAATTTTTTGATGAGCTCAAGTGTTATGAAATGTGGGACATGCATTTTGTGGCAAATAGTGATAAAAGACAAAGCTTTAACAATTATCTGAATACAGCATTTAGACAATATACATTTGTACTAAAAGGCATTCTCCTAGTTCTGCTCCTGAGGTAGTCGGTGACTAATTTCACAGGATTCTGAGGCATTACAAGGTGTTGAAACTATGTGGAAATCTTTAACCTATTTATATTCCTTATGGAAATTATGGGCCAGATCCTCTCTTCAATGGAGGTACACTGATTTACACCAGACGCCATGGTCTCCTTCTCTTTTACAGTTGTGCACCGATGTGAGAAGAAAATCACATATCCCATATCTTTGCAGCTTCAGCATCATCAAGATAAATGTTTTTTCTAAGAACAAATTTTCAAATGGCTTGTAGTCATTTTTTACCTGTATCTTTTCTCTCAGATATTAAAATATATACATGTAAACATAGTGGATTCCCTTAGCACAACCGCAAATAGATCACCTTGAAAGAGACTTTGATGAATACAAAATTCAGGAAGTGAAACTCAGCCTGCTGGAACTTCAAAATTAGCAGCATTTCAAATCACAGACACAATCCTGCTTTGAATATTCTGAAATTAACAATTTTACAAGGATGCCCTCAAAAAGGAGCAGAGCCACAAACTTAAACCATCTTGGAAATAAATTGATGAGGGGTCAGTACTTTATGAAAAGGAGAAAGAAGGCTTGTTCCAGAGAAAAGAAATGCTCATTAAAACACATAGCTGTTATTTCTGTGCTGAAAAACATAAGTAATGGGCAAGAGCTATTTTGTCCTTGCCTAGGAAAAGTGATAGAACAGTATCAGTAGCTGATTGTTATCCATCCAATTGTTTCCATAAAGAGCAAACAAGAATATACAGGATCACAAAATCACAGGGTAACCCTAGCAAAGCCAAGAAGGTGACTGATTTCCATTTGACAAAGGATGGCATGGATTTACTGTTAATTGATTGCTACTCAGGGCTGAAAGTAATTTACAGGATTTACCGGTACTGCTGGAGTCCTGAGGGGGGCGTGGCCTCATCTGGAGGGGGCGTGGCCTCATCCAGAAGAGGCATGACCTCTCAAGATTTAAAGGCCCTGGGGCACCAGCTGTGGCTGGGAGACCCAGGGCCTTTAAATCAACCAGGGGCTCCCAGCTGCAGAGGTGGCTGGGAGCCCCCAGGGCTCAGGGGCAAATTAAAGGGCCTGGGGCTCTGGCCGCCGGGGGGAATCCCGAGCTTTGTGGGGCTGGGGGAGGGATTTAAAGGGCCCAGAGCTTCTGCCGCTGAGGGGAGCCCCGAGCGCTTTAAATCCTGGCCCCAGCCCGGCCGCCAGAGCCGCGGCCGGGATTTAAAAGGCTCTGGGCTGCCCGCAGCCGCAGGGAGCTCTGAGCCCTTTAAATCCCAGCCGCGACTGGGATTCAAAGGGCTCTGGGCTGCCCGCAGCCATGGGGAGCTCTGAGCCCTTTAAATCTCAGCCGCGGCTGGGATTTAAAGGGATCTGGGCTGCCCGCAGTGGCGGGGAGCTCTGAGCCCTTTAAATCCCAGCCGCGGCCAGGATTTAAAGGGCTCTGGGCTGCCTGCAGCGGCGGGGAGCTCTGAGCCCTTTATATCTTAGCCGCTGCTGGGATTTAAAGGGGTCTGGGCTGCCCGCAGCGGCGGGGAGCTCTGAGCCCTTTCAATCCCTGACGTGGAAGCTGGTGCGGTCCAGCACGGCATACTGGCTCTTGCCGGTACGCCGTACCGCACTAGACCGGACCGACTTACTTTCACCTCTGTTGCTACTCTATATTGATGGAGATTTCAGAAATACCCAACACATGGTGATTGCCAGGATCAAATTATGATTTGAAAGGCATGGAATGTAGGAGGTTCCCATGACTGGCAAGAGGTAGATGTCTTCACAAGTGAGGCATGTCAGAAAATCCTACCACAGCTCATCATCTCTTGCCAAAATCACCCCAAGAGTAATGGATGGCCGAGAGAGCCTCTTAGCAAAATCCCGTAAAGAAAGGATGATAAAATGCTTTGACTTACATGAACAATAGTATGAAGTGTGTGGCCTTCTCTGCACAGTTGGTAAAAGGAAAACAGAGACGTTACTTCCACACGACCTCCGTCACTCAAGGCTAACCAAGGTAAAACTAGAAGAGACGGGGAAAACCATCACTGTGATAAACCTATCTAACCATTGTCCAGGCCAGTCCACCTGAGAACAGACTGCACCAGCTGGAAGCCTGTTAGCAGTGAGCATGGTTATCCCTATTGCACAGCCACAACTTTATGTTCTGGAAATGGAGGACACAAGGAAACCAAGGGTTACTTGCAACACCACCTGTTGATACAGGAGAAGAAGGCAAAAGCCCAATTCCTCAAGGAGCAGATGTGGGAAACAGGGAGGAGACCTGATTCTCTCCAGCTTTGAGCAGTCACTTGCATCTGTGCAAAGTGTGTGTAAAAGTTTACCCTTCTGACTTGGTGCAAAACAATGGAGAACCAAGCCTGGTGCCTGTATTGGTGACAGCAAAGTCATTGCAGCTGGTGGCATTGCCAAAGCCCCTGGCAGAAGTCACAGCATAACTAGCCTGAACTGAGTCATGTTAGTGGCTGCATTTGCAGGAAAAAGCCAGCTAGTTCCCTGCAGGGCTGAAACACTAGAGCTGTGAGTGATATTTCCAAATCTGTTGTCCGTTGCTCTATAGGACTGATGTGACTAACGAAGCAAGAACACGTGTTGTATTATTAGTATGGCAGTAACTGTGCTAATGAGATGAAATAATGTTAGTTTGGGAGTCCCTGGGAGTCACGCTTCTGAGCATGTCCCATCAGAACTTGCTGTTTCCAGGAGTCTGGGTAGACTCAGTCTGAGCTGGCTGCTCATGGAGCTCATAAAAGTGCTGTCCCTTCTCTCCACCTGACTTGCTTTACCACCTGTGGGTACAGAGTCCTCCTTATGTCACTTTCTTCTGACTGACGTATATTTCAGAAGCCTCTGGTGGGCCAAGGAAGCCTTGTTTAAGTCTTTTGTTTGTCTGGGCTGGGTCTGCTCGGAGAAGGGAAGGTAAACATTAGCGATAAGCCCGTAGATCTAAACTGGTCCAAACTTTTCTGAAGTTAGGATCTGGAGCTGGATCTGAACTTTACACCTTAAGTCCATCTTGTCTGTATGGTGCTTAGCACAGTGGGGTCCTGGTGCATGGCGAAGGCCCGTAGACACTACGATAATACAAATAATAAATAAGCTATAGTTAAAATCCTGGGAACACCAGACTGGCAGACTGCTGTGGAGAGACTCCAGCATGTGGGCGAGTGTGTGTTTTGTGATTTGTTCCCAAGAGACTAATGCAGTCTCAATGCTTAGTTGTCAGCACTGATATGATTACATCTTCCTGTGTTTCATTCCAGTCTATCCTTAGCTGAGTTAGTGGGAGTAGACTCTTGATTTCCTCTCTCTGTGGATGTGGAGTCACCTTCCTTTCGGTGTATATAGAATCCCTTCCCTGTAATGCCCATTAACATCTGCTTCCTTGAGGAGCTGGCAAAATTATACCCTTAATGGAGCCCTGGGGAAGAACCCTGGTTTGCTCTGCTCCCATAGAGCAGGTAAGGGCTGGAATTCACACTGGCATGGCTTATACCTGGAATAGCAGAGCTGATCTGTGATGAAATGCTGAGAGAGAGCAAGTGTGCTGAACAGCGAACCCCAAGAGTTCAATTACCCCAGCTTCTACCACAAAAGGTAACCATGGAAACATAATCCAAGGCATCCATCGTCCCTGAGCAACAGCAAAAATAAATAAAATAAATAAAAAATAAAAATCCTGAACATGTCAGTGAGGGGGAGTAGGTTGTGTTGTGTACACACAGCATGGGTGCCATGTTGGGGTTCCTTTGAGTTGTGTGTAGGATGTGCCATTGGGCACGCCGTTTGGGCATGTGGGCAGTACGGGATTCTTGTGTGCCAGCTGTCTTTTGTATGTATAAGTATGATTGATGACATGTACATGTATATCGGAGTGTGTATGTTTCCAACTTTCTTAAGGATGCTGAATTTGTGCATACTCTGTGTTCTTCTTAGTGTTGGCTATGTATATCTGGAAACGGTTGGCTTAGTCTGCAAAGTGTGAACTGTAGTAATAAAGTGCATTAAGGTGTGTGTGGATGTGCTGCTTAGTGTATTATGTTTTGCATGGCTGCTGATGAGATGTGTATGTGATTCTGCCTCTGTGCTACACATGTAAAGTCTGAACGTATCAGGTTTTGTTTGTGCATATATATGGGCAGTATTTGTTTTCTCATGCGGGTCCAAAGGTGTGTGTGGACTCTATGGTTTGGTATAGGTTTGTTGGCCATTCACTGTGCTGTGTACTGTACCTCTGAATGAATCCATCATAGTATTAAGGAGCTGGGTGTGTGCAGTGTTTGCATGGGTTGTGCCCCGAATGTGGGTGCAAGGGCTCTTATTTCGATTTGCTTGCTGTCTGAATGGGTGGCTCTCTTCATTTCATACGATTGCCATGTCTCTGAGAAGCCTATAAATGGAATTGCATTTGCATGGGAGCATATTCATTTTGTGTGTGTGAATGAAACAGAATTCTGACGGCGGCATTTAAATGGAACACTTGTCTACAGGATTTTCCTTCTCCTAGTTTCATTCAGATTTACAGCTGAACGTTTTAAAGGGACAGTGTCAAAATGGAACATACCCATAATAATATGGGTTTTAAAAAAACCTTCTCTGGATCCTCCAAAACCTGACAATCCCACCAAAAGAACTCAACTGTTTTAAATCCTGGCTCTTCAGCTAGATAGCCCACTTGCCTGCTCAAACCACTTCCCCAGCCCGCTTTGCTCTCCTGAGCAGGAAGTGTCAGACTGCCAGATTTACAGAGGCTGATGTTTCACTCTCCAGGGGTATCTTTAAAAACAAAACAGTATTTACATCTCAATTATATTGTAGGCCTGTCATCCTTCCCAACATCCCTAACTTGCCGGACTGTCTGCAAAGAGGTCTGCTGCATGAATGGATGTGTGACCTCCTGGGCAGTGGGCATTTCTATGCATGCACTATTATGCCTCGCTATGCATGTGTGACTCTTTTGCCTTGCAATATGCCTCACCATGTTTAGCTGGCATGTGGATTTGGGCGTACTTCATGTGCGCAATTTTGTCCCCCATTTTGTTTGGGCAGCAGTCTTGGTTTGGATCTAGTGGCTCTCCTGAGATTGTGCAAATTCCTCTAAGCAATTCTTATTTTCTTTAAGCAAGACAAAAGCCAAACAAGGAGAGGATGTCACACAGGCTGATGCCTTCTGGGAGCTGAGGTGCTTTTGTGGCATTAGCAGTGAGCAATCAGCAAAAATGAGGAAGGTGTGAAATCTGAATAGGATTAATAATGCTGGCAGAGGCTGCCTGTGCCAATATGTCATTGGAAAGTTTATGATGCCTGATAGTGTGTGCATGTGTGTGCGCACTTTCTTTTTTCCCTTTCCCCTTCTAATAACGTCCTGCTTACAATTGGATGTCAGCAAGCTGGTTGCCATGGCTACTAAATGGAATCCATGCCGGCTGAATTATTAAACCAGGCCTTTTCTTTGGAGCTGCTGCTCCCATTAAAGAAGTCACTTTAGGTGGCACAGTCTGTGGAATGGAGCATTTGCTAGGGTATTGAAAGGCATTTGCTGTCCAGAGTGGCTTCGGACACAGCAGAGAAGTGCAGGGAAAGGCCTCGCCAGCGAGCTTGACACAGTTAGAGAACCTTCCTTCAATCCCCCTTCTCTCCAAACATGTGCGTTCGGAGCACATACTGGCGCATAGGGAAGAAGGGTACTTTTGAGGGAACTCCCAGCCAGCTTGCTCCAGCTCCTCTGCCTGGCGGAAAAGGGCTGGGACAGAAGCCGTTGCTGGAGTGTGAAGGATAAGGACCAAATCCATATTGTGTGGTGCTGTTTGGAAGGACTCCATGTTGCTCTAATTGGTTGGTGGGTTTTGAGTGTGGTAGGGAATGAGGTGGGTGGCTGAACTGTGCATATTTGGGAGAGCACATGAGTGTCATAGGGGCTGTGGACTCTGCACCCACCCACAAATACCTATCAAGCAGGGATGCCCTGGGATCATCTTGTCATGGGGCTAGAGGTGGAGAGGATTTGGTGCTCCAGCATGGGCCCATGGGACAGATGCTTGGTGTTTGGGAGGGAGCGGGAAGACCTGAGTGTTGTTCTCTTGGTGATTTCGAAGCCAATGTCTTTGGTGTTCAAATTCTTCACTCCAATCAGCTGGTTTCTAAAGTGAATTTATACTGCTGAAAGCTGCTGGTTTGACAGCTCTATGGCCAAGCTCTCTAGGACCCACGGGGTGGACAGCCACAAAGTGCCCACTCAGTGCACCTCTGTACTGGGAGAAAGGAATTCAGCCACCATGCACATCAAGTCCTTGGCCTCTTTGGCTTCGTTGGCAGCATCTAGCAATGGTTTTTGTGAGACAAAACCCCTTTTTGCTAGGAACCGGACTGAAATTTCTCATGATGTATCTGGCACAACTCAAGCAGGATACCAACTGACTTTCTGTTGGTGACTTTTCTTCCCTCACTCCCTGGGTAAAACAGGGCTGTCTCTTGGTGCCATTGAAGGGGACATAATGAAGGTTCTAGTTAACAGAGCATGTGGGACTGAGTCCACCCATCAAAGTCACTTTAATGGGTACAATCGTCTCCTCCATTCTCTGCCCTCACTTTGAGTGACAGCATTCAGAAAATTGTTGCTAACAGCTGTAGCTGCTGATGACCTACCTCACAGCATGGACCATTGATTGCAGTTACATGCAGTCACAGCATCAAGCCTAGGCTTCTAGTTGGAAACTTTTAATATGGAAACTTCATTCTGGATGTTGTGCCCTTGAAAAATATATACCTTAAATCTGCCTTTGTCCAGATGGCTGGGTGGCAAGGATGGAGCAGGAGAAACCATGTGTTATAGTTGCTCAGTTCCAAGCATCCTCATGCTGTTCCATCCGTAGACCATGACCCAGGAAGGCCACCCTTTCCTGGAGCTAAGGGAAGAATTCTGTGTCATGTTCATTTAACCATAGATTATTCCATATTTCTCCCTAATGAACCCTAAGCGTGGATTGGTGCTTGATCTCCTGGGTGGAGAAGAGGAATGCTGTTTGTACTGACATTCAGCTATTTCAGGATTGTTTATTTTAGCAAAGAGGAGAAAAGACAAGGAATAACCCTTAGCTTCTTTCTTCCGCACCTCCCTTGGTGTGTCTGCCTGTCCCATGTGAGACTGGGAGAGGAATGCCTAATGGAATGACGCAGAGTCCAATCTCGAATGCTTCACATAGACCCTTCGACACTTTTTTTCTTTCTAGAGTGTGCTGAAATTGGGGGTGAATATTTCCCAGGTTCAAGGAGTCTTTTACACAAGAGTCCATTTAATTTATTTGTCTTATAACTCTTTATTGTTCATTAGGGCTGTACTCAAACTGTAGTCTTTTATTCCACCCTGTCTTCTTCTCTTGGACTCCAGGCTGTTGAAACATGGAATGTGGATAATTCCTGGCTGCAAAAGCAAAACCATCACTGGTGTCTTCCATCCCCATTGCTGATCTCATTGGTTGACCCAAAAAACAGACCTCCTTATTCTCCCCACCTTCTGCCTTCTGGTTCGGAGCCATGCTTCGGCTGTTGATTGAGGTGAAAATAAAAACCATTAGGTAACTGGACTGCAAGGAGCTTCAGCCTGTAAAGAGAATTTAATGACATGAGCATTTTGGCAGCCATGTGTGATCTCCTTCACCCACAGGTTGCCCATCCCCACTCCTCCATCCTGGAGAACTTCCTCCCGGCAGTGCCCTGATCAGCGACTCAGAAGCCTGTCACAAATCCCAGCCAGAGGTGGCAGAGAGACACTGGAGCATGTGCGGTGTATTGGTTCCTCTCTGCAGAAATGGGAGGTAGATGCGGTTTTGGATTATTACAATTGTTTGTTTTTTGTCGACTATAGCTAAGGAGTAAGTTAAGGGTGCTGAACTCTTAACAGCCGGGCTGACCTGAATTCCCAGGCACGTGGCTGTTTACTCCTCTAATTATGTAAAATGGGCCAAGCCTTTCCCCACTCTTTCGTGTGTGTGTGTGTGTGTGTGTGTGTGTGTGTGTGTGTGTGAGAGAGAGAGAGAGAGAGAGAGAGAGAGAGAGAGAGATGCCTGGACATTTCTTTTTCTGTTTTGATTTAGCTTCACTCGCTATTTTTCCTTTGTTATTCTCCGTCTGCCCCCTCTGGTATGTGTGTGAGTTCTCTTTCTGATTGTCAGAAATTTCTTTTCCACTGTGTGGGCAGGAGACAGATTTTAACTGTCTCTCTATTTTCCCCCCTTTTAAAAAAATCATTCTTTTATTCCCCCCCCTTTCCTCCTCATTCCTTTTTTTCATTCTCTCCTTCTCCCCCTCCTCTTCTTGTGTCTCTCCCTCCTCTCCTCTCTTCCCCCCTCCTCAGGCTTCTTTTCTCTTCATATTACAAATAATGTCTCTGGAATAGTATCATAACCTCTCCCAGCTTAAGTGCAGGAGCCATGCATTTAATACAAGGTAAGCTCTTGCTTTTGCTTGCTGTTTGTAGGGCTGGTGTTTCTCAGTAGCTTTCTAAAAGTAGATAATGCTGTGTGGTTTTTTTTGGCATCTTGCATTCCTACCTAGCACAGGGAACCTTAGACTGGAGCCAGACTCCGGCGAGTGCTGCTACCTGTTGTGGGGGAATGGCTGGCTTTCTGCTCTCCAACTACACCACGCCCTTTAAAAAAATATATATACTTTAAAAAATCCACTCTAGACTGTGGGTGCTTCTTTGCTTTTATCTCAGAAAGAGATTTAGTCTCTAATGAAAATTTTGCAAGGCTTTGTGTTATCTTTCCTTATGGCAGTGCTCTGGGTCTATATGTTGCTGTCTAACACAAACCATGCTGAGGAACTACAAGCAGAGGGATGGGAGCCTGGTCTAAAGCAGAATATCATGTTGTCACTTACAACTCTCCTCTCTGATGGATCTTCTGCACACTACTGTGTGTGTGTATGTTTGTGTATATTCTCTCTCCCCACAACTCTCTACATTCCACTACAGGGGATTTACACTGCACTTAGGTGGCTTTGAAGTTGGAAGAGGAACTTCTTCACAGGAGAATTCTCTGCACCTTTGGGGCTTTGCTGTGCACAGGAGAAGCTCTGGCTCAAGAAAGTTTTTATTAAGGTAGCCTTTGTGCATTCCGAGGCTATTCAGTTACTTTAAGGTGGATCCTTTCATTCCTTAAGATGAGCTTTGACTAAATGAGCAGAATTGCTCAGGAGAAGGAGAGGGGCAAGATGCCATTCATTGGGACTGCAAGCTGAAGGAGGCTGGTGATGGGGGAAATGGTGAGCTCTGTGTTTGGATTTATCCTGCCTTGGCTTGCTTTTCTTTTTTTTTTTAAAGGCAGTTTGAGGCTGTTTCCACCAGAGTAATGCTGGTAGCTTTCCCTTCCACCCAGGCAGAGTGTTCTAGCTCCTGCTTCATTGATGCTGAACTCCTCAGGTTTCATTCACATGTTTGTGGACCCCATTCATTGGGGCTACAGAAATGAGGCTTCCACTCACTTCTCTCCATGCTTGGGCCAAGTGCCATGCAAATAAATCCTCATTGTTTATATGGTGCGGGTCTGCGAGGGTCTTTTGTGAGGCTGTTGGTCTTAATATGCTGAAGGCTTAGATTTGACCCATTGGTGCCTCTGGTCCAGTGGCGTTGGACCAGTTTTTATAGTGGGGGTGCTGAGAGTCATTGAACAAAACTGTAAAACCTGTTGTATGTGATGGAAACCCCTTCAAGCCAGGGAGTGCTGCCGCAGTGCCCGTGGTTCCAGCACCCCTGCTCTAGTCTCAAAGTGGGATTGTGCCATACTACCCTTGCTCTTCTCTCTTGGCTGCCCTTTAGTGACCTGGCCTTGTGCCCTATTAGTGCAGCCCCCCAACTCCCCTTATTATTTTGGCTTGTCCGCTCCATAGGGTACAGCTCCGGCCCCTTCTGGTGCACAGCCCCTCTATTCCTCTTGGATACATGTCAGTGAAGCAGTTCCGGACTCTATTGGCACACTGATTCTCTCTCTCTACTAGCTTGACCTTTCGTTAGTGATGCAGCTCTATACTCCACAGCTTCCTTGTTTCTCTAGCTCGGCCACTCAGCTCAGTTCCCTGCTAGTGTGTGGCTGCGCGTTCTTGTGACCCATGACTGCCGCTTCCATTGGGTTCCCCTTCTCCCTGTGGGGGCCCTTGGAAACCTTGTTCCCTCTTGCAAAGGTGTTTTGAAAGCCCACTCGGGCCACAGCTGTCCAGGGTCTTGTCCATTGCCCATCGGTTGGTTAGCCTGCTGGGCTTGCTCAAATGAGTCTTGGTTCTGTCCCTCTCCCCACACCTGAGGCCTCTGTAATGTACTTTATCTCTTTTCCTTTAGAAAGCTTGCCTCCCTAATTCCTCCCCACCCTATAAAATGCATGTCTTTATGCCATGCCAGTTCCCAGGGCTGGCTCCAGGGTTTTTGCCACCCCAAGCAGAGAGAGAGAGAGGAAAAAAAGCCGCAATCGCGATCAGCTCTACTGCTGCCGCTCCAGTCTTCAGCAATTTCGATAGGGATTCAGGGACCCGCCGCCGAAGAGCCGGACATGCCGCCCCCTTCCATGTGCCACCCCAAGCACCTGCTTGCTGGGCTGGTGCCTGGAGCTGGCCCTGCCACTTCCCTCCCTGCTCCACCTGCATGTCCTTGGAGCAACGGCCCTATAATAACTGTACACATTGCTCCCTTGCCAAAATGAGTTTGCATTTCTGTTTGGTCTGAGTGAGGCTGGGTCCAACTGCAGCTAACAAGTGGAGCTCTGCCTGGGGCCACTCAAGACACATTGATTGAAGAGTGATGAATGATTGGCCCCCGAGTTGTAGCACTGTGTTATTTGTCTTGCTTCTGCAGCTCTCTTGGCTCTTGAGCATTACACCAAGTGCCTGTCCGGCAAATGTTGTCCCTGCCTTAAAGTGCTGTGATCTGGCTCAACCGCAGCATTCACTGATAGGGAAGCCATTTCTTTCCTTTCTGAAAGATGCTGAATGGACTCGACTTGCAGGACTTGGATATTGTGGTTCGTAAGATCTTGGCCTATGTTACTTTCCAAGATGCACCATGCCACCTGGGGCTGTGATCTCCTAATTCACAAGCTGGAGCAAGTTAGGCCTAGTCAGTGTGAACATAGGACAACTCCACCCCTGATGCTGTAGGAAGTGGATGACACTCTCTGAGCTGGTACTGACCATTGTTCCAGCCTGGGTTAAAGAGGCATTGTGCTGCCAAAGGTGCTGTCTGTAGGGTGAGACATGAAATTTCAGCTTTGCCATCAGGAGTCATCTTTGGCAAGATCTGGAGCATTACAGCTCTTGAATACTTGGAATACAGGCTGCCAGCTGCGTAATGATTCTCCTTAACAGAATCCAAAGTGTAGCTTCTTTCAGAGACATTCCTTTCCACTGCCGCCTCCTAAAATCCTTTGTGTAGAGTTGCTGTTGCAGAGTAGCTGCTCTGTGCCAGGGCAGTCTAGATCTGCTACTCATCATTTTGCCCAAACCAGCTGTAGCTTCAGGCCAGCTACCTGCAGTCCTCCAGTAGTTCTCATAGTGCCTTCTGGCCACATGGATGCTGTGCAGGGTGGCCTCCCTGGCAGCGCTGCCCAGCAGATGAATACAAAGTTCCTTGGCCAGTTTGCTTTTCCACTGGCCAGAGGGAGAACTATGCATGGCTTGCTGGAGGCCTCCAGAAGGAGCTGACAGTAGGGGCTGTCCCGGGGAGTGTGATTGCTTCTGGTCTTTGCACCCTCTCCCCAGAGGAAGAGAGAGCTATGCCAGTTACCACCATCTCCAAGCTGGCCTCCTTCTGTTTCCATGTTGGGGGGCGGGGGGGTGTTGTAGATTGCCCATGGCTCTTTACATCCTGTACTGCTATGTACTAGAGCAGGGGTCGGCAACCTTTCAGAAGTGGGGTGCCGAGTCTTCATTTATTCACTCTAATTTAAGGCTTCACGTGCCGGTCATACATTTTAACATTTTTAGAAGGTCTCTTTCTATAAGTCTATAATATATAACTAAACTAGTGTTGTATGTAAAGTAAATAAGGTTTTTAAAATGTTTAAGAAACTTCATTTAAAATTAAATTAAAATGCAGAGCCCCCCGGACCGGTGGCCAGGACCCGGGCAGTGTGAGTGCCACTGAAAATCAGCTTGCGTGCCGCCTTCGGCACCCGTGCCATAGATTGCCTACCCCTGTACTAGAGTGATGGACTCACTCTGAGCACCCTGCTTCTGTCACTGGCAGGTTTCTTCTTCTTCTGCCCTGAGCATGCTCTACATTAAGGAATCAGACTCCAACCCTAGTGAAGGTCTGGGCTGCAGCACAATCTAGCAATTTGGTTATAATGTGCTTTGGGTCCTGTCCCCACACACCTGAGACCAAACTGTATTATGTCCTGGCCAGGCACTATTGAAAGCAAGAGCTGGAGTCTGCTATTGTGTGTAGTGTAGATGGGTCTCTGCTGCCTGCTGTCTTGCTTCCTGTCTGTCGGCCCCCTCTCTGCTGCCTGTGGAGGAAGGCACACATTAGGAGTTGTGGATCGAACCCTGCACAGCGGAGACTGTGGGCAAGTGTCAGTTCTTATTCAACGTGAATAAAACTCTTCCATTGATTGTGACTTTGCGGCCCCTCTTCTCCCCCTCCTCCCCCTGAGTGGTTGAGTCAATGCAGCCCACCCACTGAATCCAGTACAGTGAGTCACAGGCTTTTCATACACTGGTGTGAATCACTCACTCACAGCAACAATGACTATAGTGACAGCTGAAAAGAGAAAACAATTACCCCCTCCCAACCCCCATGAACCCAAGCTCCTTGGCTCAGGCCAGTTCCTGGAGCCAGAGCTCCCCTAACTTTTCTACCCCCATGACCTACATCCATAGGCTGAACCAAGGCACATTCTGATCTGTGTCCAGGGGCTTTACCAGCAGGGACCCACTGCTTAAAGTCCATGAGGATCTAGCAGTTTAGCCTTAAGGCTATTGGCTATGGGCTGAAGGGACAGCCACCAGCTGGGTTAGCCTGTGGGGCCTACACCAGCAGGGGATGGAACCCCTGACTGACCCACTGGCTGCAGTAGTGTGTGTGTGTGTGCGCGTATGTGTGTGGGCATGCGTGGAGGGCTTGGAAACCCTGGCCCATGGGCTGCAGTCAGGGGTGTGTGTGTGTATGTGTGCATGTCGGGAGGGCTTGGAAACCCTGGCCCATGGGCTGCAGTCAGGGGTGTGTGTGTGTATGTGTGTATGTCGGGAGGGCTTGGAAACCCTGGCCCATGGGTTGTGGTCGTGTGTTGTGCGGGGCTTGGAACACCTGGCCCGTGGAATGTGGTCACGTGTGAGTGAGTGGGTGGGTGGGTGGAGGGCTTGGAAACCCTGGCCCATGAGCTGCAATCAGGAGTGTGGGGGTGTGTGTGTGTGCACGTGTGGGGGGAGTTTGGAACCCCTGTCCCACGGGCTGCGGTTGGGGTGGGGTGTTTATGTGTTTGTGGGGGTAGCTTGGAACTCCTGGTCCACAGGCTGCAATCGGGGGCATGTGCAGGAGGGAGGGGGGCTTGGAACACCTGATCTGCGGGTGTGAAAGCAGCTACTTTGGAGGCCTGGCTCCACTGACTGTGGTGGGGAGAGCGGGGCAGAGGCACCTCCATGAGTAGCTTTGCCAGTGTCCCTTCTGATTCACTCCTGCTGCAAATACAGAGAGAAACCAGACTCAGTCTGCAGATCTGGTGACTTTCCCCCAGCCCTTCCTGCCCACCACAGGCCCCTTGAGTGCACAAGAAACATCTTAACCCCAGCGTGAGGGGCTGACAGGAGCCAGAGCCTTCAGAATGCTCTTTCCTGCTCTTCTCCCTCATGCTGCTGGTGTGACAGATGGCAGCAGTCATCTGCTCAGCTGGTGGCCAGGATACTTTGTTTGCTTTTCTGCTGAAGGCTTGGGCTGTGGCTGTGGCTGGCCCCCTGGGACCGGAGATACTGTTTTAACAATGGGAAGATGCTTGTTAATTACCTTCCTCAGCCCCCCTCCCACTCCATTCCTACTGTGCTTCTGAGAGAGAAACTCTGAATCATTGCAGAGATGGAGGGGTGCAGGCTTGGAGGGATGTTTCTAGCACCCTCCCTTCCCCCGTTCCCCTGCCAGGCTGGGTGTTAGAACCAGGGCTGGTGGCTGTTCCAGGTCGTGCTGTTTCTCGATGCTGGAGGGATCTTTCTGCTGGGAAGAGGATTCACTCTGGTAATTAGTGCAGCAGCCACGTGGCTCTGGTTTCCAGGGTCCATGATCTCATCCAAGTCGGATGGAGCTGCGTTGCACAAGTTGTTGTGGATTATTGGTGGTGTGTGTAATCTACAAGAGTAAAATTATGTCCTACGTGCTGTTAGGGTCCTAGCCCCCTGCCTCCGGCCCTTTCCCCTCTTTCGGCCAAACCCTACATCCCTGGCACATTTATTTCTGTTGTGCTCGTTGCTCTTGCTGCAACCCCTCCTCCCTGTCATCTCTGGCTTGGCTCCCCACCATCATGTCCCTCCTTCTTCCTTATTCCCTGCGGCTGAAATGAAGTGCTGGAGTATTTCAGAGATGTCAAAACATACCATTAGTTGCAGCTGTGAGGCCTTCTGCCCAGGGAGCAACCGCTGAGCTCCATGTCAGGCTGAGAAATGAGCACAGTTTGCAGGAGCAGTAAATTTGGGTGGGGGGGAAGGGGCTCTCAGAGGCCAGATTCTGGCTTTGGGATCCCCATGCCCTCTACCCTCCACCTGCTTCCCTCTGGTTCACGATGCCTCTGGTGCAGATTAAGGCTGTCTTTCCCCCCCTTCTGCCGAGATGCTGGCTGGCCAGACAGGTGACACCTGGACTAAGATGACCCCTGAATAAATTAGTGAAAGAATATAACCTCCCCAAAGATGGAGAGGAGTGTGACTTGTGTCCATGCAGCTGGAGGCTGAGGATGGGAGCCAGGTTGAAAGCCTGCTGGGAGATGGTCTCAGGCTGTGGCCATGGGCTATTTCCTGAAGCAGGTTTGAAGGGCGATTCTTGGGACCAGATTCTGGTAAGAATATGTGTTGCCTGGTGCCAGCATGTGCGGGAAGAAGGGCGTGGCTTCTAAAAGTTCTCAGGAGTCGATCAGTTGTTCCAGGATATGGCCCATGGTGTTGGGTAGGTGGGAATTGACTTGGCACCTAACCCTCTGAGTCAGTGTTGAGCCAGTGCCCTGGCATAGTGCCAGGGGGCACTGAGGCTAGAGCTGCCCTCTGTCAGATGAGACATAGAACCAAAGTCCTGATCGTGGGTGGTCATTAACTCTGACAGGACACTTTTCCCAAGTGCAGGAAGAGGTGTTACCTTTGGTGCTGTTGCCGGGTTACTGCAGTCCGCCTCTGAAAACAGTCCACATTGAATACTATATTTTTTCAAAATATCATCAAAACCAGTGGTTCTTAACCTTTACTGCAGCCTGAACCCCTTTGGTTCTCAAAACATCTTCTCACACCCCTTATCAAAAATTGTTGAAGTAGGTCAGTTCTTTAAATCTAGATATATCATAACTATAGAATGGAAGAGAATTATATATTTTAATTTCGCAGTAAAATTAAGAATACATGAATACATATGTGCCTGTGCTTAATTTGTGTTTTCGATGATGTACCTTCTAAAAAAATCTGGCATGTCTCGCACCCCCAGAAAGGGCATCTCGCACCCCCAGGGGGTGAGTGCACCCCAGGTTAAGAACCACTGATCTAAACAAATAGCCCCAATACTCAGTCCTGGCTAGATCACCCCCTACCCAAAACAGGACCCAGGAGTCCTGAGCTTCAGCCGTCTATTGTTGTCTAGTAAATAGAGGCACATGGAATTTCTTTGGGATTTTTAGTTTTCTTTTAAAAAATGAGCAAATCTTAGAAATTCCCTTTAAAACTCATACACAAAATACTCGGGGGAAAGGATGTCATTAAGGCTGTGGAGTCCAAGTGCTCCAAAGTTAGGCTCGGTCAGAATTAAGGTAGCCTGTGTAACTTTAATTCTGCCCCCCGATAAGCTGGTTCCCCTTTCTCCTAACTTGGCAAGGTGGCAAGAAACCTCAAGATTGTCTAAATCCTTTTAAGGGGTTGGGCTTAATCTCTCCTCAGAGTTCACAGGGGATTGCTGCCTATAAATAAGTCTGAAACCAGACAGAAAGGGTTCCTTAAAGTGCTGAGATGTAGGCAGCACAGGGCAGATAATGAGACTTCTCCCTCTCAGATGAGTGCACAGGGAAAGCTAATTAAGCCATGGCTAATATTTCTAAGGAAGTCTTCTGGTTCAGCAAAATATTTTGTGTTGCCCTATGTCCCCTCTTCTCAGTGTTGTCACTACACTGCAGAGAAAAAGAGAGCTCATTGTCATCTATGCTGTCTGCATGCTTTTATTATTCAGGAATAGCTGAGACATTGTGTGAGCTTCCTCACAGCAGTGTCCTGGCAGTGCCAATGGGCTGCTAGCTGCTTGTGCTTCATCACTGTAGTCCCCTGGTAGTGCCAGTTGAAATCTCCAGCACTTTGAGTAGAATCGAATCATAGAATAGAATATTAGGGTTGGAAGAGACCTCAGGAGGTCATCTAGTCCAATCCCCTGCTCAAAGCAGGACCAACACCAACTAAATCATCCCAGCCAGGGCTTTGTCAAGCTGGGCCTTAAAAACCTCTAAGGATGGAGGTTCCACCACCTCCCTAGGTAACCCATTCTAGTGCTTCACCATCCTCCTAGTGAAATAGTGTTTCCTAATATCCAACCTAGACCTCCCCCACTGCAACTTGAGACCATTGCTTCTTGTTTTGTCATCTGCCAGGACTGAGAACAGCCTAGCTCCATCCTCTGGCTGTATTTCAAAGAATCCTTATTAAGGTTACAGGAGCAAACCATTCCGATGTGTAGAAAGAATAGTAAATATGGCAGGCGACCAGCTTGGCTTAACAGTGAAATCCTTGCTGATCTTAAAGGCAAAAAAGAAGCTTACAAGAAATGGAAGCTTGGACAAATGACCAGGGAGGAGTATAAAAATATTGCTCAGGCATGCAGGAGTGAAATCAGGAAGGCCAAATCACACTTGGAGTTGCAGCTAGCAAGGGATGTTAAGAGTAACAAGAAGGGTTTCTATAGGTATGTTAGCAACAAGAAGGTGGTCAGGGAAAGTGGGGGCCTTTTACTGAACGGGGGCGACAACCTAGTGACAAAGGATGTGGAAAAAGCTAATGTTTTCAATGCTTTTTTTTGTCTCTCTTTTCACGAACAAGGTCAACTCCCAGACTACTGCACTGGGCAGCACAGTGTGGGGAGGAGGTGACCAGCCCTCTGTGGAGAAAGAAGTGGACTGTTTAGAAAAGCTGAAAAGCACAAGTCCATGGGGCTGGATGCACTGCATCCGAGGGTGCTAAAGGAGTTGGCTGATGTGATTGCAGAGCCATTGACCATTATCTCTGAAAATTCATGGCGATCGGAGGAGGCCCCAGACAGGGCCGGCTCCAGGGGTTTTGCTGCCCCAAGCAGCCAAAAAAAAAAAAAAAAGCCGCGATCGCGATCTGCGGCAATTCAGCAGGAGGTCCTTTGCTCCTAGCAGGAGTGAAGGACCCTCCGCCAAATTGCCACCAAATACCTGGACGTGCCACCCCTCTCCAGAGTGGCCACCCCAAGCACCTGCTTGCTAAGCTGGTGCCTGGAGCCGGCCCTGGCCTCAGACGATTGGAAAAAGGCAAATATAGTGCCCATATTTTAAAAAGGGAAGAAAGAGAATCCAGAGAATTACAGACTGGCCAGCCTCACTTCAGTCTCTGGCAAAATCATGGAGCAGGTCCTCAAGGAATCCATTTTGAAGCACTTAGAGGAGAGGAAAGTGATCAGGAACAGTCAGTATGGATTCACCAAGGGCAAGTCATGCCTGACTAACCTAATTGCCTTCTATGAGGAGATAACTGGCTCTGTGGATGAGGGGAAAGCTGTGGACGTGTTATTCCTTGACTTTAGCAAAGCTTTTGATACGGTCTCCCACAATATTCTTGTCAGCAAGTTAAAGAAGTATGGGCTGGATGAATGGACTGTAAGGTGCATAGAAAGCTGGCTAGATCATTGGGCTCAACAGGTAGTGATCAATGGCTCCATGTCTAGTTGGCAGCCGGTATCAAGCGGAGTGCCCCAAGGGTCGGTCCTGGGGCCTGTTTTGTTCAATACCTTCATTAATGATCTGGAGGATGTCATGGATTGCACCCTTAGCAAGTTTGCAGATGACACTAAACTGGGAGGAGTGGTAGATACGCTGGAGGGAAGGGATAGGACAAATTAGAGGATTGGGCCAAAAAAAGTCTGAGGTTCAACATGGATTTGTGCATGTCCAGCTTTTCTAAATAGTCCTTAACCTGTTCTTTCACCACTGAGGGCTGCTTACCTCCTCCCAGACTGTTGCCCAGTGCAGCAGTCTGGGAGCTGACCTTGTCTGTGAAGACTGAGGCAAAAAAAAGCACTCAGTTCTTCAACTTTTTCCACATCATCTGTCACTATATTGCCTCCCCCATTCAGTAAGGGTTCCACACTTTCCCTGACCACCTTCTTGTTGCTAACATACCTGTAGAAACCCTTCTTGTTACCCTTCACATCCTTTGCTAGCTGCAACTCCAATTGTGTCTTGGCCTTCCTCATTACACCCCTGCATGCTTTAGCAATATCTTTATACTCCTACCTAGTCATCTGTCCAAATTTCCACTTCTTGTAAGCTTCCTTTTTGAGTTTAAGCTCACCGAAGACTTCACTGTTAAGCCAAGCTGGTCGCCTGCCATATTTGCTATTCTTTCTGCACATTGGGATGGTTTGTTCCTGCAACTAGTCTCCCTGCGTCGTGTCCGGAACGAAGCTCCCTATTAATGCCAGTGCAAGCTTCCTTACCAGGGTGCCCGGTCAGGTAGCTTGCTGAAACTGACAAGTGTGTGAGGCAATGGAGAGATCAATAGTGAAGGCTCCAGATTTCATTTGTGAAGGATAATCAAATAAATCCTAGCCAGCCAAGCATACAGTTACATTGCAGCAGGCAGTGGCCTGCAAGCAGCCCTGGAAAATTTGCATGTCTGGGGGTTCAAGGATGGCCCATTCCCAATAAGGAAAGAGACAATAGGCTAGCTGCTCCCTATAGCCCGAAGTTGAGAAGGAAATATGAGCTGTGGCAGTTAAAGCAAGTGTGTTCACTATCTGTGTCTGTGCCCAGTGTGAGGTGAAAGTGACATGAACTTGGATTAACTGAGAGATACCCCTCAATGTGATAATATGGAGGTGTTGGTCACAACTCCAAAGTTAAGACTGAGTTCTGTTTTGCATGTAAATCAGGGATTCAATCTGTTTATTATGCATGAAAACTACAACGTCGCCTCAAACTTACAGCACTTGCCCTTTGAGTCCAGAATGAATTTTGTGGTAAGTCCTGCAATTAGCTTGAGTTAAAATTAATGGATTTGGATCCCTGAAGAAATTTAACATTTGCCAGTCTTTTCTTTGTCCAGAATGATCTTAACAAGGGAATAATGCAGACCCTTCACTTTCCATATAGTTAGAGTTAATTGAAATCTTGTGCACAGACTATATTTGAAGAAATTAGGTTGTAATTAAGTGAAGTTATTAATGATCGTTGGATCTAATTGCTATGATTAATAGGCAACAGACAGGCTCAGCTCAGCAATTCAGATAGTTCTTAAGTGGGGGCATTGTGAAATCAGAGATAACTCAACCATTACTCTTCCTCTACAGCTGTGTTGTATGACCAATTCCATTGGTTGTAGTCACTCAGTGGTGGGAGGGAGATTGGACACATGTCCAGAATTCTCATTGGTAGACTACTGGGCCCAGCTGCCCCTGCTCTTTACAGGTTCTATGGCTGCATGCTAGCCTGGGGATCAGTGCATGAGAGGCTTGCCATGCCACTGCTGCTTTAGCTCCCATGTACATCAAGGGAGCACTCTTTGAGGGACTGAGGCAGGGGCGCATGGGGAACCCTCACAGCACAGAAAGACTGGGATTCAGGGAGTGGGACCTTCCCTCCCTCCACATTTTGCCTGTTTCATTAATGCAGCCCTCTCAGCCAATCATTCCGCTGCAAAGGAGGGGCCAGTTTCACCAGTTCGCTTGGGCTGCTTTGCACTGCTCAGATGTCAGTGGTGAATCTGGCCTTAAAGGTTGATTGAAAGTTAATGTTACAAATCTTCATTAGAAGTATCAGGTAGCGGCTTTCACTTTGGGTTTCTTCTTCAGTGTTCATGCCTGCAATGTTTAATAACTTTAAAAACCAAGGAAATCCCAAGGGAAAAAACTACGCACAGAAGCCACACATTCTAAAATGTCTTAATCACAACCGTATTGTGATTCCCTGGCATGACTACAGGACAGAGGGAGGGTTATCTGGGCGCCTTCAAGGTGCATTTCTTATTTGAATGTGCTTGGATTTCTTTTAAGTGTAACCTGAACTCTGAATTTCTGGATTTTTTTCCTAATGTTTGGTTTGGGAATAATTTCAACATCCCTGTGATGGTTTTTACTCTTAAGTTACTGTATGGACTCTCAACCTTGCCTCCATCTTAATGGATCATGTTAGCTTGGATGCGAATATTATTTGTATTGGACAGACTCAGCTGCCTTGGAAAGGAGGACATGAAACCTTATGGCCCATGGCACCTGTTACCCCTACCTGAAGTGGCATTTAGTAGAATATGAGGGCAGTTGCTAGCTCTAGATGGTTGCCCTCTGCTGGAGGTTAAGAATATGTGAATTGCCGTGCAGATGGTAAATTGTCTTTGTACTAGATGCTTCAGAGAAAGCTGTAAAACCCTCCGCATGGACCATTGTGCAATAACAGGTCCCTGGGGGAAATTCCCTCCTTACGCCAAGTGGATACAGGTTAGTGTAAAAAGAGCTGCATCTGTAGCTTTCCTTATCTCAGCTCCTACCATACTCAACATTTCAGACAGATGTAGGAAATCCTCTGCCATAGCCCAGGCACCTGGCCTCTTTCCTTCACTGCAGGGCTCATCTCTGTCTCTCTCCTCCTCTTGCTCAGCCATTCACTCTCCATTTCTCTCCTCTTGAGCTTCATTTTGTTCCACCCTTGGGTATGCCCATATTTGGCTCTGAGAAATATTTTCCCTTGACTTTCTCTGACTTTGTCTTTCCTGGTACTTCCCTGGCCCTCATCACCATGGTATCGGAGTGCTTCCCATGAGCTAAACAAGGACAATTTGCTGCCCCACTCCCTCCACCTCCTTCTATTTGTCCAGTTTGGGATCAAATCCCAAAAGACTTTGTTGGTAATATTTGTTTCCCAACATCACCTGCTGCCCAGTGCAGTGGGCCCTGTGGTACTCGTAGTGGCTCTGTCACCCTCCACTGGCTGAGCCACATAGAAGTTGAAGGCTCCACTGCAGCCTCTGAGCTCGCAGAGCTGGGTCTTTTCGCTCAGGCTACAGATATTATGGTGATGGGAGGCTGCAGAAATACATGTTTAATGTATCCCGGAGATGCCTGGAGGCAGATTGTAACTCGCTGTTATTTCCAGCGGCCTGAAGACTCCATAAGGCAGTGTCATGCCAGGTCACGTGCAGCAATCCTTCCAAACAACCTGAAGGGCTCAGACTAGTAATTACTTGTACTACAGTAGCACCTGGAGGTCCCAGTTGAGGCCCATCGTAATAGGCGATGCCAGGGAAGGAGCTGTGCAGGGAAGTAAGTGGACATCAGGTACCTTTATGTCTCTGAGCAGAGACCTGGATTGCAGTCCACAGAGGAAACAGAACAGCATCTGTAGGGACTTTAGTGACTCTCCTATGCAGGAAGTGAGGGAGGGGGCAGGCAGCAGTGAGGAGCGGCAGAGCAAGTAGGCAAGAGCAAACAGGACAAATGTTGACTTTTGCCCAAAACGTCGGGACAGCTGGGACAGGGCTTAAAAAAGGGATTGTCCTGGCCAAAACGGGGCATATGGTCCCCCTACCTGTAAAGCCAAGAGAGAAATGGAGAATGAACTCAAAGTGGAGGGTGCTGCTGTGCACTGATACCCCAAAGAGCTTGCTGTCTCAGTAGACCAGAGACAGAGGGTGGGAAACTTCATTTAAAAATAAAAGCTTAGGTTCTTCAGGAGCTGCTGGGTTAGCCCCACACCCTTCCGTGCCCCCAGCCAGCAGGCAAGCAGTGTCTTTGTATGATTTTCATATTGCCCCGTTCTCGGCTTCTGGCACTTTGTCTCCCATTAGCCCCCCTTTTTATCTCAGACACATCAGAAGAGTGATGCTTGTGTTTGATGTTTAGCGACTTACTAAGCAGCCTGAAAAATGTTTACAAAACACAGCTCCAGTGATGCACGCTAATGTCTAGTTCTGTGTTCTGCTGCTCTCTGCAGCTATTTGCAAATGTGTCATTTACTCCAAAAGTTGCTTTTAGAGTTTAGTTTTGAAACACAGGCACTGTGTGGGCTCTTCCACGGTGCTTAGTTCAGCATCCACACGCTACCTGCGGCCCTTCTTCCCACCATCACCTCCACCACTGCAAGATTGTGGCCAGTATCCTCCCCTGCCATGAAAACCTCCAACCTTGTGGTTAACTTTGATTTGTCCCTATCCTTTTCCATAGTCCTCTCTTGCCTGGGCTTGAGTAACCAGTTCCTGAGGAGCCTCCTTGGCTCAGCGTCTTCAGCCCATGCAACTTCCAGCAGCTGAACTAGTCTCTCAGAGGGCAGGTCAACATTACCCCTTAAATCAGGGGTCTCAAACACACGGACTGCTGGCCACATGCGGCCCGCAGAGTTATCTCCTGCGGCCCACCATAGGTGCCAACTCCACCAGCAGCCAAGCTCCCCTCACCCCCCCACCTCTCCTCCTTCCATCCCATATCACCTTGCCTTGCCTGCCTGAGTGTTCTAGGTTTGTCTCCTTTAGATTGTGAACTCCTGGGGGCATGGCCCATGGCCTGTTTGGGATGGGAATTTCCAAAGCATTCAGCATCAGCTGCTCCCATTGGAGTCAATGGGAAAATTCCCAGCAATAGGAAAATTCCCATTGCCTTCAGTGGGAGCAGAGTTGGATTGATGCTGGGCACTTGAAAATTCCTCTCTAGATCTCGCAGATGACATTGAAAATGCTGCTGCTCTGCTCTATTCTGTGTGTACCTGTGATTATGGAATAACAATGTAATTCCTAAGACTGGGAGGGGGAATTTCTTTCAGTCCCTCTCCATCTAGTGGGATGCAATTGAGTGAAACAAATGTAGGCTGAAATATTTCTTAATGGTGAAACTATTAGACTGTGAAATAGGCTCTGCAAAGGCAGTGATGCATGCCCCATTGTCTGAAACAATTACAAATCGATTAGGCAAAGCCCTGGGAAAGAGGGTTTAGTAAAGGAGTGATTCTTCACTGGCCCCTGAGGGATGGACAGGATGACTGAGTCGCCGGTCATACTGGGAGCTCCTTAAATTGAAGTGCATAGATTGAGTAGTAATGTTGCTAGCATGACGTTTCGAAATGTGTTTGCTTCTCATTGGAATAAAACCAGAAGCTTTTGAACATTTTTGCAACAAAATTGTATCAAAATGTCCATTTTTTGTTTAAAAAGCTGGGCTTCTTGTGTGTGGGTGTGTAGTGTTGGTGGTTAGGGCACTTGCCTAGGATGGTTCAAGTCCTTGCTCTGACTAATTCATTTCCAATCACTTGAATCAGGCAGAGCAAGGATTGAACCAAACTTCATTGAAATAATACATCTTTGGAAAATGTTTCCATTTAGAGGAAACAGCATATTTTGGCAAAATTTCATTTTGTGGAATGCTCAACCAGTTCTAATCTTTAGATTATGCTCTGAGCGGGTCCGAAGATCTTTGATGGAACCATTTTCCTTTGCAGCATGTGTTTCTATCAAAGTCAAAATGCTCTGTGAAACTGTCAGTTTTGCTGAAATTTCGTTTGGAAGAGAAATCAGAAGAAAAAAATTCTGACAACACTGAAAATTTCCATTTTGATTTCATTTTGAAATGACTTTTCATTCGGAAATTTTTATATTTTTCTTATGAAATAAAGTGAAATTGAAATGAAATGTTTCAGTTTGTTGAAACTAAACGTTTCAGTCAACCCCCAAACAATGTTTTTTCTTTTGCAGAGAATTTAGAATTTTACAAAGTTTTGATCCTACTCATAATGTCAATTTTGAAATCCTCCACAAAACAGAATTTCCATCCTCTGCACAGCTCTATTGCTTATGTCTTACGAGGGCCTATGTGCAATTGCCAACTTTATAAAAGCATAGCAAGGGAGAATTGTTCAATTAAATTCAGTGATAACGGTAATACCTAGCTTTTATATAGTGTCTCATCTTTAGATGTCAAAGTGCTTTACAAAGGAGGTTGGTATCATTCTCCACACTTTATGAACGGGGACACAAGGCCCACAGGCAGTGTAGGGTTTTGAGCAAGTTACAGTGAATTACAGCACTTTACTGATACTAACAGCTCATCACTTCTTCCTGTAGGGGAAAGGAACTATTCTTACTCCTATCTTATGGCTGGGGAAACTAAGGCAGAAAGGATCAGTGACTTTACCAAGGCTCCAGAGGGAGTCTGCACTGGAGTCAAGATTAGAATTTAGGGGACCTTGTTCTCACGCCCTTGCTTACTTCACTAGACCATACTATTGTACTGGCCGTCCTTCTGGCCAGAGATCAATGGCCACTTAGTAGAGGAGCCACCTTCAGAATCAGTCTACTGCATTGCCTCTGGCAGCCAGCAACTGATCACGAGTCCTCCCAAATATCGAGAGACCTCTGAGCACATGTACAATGGATGCTAGAGGGGAGACTGGATAACCCGTGATTACCAAGAAAAATCAATAAGAGGCTTTCAGCCCCAGTGATCCATTTGTTTCCAGGGCTGCCCTCACAAGGAAAAGGGCTAGAGCTGCCATTGGCTTTGTGGGTGCACAGCACCTTTGAAATTCAAGCCCATCACAGTGATTTTTAAATGAAAGCTAGTCTTCTCCTTTACCCTTCTGCTTCTCTGTAGCAGGGGGACTCAGCAGTGGCTTTGAAGACACTAAATGCCAGCTCTGATTACTATAGCTCAGGAATGGGCAAACTTTTGGTCCCGAGGGCCACATTGGCATTGCCTCCCCAAACAGCCTGGCCCCCGCCCCCTCCCACGTCCCCCTCAGAACCTCCAATCCATCCAACCCCCCCTGCACCCTGCCCCCCAGGGCCCCACCCCCTATCCAACTCCCCTGTCCCCTGACTGACCTGACCCCTATCCACACCCCTGCTCCCAAACAGGCTCCCCAGGACTCCCATGCCTATCCAACCCCCTCTGTTCCCCATCCCGTGACACCCCCTCAGAACCTCCGCCCCATCCAACCTCCCCCTGCTCCCTATCCCATGATTGCCCAGACCCATATCCACACACACACCCCGGACTCCCATGCCTATCCAACCCCTCCTGTCCCCTGACTGCCCCCAGGACTCCCTGCCCCTTATCCAACCCCTCCCCCCGCTCCCCGCCTCCTTACCACGCTGCTCAGAGCAGCAGGAGCTTGCAGCCCGGCCAGAGCCAGCCACGCCACCCGCGCTGCCCGGCAGGAGCGGTGGACCAGAGTGCTTGCGGCACGCTGAGGCTGCGGGGGAGGGGCCCAGGGCTAGCCTCCCTGGCTGGGAGCTCAGAGACCGGGCAGGACGGTCCTGCGGGCCAGATGTGGCCCACGGGCTGTAGTTTGCCCACCTCTGCTATAGCTTGATGCTTTTCCTATCTGTAATGTGTCTGATTCTGTGCTCATGCCATGTCCATGCAAACCATGGGCGTTCTAGCTCTGCAGATGTACCAGTACCATAGCATTTCTTTTTTCAGTCCTAGAAGAGCGTGGAGCAATTGTGGCTGTTCTGTTCAGGTGCATTAAGAAGAATGCAGGCTCTTGCAAAAACAAAAGTCACACATTCATACAGGGGGGTTATTTGTAGGCCTGGAGCTGGCTCCCCAGGGGTTGAAACTGACACTCAGTGATTTTTATTCTAGTGATTGCTTACAGCTAATTGACAAAATGTAGCTATGTGCATATCTCACTTGACTTATTTGTGAGTGTCGTGACTTAGTTTTTGCCATTTTTATGTTTTACTCATGCAGAAAAATGTTCATGTCATCAGGGAGATTAAGTTGAAAACTGTCACCTGTTTTCTTTGGTATGCTAGTTGGTTAAGTTAATGCACTGGATTGTAGATGCATTCAATCGCAAAGGGCAGTCCTGGACATTAGCCCTGTGCTGGAACCCTGCTCTCCAGTAGCTCTTGTACAGTAAATATTACCTCTTCTCAGACAAGGGAGCCTTCTGCCCAATGTTCATGAAGTACTGAGCTTCCCAGTCTTTTCTGTCACTAGGACCTGGAAGGACCATTCTCTCAAGCCTTGTCCATGTTAGAACTGGCTGTGATGGATGCACCACGTGGAACTTGACACAGTGGAAGACCACCTGGTCATTAGCCTCCCAGGAGCTGCGATTGGCTGAATGCCATTGGGAGCCTTTTTGTATGTGGACATCTGAAGGCCATATCCTTGGTCATTCTCAGGGTCTGAGTCCAGGATTTCCAGAGCTAAAGAGTGAGCCTCTACAACTTGGGCTAAAGAACCAAATCCCATAGCCAGCGGCTATAGCAGACTTGTATCTTCTATGGAGCAGGCGCAGAAGGATATTCATAACGCACTCTGAGCAGTGGGTTGGACGCATGGCATGTTGAAGAATATCTGAGACGCTACTTCTCCAGCACTCAGCATGACTCACTCAGTGTATGGCACGGCTGCAACATAGTTTTGGAATTGTCATGTGGTCACAAACCACGCTGTATGCTCTGAAGCTCGTATAGTGTAGGCAGGGTTGTGGAGCATGAGATTCATACGTTCCCCATTTCCCTTCAGTCCCGTCCGCTCTTCTTGCTGCTGTATCAAGAGACAGCAATCCAACAGATCCTTTCTCCCTGGGAGGGAAAGGGAAATCCACTCTCCAGGCTCATTCAGTTGGAGCTTTTCCCACATTACCCCTCTGGGGGACCTCTGTTCTGAATTGGCAGAAATTCCCCATAGCTATCAATGTGGAGTGAGGTGTTGGATTCTGCTTATCCCTCAGTGTGTGGAGCTGCTGTTCAGAGTCCGTAGCCTTGCTTAGAATTGCAGATCTTTTCAGGCAGATTTCTTGGCACTAGCCTTGTCTAAGCAAAGCTGAAGTCTGAATTAATGCTTTAATTATCCAGGAATCTTCCCCAAAGGCCACATTCTCCATTTTAATTTTAAAAGTTTCTCATATGCAGCATCTTTCTTCTCCTGATCCTGTCATCTATAATGCTGAAAGCATCCCCCAGGGAGCGTTACTGGGACACAAACGACTGCCCTGCATGAAACCGTCTAACTGCTGAGCGCACTTGCAGAGCCATGCCCAGCATTTGAGTGCAGCGCAGAGCCTTTGTCAATGAAAGGGGGGGCTGGTGCCTTGATTCAGTAGGACAAAGACCTTAGGGCCATATTTACAAAGGTGTTTCAGTGCCTAAAGATGTAGACGGGTGCCCAGTAGGATTTTTGAAAGTACCTAAGCAGGCTAGGTGTCTGACTGCCACTGGGATTTAGGCATCCTAACCTGCTTGGGCACTTTTGAAAATCTGGCCCTAGGCAGGGCAGCCCAGAGGATTCAGGGGGTCTGGGGTCTTTGCCACCGAAGTGCTGGGTCTTTGGCGGTGGGTTGTGGGGTGGAAGGACCCCCTCCGATGCGGGTCTTCGGGGCACTTCAGCAGCGGGTCCCGGGGCAGAAGGACCCCCCGCCAGGGCTGCCCAGAGGATTCAGGGGGCCTGGGGTAAAGCAATTTTGGGGGCCCCTTCCATAAAAAAAAGTTGCAATACTATAGAATATTATATTCTTGTGGGAGCCCCTGTGGGGCCTGGGGTCTGGGGCAAATTGCCCCACTTTCCCCCTCCCGGGCAGCTCTGCCCCCCATCGCCAAATTGCCACCAAAGACCTGGCACTTCGGCAGCAGGTCCTGGGGCGGAAGGACCCCCTGCCGCTGAATTGCTGCCGAAGACCCGGAGTGGAAGAACCTCCGGGGGCCCGGGCCCCGCGAGAGTTTTCCGGGGCCCCCGGAGCAAGTGAAGGACCCTGCTCCAGGGGCCCCGAAAAACTCTCGTGGGGCCCCCCTGCGGGGCCCGGGGCCTGGGGCAAATTGCCCCACTTGCCCCCCCCGGGCGGCCCTGGCCCTAGGCCTAACATACAGGGCAACAAATTCTGTGTAGACTAGACCAGACATGGAGCGCCCCCTCGTCCTGTAATAGATGGCACTTCTTGGGTACTTTTCCTCCAAGGATCTCTGAACACCCTCCAAAATGAGTAGAGCCTCCTGCCACCCTGACAGGGCGGGAAGTATTAATGTGCCTATTTTATGGATAAGTGAAGCTAAGGTACAAGGAGATTAAGCCCTTGTCTAATACACAAACTTATGCTGGTGTAACCAAAGGTGTGTTTTTACAGTGATTTGGGGAAACCAGTGTGTACCCCTGTGTACAGACCATTACTTCAGTTTGAGTGGCTCATGTTGCTTTAGCTTAAATTGATTCCTTACAAGTTTAATCTAACCTGAAATAAGAGTATCTACTGTGACAGACCCAGACCAGTGGGGTACAGGAGTCTGGTCCTATTAGTATCCAGGAAGTGGGCGGGCGAAGCCCGCCCACTGCTAAAGGACCTCCCCCCAGCCTAAGGAGAGGATCCACAGGTCCGGGACACTAACTAAGTACGTGGGACAACTAATGAAAAAAACAGGAGCGGGAGTGAGGTCACAGGGCTAAACGAAGGGAACCAGATGGGGACACCGAGCAGAGAACCCCGGACAATGCCCACTGCTCCTCGAAGGCGTCAAGGGAGCCAGTGGACGCCGCCCAGAGGAACTCCGCCCGGATGCGTGAACGGACGGAGGAGCGGAAATAGGCCCCACAGTCGCAGGAAATCCCATCGGCCAACCTCCTCTCCCTGGTTTTATAGATGGCCAGTTTGGCCAGGACTAAGAGGAGGTTGACAAGGAGATCCCACGACTTCGTGGGGCCACGGATAGGGAGTGCATAGATAAACAGGTGAGGGGAAAAGTGCAACCAAAAACGTAATAGGAGATCCAAGAGGAGCCGGAACAGGGGCTGCAACCTGGCACACTCCAAATAAACATGTGCCAGGGTCTCCTTCACGCCGCAAAAGGGGCAGGTGTAGGGGACAGGGGTAAACCGCGCCAAGTACACGCCCGTGCTCACGGCCCGTGAAGGAGCCGCCAACTGACATCCCGGCGGGCCTCGGGACTAGGGCAGAATACAGGCTGGCCCACCGGGCTCCTCACCCTCGAGAGGTGGCAGGAGGTCCCGCCATTTCGTATCGGGGCGGACGCGAGGGTGAGGTAGTGAAGCGTGTGGAGCACGGCGTGTACAGATGTTTCCTTGGCGCGGTCTGGAACAAAACCGGCTGCAGATCGGGCAGCCGGCTTGCAGTGAAAGGGCGAGGGGGTGAGTGGGGCCACGGGCAGGGGCCCGATAAAAGATCCACAGGGCCCGGGTGGAAGGTGGGCGGGCGTGCCCTCTCGCAGGACCCGGTCGAGGTAAACCCGAGCAGCGGGCAGTAAAGCGGCCTTCACCTCCTGAAGTACGCGCCGGGGGGTACGAAGGCTGGAGAGCCCCATGCGCTGAGCGAGCATCAGGGGATCCAGCCAGTCCCTCCGGTCGTAGTCCAGGAGGTCTCCGACCCTGGTGACTCCTGCCAAGACCAGCCTCTGGCGCACTGCGGGGGACTCCGCCACCTGCACATGGAGCTGGGGGTTGTGCAGCAGGGGCTCCGCGAGGAGATCGACCCCCACGGTGGCCACCACGGACCTGGTCATTGAAAAGAGCTTCCAGGTCCGGAGGAGGTCTTGGTAGAAGACCGGCAGCCCAGAGAGGTCTCGCGGAAGACCTCTCGGATGGAGAGAAAAGAGCTGCCGGTCGTATCGGAGCCCTCGGAAGCGGCGGAGGAAGGTGTGTGCCAATACGCTCCACGCCGGACTACCCACACTGTATAGGAGCCTCTGCAGGGCCTGGAGGCGGAAGATGTGGACCTGAGTGCGCAGGCACTTCAGGCCCTGCCCCCCCTCCTCCAGGGGCAGGTGGAGGACCCCTGCAGAGACCCAGTGCGTTCCTGGCCAGAAGAACTCCAGAACCGCCGTCCGGAGGTTGGCCAGGAAATCGGGGCCGGGACCAGGGTGTTGAGCGGTACCAGAGCATGGACAGGACTAATTGATTCAGCACCAGCGCCCTCCCGAAGAGAGGCACCGGAGTAGTCCTGTCCATTTCCGAGCCGCGCCCTCACCCGCCCTCTAAACCATGCCAGTTCTCCGGCGGACGGATGCGTGGCAGAAAGGTAAACGCCGAGATAGAGCAGCGGACCCGCGCTCCACGGATGGCCTGAAGCGCGGGTGGGAGGAGCTCGCCTGCCACCCGTCCCCTACCACCAGGCCAGAGCTTTGACCCAGTTGACCCGGGCGGAGGCGCCGAATAAATGGCCTGGCAAGCCTCCACCGCGCCAAGTCGCCCGGGTCCTGGACCACGAGGAGCACATCGTCGGCGTGCGCCGACAGGACCAGCCGCAGCTCCGGCTCCCGAGCACCAACCCCGTCAACCTCCGGCGGAGAGACAGAGGAAGGGCTCAATCGCCAGAGCGTACAGCTGACCCGAGAGGACACCCGGTCAGGGTCCAGTTGAGCCTGACCAGACACTCCGCGAGCGTACAGCACCTGGAGAAAACCCACAAACTGGGGTCCAAGCCTAACGCCGCAGAGTGCCCAGGAGATACCCGTGATCCACCCTGTCGAACGCCTTCTCCTGATCCAGGGACAGGAGGCGAACGACAGACCATCCCACCCTAATTCCAGAAGGTCCCGGACCAGATACAAGTTATCAAAGATCGTGCGGCCTGGGACGGTGTAGGTCTGGTCGGGTGGACCACGTCCGCCAGCACGGACCCTAGCCGAATCGAAATGGCCCGCAACGATTTTATAGTCCGTGCTGAGGCGAGATGGGGCACGGCTCGCCTGCAGAGGACCCGCTCGCAAAGACTCGGCCCAGACGGTGACTAGGTCTGGGCGAGGACGGTAGAACTCCACGGTCAGCCCGTCCATGCCCGGAGATTTATTGGTGGGCATGCGACAGAGGGCTTCCGAGAACTCGCCAGAGTGAGAGGCAGCTCTAGCCGGTCGCGCTGACCGCGGGAGTCCGTCCCAGAGCACTTTGCAAGCGTTAGGATCGGTCGGATCCGGGAGAAAAGAGCCGTAGAAGGTCCTGGCCCTCCCGCAGATCTCCGCCGGATCCGTGAGGGCCAGGAGGCAGGTGACGTGCTTTTGGCCCCCTCCTTTCTCCAGGGCGAAGAAGCGGAGCCGCGATCCATCTCGAAGGAGGCGGATGCGGGATCGAACAAAGGCACCCCGGCTCGATGATCCTCGAGGGCCCGGAGCTCCTCCCGCTTCTCCCGGCACGCCCGCAGAGGATGGATCTCGAGGCTGGTGGCCAAACGCCTCCCAGCTTCAAAACCTCCGTTCCAACTGCTCTATCGCCGCATCCCTCCGTCGGCTGGCGCCCGGTGTAGTCGCGCAGAAGAGCCGGGCGCACCTTCCCAGGTCCCACCATCGCCGCGCCGAGGAAAGGCGCGTCTCTGCCCTCGCCAGGCCAGCCAGAACTCCCGGAAGGATGCCACGGCCCACGTCCTCCAGCAAACTATTATTAAAATGCCAGTAGGCGGCCCCGCCTCTCCGCGCAGAGAGGCCGCCACGGTGGCAAGGTGGTGATCAGAACGCTGGAGGAGTGGGCTCGTGAAAGGTGGAAACGTGACAGATAAATGCGGTCCAGCCGGGAGTGGCGCGACCGATGGGCCTCCACCCGGACGAAGGTGAAAGTCGAGCGTCGTCCGGTGGTGGTCGCGCCAGACGCCCACCAGGGAGTGGCGTTCGACGATCTCCCGAGGACGCCCGCTGCGGCCGGGCACTGCTCGAGGGTGGTGTTAAAGTCCCGCCCAGGACCAGGCACTCACGAGGATCCAGGGAGCCGAGGAAGGCGGACGCCTGCCAATAAAACCTCTCGGGGCCCGCCGGGGGGCAGGGCGTTGGCGAGATTAACCACAAGCCCTCCATGCGGACCCGGAGGTGCAGCAGGCGGCCTGGCACAGCCTCGCGACCCCCAGCACCTCGGGCCGTAGGTCGGGAGAACAGGGTCGCCACCCCGCCGAGCGAACCGAGAGGTGGCTAAAGTAGACCCTGTCCCCACTCCAGCCGCCAGCTAGCTTCAGCGGCCGGATCCGTATGGGTCTCCTGCAGGAAAACCACAGAGTACCCAAGGAAGGAGAGCACCTGCCATCCTACAGCCCCGGGCGTTCAAAGTGGCAAAGATGATCGCCGCCATGAGGAGTGCTGGGGCGCTGGCAGACACGCCCACGGCCTCCGTCGGGCCGCGCAGCAATCCGTGACCAAACCCGTGGGTGAGGAGAGAGTCACGGAAGAGGCAGACCCGGTAGGTCGCGCGGCCTGCTTCCCGGTCCCGGAGGATTAGATGGAAATCCCCACCGCTGGAGCGCGAGTTGGACTTTGTTATGGGAGCCACGCGCCCGCAGCTCCTCCCGCAGCGCATGGGGCGGGGTAACGGACCGATGACCGTCCCCAGCGGGCCCTCGTCACAGCCCGTGGCCCACCAAGGCGGGCAGGCAGGGGCAGACCCTCGACGTGGCGTCCGATGGGCCGACGCCACGCGCCCGCCCCGCTCCCAGTTCAACAGGGGCGGCGGAAGGAGAGCAGCAGCCTGATGGGTCAGAGCAGGGAAAAAAACAAGGCCGCACCCTGGGAGTATCCCGAGGCGGCAATGGCATCACGGGAGGTGGAGGGGACAAGAGTAGGGCAAGGGGTCGGTTGGCCCACACCCAAGAGGGACACCCCTGGGAATCGGGTCCGGGCAGCGGGTATCGCCATCGCCTCGATGGGCTGGCGGCCGTCAGCGGGGTGCCACCGCAGCCGGGATGATGGAGGATCCCAGGGGACCCTCAGAGGCAGGAGCAGAAGCGGCAGTCAGGGGGGAAACCGGGGACAGGGGGACCGAGGTGAGGTCACTCAGATCGAGGCCCGCTAGTAAAGGGTCATCCTCCCCCTGCACAACCGGGGTCAGACCCAGGGCCTCGATCTCCTCGTAGATGGAGGGGAGATTGCCGTCCGCCACCCGCCCTCCCGCCAACACCCGAGCGCCCACCTCAGTCCTTGCGGAGGCTGCGGATGGCAAGCGAGCAAGGGGGGTTCCCTCGAGGGCTTCCTCAGGAAGGGACCCTGGAGGAGGGGCAGCATCACCGTCCGGTGCTGCCACGTCGCGCCCAGCCAGCACCACAAAACGGGCGTCGTCGGGGGGCAAGGCGGAAGGCTCGTCATCAGAGACCCCCTTCCTGCTTTTCCGGGGCCTCCGAATCTGAAAGATGTAATGGGACCGAGCCTTCCCCCCGCTTCCCTGCACTAAAGACCAGCCCTCCATGGCATCATCCAGGGGCTGGCTAACAGGGTCAGGTCTGGGGCAAGGGCAGCGGCTTAGGGACTCGGGAGGCAACGGAGGGCAACAGGAACGAGGGAGGAGTCTCCTGGGCGGGCCTCTCCCACGCCCGGCGTTATCTCCGCTGCACCCTCCTCCACAGCGGTGGACTGAGAAGGAGGAGGGGCAGCTTCAGGTGCTGGGCAGCTAGGGGCACTGGCGGTGACGGGGCGCCACTCCATGCCGGGCCAAGGGGCAGTCCTCGGACGTGCCCCATCGCCCGGCAGAGGTAGCACCGGGCCTCCCCGTTGAATAATGCACCCGGTAGCGGGCTCCTGGTAGGGGACCCGGCAGTTGAAGCTGCACTTGCCGGCGGAACGAGAGGACGTGACGGAGGGCGGGTCCTTGCAGCCCAACGGGAGAGGGCTGATGACAGAAATAGGGTGCCCCAGGGCAGAAAGGGCGGGCAGCAGGGCGGCATTGGGCAGGAAGGGAGGGACGGAGGTCAGGACCAAGCGGACCCCAGGTCTTCCAAGGGCTCCAGGGGCACAAACACGCCCCACCGCCAGACCCGTCTCTACCGCTTCCTGGGCGGCCTCCGACGCCAGGAAGAAGACCACCTTCCCGTACATTTTGGAGGCCGCCACAATGGCCGTGGGCCACCCTCGCCAACGCCCTCACATAGGTTTCGGCGGGCACCAGGAGGCAACGGACGCCGTGCTTCCTAGTCAAGGTGGGAAAGGGGCCGCTAGAGATGGTAGTGGAAGTGGCAGGTGGAGGAGTAGCGGCAGGCGGGGGCCGCCGCCACCTGGGCATATGCCCTGGGGGCCGGGGAGGGACACCTGCGGAGCTGGTAGAGGAACAGCGGGAGGGATGCCGGTACCGGGACCACGGCAGCGGGGTAGTCCCGCCATGGAGGGCCTGGTCTTTATAGCTGGGCCCACCCTTCTTCCCACCCCGACCTTTCCGACCGGCTGGGGGGGCTCCCTCCGACTCGGAAGGGGCGGAGGACGTGGCAGCAGCGCAGTGGCAGGTAGAGGCTTGGGGATTGGACACGGGGTTTCGGGAGGAGGGGTGGTGGGAGCATCGCGAGGTCTCCCCCCCGCCATAACGAGGCGGGAAGGGGACAAACAGCGAGGAGGGGAGGGAAAGGAGGCACCACCCTCCCGCTAGGCTGCAGGCAGGGAGGAGGGTGCCAAAAGGGAAGGCTAAAGAGGCGTGGGAGCAAGCAAGGACCCAGGGGCGGGAGGGTGGCAGGCCACCGACCCAGAGCCTCTAGTTGCACTAGGGGACCAGGGGGGCTAACAACATTGGGGGGGGGGGTGCAGTGAACAAGGGCAAACTCAAATGGGGGAAGGGCACAAGCGCACGGGAGGGGGCATGGGCGCACGAGGGGAGGGGCCAATCAGGGCTGGGGGATCACAGGGCCGGGGGGAAAATCAAACTAGGAACAGGGCAGTGGGACCACGGGGCTAGCTGCAGGGCTGGGGCAGGACAGTCAGGGCCACAGAGGGAAATGGGTGGGGCAGACAAATGTGGCAAAGGAGAGGGGGCCAGGCCAAGGGGGTGGGGGTGGGGGGTGCGCCCACGGGCACTTGTGCAAAAAGTCAATGCAGCTGGCTGCTGCTGCAGGCCCAAATGGTGGAGGTGGGCGTGGCAAGCCAGGTGAGCAGCTCAGTCCCAGAGGCAGGAGAATGAGGCAGATGGAATGGTGGAGCGGTGGTGGGGGCGACGGGGCACACAGATGGACCGGGGGCAGGCTCCACGCCACACCCCCAGTGTCCCAACAGACACAATCCAGGCCCCCACCACAAGAGCACAGTCCAAAAAATACTCAGTCCTTAGGTGCCCCCTCCACGGTGGCCTTCAGAGTCCCTACGAGGTCCTCCAGCAGCAGCAGGCAGCACTCTCCTTCTCCTCGGGGCTCCAGCAGCTCCCCAGCAGCTAACACAGCAGCTCCAGCAGCTCCAGGTGGTGGTCTGGTGGCTAGGCAGGAGGGACCCCGCTCAGAAGATGGTGGTGGTGGCTTCCTCAGCAACAAGGCCTGAGCTGGGGTCCCTCACTCCCTCCTCTGGGGCAGCCCCCAGGGGCCAGCAGCCCCAAAGGGGCTGTGGGTGGAGCAACAGCAGCAACTGGGTGGTGGGGGGGAAATCTACTAGCCAGCCAGCAAGCAGACAGCAGAGAAAGGGGGTGGGTGGTGGTGTCCAGCCCAGCCAGGGGAGCAGCCGGAGCAGTAGCAGCAATGAGGGCCCAGCAGGAACAGCAACAGCAGCAGCAGCCTTCTCCCTCCTACCCTCTACAGCAGAGAAGGCAAAGGGAGAGCTTCTGGCCACGGGAGAAAGAGTTTTCTGTTCCCAGAGTGACCAGAGCAGGGGCTGCACTAGAGTAATCAGGAACCTGCTAGAACCAATTAAGGCAGACAGGCTGAGTAGAACACCTGCAGCCAATCAAGGCAGGCTAATCAGGGCACCTGGGTTTAAAAAGGAGCTCACTCCAGTTTATGGTGTGCATGTGAGGAGCTGGGAGCAAGAGGTGCAAGGAGCTGAGAGTGAGAGGGTGGGGGTGTGCTGCTGGAGGACTAAGGATTACAAGCGTTATCAGACACCAGGAGGAAGGTCCTGTGGTGAGGATAAAGAAGGTGTTGGGAGGAGGCCATGGGGAAGTAGCCCAGGGAGTTGTAGCTGTTGTGCAGCTGTTCCAGGAGGCACTATAGACAGCTGCGATCCACAGGGCCCTGGGCTGGAACCCGGAGTAGAGGGCGGGCCTGGGTTCCCCCTAAACCTCCCAACTCCTGATCAGACACAGGAGGAGTTGACCCAGACTGTGGGTTCCACCAGAGGGGAAGATGACTGAGGTGAGCAAATCTGCCAATAAGCGCAGGACCCAGCAAGGTAGAGGAGGAACTTTGTCACACTACGTAGAGTTTTGCCAGCCATCAGCCCTAGAATATGGCTTCTCTTGTCCTGTCCAGACCAGGAGAGAAGGTTATATTTTGAAAGGTGTCAGACTGAGGTCACTGGAGCCCAGGGGTGAGCTGGAGCCGGTTCACGGGAACCCGTTGTTAAATTTAGAAGCGGTTTTAGAACCGCTTGTTAACTAGCTTCCCTGCGAGGGAAGCTTTGATGGGCTCTGCCTGGGAAGCCTGTAATTCCTCCTCCCGGCCACCGGGGGGCGCTGCGCTGTGCTGCGAGAGCCATGTGAGCTGCCTCCTGGCCCTGTTGCTGCTCCTGCTCTTTGGACCTCTGGCCCTGGGGCTCCTGCTGCTGCCTGGTGAGTCCCCGGCTGCGTCCTGCTGCTCCCAGCCCCCCTCCCCCGTGTGAGTATCTGCGCCCCTCCCCCGCCTTCCCTGCCCCAGCCACCCCCCTTCCCCCAGCCAGCCCCTGCCCGCCACTGCCCCCAGCCACCCCTGCCCCAGCCGCCTCTGCCCCCAGCCACCCCCAGCCAGCCCCTGCCCCCAGCCAGCCCCAGCCAGCCCCTGCCCCCTGCCCACAGCCACCCCCAGCCAGCCCCTGCCCCCAGCCAGCCCCAGCCAGCCCCTGCCCCCTGCCGCCAGCCAGCCCCTGCCCCCCTGCCCCCAGCCCCCCCCTGCCCCCCGCCCGCAGCCGCCCCCCTGCCCACAGCCACCCCCTGCCCGCCCGTCTGCATCACCTGCCCACAGCCAGCCCGTGTCACTCCCTGCCTCCAGCTAGCCCTGCTCCATGCCCCTATCTGCAGCCAGCCCCACATCCACTGGTGCCCTGCAGTTCCCAGGGCAGTAACCCTGCACACCTGCTTCAATGGGGGGGGGGCAGGGAGCAGCTGGGACCCACACATGTGCACACCCTAGAGTGACCAGACAGCAAGTGTGAAAAATCGGGATGGGGGTGAGGGGTAATAGGAGCCTATATAAGAAAAAGACCCAAAAATTGAGACTGTCCCTGATCACCACCCACACATGTGAAACGGAGCTCATTTCTAGTTCAGCCCCATCTTTTTAAAAAAGAACTTTAGGTAGGGTTAAAATACATCTGTATTTTCCTGGACATGTCAGGCTTTTCGGTTCTTAATCACCTCCTGGGAAAATATGGACGTATGGTAATCCTATTGGTACAAAAAATACATGCTGTCGCACATCCCTTAAATCAGAACTTTTTATAGGGAACCCGTTGTTAAGATTTTGGCAGCTCATCACTGCTGGAGCCAATGTCCTGTCTCTGCATTTCCTCCAATTTGTCACCTACAAAAGCCGGCTCAGGTTTGGGAATCTCCCTAACATCCTCAGCCATGAAGACTGAAGCAAAGCATCCATTTAGTTTTTCTGCAATGACTTTATCGTCTTTAAGCGCTCCTTTTGTATCTCCATCATCAAGGGGCCCCACTGGTTGTGTTTAGCAGGCTTCCTGCTTCTGACGTACTTAAACATTTTGTTATTACCTTTTGAGTTTTTGGCTAGCCGTTCTTCAAACTCCTCTTTGGCTCTTCTTATTACATGTTTACACTTAATTAGGCAGTGTTTATGTTCCTTTCTATTTACCTCACTAGGATTTGATATCCACTTTTTAAAAGATGCCTTTTTATCTCTCACTGCTTCTTTTACATGGTTGTTAAGCCACGGTGGCTCTTTTTTAGTTCTTTTACTGTTTTTTTTTTTAAATTTGGGGTATACATTTAAGTTGGCCCTCTGTTATGGTGTCTTTGAAAAGCGTTCATGCAGCTTGCAGGGATTTCACTTTAATCATTGTACCTTTTAATTTCTGTTTAACTAACTCCCTCATTTTTGCATAGTTCCCCTTTCTGAAATTAAATGCCACAGTGATGGGCTGTTGAGGTGTTCTTCACACCTCAGGGATGTTAAATGTTGTTATATTATGGTCACTATTTCCAAGCGGTCCTGTTATAGTTACCTCTTGGACCAGCTCCTGCGCTCCACTCACAACTAAATCGAGAGTTGCCTCTCTCCTTGTGGGTTCCCGTACCAGCTGCTGCAAGAAGCAGTCATTTAAAGTATCGAGAAATTTTGTCTGTGCATTTTGTCCTGAGGTGACATGTACCCAGTCAACATGAAGATAATTGACTGCTTGCAATGAAAGAAGTGGTTCATCACCAGCTCAGCTGCAAAAAAAAACTTGTAGTCTTATATAAGCCCTTTTTCTTTGCTTTGCTTCTACAGAACCAGACTAACACGGCTACCCCTCTGATACATGAAGATAATTGAAATTCCCCGCTATGACTGAGTTCTTAATTTTGATAGCCTCTCTAATTTCCTTCAGCATTTCATCGTCACTATCACTGTCCTCGTCAGGTGGTCGATAATAGATCCCTAATGTTATATTCTTATTAGAGCATGAAATTACTATCCATAGATTCTATGAAACATGTGGATTCACTTAAGATTTTTACTTCATTTGATTCTACATTTTCTTTCACATATATTGCCACTCTCCTCCTTTCCACCCCCCCACCTGTTCTGTCCTTCCGATATATTTTGTACCCCGGAATGATTGTGTTCCATTGACTGTCCTCAGTCCACCAGGTTTCTTTGATGCCTATTATATCAATATCCTCCTTATCACGAGGCACTCTAGTTCACCCATCTTATTATTTAGACTTCTAGCATTTGTGTACAAGCACTTTAAAAATTGTCACTGTTTATTTGTCTGCCCTTTTCTGATGTGTCCAATTCTTTATGTGAATGTTTCTCATTTGTTCTGGCCCCTAGATTATCCTCTCCTTCTGACTAAAATCTAGAGAATCTCTATCAATAGACTCTCCTCTAAGAGAAGTCTCTGTCTGATTCATGTGCTCTTCTGCAGCAGTCAGCTTTCTCCCATCTCTTAGTTTAAAAACTGCTCTGCAACCTTTTTAATGTTAAGTGCCAGCAGTCCGGTTCCACTTTGGTTTAGGTGGAGCCCATCTCTCCTGTATAGGCTCCCCCCATCCCAAAAGTTTCCCCAGTTCCTAATGAATCTAAACCCCTCCTCTCTACACCATCGTCTCATCCATGCATTGAGACTCTGAAGCTCTGCCTGCCTACCTGGCCCTGCTCATGGAACTGGGAGCATTTCTGAGAATGCCACCATAGAGGTCCTGGATTTCAGTCTCTTCCCTAGCACCCTAAATTTGGCCTCCAGGATGTCTTTCCTACCCTTCCCTATGTCATTGGTACTTGCATGTACCACGACCACCGGCTCCTCCCCAGCACTACACATAAGTCTGTCTAGATGCCTCGAGACATCTGCAACCTTCGCACCAGGCAGGCAAGTCACCATATGGTTCTCCCGGTCATCACAAACCCAGCTATCTATGTTTCTAATGATTGAATCTCCCATTATTAACACTTGCCTTTTCCTAGTGACTTGAGTTCCCTCCCCCAGAGAGGTAACCTCAGTGCGAGAGCATACCCCAACACCATCTGGAAGGAGAGTCCCAACTATGGGAAGGTTTCCCTCCGCTCCCATTGACTGCTCTACTTCCATGGACCTTTCATCCTCCTCAACAGCGCAGGGGCTGTCTAACCGGAGGTGGGACAATTCTACAGTGTCCCAGAAAGCCTCATCAGCATACCTCTCCGTCTTCCTTAGCTCCTCCAGTTCCACCACCCTGGCCTCCAAAGCCCGTACGCAGTCTCTGAGGGCCAGGAGCATCTTGCACCGAATTCACACATACGCCACCCGCCCACAGGGCAATAAACTGGGTAGCCCCTACTCTGCTGCTGGGCTTCTGCCTGCGTTCTCTCCTACAGCATAAAGGGGCTTTAAAATGGTTGTAAATAGCTTCCAGAGAATGGCCAGGAGGTAGTTTTAAACCAGACCTCCACCAAGGGCCTGGCATGGGGGCACATCAGGGTGTGTTGGGGACATGACCTGAGTCCAGTGCACTAGGGCGAGTCACACTGTGTGTCCCACAACCCTGAGTAGAAGGGGTAGGCCCCTGTACTGCCCCAGAATATGAAGAGTGCAAAAGTGGTTTTCAAAGCCACCTTAATCCTCACACCCTCAGAGCAGGAAGGGAGTAACTGCGAATCAGGTCCCTGTGGATCTGCTTAGAAGAGACTGTGGCAGGCAGGTGTGAGGGAGCAGAGCAGGGAAGAGAAATTCTAATGGGAAAAATAGCTACAGTATAAACGCTGTAGGTAGGCCACCCACTCCTGTCTGCCTAGATTGCTGAGGAGGGGGGTGTCTGATTCCTCTAGTACATGGTGCAGGATGTTAATCATATGTGACAGGTGTTAGTCATGTCATGGCGCTGCTGGAAGACTGTCAGATGCTGTGGGGATGACAGCTGTATAAGAATCTGTGGAAAATAGGGTCAGTTTCCCTTGAATTAGAATTTATTACAAAATGGTTTAAATTACACAGGGCAAAGGGCTCTGAGACTTGACTAGTTTTGCAGATCTCCAACAATAAGTCCAGGGGCCCTTGAACTTCCCCATGTGTCTGCAGTTCCTGTTTGCTGATCCCAGGAAAGCCAGTCTCTCCATGGGGCTTGAGAGAATCTGAATGGTGTAGCTGCCACAGAGGCTGTGATGATTTTTCCCGTGATGAAGAAAGATTGTGCAAGTGGCAAGCAGTCCATCGGGGAGTGAGTGGCAAGAGTAGCTGCCTGGCTGTGTTTGGAAGTGCCACATGCCAAATCGAGTTGTGTGAGAAGGTGAAGTGATGATAGCCACCAGGCAGCATTATTGTGGGGTGGAAGTTCTTCGCTGGAATGCAGCTAACTCCTGCGATGCCAATTCAGATACACCTCTACCTCTACCTCAATATAACACGACCCAATATAACAGGAATTCGGATATAACGTGGTAAAGCAGTGCTCCGGGGGGGTGGGACTGTGCACCCTGGTGGATCAAAGCAAGTTCGATATAATGCGGTTTCACCTATAACGTGGTAAGATTTTTTTTTGGCTCCCGAGGACAGCGTTCTATCGAGGTAGAGGTGTATGTCTATCCTGTCATCCCCAAGCTAGCTTTAATCTAGCTCCCAGCAGCGGGAGCTTTAGCTGGGACTTGCCCCAGGAGTAACTACCCCGGGGTCCAGGTGGGTTTGCACAGCCCGCCCTGAAGCCTGCACTGCCACAACTTCACAAGTGCTGGTACCTCAGCCAGATTAAAGCTAGCTCAGGTATTTCAGCTTGAGCTGCAATCACAGCCTGTGATTGTGGTACAGACATACCCTGTTTCAGAGTAGCAGCCATGTTAGTCTGTATCCGCAAAAGAGAATTAGACATACCCTGTGTGTCACTTGTAAATGTCCCTTCACAATTTTACTGGTGTAGGTGGGACGAGCTAGGAGCTTGAGGGTTAATCACTCATTGGGGTCTGTGATGATGATTCTAGGTGGAGCTGGGAGGACGTTGCTGGGGAGGTGGAGGTAACTCAAAGGGTTTATTACTGTCAGTGAGCAATGGAGAGTGAACATCACATAACACAATGAGTACCACTTAAAGATCCAGGTTCACGTTCCAGCCAAGCTGTGCTCAGTACAAGAATCGGGGGGGGAGGGGGGGCAGAAGAAAGCACAAAGGTTGTTTGAAAATGTAGCAAGTGGGTGATGGAGGCTGGTACCGATCAGAGGTGGGAGTTGACATCTGAATGAGAGATGATAGGTAGGGGCAGGTATAGGCCTTAAAGGGCCTTGAAAGTGAAGACAAGTAGAGATGCAAAGAGAAGGAGTAACCTAGATTCATGTGCCCCCAATCATAGTTTAAAAATAAGGAATAGAACCAAGTCTTCAAGGTGATTACTGATCATTTAATTTTGTGGAGGACAGTGAATGTCACAATGAGTGACAGCATTAACAACTTTTATTTAAAATAAAATAGTTAAAGCAAACAGCATAGCCACACACTGCGTTGGTACTCATGCACCAAGAGGGAATGTTGCATCCAGGGTGCTCAGTTCCTGGATGAGAAGAATGGGTATACAGTCCTTTCCCTCACAGTACCTTGATGGTGGATAAGCGTGCTAATCTAAAATGAGCATACTATCCTTCGATAATCAATTATAATACCTCTTAGCATTTAGCCTACCTTTTTACCATATCTGTATTTCTGCTACCATACTTCATCTTCTGTATTCCCAGACCCTAATATCTTCTACTTTATTGGCTATTAACATCAAACATATTTGGGGTCGGGAAGGAATTTTCCTCCAGGGCAGATTGGCAGAGGCCCTGGATGTTGTTTGCCTTCCTCTGCAGCATGGGGCACGGGTCACTTGCTGGAGGATTCTCTGCAGCTTGAGGTCTTCAAACCACAATTTGAGGACTTCAGTAACTCAGACATAGGTTAGGGTTTGTTACAGGAGTAGGTGGGTGAGATTCTGTGGCCTGCATTGTGCAGGCGATGAGACTAGATGATCATAATGGTCCCTTCTGACCTTAAAGTCTGAGTCTATGAGTCTATCATTCTGATTGTCATCAGCATCAATACAAATTCTGCAATTACCAGTATTCCAGAGCATCCAAAAATTCCCCTCCAACACTTGCTAAAAGCAGTGGAAACCAAAACATGTTTACAACATGGCCTGGGGTTATGTCCCAACTTATCTCTAACTTGCTTCTAAATTATTTCACTTTACTCCACTCATATTTTATTAGGCCTTATTATTATTTACTACATGACCCAAGGTTATGCCTTGATTCACTTCTATTGATACCTCTGTTCACTCATGCTAATAACTTAACTGCAATTAATATGAAGCCTAAACTTTAGGCCTAAAGGCCTGCTCTCTACTTGTATTTCAGCACATTTCTATTTAACGTAAGCAAGCATCATCTCTATAGACTACAAAGGTGACGTGATCAAAGAGACAGACCAGGAAAATGATCATTGCAGCAGCACGTTGGATGAATCTGAATAGAACCCCATGGAATTCTTTTGATTTTTTTAATAGTTTGTCATTTTATTCTTGTTTCATTGTATCCACTAAAATGTTTTTATTTCTTTTTATACCATTTGCAATAATTTAAAAAACGTGCACTTCTCCTTGCCCACTCAGTGATACAAACCCCATGGGACACCATGGATCTTCCCAACCCCTACTGCTTCCTCCTCTTGTTCCCCCTCCCCCAGAGTCTCCCCGCTCTATATCCCCAGAGACCCTTCCTGGTGCTCCCACCCTATTTATGTATTCCCCCTCTTCCACTGAGCCTCAAGCCTCAATTAGCCCAAGAAACCTCTCCTCTACCCCCCTCCCTTAAATATTCCTTCCCCATTGAGCCCCAGTGCCCCAGCCATACCACTAGTTCCAGGGACACCATCTCTATACCCCTTATGTATTCCCCTTCCCCCATTGGACCCCAACCCCCCCACTAGTTCCACACCCTGTGTGGGGGAGGGGTTGGGTCCTTTCTCCGTGGGATTGTGGGCCCTGGGTCTGCAGAGCGAGTCCTCTCTGCACTCACTCTGCAGCAGCAGCGCATGTGGCTCCTGTCCTGAGGAATTGGCTGGACTCTGCTCCTTACTCTGGGTGTTATGACTTGGCACATTGGGTCGCAGAGCTGCTCAGCTTGGGCCTGGCCACCACTCCATTATCATGGAGGTCGTGTGCCAAATTTGACTGAGTGATGCCGCGACTCCATGAACCAGGTTGCATCATCACTCACCATCGGGACAGAGGGGTGGGTGGGCCAAACCTGAGGAGCGCTGCCACCCTGAGCACCAGGTGGTAAGGCTTGGAGTGGGGAGCTGAGCCCAGGCAGCCCCGGGGGTGGGGGGGCAGTAACAGCAGTTGCTGTGGTGCCGGGGGAGTTTATCTTTTTATGTTGGTTTTTGCTTTGTTTTATTTCATGTTATTTCACATTTGCGGAAAATATGGGGCTTTAGATACGAGCGAGAGCGCTTTAGTCAAGGCCAGAGAAGAGAACCGTGCAGTAATATTGAGACGTGAGATACCTAGAGACATCGAAGGGCTGGTGGACCCCTGATGTAAATTAAAGGAGTCTCTGGGCTACTCTAACTTATGCTCTGCTGCAACAGCCCCTTTCATGGTCATTGTGGCAAGAAAGACTGGGCTCCAGCCAAGTTCCCCCTCTCTATGCCCACGTCTGAAGCACCCCATGTGATGGAGACTGGGTGGAGAGGCAGAGGAGTGCTATCCTTCCAGCTCTTCATTGCTCTGGTAACCCCGTTACACTGGGGTTGCTCTCTGGGGGCTGTTCCAATCCCCTTTCTGCTGGGGCCAAAGTGCACAGGAGAACTGGCTCTTTAGTAGTCACCACTTGCAGAAGCAAAATGTATCCCTGGGATTTGTAGCATTTCCATTCTATAAATAGAGGACCCTCCAGCTTCCTCAGTAGACGTGAGTATCGCTGTGTGATAAGCACTCATTTCTTAATGGCACCCACTGTACTACTTTCTTGGTTATTGCTGTGTCACACCCATGCTGCCTCTGTCAGCTTCTCTTGTATGGTATCTTGGATATGTAACGCTTCCTAGAGCCTGATCCTACAACATGCCGATGTCAGTCGGAGCGTAGAGCTCTCAGCCCTTTGTCCTTAATAATAGTCTGTCAGTCATTATTTTAGTGCCTTTCTCCTAAAAATCCCCATGCACTTGACAAGTGGATTTGCAAGGTGTCATAGAGATAGTGGTCATGGCTCCATAGTTAAGGATGAACTGGGTCTGATTTAAAGGGATTGCCTTATCACCAAGTGATATGCAGCCATCTCTGGGCTGAGGCTCAGCAGTGGTTTATCAGCAACACTACACAACAGTTCAGGTCAAGAAGTGAAGCATGCTCTTTCTCCCCATCATTACAATGACAGGTGAATGCAGGTGGAACAGTTAGAATTTAGCTGGGACACCTCTCTCTCTAAAGCTACTACCACAACATTCCTTCCAAATGAAACAGCTGGCTGGGTGCCCCTGGGGCTCAATACACAGCAATCATAGCAAGCTGTCTCCGCACCCCTTCACTGCTGTTCATTGTTTGCTGCTTGTGTGTAATGCCTGCCTGCGGTCCTGTCAGTGCCCTGTATGACTGCAGTCTGGGTGGGTTTCATGTTCGCACTGAGTCTTGTATCTCTGTTCTGACCAAAGAAATTAATGTAACATATTTTACTTCTTGGCTGTTAAAATAACGAGTTGCTAAAATAAATGCTGCATATGAATGCAGCAGCAAGGAAACTCAGCTAGTGGTGTGCTTTGTAAAGGAAGCACATTGACAGATCTGCTATTATAAGTTTTTCTTCTAACTCTAGTTTGAGTGGCACTCTCAGAAACATGGGTTTTCTTAAAGATGGCATGATGGTTTCCCAGCAGAGGCTCTTTTCCTACTTAAATAGTAATGGAAATTATAGGAAATGCTTTATTATCTCCTCTCTGCTTTTTGACTTTTTATTTTTCATTTGCATATGCCAATAGCCAAGGGTGGAATAAATGAGATTTGTCACCAGTTCCCAGCAGGCTGCACATATGTAATCTTTGTCTCCAGGAGAGCGTAGGGTGGGTTTTCAAAAGCACTCAGCGCTGGCCTAACCTTGTTCCCATGGTAAAATTCCCATTCATTTCCACAGGAGTATAGTTTGGCCAAAGCTGAATGCTTTTGAAAAACCCACTTGTGCTGTATATAGAATCCTAGGGCCTGTTTCTGTGAACTCTCCATGTTGGGAAAGGGGCAACAATTCCACTGGGAGAACCACAAACAGAAGATTTGCAGACTCAGGAGCAGAGGAAGGATGGCCTAGTGGTTAGGGTGCTCATCTGGGACTTAGGAGACCTTTCTGTGTGACCTTGGGCAAGTCTCTCTCTGCCTTGGTTCCCCATCTGAAAAATAGAGATAATGCTTCCCTACCTGTTGTGAGGACAAAGGCAGTAAGCATTACGAGGTGCTCAGATACTGCACTGATGGGGGCTAGATAAGTATCTTGGATAAATAGGCTCTCACTCAAAAAGCCTTAGCAAAGCAGACCTAAGTTTTAAATACATCAATTAACTCATAAAAATATTTATATTTATAATAAGCACAAAGTCATAACATGTAGAACACAAAAGTTAAAGTTCCATAAACAACCTTTGCTCTCTCCCTGTATTCTAGCATACCAGGCTCCCTCTGCAGCATGTGAAATTGCTTTGTGTCCAGGATAAGCATTACAGCTACCTCGCAAATGTCTAAAAAAGTTAACAATTCAGAAGGCATATACTGCCAGCAGGTCAAGTCCCCTTTATCCTGCGTGTGCAGCTGGTAAGGGCAGAGTGTGCAGCTTACAGAGTGGGAAGCTGGTTGAATCATTGATCTGTGGCTAATATTTGCAGAGTGAAGAGAGATAGGATAGATACCTGGCTCTGAATGGATGCCCCAGGCTCAGACCCACACTGGAAGGCAGACTAGGGGTGATTTTATATGTATAGAGAGTTGAGCTGGTCAGGGGGAAAAGGATAAAAATTGTGGGATTTTTTCAAAATGTATTACTCTTTCCTCCAATACAATTGAAATAATTGTTGATGCTCTGAAGCTTCATTAAAGTTTTTATTGTCAAAAATTTTTGACCAACTTTCCAGCTGGTTGGAAAAACAGAATATCATATTTTTGGAGGTACTGGGGGGGATTATATCAAATTTGATTTATTTTTTCCAGTGAAAAACATTATGCTCAAGATGGGGCAAATTTTGACCAATTCTAGTCGAGAGGTGTGGACGGGGTCAGTTGAATCAGTTCTGCTTGGCAGCCTTTGCCTTTGTGGCTGATAGTGGCATAGTTAGTAGTGGCAGATGTTTGGGAACCTTGTGAAGAGGGTGAGATGTGCAAATGTTGTAGCATCTTGACCATGGTGGGAAATGGAAGACGAGAGAGGGACAGATCTCCGGTCCGTATATGGAAGGTAAGAGACAAGGGCTGGTGTAAGAGGCTCATAAAAGAGGGTGAATTTGCACAGATGGCAGCTTAACACAGCACCACCACATGGGTCATAACAATTTTATGCCAGTAGCATGCTGGTCTTTCTGGTCCACAGCCTATTACAAGCAAGTGTCTGGTAGGTAGTGAGGATAATAGGGTAGAGTACACAGCTCTACAGCGAATGCTCCATTTTCTTCCCCCAGTTGTTGGTGATCACATACTACAAACCTTTCTTAGCACAGCAATGGATTCAGACATGTAGTACAAAGCAGTGCCTCATGCAGCTGTACGAGATGAGCACAGCCCACAAACACAGAGACAAGACCAAGCTGCCAGGTTTGTGATACAGTAGAGACACTGCTAGATCCATGAGGCGTGTACACCCATTGTGCTCAGCCCGCTGTGACCTGGCTTTCTGGGGAGCTTAATGTCACATTGCTTGGGCCAGCTTTACTTTACAATTGCCATGTGCTTCTTGAACACTAGTCAGGGGGAGGCCAGGCAGGTACATTTCGCATTGCCACATCTCCAAATGACCCACTCTCTTTCAGCTGCTGTGCTTGGCCTGCATGCATCAGTTGTGTTGTGCCTGCCATGTGCCATACTATGCAAGGGGAACAGAACAAGATTCATATTTGTATGTTTGTTGCTGTCATAAACAGATAGTTAAGGGTTAATGCCTCTTTTACTTGTAAAGCGTTAAGAAGTTCACCTAGCCTAGCTGATACCTGACCAGAGGAACCAATGGGGGAACAAGATGTTTCAAAAGGAAGGAGGGTTTTTTCCTTTGTTTAGTTTTTCAGTTTCAGCCGGAGTGAAAAAGATCAAGGAACCAGCCTCTTATCAGAGTAGTAAGTTTTAGAAAGGAATAAATAGGTTTATGTTTATTTTCTTTGTAACTTGTCTTGGTACCATTAAGGGAATTATCAAATTTGGGTATTCTTGTGTATATTAAAGTTTTTGCCCAGGGGAACATCCTCTGTGTTTTGAATCTGTTGTCTGTGAGAGTAGCTGGTATGCTAATCTCTCCCAGAGGGTTTTCTTTTACCTTTCTTTTCTTTAATTAAAAGCCTTTTTCTTAATACCTGATTGATTTTTTTCCCCCTTGTTTTTTAGATCCAAGGGGGTTGGATCTGGATCCACCAGGAGTTGGTGGGAGAAAGGAGGGGGGATGGTTAATTTCTCCTTGTTTTAAGATCCAAGGGGTTTGGATCTGTGTTCACCAGGAAACTGGTGAAGTTTCTCAAGGCTACCCAAGGAAGGGAGTGCTTGTGAATGGTGGCAGCAATACCAGATCTAAGCTGGTAATTAAGTTTAGACGTGTCCATGCAGGTCCCCACATCTGTACCCTAAAGTTCAGAGTGGGGAAGGAACCTTGACATGGCTGCTTTTTAGCCAAGATAGATTTGTAGATGCCAAGGCCTGAAGGGGACTTCTGTGATCATCTCGTCTGACCTCCTGCATAACACAGGCCGTAGATCTTCTCTAAATTAATTCCTGGTTGAACTAGAGAATATCTACAAACCTGTCAGTTATTCTAAGGATTAATTTCTTTCACTGTTAAGCATTTTTGCCTTATTTTGAGTTTGAATTCGTCTAGCTTCAACTTCCAGCTGTAAAATAGACAGTCTCCGTCTCAGTAGAAGGGGAACAAATTGTGTAGGGGACAGGCTGGCTAGACTAGTCAAGTGGGCATTAAACTAACAAAAGGGGAGGGTTAAAAGGGGGATCAGATGAGCACTCATTTAGCACAAAGCCAAGATGTTGAGAACAAAATTAATCAAGGCACTCAGAGATGTGAAGGGAAGAAATTCTTTAATTGCCTGCACCAATATGAGAAGCCTGGTAATAAACAAGAGGATCTGAAATTGCTCATAATGAGCATAAATTCAACCTAGTTGATATTACTGAAACCCAGTGGGAAGATTTGCATGACTAGAATGTTAAAATCAGTGGTTATAGCAAGGACGGAGTGGGCAAAAGGCGAGGGAGAGTGGCATGCTCTCAAAAATGGCATTACGTGGTTCCGAGTCATTGACAACTCAGAAGCAAATGATCTTGAATATTTATGGATTGGTGTCCTAACACTTAAAGGGCAAGATGGGGTGCTACTTGGTGTCTGCTGCAGAACCCCACATTGCACAAGAGACTAGGATAATCAGCTCCTAACGCACCTATCCATAATGTGAAGTAAAAAAAGCTGAATTATTATGGGGTGCTTCAATTTGAGTGACATGCCAGAGGTCTCGTGCTGCCTGTACTAAAGCATCCTCAGAATTTCTATACATTATAGATGACAATTTCATAACTCAAAAAGTTTTGCGTCCAGCATGGAGGCATTCTATGTTAGACCTTGGCTTGACAGGTAAATAGGAATTGACTACAGAACCAAAAATTAGTGGTAGCTTAGATGCAATTGATCATTACTTTATGATGATTGTTGTATAGTATCAGAATAAAGTCCAAATCAGTAATATGTATACACAGTGTTTTAAAAGGGCCAGTTTCACAAAGATGGAAACAATTATGAGTCAAATCAACTGAGAGAGAATTTAAACAGAAAAATGTTAATGATAATTGGGAACTATTTAAGAATATTTTACTAGATGCCCCAAAAGTCATAAGTGAGAAACGGCTACACTGATTAAAAACCCAACTTGGATTAGAGGGGGATGTAAAAGCAGCTATAAAATGTTTATATATAAACAAATGGGGAAAAGGGGTAGTAGATAATGATGATTATAAATTAGAAGCTAGGAAATGTAGAAAATTGATAAGGGAAGTAAAAGGACACAAGGAGAAATCTATTGAGAGCAGAGTTAAGGCAATAAATATTTCTGTTCTGTAATTAGGAAAAAGCCTGATAACATCGAATACTTCCCATTCTGTCAGTCACCCAGGAGGATATTAAACAACAGCTAATAAAGTTAGACATTTTAAAATCAGCAGATCCAGATAACTGACATACTGAAGTTTTAAGAGCTAGCCAAAGAGCAATCTGTATAGTTAGTGTTGATTTTCACTAAGTCTTGGAACACTGGGGAAATTACAGAGGACTGGAAGAAAGCTAATGTTGTGCTAATGATGACCTGAGTAATTATAGGTCTGTCAGTGTAACATTTATTCTCGGCAAAATAATGGAATAGCTGATATAGGACTCGATTAATAAAGAATTAAGGGAGTGTAATATAATTAATACAAATCAACATGGGTTTATAGAAAATAGCTCGTCTAACTTGATATCTTCTTTGATGAGACAACAAGTTGATTGAAGTTAATAGTGCTGATGTAGTATGCTTAGACTTATGCCGTAAGGCATTTATGACTTAGTGCCGCATGACATTTTGATTAATAAACTAGAACTATACAAAAATCAACATGGCACACATGAAATGGATTTAAAAACTAGCTAGCTGACGGGTCTCAAAATGTAATTTGTAAAAGAGGAATCATCATTGAGTGGATGTGTTTTTCCAGTGAGGTCTTTCAGGGATTGATTCTTGGCCCTACACTGTTTAACATATTTTATCAATGACCTAAAAGAAAACATAAAGAAAACATAAAATCCTCACTGGTTGTCACAGGCTTTGTCCCATCCCTAGCTTATTGCTTGTTGGGAGAAGACCTAGAGCATGGGGGCTTCACACCAGGCTAGTCCCACGCATAATATCTAGGTCGGCTGAGCAAGGGGGCATTATTCCTCTGCTCTGCTATTATCTAGTTCATAGTGAATTAACTATGGTCTAATGACCACCCCCTTTTGAAATCATTTGTCACACATGGTGCCAGCAATGATTTTGCTGACACACTAGCTGGTGCCCGGTACTCAGCTACCTCCCTTGTGACCTGTATGTTAGGGCTTCACACCAGTGAACTGGTAGAAGAAGTGATGCCAGGCTGTAAGAGCCAAGCAACCCACAAAAAAGACCTCATCTGAAAGCTGAATACTCCAAGGCATTTCCTACAGCCTGCTGATGAATGTAGAACTGTGAGTTGCACCCTCCAGTCTTCAGGTTACAGATCAAATGTAAGGGTGGAGGAGAGGCCAGAGAAGTTACCACCCCGCAGAGAGTGAAGGGCTTGTTAAAGCTTGTTCTGTGCTAGAAAAGTAATAGCGGTCACCAACCCCAGGGGTCCAAAAATCATGAGGAAGGGTCCCCCTCAAAATCATGAGATAAAAATATTAAACAGTGGGTTCATCTCCTTTGCCTTCTGGGCTTCCAGAGAACTCTCAGATCATATTTTCCAGCTTTTCTCTGCAACCAAGAGGGCTAGAAACTTTTGGTTTAAAAGAAAGTTGAGATTCTTCTAATTCCAGCAGCTGGAGCTTTAAGAAAAGCACCAAATAGTCTTAGGCATATGATGAAATCAAAATTTGTCTGCAGTTTTAATAACTGTAACTAATGCTTAGCACCTTCCATGCCTTTCCGCAGCTGGGGTGAGTGTTGTCATCCCCACTTTGTGGATGGGGAAACAGGCGCACAGAGCAGTTACATGACTTACCCAAAGTTGCACAGCAAACTAGAGGAAATAGTGGCAAATAAAACCCAAGGATCTTGGTCCCCAGTCTCTTGCTCTAACCACTAGACCACATGGCCTGTTCCTTTCAGCTACGGAAGTACAGCCTCACATGCCTTCTGTGGTGCAAGCCCAGGGAAACCACCAAGAAAAGATTGGTGTGTGTGTGGAGGGGAACAGATGTAAATGGTGAGTAGTGGGCTGTGGTCATGGCATATTTAACATGTTTGGGAAATACCATCATGAGTAAATACCAGGGTTTTCATCAGAAGAATGACTGGGAGGGCTCATCGGAGGAGGGCTGGGTGCCAGTCTGCCTTTGACAGCCTTGATTCAGGAGAAGTATGCACAGGCTGAAACGAATGGACCCACTTGCATTTAGCGTGAGCTCCTGTCATGAGCAGTGCCAGGGCACTAACCAACCACCTGTTTAGTGTAACACAGGTTACAGGAAGCCCCAGAACCCTGGGCACCCAGGGAGGCTGCCTAGCTCCACTGGTGTATAGAACTGTGGGTCCCGTGGGTGCTGTGGTGGTGTGTGTGTCCACGTGGATTAGTCAGCTCTGAAGGGTCATGCCTCTTTTCTGCAGGGTGTGGGTGGGGAAACGTGAATATCGAGTCACTTGTCTTACCCTAGAAAATATGCCTATTTGTTGGTGCCCAGGCACCGAGGCATTGAGCGGGCAGTGGGCGGAGTCTGTGCTTTCACTAAGCTCTCTTGTCTGGTGTCATAAACAGTTAGTTAAGGGTTAAGGTCTCTTTTACCTGTAAAGGGTTAACAAGCAGTACCTGAGGAACACCTGACCAGAGGACCAATCAGGGACAAGATAATTTCAAATCTCTGTGGAGGGAAGTTTTTTTTCTGTGTTCTTTGTTTTGAGGAGAGTCTCTCTTGGGAGCTAAGGGAGTCCAGACATCTTAATCAAGTCCTCCCAGGTTTCTGCAGTACTTTTCATCTATTCAGTCTAGTGAGTATTAGAAAGGCGTACTAGTATTATAAGTTTATTTCTACATTTTGCAATTGTGTGTTTTGCTGAAGGAATCTCTTTAATTCTATTGCTGTTACTTTGCTTTTACTGAGAAAGAAAGGGGGAGGGGGAATTCTCTCCAGGTTTATAGGTTAGACTCTGTGTATTGTTCCATCCTGGTATTACAGAGATAGTGTACTTTCTTTTTGTTCTTTTAATAAATTCTTTTCTTTTCTTTGGACTTGGTTAATTCCTTCTCGTGTGGAAATTCAGGGGAAGGGGAGGGGGGAAGAGTGAGTTCCTCCTGGGTTTGATTCATGGAGTTGAATCGGTGTGTATCTCTCCGGAGTAGGCTAGGAGAGAGAGGGAGGGGGGAAGTGGACTGCTTCCCTTTGTGTTGAGATTCAGGGAGATTGAATCTGTGTTCCCCAGGGAGAGTTTTGGGGGAACAGGCAGTGTGTTATCCACTTTAAACATAACTGGTGGCAGCAGGACCAGATCTAGACTAGGATTAGTTTAGAGGAGCTCATGCAGGTCCCCATCTTGTGAACGCTAAAGTTCAAAGTGGGGAATAAACCTATGACATCTGGTACTCTAATTGGTGTGTAGTAACCTCTGCTGCCCTCACTTTATGATCTCTGTGGTCAGCTTTGTAGATGGTGCTGTGAGGGCAGCGTGTAGACCTGTGTGCAGTGATTTGCATATGTATGGGGCAGTCTAATGCCAGAGAAACTCAGATGTCCACAAAATACCCGGAGAGACTTAGCATGTCATCTGGGCACTGTTCTTCCCACACATTGGGGAAGGGGATTTGGCTGGACAGTGATGGAGCAGATGTGCAAGTGGTTTTTTCAGAGAACAGTTCTTTGTTGTTTGGTAGAAGTTCCTGTAACTAAAAGACTCAGCTATTTGTGCTGTAGATTTGGGGTTGGAACACAATTGTCCCCCAGGTCAGATTAGCAGGGACCTTTGGGCTTTTCTCCTTCCTCTGCAACATGGGGCATAATTGGCCTCCTGGGATCATCTGGGCATGTGTCAACTAATCAATTCCCTGCCATTGCAGTGCCCCAGGCATTGGTGGCACTTTGGTCTCTCCTGTTCTTCTTCGAGTGATTGCTCCTATGCATTCCAGTTAGGTGTGCGCGCCGCGCGTGCACGGCTCTTCGGAAGATTTTTACCCTAGCAACTCCGGAGGGTCGGCTGGGCGCCCCCTGGAGTGGCGCTGCTATAGCGCTAGATATATACCCCAGCCGACCCGTCCGCTCCTCAGTTCCTTCTTCCCGTCCGTGATGGCCGTTGGAACAGTGGAGTGCTCTCTTGACCTCCACATCCCTAGCGTATCTCTGGTTCTATTGTATATAGTTAGTTAAAATAGTTAAATAAGTTAGTTAGTGAATTAAGGGAAATTAGGGGGGCTAGCCCCTCTTTTTCCCAAAATGGTGCGGGCTCATGCCCTGTTCGGCTTGCCAGCGGCACATGCTGATTGGTGACCCTCACGACTCCTGCCTGCGCTGCCCCGGAGAGTCCCATCGAGCAGATAAGTGCCCGATTTGCAAGTCATTTAAGCCGTGGACTAAAAAAGAGAGAGACTTTAGGCTAAAGCAGCTCTTAATGGAATCGGCACTTAGCCCTACGGTGCCGACCCCGGCGGCTCAACAATCCTCCTCAGTGCAAAGTGCACCAGCGGTCCCGAGCCGGTCCGGTACCGAGACTCTTAAAAAGCTACAGCCGGCACCGGCACCCCGGCACCGGTCCCTTTCTCTGGCGAGGAAGCGCAAGACGGCGCAGACGGCCTCCAAGCCTCCTGCACCGGGACCGCTCACCCAGCCACCTCCGGCACCGACTGTGGTGGTGCACAGACCGTGCACAGTACCGTCGACTCCGGTGCCACAAGAGCCGTCGAGTACGGTACCGCCCTACTCCCCGGTGCAAACCGTGGTCGAGCTGCCTCTCCCGTCGACGCCAGAGACATTCTCGACGGCGAGAGAGCTGATAGAGCTCTCAGAGGTACCGTGTCTCCAGCCCCCGGTGCCGCCGGTGCGGGCTGTGAAGTCAGTGGGCAAACTGGCCATCATGAGGCCTCCTTCCCCTGACAGACAAGACAGAAGGCGTTCCCACTCCCGGTCCCGATCCCGATCATGGAGACGGTCGCCTTCTCGCCGATCCAGATCCCGGCACCGGTCACGTTCCCGGTACCGTTCCACATCGCGGTACCCGTCGCATTCCCGGAGACGATCCCGGTCCCGGTCTCCCGACCGTCGGTACCGAAGAAGGTCCGGATCCCGGTACCGCTCCCGGTACCGGTCATCACACAGCCGCTCCCGCCGACGTCGGTCGAGATCGCGGTCGACCTCCTGGTACCCGCACGATCGATAGTCCCACTCTCGCTCCTGGCACCGCGACGACCGGCACCGATCCCCGGCACCGTCCAAGGACAGACCGGCGGCATCGACGGCACAGTCCCTGAGCGCCTCTGCCCCCCCGTGGCCTTCCCGCCAACCTTCGGTCGCCTCTCAAGCGGGCAGCGGTGGTGATCTCTGGACCGACCCCCAAGGGCAGGACCACAGTCCGCAGCAGTGGGGCTTCTGGACCCCCTGGGCCTATCACGAGGCTCAAGGGGTCCCCTTACTTCAGCGACCCAGGACCTCCGACCACAGGGTGCCGGACGCCACGGTCAGCAGGCCTCCTCCATCGCCGCCAGTTGAGGCTCCACCGCCACCTGTAGCGGCAGAGCATCCCATAGACGCGGAGGCTTTGCACCCCATGGACGAACCACCTCCAGAAGCCATGGGCCAGGGCCTATCTTCGTCTTCCTCACCGGATGAGGCAGTGGTGGGGGCATCGACATCGGACCCCCCACTGATTGACCTGCGGGCCCACCAAGACCTGCTTCAATGGGTGGCACAGGCCATTGACCTCCCTGTCGAGGAAGTCGCTGAGGACGATGACCCGGTGACCAGAGTCCTTGGGGTTGAGGCTCCACTGCGAGTGGCCCTGTCCTTTATCCGGACCATTCGAAAGAATGCCAATACGATCTGGCAGTCGCCGGTGTCCATCCCTCCCACCGCTTGAGGGGTGGAACGGAAATACTCGGTTCCCCCCAGCGGGTACGAGTATTTGTACACACATCCAACTCCAGACTCCCTAGTAGTACAGTCCGTGAATGACCGGGAGCGACATGGGCAACCCGCTCCGGCGCCAAAATCCAAGGATGCGCGAAGGATGGACCTGTTGGGCCGGAAGGTCTATTCGGCCGGTGGCCTCCAGCTACGGATTGCCAGTCAGCTGGCTCTCCTTGGTCGCTACACCTACGACACCTTGGTGTCCATTTCTAAATTTACGGAGCTGATACCAGCAGCCTCCAGACCAGAATTCTCAGCCCTTATTGAGCAGGGCAAGAAAGCCTCCCGGTCCTCCCTCCAGGCCTCTCTAGACTCGGCAGACTCAGGAGCCAGAACTTTGGCCTCGGGAGTGACCATGAGAAGAATCTCCTGGCTGCAGTCTTCCACCTTGCCGCCCGAGGTCCAGTACACTCTGCAGGATCTGCCCTTCGATACCAAGGGCCTCTTCTCAGAAAAAACAGACTCGAGAATTCAGACTCTTAAAGATGGCCGGGTCGCCATCCGCACCCTGGGCATGCACACGCCAGCTACCCAGCGGAGGTCCTTCCGGCAGCAGCCGTACTGCCGGTTTAATCAGGCCAGGCCATGGCTTGATAATCCGCGCAGAGGCAGGGTGAACCGCCGGAGACCATCGGGCAACCGGGGAAACCAGTCCCAAGCGCCCTCCAAAGCCCCTCAGGGGCCTAAGTCTGCCTTTTGATGGGACGCCCGAGGACGGCCCATCAGTCTCTTCACCGGATCCTCCCCCGTTATTTTTCAACCGTCTTTCCCACTTCCTCCTGGTGTGGTCCCAGATAACAACGGACAACTGGGTACTGCGCACGGTAGAGTCTGGTTACCGCCTTCAGTTTGTTTTGCCCCCTCCCTCTCACCCACCCTCCCTGTCCCTCTTCAGGGACCCCTCTCACGAGCAATTCCTCTTGCAAGAGGTCAAGTCTCTGAGTTTGGGTGCCATAGAGGAGGTGCCGAGCGAAATGCGAGGCAGGGGATTTTATTCCCAATATTTCCTAATCCCCAAGGCGAAGGGAGGTCTACGACCTATACTAGACCTCCGAGAGCTCAACAGATACCTCCTCAAGCTCAAGTTTCGCATGGTAACCCTGGGGACCATCATTACCTCCCTGGATCCGGGAGACTGGTTTGCCGCCCTCGATATGAAGGACGCGTACTTCCATATCGCGATTTACCCTCCCCATCGATGCTACCTGCGGTTCGTAGTCAGCAACGTGCACTACCAGTTTGCGGTGCTACCCTTCGGCCTCTCCACGGCGCTGCGGGTCTTCACCAAGTGCATGGCAGTGGTTGCCGCAGCCCTCTGCCGTCGTCGCATGCACGTGTACCCGTATCTCGATGACTGGCTCATCCGCGGGCCATCCTGCCAAATGGTAGCAAGTCAAATGGCCGAGATCCTAGCACTGTTTCAGCACCTAGGACTTCTGATAAACGCCGAGAAGTCCACTTTAGCTCCATCACAGAGAGTGGAATTTATCGGAGCGGTCCTGGATTCCAATTTGGCCAGGGCCTGCCTCCCTCGACCTCGGCACCAGGCGATGGTCTCCTTCGTCCGAGACCTACAATCCTTTCCCACAACAACGGTGCGATCCTGCCTCCGCCTCCTGGGCCACATGGCGTCATGCACGTTCGTGACTACGTACGCAAGGCTGCGCCTTCGCCCATTTCAAACTTGGCTTGTATCGGTGTACCGGCCGCACCGCGACCCCATAGACATGGTAGTCACGGCCACGAAACCGACCCTCGATTCACTCACCTGGTGGCTGGACCCAGCGGTCGTGTGTGCCGGAGTCCCATTCCGCCCTCCTCGCCTGTCCGTCACCCTGACCACGGATGCCTCGGAGTTGGGGTGGGGGGCACACCTCGGCGACCTACACACCCAGGGTCTCTGGTCGCCCCGAGAGCTCTCCCTACATATCAATGTCAGGGAGCTGCGGGCGATCCGCCTCGCGTGTCAAACCTTCCACGCCCATCTTCAAGGGCGCTGTGTGGCGGTGTTCACGGACAACACGACGGCGATGTTTTATGTCAACAAGCAGGGCGGGGCCCGCTCCTCCCTGCTTTGCACGGAAGCAATGCTCCTTTGGGACTTCTGCATTCCCCACTTGATTCACCTGGTAGCGTCCTTTCTTCCAGGAGTGCAGAACACGCTGGCCGACCATCTCAGCCGGTCGTTCCTCTCCCACGAGTGGTCCCTTCGTCCAGATGTGGTGCACACAATTTTCCGAAGGTGGGGGTTTCCCCAGATAGACCTGTTTGCCTCCAAAGAGAACAGGAAGTGCCACCAGTTCTGTTCTTACCAGGGTCGCTCCCGAGACTCCCTGTCGGACGCATTCCTCTGCTCCTGGACGGATCACCTACTATATGCCTTCCCTCCGTTCCCACTCGTACACCGGGTGCTACTCAAGCTTCGGAGGGACAGGGCCCACCTCATACTCGTCGCTCCGGCCTGGCCGAGGCAGCACTGGTACACTCTGCTGCTCAAGCTCTCCATACGGGATCCCATTCCCCTCCCATTATGGCCGGACCTGATAACGCAGGACTTCGGCAGGCTCCGCCACCCGGACCTACAGTCCCTCCATCTTACAGCTTGGTACCTGCGTGGTTGACCCACGCGGAGCGTGACTGTTCGGCAGCGGTGCAGCAAGTCCTGCTGGAAAGCAGGAAGCCTTCCACTCGCTCAACCTACCTCGCGAAATGGAAGCGTTTCGCACTTTGGTGCAATCAGAGAGGCCTTAATCCTTTCGTGGTCCCTATTCCTACGATCCTGGACTACCTCTGGTCCCTTAAGGAGCAAGGACTCGCGGTCTCCTCCTTGAAGGTACACCTGGCCACCGTGTCCGCCTTTCGACCGGCTGTAGGAGAACGGTCCATCTTTTCCAACCAAATGGTTTCCCGCTTCCTTAAGGGTCTAGATCGCTTGTACCCGCCGATGCGGCGTCCTACCTCGTCCTGGGATTTGAACCTAGTTCTAGTCAAGCTTATGGGAGCCCCCTTCGAGCCCCTGGCCACGTGCTCCCTGCTCTACCTGTCATGGAAGACGGCTTTCCTCGTCGCTATAACTTCAGCGAGACGAGTTTCCGAGCTTCGTGCCCTAATGGTTGGTCCACCGTATACCATCTTCCATGGAGACAAGGTGCAGCTTCGATCACACCCGTCCTTCCTCCCTAAGGTGGTGTCGGCCTTCCACTTAAACCAGGACATTTTCCTCCCGGTCTTTTTCCCGAAGCCGCACACCTCAAGTCGCAAGCAACGGCTTCACACCCTGGACGTCCGCAGGGCCCTCGCGTTTTACATAGAGCGGACGAAGCCCTTCCGGCGTTCGCCCCAGCTATTCGTAACGGTTGCTGATCGCATGAAAGGCAAGCCGGTCTCCTCTGGATTTCCTCCTGGGTAACATCTTGTATCCGGACATGTTACGAGCTTGCTCGTGTGCCAGCCAGCCGCCTCACCGCTCACTCTACAAGAGCGCAAGCCTCGTCTGCCGCCTTCCTGGCCCATGACCCCATCCAGGACATCTGTAGAGCGGTCACCTGGTCTTCTGTCCACACCTTCGCTTCCACTACGCGTTGGTGCAACAATCCAGAGACGATGCAGCCTTCGGCTCAGCAGTCTTGCACTCTGCCACGTCTCACTCCGACCCCACCGCCTAGATAAGGCTTGGGAATCACCTAACTGGAATGCATATGAGCAATCACTCGAAGAAGAAAAGACGGTTACACACCGTTGTAACTGTTGTTCTTCGAGATGTGTTGCTCCTATCCATTCCAGACCCGCCCTCCTTCCCCACTGTCGGAGTAGCCGGCAAGAAGGAACTGAGGAGCGGACGGGTTGGCTGGGGTATATAACTAGCGCTATAGCGGCGCCACTCCAGGGGGCGCCCAGCTGACCCTCCGGAGTTGCTAGGGTAAAAATCTTCCGAAGAGCCGTGCACGCGCGGCATGCACACCTAACTGGAATGGATAGGAGCAACACATCTCGAAGAACAACAGTTACAACGGTGAGTAACCGTCTTTTCTTTTCCTGTGGCACACAACTGATTAGTCTCCTGAGGACTGAAATGCTTTAGTCCAGCCCAAGTGATTGGGCTCAGTACATGAGTCACTGGGTGAAATGTAATGGCCTGTGATACACAGGAGATCGATCAGACTAGATTATCTAATGATCCGTTCTGGCCTTAAAATCTATGAAACTGAAACTTTGATGCTGTGTCTTAGGTGCAGCATGTAACACACATGGGGGACAGAGGGAGACCAAACTCTTGTTCGTTCTGTAGACATTTACTGTAATGAACACTCATTTGGCACCTCCTTAATGGGAATAATCAGTGCAGCCTGCAATAATTATAGCGTCATTCCCAGTCTTCACGATCCTAATAAACCATGGCTGGGACCGGCTGTGTAAGCGGCACGCTTTCTGTATTCACGCTGCACAGAGTCAACTGTTCTGTGGTCTGGAGCAGTAAAAATCAATGTGTTCATCTGGGAAATGCAATCATCCCCCCCCTCTCTCTGCAAATGTCAGTCTTCCTGCTTGCACAGTCGGTCCCGGCTGCCGTCTCCTACAGCAGGTTGTTTCTGCATGGTCAGCACCTTGCCTCAGGCCGTTTTTTTTCTGAAGAGCTCCAGTGCCATTTAGCTACCTAAATGAAGTAGCCAGATCCTCAGAAGGGCTCAGCAGTGTCCAGCAGCTCCCAATGGGTTTCAGAAGAGCTGTGATCCCATTTAGCTACCTAAATGAAGCCAGATTTTCAAAAAAGTCTCAACACCCCCTCCACTCTTAATAGTTTTCTGAAGAGCCCTGTTTCCATTTAGGCACCTGTATGAAGTGATCAAGTTTTCAAAAGGGCTCGGCCACCTCATGCCGCTGTGTAATGGGAGCAGAGATCCTAGGGCTCTAGAAGCTACTCTGACTAGATTTCCTGGCCCAGGTTTAATGAGGGCAGATGGTGCCATGGATGGATACAGAGCCAGCTGTGGTCTCTTCATATTAGACGTTGAACTTAGCTGATTTGTTCATATTTGCAGATAAAACAGGGTTGTCAAAATGTTCCTTTTAGTGCCTCCTAAATAGTTATTTTCTTCCCCTTTCATACGGAGTACAGCTGAGTGATAAAGTGAGATCAGGGAAACTCTTTCAGAGGCTGAACTCTTTGTGTTTGTGTGACAGCCAAGAAGAATTCCCTATTCATACCTATTAAATTGCACAAGCAGGGAAGATTGGGGGGGAGAGATGGCAGGGGTGGGGATGATAGACAAGGAGGCAAGGAGAGAGGCAGTGTGGTCTAGAGCATAGGGCACTGAGATGGGGCTCAGGAGACCCAGGTTCTAGACTGGGTCTGACACTGGCCTCCTGGGTGACCTCAAGGCTTGGGCAAATCACTTAATCTCTCTGGGCCTGTATTTCCTCTCCTGCCCTTGGTATTGTGTACTTAGACTGTAATGTTGTCAGGGCAGAGACAGTCTCATGCTACTTGTTTCTAGCATATTGGGGCCTTGATCTCAGCTGGATCCTGTAGGCACTATCCTAATACAAATGCACAGGGAGTCTCGGACTTTGGGCATGTCTACATCGTAGAGCATACCTGTGTCCATGCTCCTGTGCATACAAACCCATGCTTGCCAAGCCAACCTGACAGCATCCACATTGCAGAATCATGTATGACCCGTAGCCACAGTGGAGCTGTGGTGTCACATGTCTGCTGCTAGTATTTCTGAGGGTGTATGCCAGGGTTCTCTGGGTCTTACTAGCTGGAGCTGCTCTAGTGGGGTTTTCACCATGTATTGTGGGAAAACTTGTACTGTCCTTCTGAAGCCCCTGCGTAGAAGTGTTCTTAGTCCTCCAACACCTGTAGCTGAGGAAATTCAAGCTCTGCACACTCCTTGCTTCTCTCCATCCAGTTGGAGCCAAACCATGGATCCAGTGCCAGTGGACGAGCTGTTCCTGTTTTTCAGAATACAGCTAGAGGGGCTGAGAAACAGTGACAGTCATTTCAGTGGCAGTTTCCATCCTTTGGAAGCTGGCAGTGGGTCTCGGAGGGAAGTTCATCCATGATACAATTGAAACACCTGATACTTGTTGCCATAGCTGCAGATTTCCCAGCTGTAGACTGGTGCTTCTGATGCAGGAGAGAAAGCACAGCAGTTTGGCATTGCATCGTCCTGCAGACCTGGCATGTTCAGCAGTGGCTCCAGAACTCCTGGAAGTCAGGACCCCTCCCACAAAGTCGAATGGCTGTTTTCCTTTGTCTTAGTTAGGCGTGATGCCAGAGACAGATCGGGGGAGCAGGTAAGGGTGTCTTGGGGTATTTGTCTCTGCTTTTTATGGTTTTAGTCCTCCTCTTCAAAAACATTTCCATCTGGGAACGAGGAGACTTGAGGCTATGGCTACACTTGCAAATTTGCAGCGCTGCAGCAGGGTGTGAAAACACACCCTCTCCACCACTGCAAATTGCGGTGCTGCAAAGCGCCAGTGTGGTCAAAGCCCCAGCACTGGGAGTGCGGCTTCCAGCGCTGTACGTTATTCCCCACAGGGAGGTGGAGTACGGACAGCACTGGGAGAGCTCTCTCCCAACGCTGGCGCTTTGACTACACTTAGCGCTTCAAAGCGCTGCCGCGGCAGCGCTTTGAAGTGCAAGTGTAGCCATAGCCACAGAGTCTATGTGGAAGGATCTTCCCTGCTGTTTTTTCCTCCCCACCTGTTTGAGCTTCCTTTGTTTTCCCTTCCTGCTTGATAACTCTGTTTTACCGCTTAAATGCAAATTAAGGCAAACATACACTCCTTTGTTCAAGACGGGCCTGCTTGACCAGTTTGGTGCTACATCAGTTTTGAATGTAGATTCTTAATATCATGCCAGGGAATCTTGCAACTTCACCGTTGTTGCCACACACATTTTATCAGGACAACACTGACCAACAAATTATACGTTTTCACATGATACCTTACAAGGCACACTTTGCACAAAGATTATTACAGTAGTGTGTAGGGTGTGAACACAGGGGTACATTCCCTCACAGCAGGGTGTTATTGCCATCAGGAAGTGGGCTACCTTCGATTGCTACAGGGCTGTGACTAAACAATTTAGTGTTGGCAAGTCACCTGTTGGCACTGGGGTAGGGAGAGTTTGTGAGACGATTAATACTGTGATTTGCGCACTAGTGGTGAACATAACTAATGTGCCTGAAGCAATAGCTGGCTTTGAGGGAACAGCTTTCCCAGACTGCACTGCGGCCCATTGAAGGCACTCATGTGCCCACAGCTTGCCTGCCAGAAGGCACACATGAATATATGAACGGCAGTGCATACTGCGTGATGGTTCTGCAGGCCTTGCTCAGAGCTCACGGACAGATTGATGAACACCAATTCATGAACTGGCCAGGTGCAGGACACTAAGGTGCTGAGCTGAGGAGATCTGGTGTTTACCTGTTTGGACAAGTAGGGACTGTATTCCCTCCAAATGACATGGTTATCTGTGCCTGCTTTATTTTCGGTGATGGTGCTTACCTGCTCCTTCAATGACACGTGAAACCGTACCCTGAGCTCACAAGCCTGGAAAAAGACACTGTCGTGCACGCTTAGCTGTTGCAGCATGTTGGTGGAGTGTGCATTTGGCAGGCTGAAAGATGCCAGCATGGTCAATGCTGTCCATATGATTGTGGTGCTGCACAACATCTGCAAGGATAAGACTGAAGTTTTGCATGGAGTGGCTCAGGATGCTGTTGGGCTTGGTACAGGCACCCAGAAAGTGCAGCTGGCACCACCGGGTCTGGTCTAGGTGAGCAAGGGAAATAAAGGATGCCGTAGGCACTCATATCCTTGCATTGCATGGGGAAATGTGATGCTGTGTAGTGTTGTAGTAGACACGAAAGTTTATTTGCAAGTGCTTTTATATGGGATTTGTTGTTTTTTAAAGCCTTTAGATACAACTTTGACTCAACCTTTTTTCCTGTGCACTCAAACACTGACATTTATTGCAACCAAACCAATTTGTTCCTAGACAAAGGATCAGTGAAATAACATTAGAAAACCATTGCAGGCCTCCCAGCCGGTTGCAAATAAACACTGAAAGTGCCAAATGAACAAAGAAAAGTGCCGAACAGCCCACAACAGTACAATGGCGCAATGAAACTGGGTACAGTGCAACCAGTACAGCCTCACCTTGGCCATGAGTGCTGGAAGTAAGGGGGCTGTCCGGTGTTCAGGGGTCACCCAAGTGTTTGGAAGCATGGGGGATTCTAGGAGAAGGTTGCTGGAGGTGACAGGTTAGGGAACTGCAGACTGCTGGAGCTGGGCACTGGGTAAAGGCTGGGCAACCAACGGTCATCACTGGGCCGAAGTGGGGAAATACAACAGAGTGAAACCATCTTGAATGAATGCCATTAGGAGGGACTATTACTAGTGGAGGTATTCTGGTAGTGCTCACCCTGTGTTAGGTGCTGTTCATACACACACCGACACAGCCCCTGCCCTGAAGAGCTCACACTGGATCGGAGCCTGCATCTACATGTTCAGAATTGGGAATTGAGACCATGTACCTTCAGCTCCTCCTACCTTGATGACTGGTGAGCAGGCCTTCATTGTTGGTAGGCACTGCTAGATTCTTTTCTTCGTGCCCCTCATCCCATCTTTCCCCTTTATTCTACAAACACCCCTCTTCCCCCAATAACACCACCCAAAACTTTAGAGAGACAAAGTGGGGGAGGTAATATCTTTTTATTGGACCAACTTCACTTTGGTGAGGGAGACCAGCTTTCAAGCCACACACAGCTCTTCTTCAGGTCTAAGGGTATGTCTACACTGGCAGATTTACAGATATAGCTACAGCACCGCTCAGAAAGTGCTGAAGGGAAACTGCTGTTGTGTGTTCAGTGTCCGCTGCCTGTGCAATAGCATGTTCACACTTGCAGTGATATTCGGAGCGGTGCACTCTGGGCAGCTATCCCACAGAGCATCTCTACCTCTTCTGCCGCTAAGAGTTGTGGGAAGGCGGAGGGGGTGGCGGAGCATCCTGAGTCCTGTCCCAGTGCCCCATGATGCATTGCTTCGCATCCCAGCAATCCCTGTGCTTCCATCTGCATCTGGTGCCATCTTTCAACGGTTTGTGTACTGCACACTCTGCCTCTTTGGTCTGCAGGAATGGATCCCAAACTGTTGACCAGTAGGCTGCTTGCTCTGACTAACACATCACGGGTGGCAGTGGAGTTATTCCTTAAACTACAGAGGCAAGAGGAGTGCGACATTGATCTTGCTTTTGGCATTCATGGAGGTGCTGACCACAGTGGAACGCTGCTTTTGGGCTCGGGAAACAAGCACTGAGTGGTGGGATAACATTGTCATGCTGCTGCACGTCTGGGATGACGAGCAGTGGCTGCAGAACTTTTGGATGAGGAAAGCCACATTCATGGGACTGTGTGATGAGCTCGCCCCAGCCCTGTGGCACAAGGACACAAGAATGAGAGCTGTCCTGTCATTGGAGAAGTGCATTGTGATTGCACTGTGGAAGCTGGCTACTCCAGACTGCTACTGATTGGTCGCTAACCAGTTCAGAGTGGGAAAGTCAACCGTTGGACTCATGTTGACGGAAGTTTGCAGGGCCATTTAATCACATCCTGCTCCGAAAGACCGTGACTCGGCAACGTGCGTGACATTGTGGCTGGCTTTGCACAAGTGGGCATCCCTAACTGCGGAGGGATGATAGATGGCACGCATATTCCAATTCTGGCACCAGATCACCTAATCACCAAGTACATTAATCGGAAGGGGTATTTCTCAATGGTTCTCCAGGCGCTTGTGGATCACCGTGGTATTTCACTGACATTAACGCAGGCTGATCTGGAAAGGTGCATGCCACATGCATTGTGACATTATTGACATCAACTGTGACTGTATAGATTATTGCAACCAAAGTCCTTTACGCTCCATAATATTTGTGATGGGAAGGGTGAAAGCTTTGCTCAGGGCTGGACTGCTGAGGCTCAATGCCTGGAGGCTGAATTTGAACAGCCAGAGACCAGGGCTATTAGAGGGATGCAGCACGGGGCCATAAAGATCAGGGATGCCTTGAGGCAGTGTAGCAGGGTGGACCCTGCTCCTGCCCTGAAGGGATTAAAAACAGCCCTGGGAAGGGGCTGTGGCTGGGGCAAGAAGCCTGGGCTGATTGGGGAAAGTAGGCTGCAGCTGGCCCACGCCCCAATTAGGCCCAGCTGGCCCCTATAAGAGGCTGTGAGCCAGAAGCCCAAACAGTCTTCCTCTGCTTGTAGAGGGAGAAGGGCCTGGCTGCAGGGAGTGAGACAAGGTACCTAGGGTGGAGCAGGGCTGGGGAAAGGCAGAGGAGCTGGGGAGCTCCTGCCTGGAAAGCCCCAGGCTGCGGCCTAGCCTAAAGGCCAAGAGGTACTGGAGGTTGCAGGGGGCAGCCCAGGGGTAGGCAAAGGCAGCAGGTCCAAACCCCTTTGCCTATGATGAGTGGCTGACACTGCAGTCTGCCCCAGTGAACAGGGGCTAGATGGAGACTGGGCAGTAGCCAATATTGAGGCAAAGTGAGGATAGTGGGGTGGGGGTTCCCCTGGGACGGGGAGACCCAGTTAAAGGGGCACCGGGGTCCTGGGAGGGACACGGGGGCCAGTAGCTGGAAGGTGGATCACTGGCCTGCAGAGGGCGCTCCGAAGCTGGAACGAGCTAATTCCCCGGAGTCACCAGCAGGAGGCGCCGCAGGGGTGAGTCCGACCCGTTACAGGCAGCAATTTGAAGCTGAAAGCCACTAATATTTGTCGCTATGCTTGGGAGTGCAGGGCTTGTAATGCTAGGAGGTGATTGTGATTGGAGCAGACGATGCAATATGAGGGTTTAAGATAATTGTTGCTTTGCAAGGCTTTGTTTGCTTTCAATTAATAGAATAAAGATTGCTTTTAAACCAACACAATTCTTTTATTAAAAAACAACAAACGGATGAGAGAGTCAAAGAGAAAAACACATCAGCACTGAGGGGGATGGGGGAAGGGAAGGTCCCCGGAGGAGGTAGGGTTTCGGCACAGTTAAAGATTTGTGTATGTGCAGGGATCATTGTGACGTTGCACTCCATATGCTTTATGAAAATATTCTTATGAATGTGAATATGATGTAACTCGAATATTCTTTATGCAAAAGGTCTCTTGAAAGCAGGGCTGTCTCCAGGCACTAGCGCAGCAAGTCTGGCTCTTTGGCAGCAGGTCCCTCAGTCCCTCTCAGAGGGAAGGACCTGCCGCCGAATTGCCGCCGAAGAATAAAGCAGCTCAGTAGAGCTACCTCCGAAGTGCTGCTGATCGCGGCTTCCCCCCCCACCCCGCCACTGGAGCCGTCCCTGCTTGTAAGGTATCATTACAAAGTTTATAATCTACTGAGTGTGATCATCCTATTTGTTTGCATGTATTATTTCTATGTCTTGAGTTAGGAGAATAAGATATAAACTTGTATTACTTATGTAAACATATTAAGTGGAAGCCATTAAGGGTGCTTCAGAATCAATGAACTGTAAATGGCTCTGTTTACTTGCAAACCTTCCTGTGTATGTGTGGGCCAGCCCAGGAAGAATGGAGGCTGGGGTCTCACAGGATGTGACCATTTCACATGACACTGGAATCCATCTTAAATTTGGTACTTTTCCATTTTGAAGGAGGGGTGGGGACCCAGAGAGACACAAGATTCCTGCCTTGTGCCAAAGCTATAAAGGGGGTGGAGCAGGACAAAGGGGGTGACCAGTCATGAGAACCCCTGCTTACCACCTGAGATCTGCTGGAACTAACAAGGACTGTACCAGGGGAAAGCATTTTCCCAGACTAGGAAGGAATCTAGTCTGTCGAAAAAAGCTTATCGGAACATCTCTGAGGGTGAGATATTGCCTGTAATCAGTATCTTAAATTATTGGGCTTTTGCTTTGTGTTTTTGCTTTATTTTGTTTGGTGACTTACTTTGTTCTGTATCAGAGTGGTAGCCGTGTTAGTCTGTATCAGCAAAAACAACAAGGAGTCCCTGTGGCACCTTAGAGACTAACACATTTATTTGGGTGTAAGATTTCATGGGCTAGAACCCACTTCATCGGATGCATGCAGTGAAAAATACAGGAGCGCTTAAATCCTACTTTTTATACTTAATAAAATCATTTTTGTTTATTAATAAACCCAGAGTAAGTGCTCCCCCAGGTATTAATCAAACAGCTGTGCATATCTCTCTGAGTGATATAGAGGGCGGACAATTTATGAGTTTACCCTGTATAAGCTTTATACAGAGTAAAACGGATTTATTTGGGGTTTGGGTGGCTGGGTGCTGGAAAGGTAACCTGCGGAGCTGTTTTCAATTAAGTCTGCAGCTTTGGGGGCATGGACTGGACCCTGGGTCTGTGTTGCAGCAGGTTAGCGTGTCTAGCTCAACAAGACAGGGTTCTGGGAGTCCCAACCTGGCAAGGAAAACGGGCTCGGAGGCAATTTCAGCACATCAGGTGACAGTCTCAAGGGGATCTCTGTGACCGGACCCATCACAGTCATATCCAACCTTCTCTAAACTGCAGAGGGATGGGTGTTGAGTGCAGTGGGTACTGAGAGTCCGCAGTGCTGGACTGTGACGGGGGAGGAGTGGAATGCCGCAGGTACAGACTGGAGCCAGGAGGTTGATAAGAGTATGTTGGCGGTGTCCGGGAGGCACATAGGAAACAGTTTTGTGACAGAGGCTTCAGGGGAGGGTGGGTGCAGAGCTGCTTGGTTTGCAGTGCTAGTATCACCTGGAGCATGTCTGCTTGGTACTCCATAACATTTAAGAGCTGCTCCATGGCTTCATTCTGGCGTGCTGCGTTCTCTTCAGTCCCTCCTCTCACTGTCCTTCAGTTCCTGTTTTTTGGCCACGGAGAGCATCATAACATTGCGCAGAAAGTCCTCCTTAGTTCTTCTTGGCCACTTTCTAATTCTGCACAGCTGTTCAGCCGCCGATAACAAAGGGGGAGGCTGGGCTCCCAAGGTCCTCTCTGTGAAGCCAAAACACAACATTTTATAGAAGCAGTATTGTTTGCAACAAACAGAACACTGATTCAGTGATTTAAAACACAGCCAGTACTCACACACCTGTCGCTAACTGGCTGACCCCCGTGACAGCAGAGTGGCATGGGAAAGTTACTGTTAATGGGGCAAAAAACAAAGCAGCTCTGCCAAAGAACCTGTGGCAGCAGATTGCCCAGTGTCTCCATGAGAGTTTCCTAGAGATCTCGGAGGCAGATTCCCATGAAGTGAGGGAGTCAATCAACAGCCTGTTCCGCCACTTAGACTAGGCATGGGGTGGGAGACAAGCCTGCTTTCTGCAACCCTCCTGCCCCCAACAACTTGCTTTAGTGATTCTCCAAATCAAATCCACTTACCAGGGGCCTCCTCTCCTGTTTGCGTTTTGCCAATATCCGACAGCTGTGACTGGCTAGCCTCTTCCGGGGTAGAAAAGAGCTCCTGGCTGCATGCATCTCTGGGTCTCCCTCCTGCTCCACATCCTCGTCCAAGATTTCCTCCTCCTGGCTCGGTCCACTCTTGACTGACACGTGAGCCAACGAAGTATCCACAGTGGCCTTGGCAGTGGAGTTGGGGTCACCACCGAGTAGCACATCCAGCTCTTTGTAGAACTGGCAGCTCATGGGCGCAGCACCGGAGCAGCCGTTTGCCTCCCACACCTTGTGGTAGGCATTCTGCAGCTCCTTCACTTTGACTCTGCACTGCAGTGTGTCCTGGTCATGGGCCCTTTTTGTCATGCATTGTGAAATCTGTCTGTAGGTATCATAATTTCTACAGCTGGAGCGCAGCTGGGACTGCACAGCCTCCTCTCCCCAAATGCAAATGAGGTGCAGCAGCTCGGCATTACTCCAAGTGAGGGATTGCCTGGTGTGAGGAGCAGGCATGGCCACCTAGAAAGATGCGCTGAGACCACTGCATGCATCACCGAGCAAACAGAAAGGGAACTCTCAATATTTCAAAGGAATGGGGGCGGTTGATGCTGGTCACCTGTGGGCAAGGGAAGCAGAAGCAAGAGGAAGATGACCAGAGCTGTAACAGAGCTCTGGGGACAACAGGCGTCAAAGCAGCGCTGTTTGTTACAGTAACAGCTCACTGGGCACTGTGCACTGTACTGGCCTCTCAGGCGCCTCTGTCTGCGCGCGTGGTGTGCGGTGGTCAACTGCCTGCAACTGCTCGCTGTCTGTGTGCTAAGTGTGTAAAAAGCTTTGTGGTGCAGAAAATTGGGTGGTGCAGAAACTTAGCAGCAGTGACAAGGCCCAGAGGTAGACAAGGCCCAAGAACAAGCAGTTGAGCAGCATAAGCAGACTACACATAGGTAGAGAGCCTGTTAACATCTCTGTAGTCATAGGACAAATAGGACAGGGTAGGTGGAGGAAACCACACCCTTGTTCATGGATTTGATTGTTTGGGGAAGAAAATATTGCAATTAAGAAACAAAAAACAAACATCCATAATAACTAATACATCCACCATAAAAAAATCTAACCACCAGATAATGAAATCTAACCACCATTGAATAAGCGGTAAAGCGGGTGGAGGTGTGATGACTAGCACCACTCCAATTGATTTGACTCTCTTGACACCACCTACACCTGGCTTTCCCCACCAGGTGCTCCTCCCCCCCCCCCAGCTGTTCCCGCATCGCACTCTCTCTCAGTGCAAAGCAGTTCCACTCTTGCACTTAGCTGTGTGCTGCCCTCCAGAAAATGCAGACCCCAAGAATAGCTCTGTGTGGCTTGATAGTTTCTTCACTCACAAAGTCTTGGTCACCTCAAAGATATTCAATCACCTGGTTGGTTAACTAACCATAATATATGGACTACATATCTACTTATTTTATTATATAGTTTTTTTTATATCCTAAGTCTCAATATCATATATCATATGGCAGTACAGCTTAATATATATGAAATGTAAGTTCCTTATAGAAATTAGTTGCCTTCTGAATTTGTTTGTTTATATTAACTGAAAGTGTAACTAGTAACTCCTGACTGGTTCTCCTATCCTATGGTCTCAGCTCAGTCCGGGGAAGGGGGGGGTGGCCCCTGATCAGAGATCAGAGAGTCCACCAAAAAAAGCAGAGTAGGCCGGTGTTAGGTTAGATTTGCTGGATCCCAGGGCAGAAAGCTGAAGCCTGAGTCCCATCACCTGGAGCTGAAGCTGAAGCCCAAGCAACTTAGCTTCATGGGACCTCCTGTTGCAAAGGCTCCTCCCTTGGCCTGCCTGCTGCCCCCCCCCCCTAGCCCCTAATCTGGCTTTTTCTCTACTGGATATGCAGAAAAAGTTTGTGGGTGGGTGTGGTGTGTGTGTGTGGCATATTGGGGTGGCTGTCTCAGAAAGAAAAAGGTTGAGAACCCCTGTTCTATGCTGTTCATTAACTATTAAGTCTTTTATCTATTTTTGTTTTCTCCTTTCCAAATGAAATGATGAAATCTAGTCTTCTCTACTCCTCTCATGCAGCTCCTCCCTGCAAAAAACATGCCCCAGTCACACGTTTTTTCTTCTTCTCTGGCTCTTTTCCATTTCTGCTGTTGCTCTTGGGATGAGGCAGGTGACTAACATCTTGCTTTATTAAACCATGAATTTCCATGCTCCTCATTGCCGCTGCATGGAAAATGATGTTCCATATTCCATATCCTACATGTGCAAGCTGTCAGCTTGGTGTGCAGAGCTGAGTATCTGCAGGGAATTGCAGGCTGTCCCACAGTGGAGCTCCCTCTCCCAGTGTAAATGGTTACGGGAGCAGCTTGGGAAGATGCAGGGCTATTTTGGGCAGGTGTTCAGTGCCGTTTACATTCATGGCACGTTATTAAAGTGTCTGCAGTCTACATGGCACGGGACAAGGCACAGATGGTCCAGTGAAGAGCTTGCGATCTAAATAACACTTGCATCTCCAGTGACATGCTGGAGGGGCTCCAGGGAGAACCTTGTTAGAACTCAAGTTGAAGGGAGTGGGAGGGGGATTTCCCTGCCTCTGATGGAGCTATCTCTGTCTTGGTACTCCACTCCTGCTGGAGCTGAGTTTTATTTCTAGAGATCATAATGTTATTTCTGAAGGATAGAGAGGAAGGCTGGTCTTGTGGCCCATGGCACCGGACTGGGACTCAGGATCTGGGTTCAGTTTCTGGCTCTGACATACCTAGGGCAATGACTCTTTGTGCCTCAGTTCTCCCTCTTTAAAACAGGGAGAACAATCCTCCCTGTGTCTGTCATGAGCCATGTCTACACTACAAACTTTGACCAACACAAGTTACATCAGCATAAAGCCGATGCAGTTAGTATATCGCCTGTGCGTGTGCATACTTGGCTCCTTGCGTTGATGCTGCACGTTATTATCAGTCATGCTTGGGTCAATGCACAGTGCGTTGCACTATGGGTAGATATCCAAGTGTGCAACCCACCACCGTCCAGTGCACTGTCTTTCGGGAAGTTTTGGCAATACATGATGGGGTGGAAGCAAGTTGCTTAGGGGTGACTGGGAGCAAGAGGTTAAGTTCCCAGCATGCAACTTTCTCCATCCCATAATGTCATCCATATCCTATTATTTTTATGCCTTTTTAAAAAAATCCCATGAACCCGTGCAGTCCACCATTTCTGAGAGAAGCATGGAGCCTGCACAGCTCTACACCATTGTCATGAGCATTGCAAGCACAGGACTCATCGTTCTCTGGTATTTGCAGAGCTGCAAGAAGAATCGCATCAGCAGGGAACATGACTATTTCTTGGAGAATGATTGATTGCTGTGGGAGACAGTGAGAACCAATTCAAGGTGATTGGGGGCATTCACGGGGCAGCTGCAGATGGTGGAGAGCTGCTTCTGGGCCTGAGAAATGAGCACTGATTGGTGGGATTGCATTGTAATGCAGGTGAGGATGACAAGCAGTGGCTGCAGAAGGCCACATTCCTGGTTCTGTGTGCTGAGCTCACCCCAGCCCTCCAGTACTGGGACACCAGAATGAGAGCTGCACTGACAGTGGAGAAGCGAGTGGCGATCACACTGTGGAAACTTGCAGCACTGGATTGCTATTGGTCCAGTGAGAAATCATTTTGGAGCTGGAAAATCCATTGTGGAGGCCGTTGTCATGCAAATATGCAGGGCCTTTAATCGTTTCTTGTTATGCAGGACTGTAACTCTCTGCAATATGTGGGACATAGTGGAGGGATTTGCAGCAATGGGGTTCCTGAACTGTGGTGGATTGATAGATGGCACGCATATCCCTATTTTGGCACCAGCTCACCCTGCCCAGAGTATGTCTGACAAACCTTGGCTTCATAGAAGTAGTGAGATCAGAGTAGGGGTGGGTGCATCTCTAAGGTCTGTAACGCTCTAGTGCTTGTTAAGAGTAAAGTGACTGTGGTTAAGAAACCCTTTTGCTAAGCTTATCGCTTTTCTTGCTTTCCTGCCATGTTAATGCTGAAGGGGTTAAAGTAGAAGCCAGAGTGCCCATGGCTGGGTGATGCACCAGGGGAGCATGTGTATATAACTGAGGGGCTTGGGAGGCCTGAGGCACTGGTGTTGGGTTCTAGGACAGCTGGATGGTGGCGTTCCGTGTCCCGAGAGGTCTGAGCCTGAGCGTGCACCCTAAAGTCCCAGAGCTAGGAACAGTGACTATGCTCTATCCAGCCCCAGTTGGCTTAGAAGCATACGGGACCCACAGAAGCTGTTGGGTCCAAGCTCAACACAGCGGTGTCTTTACAGTGCAGCACTGGACCAGGTCATGCCAGGAGGTGTCTCAGACATCCAGGACCACAGCCATAAAGAAGGGTTTGTAGATCAATGCCTAAGCCTGGAATTGTACACAAAGCCAAATAGGAAGCCAAAGCAATTGCTGAGGACCATGAGGCAGCCACATTCTGCACAAGCTGGGGCTACCAAATGGTCCTGGAGGGTGGCCCTGGACAGAGCAGTAATACAGTCTAGGAGTTGCACAGACATGGAGAGCTGTGCTGAGATAGATACCTGCAGCTTCCTAGCCATGTGCCAATTGACTCTTACAGCCATAATGCCACCTGAGATTCCAGCGGCAGAAGGAGATTACAAGCTACCAACCTCTTAGACTAAGGGTGGACAGACCCCGTTCATCGCCAGGGCAGGAGCCTTCCTCAAGAACCTGCCTCAACTCCCTTCCTCTTGTCTGCATTCACCTTCAGCCGCATCCCAAGCTCAGTTGGGCTGAGACACCTCATGATCCAGGCCTCAGGATAAGGAGTCCTTGAGCGGTGTGTCCTGCACATAGTCAGGACAATGCCACTCAGGCTGTCCCACTGTCTCCTCCAACAGCCTCACAGGGCTCACTTCAACTCTGACTTGAGAAGGTGGCTGAGGGTTAATCTCCCTGCAGCCATCCCTTTCTGCTCCAGTAATTGCTTTTCTGGAGAGAAAGGCCTGGTTCCTTGCAGCCGCCTGCTCTCCCCGCAGTGCTGTGCCTGAGATGGAGGGCTGATTTCCTTGACATACATTTGTATAAATAATAGTGGGGTTGTTTAACAGTTATTCTTAAAGGAAAGATGAGATAATTTCATGTTTTGATATTCTTAAAATTGATTCCCTTGAATCTGGAGCTTGGTATGTATTACAGAGAGAGCTCTCGTCTTTCCTCCCCCTCTCAGAGAGGGGGAGGGCAGAGTCCCAGATCACTTGGAGAAGGGCATTGGAGAGAAAGGGGCAGTTGAGGAGGAGGGGACATGGGAATCTAGATGCTATTTGGGGTTGATTCGGAGCAGCTGGAGAAGGGAGTATGGGGGAGCGGAGTGATCATGGAAAAGAGCTGGAGTAGCGAGCAGCCCAGGAAGGGCATGGGGCAGAGGCCTGGGTTGGCCCAGTAGGAGTGTGGGGGAATAGCCTTGGGAAAGCATAAGGAATCAGCCTGGGAATGGTGTGTGGGAGCAGCCTGTGTGTGGCTCAGAAAGGGAGGAGGGTGTAATATTCGCATCATTTCCCAAAGCTGAGCAAATCTGACAATGTGTCACAGAACTTCACCCGGAGGAACCTGGTGCCATTTTGTGCATTTCACACCCCTTCTGCCTCTCCCACCTCACATTTACTGTATTTGCAATTTGAACAACATTAATGGATTCCAAGGCCAGATGGGACCATTGTGATCATAGAGTCCGACTTGCGTAACACAGGCCAGAGATCTCCCCTAGGGATTCCCGCAGCAAACCCATCCCTTCTGTTTGAGCTACAGCATCTCTTTTCAAAAGCCATTCGGTCTGGATGCATCTATCTTTGCTTTGGAAATGCAAACAGTCACACTGTTTGGATGAGAGCTGTCTCTGATTGCTATATAGGTTCTTATGCCACACTCATCACCATAGTATCTGGGTACCTTCCAGTACCGCTTTAAGCATCATGACTATCATCTGTCATGTGCTGTTTGTTCTCTCTCCCTCCCTCGGGGGAAAGTGTGTGCAGTGGAGTGTCTTCTTGTGGTAGAGGTTTTTTTAGATACAGTGCTCTGTATTTATGTTAGAGAAGGTCAAGGAAATGTACCTTGTGCTTGGAGTGGAAGGTGATAAGCTTTGTGATAGTCCTTAGTTCCTGGGGGAGTTCATTCCACAGTCTAGGGCCAGCCCCCGAGAAGGACTTGTCTCTTACACAGATGAGCTTTACCCTTATTGTAGAGAGTTCCATTGTGCTAGAGGAGTGTAGTTGACCACTATCTTCATCCCAGAGGTCTAGATGGTCTTTTAGATGCCCTGAGCCCAGGCCTTGAAGATAAGGACTGAGACCTTGAATTTTATTAGGTTATTCTGTAGGAAGCCAGCATAGGGAGCAGAGGACAGGTCAGATGTGCTCACAGTAGCCAGTTGTTGAAGGGACATTCTGCTGTGTTCTGGACTAGTTGGAGTTTCTAGGCACTTCATGCCCATGAATATTGCATCACTGTAATCCTGCCGAGAGGTGATGAAAGTGTGAATCATTGAGGCCAAGTCTGTTGTCTGCCAGCATGGGACCGAGTCTCCTAGCCAATTAGAGATGACAGCAGCATCTGCAAGTAATACTTCCTAAGCAAGAGCTCAGCATCAGTAAGGAATCCAGGCATACATCTAAACTACAGACTGAATTGACCAATTATGGGTCTGTACCTTCAACCATTAAGAAATGGGCCTCTTTCCCCTTGGAAATAGCCCTGAGTTCGTTCTCTCTCTCTCTCATAAACTTTCCGCCCACTTCATGAGATTTCTGTGAAAGGAGGTTTGTAGCTGACCTCCCAGTTTGTCTGGCTCTCCTCAAACCTGGCCTCCTTGTTGCACTGTTTGCAGATGAACAAAGCAGCCTCTGACTCTTTTGTACTTCAGCCATTGTCCATTTTTGATTCTGCCTTCCTTGAGGTCAGTTTCCTTTGAGATGCCTGCTAGTAGTTGTGCCATCCACAGTCCAGTTCCAGGGATCTAAAATAGAAACAGACTTTCCTGAGAAATAAGAAGAGTCAGGAAGTAAGATCGGTCGAACACACCTTCACCTGGCTGGATGCTTTGCAGAGTTCTGCTGTGCAGGCCCATGGTTTAAGTTAAAGCATTGTATAAGATACAGGAGAAGTAATGTACAGCAGAACAAAGGCACTCACCAAGACTAAAGGCTGTCTGGACGTCTAGTCCCAGAATATCTCATGTCCCAAGGAGAAATGTCAGCTAATCAGAGCTCCTTCTTCCTTTATCTGATCTATTTTAGTTGGTTATAGTGCCTTTCATTGTGGGATCTAAGTACCGCACAGCTTGGCTCGGCTCATCACCAGCAAGTAATTTCTTTTACCTGAATGTTCATAGAAATATGAGTTGTCCCTTAAAAATCAGGTTTAATGGACTATCGTTTCGTTCTATGCAGTTCCTGACTCCAAAACATGGTTGTATATTTGGCAACATCCTCTTTGAGGCCCCAGTTCAGCAAAGTGCCTAAGCATACACTTACATAACAGCCATACTCAATCAGACCAATGCTCTATCTAGCCCAGCATCCTGTCTCTGACTGGCCAATGCCAGGTGCTTCAGGTGGAATGAACAGAACAGGGTAATTCTGAATGATCCATCCTCTGTTGTCCAGTCTCAGCTTCTGGCAGTTGGAAGTTTAGGGACACCTGGAGAATGGGATTGCATCCCTGTAGTGGCATAGCCAGGTTCTAACATCAGGGGGAGCAAACACATACAAAAAGGCACCACTCAACATATCAAATGACTAATTACATAATTTTAAATTCGTTATACATATTTATTTTGTACTTAAAATAAAAACACAAGAATGATATTGTTTTACAAGTATGTGAGCCCATTTGACAAGTTTTATTGTCCTTGGGTCTGGCTTCCATCCCCTCTCCAGCTGTTGCAGCTGTCTGGAGGTGCCTGCCTTCCACACCTTCCTCATTCACACCTCTTTCATTCAACAGGGCAACTGATTAAGGGGTGGGGGGAAATCTTAGGGTAAGCTGCACTTGCAGCTGTACAGTGCTGGGAATTTAAACCTGTCTTCGTACAGCTGAGTAGGGAAAGCGCTGCAGTCTGTCCACACTGCCAGCGCACTGTTGTGGCCACATTTGCAGCATCTGCAGCGGCATAGGGAGCGGTGCATTATGGGCAGCTATCCCAGCGTTCAAGTGGCTGCAACGTGCTTTTCAAAAGAGGGGGGTGGGGTGGAGTGTGACAGGTAGCATGTGCGGGGAGAGAGAGTGGAGTTTTGGAGCCGACACTCTGTCAGCAGCTGCCTTGCAAGTTCCTACCCCCTCCCCCACTCCTCTCTCACTCACTGAAAGCAAACAGCAGCTGATAAGCAGCCGCTCCCCAAAACGGACCCCCACTCCCTCCCTCCCGGGTGCCCTGCCGCTTCTCTCCTCAAGCCCCCTCCCTCCCCCTCTCTTCAAGCAAACACTAGCTGTGGGCATTCCAAAGGGAGCCCCCTGCCTGCCTCTGCTCATTCACAGCAAACAGTAGCTGTGTTTGTTTTTTTGATAAGCAGCTTCGGGAGCCCTGAGTTCACAACAAAACAAAGAGAGTTATCTTTACTTAAAAAGCATTATGGGAAGGTTCTGGAAGTCAGTTACAGCGTAATAAGATTAATCACTGTTTACACTTGCTCCCCAGCGCTGCAAGAGCAGCGCTATAGTCGTTATTCCCCAGGCCGAGGTGGAGTACAGCCAGTGCTGTAGCCACGGAGATACAGCACTATATGTGCCTTGCCAGTGTGGACGGGGAGTGAGTTACAGCGCTATAAAGCCACCACCAGCACTGTAACTCTCAAGTGTAGCCAAGGCCTTAGTCTATTCTTAGCAAAGAGACATTTTTCTTCTATCTTATTCTATCCTTAGGGGCTATAACATTATACCAAGGGCAATGCAAAGTTTCTACATCAGAGTTTGATACAAAGTTTTCATATACCAAGGCTCATCAATACAAGGTTTCTACATGAGGCTTTGATACAAAGTTTCATGAAAACAGAGGTCACACGTGGGTAGACCCACTACAAGGTTATATGAAGAGGCACAATGTAAAGTCATATGAAAATTATCAGAGATTTATCTACAGAAGCCCATCATTGGGGAATCATGGGGGAGGGGGGGGTGCGGCTGGCTGGCTGGCTGGCTGGCCCTGCTGCTCTCCTATTCTACAGGAACAGAGGTGACTCTAGGTACCAGAGCAATCAATCCATCACCTCTCTCCAGTGTGCCATTCAGTCCAAAAAACAAAAATAAAAAAGCTTTAAAAAAACCCTCCCAAGTTCCATTTACAGCAGCAAAATGTCTTCAAAGGATCAGACAAAGGTATTACCAGTGACATGCGCAGAATATCAACTACAAACCCATTCAGGAAGACAGTGAGCAATTCCAAGTGGCTGAAGGCTTAGTGCAGAGAGGCAAGAGAGATGCCTGAGAGCTCGGATTAGGTGTCTGGGTTTTATTGCTGGAGCCTACATTGTGCATAAAAGAACCTGTGGCGAGGGGTGCTGGGGAGCACCCCACCAACCCAGATATGCAGGGGGACTGCATGATATCTGAGAGGGATTCAGTGGGGACCAGCGACCAGGCCGTCTTCTGTGCCGGCGTGGGGGAGGGGGCTGATCCTGGATGTATTTTTAGTGAAGGGGCGGGGGGGGGGGGGAATCAGATTCACTCATCTATGGGTGTAACCATTGGTAGGCTGTGGGAGTGCAGTGCCCCCTGGTGGCTGGTTCCACTTACAGCCAATGGGGTAGTTCCCTTGGCTCAAGGGGGTTGGTACTTGTGGGGCTACAGGTCCCGGGCACAATCTCTGGGGCGGGGCAGGTATTGTAAATATAGCATTTAAAGCAGCCAACCCTGCTGCTGCTAAAGAAAACTCAGCTGTCATCTTAGAAAGCGGGGGGTGCAGACATGAGCTCTGGAGCATTTCCCATTCTTTAGGGGGCATCTGCAGCTTAGGGGATGGGCTTCTAGATAAGGCAACAGGCTGGATCTTGGGAAATGTAGGTTCAGTTCCTGCCTCTGCCACAGACTCCCTGGGGGGACCTTGGATGACTCACTTAATCTCTCTGGGTCTCAGTTCCCTGTCTGTAAAATGGGGATAATACTCACTCCAAACAGACTGAGGATGGAGGGGACTGTCTCTTACTAGCACAATGGGCCCTCATCTAGCTGGAGCCTCCAGGAGCTACCTTTCTAATACCAGAAGGTTTTTTTTCAGATCATATAGGCCCCCTTCCATAAAGGTGACCTGAATGAGTGGAACAAGAAGGGATCAAACCCGATACATATGTGGGAGGTGGCATGGTTCTAGTGGATGTGGCACTGGACTGGGAATCAGGAGAGCTGGGCCCTGATCTAAGCTCTGCCACCGACCCATTAAGTGGCCTTGGGCAAGTCACTTCCCCTCTCTGTGCCTCTGTTTCCCCTCCCAACCTGGGCCTGTCTTGCCCACATAGATTGCAGGCTCAGTCTCTTTCCACGTGACTATGCTGGGGGTCCAGATCTTTGTTATGGTCTCTGACTGCTCCTATAACACACATCGTGCAATGGCAGAATGCTTCTGAACTGTTCTAGTCCAGACCCAAGACAGCAGCCTCTCCCCTGACCTGGGCCAAAGAGGGCCATGTTCCCGGACAACCTAGTTCGCTGTGTCACCAGGGGCTCAGAGATGCAAGCGGGGCCCAGGCACCTCCCACAAACTCTGCAGCCTCAGCGTGCCCAATAAAGATGTCTCTCCTACAACTCTGCCTGCCCCACCCCATTAGTGTTGCTGAAATAAACCCGAGGGGTCGTCATTCCCCCTCCTTCAGCCCCCACTCCAGATGCCAAAGAAAACTTGACGCTCAAGTGCATGGAGGGGGTGTCCGAAGCTTGTCCAGAAGAAAATGACACCGCTCAAAAATTATTTGGAGGCACCTGTATCCAGTGGTGAGCTGGAGCCGGTTGTTAAACTTAGAAGCTGGTTTAGAAGCAGTTGTTAAAGGGGTGGGCAATTGGGAGAGGGAGGTTTTTCTGTCGTTATACCGGCCTGCGGGCCACATCAGGCCCGCCTGAGCTCCCGGCTGGGGAGGCTCTCCTGGCCCCTCCTCCGCCTTCCCCCCTCTTGCAGAGCCTCAGCGTGCCGCGCCGCCGGTGCCAGTGCTCTGGACCACTCCTGGGCAGCTCTGCAGCTCCTGCTGCTTTGAACGGCATGGTAAGGGGGTGGGGCTGCGAGCTCCAGCGGGCTGCGCAGCATCCATACACGCTGCCCTGAGCAGCATGGTAAGGGGGCCAGGCCGGGGCTGGGAGGAGGGGTTGGATAAGGGGCAGAGAACAGTTGGAGGGAGCAGAGGTTCTGGGGGTGGTGGTCAGGGGATGGGGAATGGGGGGGTTGGGTAGGGGGTACAATCCTGGGGAGGTCTCGGGAGGGGGTGGTCAGGGAACAAGGAGTGGTGGGGGGTTGATGGGTTGTGAGTTCTGAGAGGGGGCAGGGGGCTTGTACTCACTGGGCGGCTCCCTATCGGGTCTTTGGCGACATTTCAGGAGTGGGCACTTCACTCGCTCTGGGTCTTTGGTGGCTCTGAAGGGCCCGCCACCGACGTGCTGCCAAAGACCTGGAGCGAGTCAAGGACCCGCCGCCGAAGAACAACCCAGCCCCGCCCTGACTCTGCCCCCTCCCTGCCCCTACTGGACCCCTCCCCAAATCCCCACCGTGGCCCTGCCTCTTCCCCAGCATGCTGAGTTCCTCCTCCTCCCCGCTCTCTCCCAGGCTTGCTGCGAATCAGCTGTTTCACAACATAAGCGCTGGGAGCCAGGGGGAGAAGCAGAACGCGGCGGTGCACTCAGGTGAGGAGGCGGAGCGGAGGTGAGCTGGGCGAAGGGGGGGGGCGGAGCACCAAGGGAGTCAGTGCCTAAGGCGCCACTTTTGGAGAATGTGGTCAGTGGGGGAGTGGCCACTCCCCCGCTAGCTATGCTCCTGATCCCTGCCCATCTTGGCTAACAACCACTGATGGACCTATCCTCCATGAACTGATCTCATTCTTTTTTGAACCCAGTTATACTTTCAGCCTTCACAACATCCCCTGGCAAAGAGTTCCATGGGTTGACTGTGCATTGTGTGAAGAAATACTTCCTTTTGTTTTTGCCTTTAAACTGACTGCTTATTAATTTCATTGGGTGATCCCTAGTTCTTGTGTTATGTTAAGGGGTAACACTTCCCTATTAACTTTCTCCACACCATTCACCATTTTATAGACCTCTATCATATCTCCCCTAGTCATCTCTTTTCTATCCTGAACAGTCCTAGTCTTTTTAATCTCTCCTCCCATGAAAGCTGTTCTATACCCCTCATCATTTTTGTTGACCTCCTCTATACCTTTCCCAATTCTAGAATATCTTTTTTGAAATGGGGCAACCAGAACTGGATGCAGTATTCAAGGTGTGGGTGTACCATGGATTTATATAGCAGCATTATGATATTTTCTGTTTTATTATCTGTGCCTGTCCTAGTGATTCCTAATGGTTCCCTTTGAAATGAGTGGGATTTAAGAACATGCTTAAGTGCTTTAGTGAATTAAAGTCTAAACCAGGTCTATGCTAGAAAACCTGTTCTCTCATAACAATGTCAGGATGGGATTTATTTATTTCTTGTGACATTTCTGTGCCAGTAGAAAAGCCCTAGTGCAGCTGCAGTTACACTGGCATAAAAGTGCTTTTGTTGGTAGGGCATAGGTCTGATCTATCCCAGAAAGCTTTGCTGGCATAGATAGGGCTAGGGCCCTACCAAATTTATGGTCCATTTTTTGTAAATTTCATCATCATATCATTTAAAAAATCTTGAATTTCATGGTTACAGATATTTAAATCTTAAATTTCATGGTGTTTTAACAACTATGAATATGTATTTTAAAACAGCAAAATATAAACATGTAAAGTCGTTAAGACTCAGCATTTCTCAAACTGGGAGTCCCAACTAAAAAGGGAGTTGCAAAACTATTGTAGGGGGGGTTGTGGTATTGCCATCCTTATTTCTGCACTGCCTTCAGAGCTGGGTGGCCGTAGAGCTGTGGCTGCTGGCCAGGTGCCCAGCTCTGAAGGCCACTTCCCCACCAGCAGCAGTGCAGAGGTAAGGGTGGCATGGTATGGTGGCAGCAGTATTGCCACCCTTATTTCTGCACTGCTGGTGGCACTGCCTTCAGAGCCTGGCGTCTGGCCAGCAGCCGCTGCTCTCCGGCTGCCCAGCTCTGAAGTATAGGGTAAAAATATATAAAAGACCAGCTTTCACAGGGGAGACCAGATTTCACAGTCCGTGACATGTTTTTCACAGCCAGAAATTTGGTAGGGCCCTAGATATGAAAGCAGCCGGGTCCACCAAGGTCCCATCTAGGTCCAGGTCATCTGTCTACCGACAGATGCCCAATGCCAGTGCCCCTGAGGGAGGAATGATCACAGGCAGTGATCAATGATCTCTCTCTCCCATCCCATCTCATCTCTCCTGACCAACAGAGGCTAGGGACACCCCATTTACCATCCTGGCTAATAGCCATTTATGGACTTAGCCACCATGAATTATTATCTTTTTCTTTTTTTTTTATAGTAGTAGCCTCCCCCCCCACCTCCTCAGGAGTTCCACAAGTTCCATTTGCGCTGCGCGTGAAGAAGAAAGACCTTTTTTTTTTTTTTTTTTTAAACCTATTAATAATCATTTGGTGACCCCTAGTTCTTGTATTATATGGAAATAGTAAATAACTTTTTATATCACTTTTCTCAACATCACTCATGATTTTATATACCTCTATATGTCCCCCTTAGTCTTCTGTCCTACCTACTTCTTTTTTCATATGGGACCCTCTACTAAACCCATCATTTTTTTTGCTCTTCTTTCTAGACCTTTTCTAGTGCTAGAATATTTTTTTTGAGGTGAGAGACCACATCTGTACACAGTATTCGAGATGTGGCGTACACCATGGATTATATAAGGGCAATAATATATTCTCAGCTTTTGTTTTTTTTGACGCTCTCTGCACACTGCGTGGACATCTTCAGAGAACTATCCACGATATGACTGTTAGGAGTGTGAAAAAATCACTGACTAATCGACATAGTTAGCATAGATGCTTTTGCTGGTGTAACCTATTCTGTTCATGGAACTAGCTTAAACTGTCCTGGCAAAAGAACTTTTTTGCAGGTAATAAGCTGCGTCTCCACTAGGGAGGTTTGCTGGTATAACTCTACCGGTATTTCTGTACCAGAAAATCCTTTTAAGTAGAGACAAGATCTTATTTTGTTTACTGAATTGGTATAAGCTATAACAACAAATGCATCTATGCTAGTAATGCTTTACAGGTATGTTGGGAATATTTTGCTAGCTTGGCAGTTGGTAGTGTTTAGGTTTTTTTTTAGATAATTTTAATTGGGCTTTTTTTTTTTTTTTGAGAAGTTGGGCTAGTTCTATTCAGTCACAGCCCGCTGCTGTGTTTAATTAACCAATTAGCAACTGCTTGCTTGCCTGCTTCAAGAGTATAAAAATGTATGCTGAAAAAAAATAAATAACTTTGCTGCCAATCAAACTGACTAAAGAGCTTTGTTCATATACGCCTGCAATGCAACACAGGTATAGCTGCACCAGAAAAACTTGAGTCTACATTGAGGCCTGTTCTTCACACAGATTTTGTTCCCTTTGATTCGCGGTGTGATTTTCTTTTACTGAGATAGTGATACTGGTAGAATCCCTAATGCGAATGCAGTTATACTGGAATAAAGATGCCTTGTACTAGTGAAGCATATTCCCCTTCCCATATGGGAATAGCTATATTCATATAAAGCACCTTTATACTGGTGTTCCTTCATCCATGCTAGGGGCTTGTATCTCTTTACCTCTACCAGTATAGTTAAAATGGTACAATTTTTGTAGACAAAGCCCTTAGGCCTAAATGCTCACTTCTGCTATCACGTATAGAGCCTCAACAATCCCACACACTGGTTGTGAGAGAGGTCCTTTGTAAACCAAAACCAAGCAGCTTTTGCTCAGGCTCAAGTAACAAACAGCCACGTGACTCAAAATTGTATACATCATCAGCTGAAAGTGACACCTATATTTACCCGGAGGTCATAACTGCAGACACAGCTGTCTGCTACTTGGCCAGTTTTTGAGTTTGTTGTTAAATGAATCTAAACCTTGAATTTCAAGTAGCTCTAGGTTTTGTTCACCCACTGCTACATCGCTATTGTGAAACACAAGCGTACACGCAAGAGGAGTGAAGGGTAATTTACAACTAAACATACTAAGATGGTAAGAGACATAGTGAAGCAATGAGAATGAATCACTCATTTGAGAGTCCACTTGACTTTGCTCTGTGAGGCCCTGTAATTAATTTACTGTTATCATGCTAACCTTTTGTGCTCTGCTTCTGAGCACAGCTTTGCATCATTTAATGAGTTCCCCCATTTTTCTCATGTCTCTTTGACCAGGGACTAACATTCTGCAGCTCAGACAAAGTGAACTCTGTTCAGGGAAGGAAAACAGGTGATAATTAAGTGGCCTGATGTTAAGGTAGAGGGGTGAGTTGGAGTGGGCAAGAGGGAGTGAAATGGGAGACTTAAGGGGGTGGTGGTCACAGGGGTAGGGCAAAGAGAGAGAGCAGAAACTGGGAAGGAAGGTGATATGGGTGTGAAGTCTCAGGGAGGGGGATGTGGGGTGGCTGGGTGAAAAGATGCAGAGAGAGCAGGAGGAGTGGGCAAAAAGGGGAAGGCGTTTCTAAAGCTGCCTTTATCAACTTTTAAATCTGCCCCCAAGCAAAGATCTCTCCTCCTCTGTGCCTTAAGACCCTTGAGGTGACTGCCCCTTCCTCTGGCTCTGTTTGGTTTCTGTGATTGACTGGAGTCTGAATTCAGGGATACAAAGTGTTTGAATATTTGTGTTCTTGCTCTGAGGCTGGATGAAACCTCTTCCCTACCACTTACTGTCTTCATCACCTGGTACGAAGAGGACTGTGCCTTGCAGTGTTGCCTCTGGAAGGTGCTGGTTGTAGTCATTCTGTGACGGACTCAGCAGGGGTGAAAGTAATTTACAGGACTTACTGGTACTGCCGGAGTCCTGAGGGGGGCATTGCCTCAACCGGAAGAGGCGTGGCCTCAACTGGAAGAGGTGGGGGCCTCTCAAGATTTAAAGGCCCTAGGGCACCGGCTGTGGCTGGGAGCCCCAGGGCCTTTAAATCAACCCCGGGGCTCCCAGCTGCAGAGGTGGCTGGGAGCCCCCAGGGCTCAGGGGCAAATTAAAGAGCCCGGGGCTCCAGCCTTCACGGAGCTCCGGACCCTTTAAATCCCCAGCACAGCTCCGGCCACCAGAGCTGCGGACGGGATTTAAAGGGCTCTGGGTGACCGCAGCCGTGGCAGCCCAGAGCCCGTTAAATCCGGCCCCAGCCCAGCCGCTGGAGCCGCTGGCAGGATTTAAAAGGCTCTGGGCTGCCCGCAGCCGTGGGAGCTCTGAGCCCTTTAAATCCAGCCCCAGCCCAGCCGCCCGAGCCGCGGGCGGGATTCAAAGGGCTCTGGACTGCCCACTGCGGCAGGGAGCCCAGAGCCCTTTAAATCCCTGCCGTGGAAGCCGGTGTGGTCCGGCACAGCGTACTGGCTCTTGCCGGTACGCCGTACCGGCTTACTTTCACCTCTGGGACTCAGTCAAACCAGGGAGACCTGACAGATGTCTAGTCTGGAAAGCAATAATCTGGTGTTGCATATGCACTAGATGAGACCCCATCTTAGCCCTCTGTACCGCTAGGGATAGGGTGGAGGACAAGTGGCCCAGTTTTGCAGACTGTATTGCATTAACCTATGAGCCATGGCCAGTGGCACCATGCAGTGCCCAAAAGAGAGAGAACTGATACAGAGTGGATTTTTCAGGATGGCATCAGCATGACTCAGCAGCATGTTGTGCTGCGACCTATTGGCTGCCCTTGGACGTTCGGGGACACATTATCCTCCTACATATGTGATGTTGCCCTGTTGTAGTCGGTGGAGTGAGAGTGATGCAAGTGTGCGGCTAGTGCAGTTGTAACTCGCGGGGCTGCGGTGAAGGTTATTCAGAGAATAGATGTAAAGTGCTTTGATCATTAAAAGTACTACCTAAGCGCTCAGTATTATCATGATGGTAATACATGGGTACTTGGATAAGAGATTGTATTGATGTTATTGCAGCACATGCACTGAGGCAGCAGAAAAACCTCTGACATGACCTCCTCTTTCTAGACCAGCAATAATGCATGCAGGCTAGAGTATAGCTCAGTGCTGTTTGCATTTATCATCTTGCTTTCTCCTCATTTTGTTTAATTAGGGTTCTAAAACTGCGAACAAAAGTTCTGCATATTATAGTCTCCCATCTTCGTAAGTTTCTGGATGTGTCTTGTATACAATCAAAACAATGGGCCAAGTTTTTTTGTGAGTGTTGATTGGCACAGCTCTTTTGAAGCCAATGGAGCTGCGCCAATATACACAGCAGAGTGTTTGGCCTTGTATCTCTAGTCAACTGGATGTGAGTCATCAGGCTGCATGTGGCTACTCTCCAAATCAGACTGACTTCTTATGGGCTGTCTTTCAATGACTGTACAAGTTGGGCTCCAAAAGAATTCCTGGTAATTTCTCTTCCATAACTTGTTCTCTGAGATCAATGTGTTGAGAGATTTCCAAACAGCCGTCTGCCCCCGTAAAAGATGTCTGGCATGCATGTTCATCTGATGTCTTCTCTCATGAATCTGTGCATCCATTCTGCATGTACTTGAAGCAAGACCTTAATCTTTTTTCTTTTATGAGAATTGATATGTTATTTAGTTTCTTGATGACTATGTAATGTCCCACAAAATGGAATCAATTTAGGGTTTCCTCCAGTTCTGTCAAGTGGTGTAGCCAAATGTTTTTTCCCCACTCATTCTGACCCTGACTTGAACACTTAGGGTATGTCTACACTACAGGATTATTCCAATTTTACGGAAACCATTTTTTGGAAACAGATTGTATAAAGTCGAGTGCACGCAGCCACACTAAGCACATTAATTCGGCGGTGTGCATCCATGTACCGAGGCTAGCGTCGATTTCTGGAGCGTTGCACTATGGGTAGCTATCCCATAGCTATCCCATAGTTCCCGCAGTCTCCCCCGCCCATTGGAATTCTGGGTTGAGATCACAATGCATGATGGGGCAAAAACAGTGTTGCAGGTGATTCTGGGTAAATGTCGTCAGTCAATCCTCCCTCTGTGAAAGCAACGGCAATCATTTTGCGCCCTTTTCCCTGGATTGCCCTGGCAGACGCCATAGCACGGCAACCATGGAGCCCGTTTAGCCTTTTTTCACTGTCACCTTATGTCTACTGGATGCTACTGACAGATGCGGTACTGCAGCGCTACACAGCAGCATCCCCTTGCCTTTGCAAGTTAGCAGAGACGGTTACCAGCCCTACTGTACCGTCTGCTGCCTTGCAAGTTGATAATGACGGTTACCAGTCATATTGTACCATCTGCTGCTGTCATGGGTGCTCCTGGCTGGCCTCGGTGAGGTCAGCCGGGGGCGCATGGACAAAAATGGGAATGACTCCCCAGGTCATTCCCTTCTTTAAGTTTTGTCTAAAGGGAGAGTCAGTCCAGCCTAAAATATCAGGTAAACCTACTAAAGAACCAGAGAGGCAAACAGCCGCTCCGGGTCAGAGCCCCAGACATCCTGCAGAAATGATGAGCTGCATGCCATTCTAGGGGGTGCCCCTGTAACAACCCCACCCGTAGCTTCCCTTGTCCCCCACCCCTCCTGGGCTACCGTGGCAGTTATCCCCCCATTTGTGTGATGAAGTAATAAAGAATGCATGAATAAGAAACAACACTGACTTTATTGCCTCTGCAAGCAGAGATAAAAGGGGGGGAAGGCAGCCTCCAGCTGCTATGATATTCCAGGCAGGACTGAATCTCCATTAGACATCAAAGTGGGGACGGGAGGGCAGCCTCCAGCTGCTATGATATTCCAGGCAGGAGTGAATCTCCAGGAGACAAAGCTTAAAGAAGAGAATGACCGGGAGTCATTCCCATTTTTGCCCAGGCGCCCCCGGCCGACCTCACCGAGGCCAGCCAGGAGCACTTACGGGATGACGATGATGGATATCAGTCACATTGTACCGTCTGCCATCAGGAAGGGAAGGGAATGCTGCTTTGTAGCGCTGCAGCACCGCGTCTGCCAGCAGCATCCAGTAGACATATGGTGACATTGAAAAAAGGCAAGAAACGATTTTTTTCCCTTTTCTTTCACAGGGGTGGGGGCTGACGACATATACCCTGAACCACCCTCGACAATGTTTTTGACCCTTCAGGCTTTGGGAGCTCAGCCAAGAATGCAAATGGTTTTCGGAGAGTGCGGGAACTGTGGGATAGTTAAAGTCCTCAGTCCCCCCTCCCACACTCCCTCCGTGAGTGTCCATTTGATTCTTGGCTTTCCGTTACGCCTCTCTCAGCTCCTTAAGTTTCACGCAGCACTGTGTTGAGTCCCTATTGTGGTCTCTGTCTATCATAGCCTTGGAGATTTTTTCAAATGCTTTGGCATTTCGTATTTTGGAATGGAGTTCTGATAGAACAGATTCATCTCCCCATACAGAGATCAGATTCAGTATTTCCCGTATGGTCCATGCTGGAGCTCTTTTTTGATTCTGGGACTGCATAGTCACCTGTGCTGATTGGCACTCCATGCTGGGCAAACAGGAAATGAAATTCAAAAGTTCGCGGCGCTTTTCCTGTCTACCTGGCCAGTGCATCCGAGTTCAGATTGCTGTCCAGAGCGGTCACAATGGTGCATTGTGGGATAGCGCCCGGAGGCCAATACCGTCGAATTGCGGCCACACTAACCCTAATCCGAAATGGCAATACCGATTTCAGTGCTACTCCCCTCGTCGAGGAGTACAGATATCGATATTAAGAGCCCTTTATATCGATATAAAGGGCTTCGTTGTATGGACGGGTGCAGGGTTAATGTGATTTAACGCTGCTAAATTCGATATAAACTCGTAGTGTAGACCAGGCCTCACTGTTCACCTGTTTCACTACCCACTAGAATCAACCTTGCACCTGTGCTTCTTCCTAGGTCTATTACCTCCACATGTCCATATGTCAAGTCACAGAAGTTTAGCTTTGAAAATCTCAACCAAGTTGCTTTCACAACCTCTTGTTCTTTACTGGCTAAGAGTCTGAACAAGGAACCGATGGCAGGGTTAATCATCCTGCAGTGGAGCCAGGAGAAAGTAACATTTGGCTACCTGGTGTTTATGGTGAACCTTACTCAATGCTCTTGACTCATATTCCTTCCCCCGATCACTGCAAATGCAGGAGCAATAAACTGCAGCACCATGTCTTTTTAATCCATTTATCTTTCAGGAACTGTCCTGTCACATATGTTGAGGAGATATCGTACACCATACGCATTTCTGGTAGCAGTCCTCCTCAAGAAATGTGTATTATCATTTACCCTAGGGGAGAGCTTTCTTCCTGCTGGTGCTTTCCTTTCCTGACATATAAGCCAAGTAAATACCCTGTTAACAGAACCCACCACCTTCAGCCAAAAGAACATCTGACATTCGGATTATTTTTTTCGGAGTCCATATGACCTGCTACTTCATTACCCGGGGGTTAGTCCCGAGATGTTCTTTGTAAGCTTACTGGCAGGGAATCCTGCTACCCTGTAATAAGTGGGTCTAAAAATTTACCCTAAGTGTCAGCTCAACTGTGAAAAGTAAGTACAAGTTCCTAAAATGTCACAATAACCCATAACAGGAAATGTTGATGGGAAAAGGTGCCCCCCCCAAAGGAAAGACGGAGTTAATCCAAACAAGAAGGCCTACTGATAATGCAATGACTGCATTAAGATCATGCCAGGTATACAAAAACTGTACTAAACTGAAAGGCAATGAACCAGAATTGGTGTGTCAGAAAATAGGTCTCTGGGAGTATAAAATAATAAGAGGATGGACTCTTCTTCCCATCACTCCTTTTTGGGGGTCTTTAAAATGAAAGTGACTTTGGAAGAAAAGCTGGCTATGCAGCTGGCTGGCTGAAAGAGAGAAGGGGAAGGAGTGAGCTTCACCACCATGGCTGCCACCCCCACCATTTCCTGGGACCCTCAAGTTCCTTCATCTTACTCTTAAGAAGTGTCCTGACTAGACTAGGCCAGAGAGTGGGAGCCAGATAACAAACCACCTTCCCCAGCTCCAGCTAAACCCCAAACATCACCTGGGATGGCATGTGAGACATGGTCTGCTATCCCTCCCCTGTGTCCTTTTCCTTCCCTACCTTATTTCTTTTCTTTCCTCTCTCCTTCTTTCTTCTGTCTAAAGAGTCTGGCTTAGCTGGCCAAGACAGCATATTTTGCAACACTGCTGTAAGCCTGTTACCAGAGAGGCAGCTAAATCCAATGCCCTAAACAGCCTAATGCTGGTACACGTTTGCCAGGTCTCAGAGTTGCTGATCTGATCGTGTGCTGGGCCTGTGTTTTAGCAGTGCGGTTGCAAATGAAAGTCAATGCCAGAGACAGAAGCTGCACATTGAGTGTGTGTGTGTGTGTGTGTGTGTGTGTGTGTGTGTGTTTCTCCTCTCTTTCTAGGAAATGGGATCAGATGTTAACTGCAACAACAGCCCCAGCCCATATCAACTAATTTTTTCTCTTTTCCCCAAAAAAGAACATCACCTCCTACACAAGCAAATTGGTACCAGGATTGATGGATGCTATGAGCTCTTCCCATTCAGTAGCAGATCTGCTGGGCTACTGAAAAGTAACTCAGGGTATTTAGGTTACTCTAAGATGTCTGAGCAAGACTAATTGGAGGCTAAGAATATATGCAACCACATGGCTAATTCATGTCCACAAGCACAAGAACCTGCAGGGCTGGAACCTAGGTGTGCGTGGGTTCTGTGCCATTGATGCCTCCGCATCTCCACTGTAGGCTTAGGCTGGGCTCCCACAGGAGAACCCTGCAAGATTGGGCTCAACAGGAAGTACCACCCAGCAGAACCTGAGTGTGGGCCCCTTACAGATCACTGATTGGCCAGTACCAGTGCTTAAACCAGGAAGACATGAAAGGGAGCTGTCTGAGCAACAACACAGAGTGCCTGCCTGTCTCTGCTCTAGACCCTGCTTGCAATGGGCCCTAGACTCCAGTTTCAGACCCTGGTTTGTCCTCAGCTTCACTCCTCAATTGCTGTCTATAACCTGGCACCTGACCCTGGTCTCTTGGTAACCTGATCCTGCCTGTCTCCTGACACCTGAACCTTGGTCTGTCCTGTCTCAGACTCTGGCCTCCTGGTATCTGACTCCTAACTCCTGCTCTGACTGCCCTCATCTCAGCCCTGACAAAAAGTGCCCCTCTGGGTTGGAGCCCTGGTTGTGTATATTCTGTGAATTCTGCAACTAACAAATTTGCAAGCTGGGGCTAAATAGCCAGATGTTCCAGTAGTTGAATACTTGATCTCTTTCTAATTCAATTTTCAGCTCCCAGAAACCCCTGGACAGTGTTTATCAAGGTCATCCGTCTTCTCCAGCACAAATCCAACCGCAGACTGTAATGCATCTTGTTACCGTTAATGAATGAACTGGAGTCTGAAAGTTCAAAGCCTCCAGAGTGTGTCACAAAGGCAGCTTTTCCTTGATCCGCCTTTGCTGCTTCTCTGCTGGGATCTGGATCCTAAATCAAAACTGCTGCAACATATTGCTCCAGCCATTATCCAGAGTGTCAGTTATGTTAACAAAGATGGCTGTCTTCAACTGTCTGCCATGTGTTTCCTGTCTCTATTAGACTTTTTAACAGTTACTATTGGGAATGCCAAGGGTGAAGTGTATTGCCCAATAAGCCATCCTCCAGCCAGGGATAGAGCTGTTCTTTTACTGCTGCCAACAGGGGATGTCTTAGCAGGGCACTCCCAGGTTTAAAGAAAATGTGCTGCAGCACTCAGTCACATATATAGTGGTGCAGCTGTTCTAATTATTTAGTTTTACCCCCTTTCACTGAGGCTTCTGTCCAATCTCTAAATTGCTTTCTGGATGGGGCTGCTTTTCATCTCTTGGCCACAACCTCTGCGACAGGTGATGAGGTGGCATCTCTGATAACATTGTCTCGTGCTAATTGTTTACCAGTGGTATCTGCTTCTCAATCACACTGATTACTCTGACCCAGAACTTTCCATTTTGAGGCTACTTGAAACCGAGTTGTGCTAAATGCCAGTTCTGACTGTGTATTCATAACTTTGAATGCTCCTTCAGGGCTAGTCTACACTGGCAACACTAAGGGCTTGGCTACACTTGAGAGTTACAGCGCTGGTGGTGGCTTTACAGCGCTGTAACTTACTCCCCGTCCACACTGGCAAGGCACATACAGCGCTGTATCTCCCTGGCTACAGCGCTGGCTGTACTCCACCTCGGCCTGGGGAATAACGACTATAGCGCTGCTCTTGCAGCGCTGGGGTGCCAGTGTAAACAGTGATTAATCTTACTGCGCTGTAACTGACCTCTGGAACCTTCCCATAATGCTTTTTAAGTAAAGAGAACTCTTTGTTTTGTTGTGATGCCTCTCTTTGTTTTGTTAACTGGGGCTCCCAGAATTGCTTATCTAAAAAACAAACACAGCTACTGTTTGCTCCAGCAGAAACAGGGAGGGGGGGATCCTCTAGTGTTTGCTTGAGGAGAGAAGCAGCCTGGAGTGGAGGAGAGGGGGTCCGTTTTGGAGCAGCTGCTTATCTGGTCTGAAGGCTATTTGCATTTAGTGAATGAGAGCGGGGTGGGGGAAGGGGTCGAAACTTTTAAAATGATTGAAGGTTGGTGCTGTGTATCTTCAAGTCCTTAGAACTTGCAAGGCAGGGAGCTGACACGGTGTCAGCTCCAAAAACCCACTCACTCTGTCTCCCCCACGCTCCCTGTCACACTCCACCCCACCCCCCTCTTTTGAAAAGCACGTTACAGCCACTTGAACGCTGGGATAGCTGCCCATAATGCACCACTCCCAACACCGCTGCAAATGTGGCCACACTGCAGCGCTGGTAGCTGTCAGTGTGGCCACACTGCAACGCTTTCCCTACACAGTGTACGAAGACAGCTTTAACTCCCAGCACTGCACACCTGCAAGTGTAGCCAAACCCTAAAGCGCTGGGTGGTTGCATCAGAGTGCTGGGAGAGAGCTCTTCCAGCGTTCTAAAAAAAACAAACAACACCTCCACCAGGGGCATAGCTCCCAGCACTGATGCATTCTCTACACTGGCGCTTTACAGCGCTGAAACTTGCTGCGCCTGGGTGTGTGTGTGTTTTTTCACACCCTGAGCGAGAAAGTTGTAGCGCTGTAAATTGCCAGTGTAGACAAGCCCTTAGATTCTCCACAGCTTTCCGTTCTTTTTACAGGTGCATGATGACTTAGCTTCATAGCAACTTTACTCCAGGCCAGGAATGGGACAGGACAGTTGATTTGGTGATCCTGAGAAGGTTCTCTCTCCACGTGTTATGTTAGTGGGAGTGTGGGACCTCTAAGCTCCCAAGATCTTCCTCCTGACCTCCTCACAATGTGAGCACTTACTCCTACCAACATCCATCAAGGATATGTGGATATTGTGCAGGGAATTGTGCGCAGGGAATTGTGCTGAACATGGGCTAACCTGGTAACTGTAACACATCGGCAACCTCCACTCTTCCTAACTCCTCTCCTCGTTTCCTTTGGGTGGGGCAGTTATTTCCAAATGGCCTTTACCTCCCCTGTAAATGTCATGTGGCCCAACTGGGGAAGAGTTAGCCACCCTCATCTGATCAAAGTGTGGCTTGTGAGCTGCGTGCATATCTGCTTCCTCTAGTTGGGTGAGTCAAGCAAGGCACTCTGGCATTTCTCTGTTTGTTTATAGTGTGATAACTTGAAGATCACATCTGATCAATTCCAAACTCTCTGGGAGTGTTCTAGGCATAGGGTGACCAGACAGCAAATGTGAAAAATCGGGACGGGGTGTGTGAGGGGGTAATAGGAGCCTATATAAGAAAAAGACCCAAAAATCGGGACTGTCCCTATAAAATCGGGACATCTGGTCACCCTATCTAGGCATCAGTGGGAAGAATCAGAAAAGCCTGTTTTCCACTAAAACAACCACCTAGTGGGGAACAGTCACTCTGGATGCAGAGGTCAGGCAGTGACCTCAGAGTTGAGGGTCAGGTTTAGTGGGCCTCTCGTCCAACTCCAGCCAGCCTCCCTACTCCATCCAAGGTTTCTCCTCCCCCAAAACAGGGGAGTCCTTTGCTGCCACTCCTGCTACCAGCCTCCTGGTTAGAACCCTCCTGATTCTGATGGGAAACTGGAAAAGCCTAGCAGCATGTGACCAGGGGCGCCAGTTTTGTACCTGAGGTCTGCTTACTGCATATGCCGTACAGCTTGAGTGTGATATATGAGGAGCTCAGTGCTGCTCCCAGCTTCTACCTTTGGGACAGGGAGTTTGTTTATAAACAGAGGCGGGGTGATTAAGACAACAAAAGGCTTGTCATTAAATTAAGGATTCTTAGATGATCCTGAAATCATTGCCAGGCACTCTAGTTACAAGATAGGAAACAAAGGGTAGGAATAAATGGTGGGAATGGAGAGAGGTAAATAGTGATGCCCCTGAGGGGTCTGTACTGGGACCGATGCTGTCACAAACATTTGTAAATGATCTGGAAAAAGGGGTAAATAGGGAGGTGGCAAAATTTGCCAAGGATATAAAATTACTCAAGATACTTAAGTCCAAAGCTGACTGCAAAGAGTTACAAAGGGATCTCACAAAACTGGGTGACTGGGTGAATGGCAGATGAAATTCAATGTTGATAAATGCAAAGTCATGCACATGGCAAAGTATAATCCCAATTGTACATATAAAATAATAGGGTCTGAATTAGCTGTTGCCACTCAAGAAAGAGATCTTGAAGTCATTGTGGATAGTTCTCTGAAAACATCTGCTCAATGTGCAGCAGCAGTCAAAAAAGCAAACAGAATATTGGGAATCATCAGGAAAGGGCTAGATAATGACAGTAAATATCATATTGCCTCGATCTAAATCCATGGTATGCTCACATATTGAATACTGCAGGTCTTTCCATCTCAAAAAAGATATATTGGATTTGGAAAAGGTACAGAAAAGGGCAACAGAAATGATTAGGGGTATGTAAGAGTGTCTTTATGATAAGAGATTAAAAACACTGGGACTTTTTAGCTTGGAAAAGAGATGATTAAAGGGAAATGATAGTCTATAAAATCATGACTGGTGTGGAAAAATTGAATAAGGAAATGTTATGTACTCCTTCACCTAGTAGGGGGGGAGGGATAGCTCAGTGGTTTGAGCATTGGCCTGCTAAACCCAGGGTTCTGAGTTCAATCCTTGAGAAGACCATTTAGGGATCTGGGGCAAAATCAGTACTTAGTTCTGCTAGTGAAGGCACAGGGGACTGGACTCAATGACCTTTCAAGGTCCCTTCCAGCTCTATGAGATGGGTATAGGTCTATCTCCATAACACAAGAAAAGGGGTCATGAAATGAATAGGCAGCAGATTTAAAACAAACAAGAGAAAGTGTTTCTTCACAAAAAGAACAGGAGTACTTGTGGCACCTTAGAGACTAACAAGTACTCCTGTTCTTTTTGTGGATACAGACTAACACAGCTGCTACTCTGAAACCTATTTCTTCACAGTCAACCTGTGGAACTCTTTGCCAGGGGATGTTGTGAAGGCCAAAACTATAACAGGGTTCCAATAAGAACTAGATAAATGCATGGAGGATAGGTCCATCAGTGGCTATTAGCCAGGACGGGCAGGGATGGTGTCCCTAGTCTCTGTTTGCCAGAAGCTTGGAGTGGGCAACAGGGGATGAATCACTTGATGACTGCTTGTTCTGTTCGTTCCCTCTGAAGCATCTGGCATTGGCCACTGTTGGAAGACAGGATACTGGGCTAGATGGACCTTTGGTCTGACCCAGAATGGGCATTCTAATATAGAACCCAGATGTATCTGCCCCCTGCTGTAACCTACTAGACCCCACTCCCCTCCCAGAGCTGAGATAGAACCCAGGAGTCCTGACGGGGTCTCTCTCTCCACAGAGTTACAAACTCAGAATATTCATTAAAATTTTAAACCTAACCAGTGTCCCTTAAATGGCTTGCCACAAGATGTCTGAACATGTTAGTATTAGAGCAGAGTGGGTCTAATATTTATTTAATTTTCTTTCTTTTATTTAGGAATTAGATAACAGTGCTCCTGTCAGCTAATTGCTAAGTTATCTGCCAAAAAACTAGAGTTTAAGTGCCTCAGTAGCCCCTGGAATAACAGTTAAAGTTGCCCCCCCCTACCAAAATGGCGACCCTGATGCAACTGAAAACTAATAGCTAACAGGCTGGTCAGAATCAGTATGTTCACTTGCGTGTTTGTAACCCTGCTTCTACTCTGACCCATCAGCTTATTCATGGGTGTGTTAAATTCTTTTGCCAGCAGATCGGGAAGTTTGCTTGTTAAGCCATTTATAACCTGACTTTCCTAACAGGGCTCCATCATGGGCAGACTATCCCCCAGCCCCTCCATTTGTGCCCAAGGCCCCACCCCTCCCTCTTCTATTCTGCTCCATCTTCTCTGCAGGAGCCCAGAGCACCCCCACCACGGACCACGGCCCCAGTACTGGGCAGCTGGGCAGCACTGCCACAGTGTCCCCAGCCCTGGTGGGCTGGGTGGCCAGCCCAGAATGCCAGGCAGCAGCACCCCCAGTCCTGGTGCTCCAGCTGGCCAGCCCCAGCCAGCCTGGGCCAGGGCAGAGCACAGGGAACTGCAGGAGGAGGTCTGGGGTCGGAGCTTGGGCGGGACCACGGCAGGCTGTTTGGGGAGGCACAGCCTCCCCCAGCCTTTGATACCTGCCACCTGTGGGCTCCGTCACTGCCTGCAGCATAGGATCTTTCTAGCTTGCTGGCTTCGACATTCAATGCAGCAGGTTCTGCTTCACCTGCTGCATCTCCGATTTGGGTGCGAAGCTCTGTCAAAGCCTCTGTAAAGTGCACAGGTAATTATTGAGGGACTGCCTGCCTGGTGTATCCTGGCCTGCTATCACTTGTGGCATTTCGGAAGAGCTAGTCCTCCTTGATAGTGGCTCTTTCCTTTGTTACTTATACTAGCTGTTTATGCAATCCCAGTCAGCATAACTGGGAGGCTGCTGACAAAAGGGTTTTGCATTGCTGGGATGCTCTGGTGCTTTCTTCCCGGACTGCTCGTTCACCCAGATGAAAAGTTATTCCACAGTTCTCTGTGTGGCCTTGTACTCTTAGCAGGCAGCAGTGTTGTAACTGCTGCCCTTCCTGTAACAATGCTTCAAAACACCGCAACATGCACAGGTCAAAGAGGAAACCCCCAACAGGAGCCAGCAGCAAAGTCACATGCACTGGGGCTCACCCTCTAGTTAGGGAGACAGCACCACCTACTGTCACAGATGCTACTTGATTTACCATTGCAGCCTGAAGTTTTGTCAAACTCCCTCACCGCCACTAGAATGTGGGAGTGGGGGCAAGTTGACCACTTTCAGCTCTTGGAAGAGCAAGCGGTGGGGGACATTTGTCTGTTCTTGGCCCAGGGCAAAAGAGGGTTAATCCATCACTGTTGGTGGAAGGTTTGGGCCTAGGGTGACCAGACAGCAAGTGTGAAAAATTGAGACGGGTTGGGAGGTAATAGGAGCCTATATAAAGAAAAATACCCAAAAATCAGGACTGTCCCTATAAAACCGGGACATCTGGTCACCCTATTTGGGCCTGTTATTAAGCTGATTTAAATGAGAACTGGGAGTCCCTTTCCAGCCCAGGCAAAGGGACTTAGTAAAAGATCAAGATGGGGGAGATTCACCTGCTTAGGCAAAGGCCCTGAGAAATAGGGTCTTGCAGGTATGGAGTGAACAGCCGTCTCCCTCCTGCTTTGCAGCCCCTCCCCCCATCACACCCAGGTACCTGGAGACGACTAGCTTTTTGTTAAATTCTTTGGTAGTGGTGGCACAACACATGGCTACCTGGAGATCACAGTTCCTGTTTCGTGCTCTCTTCCCCCCAGGCTGGTTGAGCATGGGTGGGATGGCCATGCTGTGGATGGGTAGGAGTACTGCACATCTCCCTTGTGCCCACCTGGGTTGGTGTTAAAAAGCAGGATTTTCCTACAGCCCAGCCCTCGCTGGCTTGGAAGGATGGGGCCTATAAAAGTGAGGAGTAAATGAAAATATTGGGGTGACCCTAAAGCACTCACATTACTTCTCACTGATCAGGAGCTTGCCATTAATTTCCCCTGTCTGTCTTGTGCCCTCTCTAGAGTGATGTACCGCAACGGCGCCGAAGATGCTTGGACTCGGCGCATGTTCTGTCAGTGCTCACACGCTCTCCGAGGCCAGCTCTTTCACGGCCAGTGGGGTTGCCGAGCTGGACTCCGACTCCCAGAGATACGTCCTGGCCCTTCCAGAGGAAGAGACATGGCGCAAGCACCAGCTTGGCCTGATGCAAGCCACCCAGTCCTGCAGCCTGCTGGAGCCCGAGGCCTTGGGGGACGCTCTGGTCTCACGCACGGCCAGCTTTGACATCCTCTATGAGCCAGGGTCCCGGGAGGCGGAGGCTGGCTTGGGCTTTGAGGGGAGCAGTACTTTTGACCTGGGACTGAGCCAGTACATCCCGGTGAGCCCAGATGTGATTAAGCGCCGGAGGGGCGGGCTGATCGAACAGCGGGACATCATCAAGGCGCACGAGGCTCACAAGATGCAGAGCACGCCGCAGGCGAGGCGGAAGGAGTGGGAGTAAGTACCCAGCAGGCCCTGTGGTGGCAGCACAAGGCAGCTCTACATACGAGAAGATGTTACTTCCCACTGCTCACGGGTGATTGGAGCTCAGACCCCTGACTCCGGTGGCCAGCAGGGGCTCACAAGGGTTCTGGAGGTAGCATGCCCAGCCTTGCGGGGAGGAAAAGCCTTACACAATTGCCTTCCCACAATGACTCCAAAAGGGAGCCATCATCAGCCAGAAAGATAGGTCAGCCAATTGCACAGGCCCTTTGGGAGACAGAGAGGAAGAGCTGGAGGGATCATGGAGGCCTTGCCTGCTAAACTACCAATGCCAATATCTTCCCGTGCCCCACCCAGCCTGCTCTTCCTTCCTGTAGGGAGTGATTCTAAAATAGAATGAAAAAATCCCTGTCTGAGGTCTTTTCTCTCCCATTTCCCCCGGGAATGGGCCAGATCCTTAACCAGCTTTTTGAACCCAGGACAGATTTGCTCACCGCTAGTTGCCATCCTTTCTCTGGTCCCTGCTCTGTGTCCTCCCCACCATTACTGCATTCAGTGCTCTCCCGGCTTCATGGCTGTTACCCTTGGCTCTACGCTGATGGTGGGAATTTCTGGACATGTTGTTCTAAGGGCCTGAATTCCTTGTGCTTTGATGGGAGGAGGTTGGTATGTGTGCCATAGTGGATTACATCATATTAGGGAGTTCAGTACTCATCAGTCAAGGCCAAACAGAATTCACCCCTCTCCCGCTCCTGCCTGCCCTTGTCTCTGGGTTGTAGCGAAGTGTCTGACTGTAACTACACTAGAGTGCCAGGAAAAAGCGCTCTATAGATTACCTTGGTGTAGCGAAATGAGACTCTCTGGTGCAGCGCCTCCTGCTGGTCATCTTGGGAATTAGCTCAATTCCAGCCCAGAGCACCCTCTGCAGGCCGGTGGCTCACCTGCCTCAGGCCTCATGTTCCTCCTGGACCCCGGTGCCCTTTACCTCAGGGTTCTGACTCATTAGTACTCCACAGTCTGGGTCTCCCCTCCCAGGGGAACCCCCAACCCTCTGTCCTCACCTTGCCTCAGTGGCTACTGCCAGTCATCATCCAGCCCCCTCTCACTGGGGCAAACTGCAGTCCATAATGGCCACTCATCATTGGCATGGGGGTTGGACCAACTGCCTCTGCCTAACCCCAGGCTGCACCTTTGTAGCCCCAGTACCTTTGTAGGCCTTAACCAAGGCCTGTAACCTGGGGGGTTGCCAGGTTGGAGCTCCCAAGCTCCTCTTGCCTTTCCCCAGCACTGCTCTACTCCCGGTACCCTGAGCTGTCAAGCAGCCAGATCCTTCTCTTTCCACTGCTAGAGAGAGATTCTTCAGCTCCTAGCTCACAGCCCTCTTATCCGGGCCAGCTGGGCCCTGATTGAGCTGGCCACACCTGTGGCTGCTTCCCCAATCAGCCTAGCTTGGCTGCTTTTAACCTCTGTTCTGCGGGAGTGAGGCAGTTGCCCCATTACACTTGGTTTCCTTGGTGATGGCATAAAATCCCTGGTGTAAATTTGTTCTCTAGACACAGTCTCCAGGGGCACAGGGCCAGGGCCGGTGCAACCATTTAGGCGACCTAGGCGGTCGCTTAGGGCACTAGGATTTGGGGGGCAGCATTTTCTTCGGCAGCCACCGTGGCGGCCGGATCTTCGGCCACCTTGGTCGCCGCCAGCATTTAGGCGGAGGGAGCTGTGGCAGGGGAGCACGGGGAAGGCCTCCTGCAGCAAGTAAGGGGGGCGGGGGGTGGCATGCAGGGGAATTCCCCGCCCCAGCTCACCCCTGCCCCGCCTCCTCCCCGAGCACGCCGTGGCTGCTTCACTTCTCCCGCCTCCCAGGCTTGCGGCGCCTAAGCTGATTGGTGCTGCAAGCCTGGGAGGCAGGAGAAGTGAAGCAGCAATGACGTGCTCGGGGAGGAGGCGGGGCAGGGATGAGCTTCTTCACTTCTCCCGCCTCCCAGGCTTGCGGTGCCAATCAGCTTAGGCGCCGCAAGCCTGGGAGGCGGGAGAAGTGAAGCAGCGACAGTGTGCTCAGGGTGCTCGTGCTCGTGCGCGGAGTAGGGGTGAGCTGGGGTGGGGGTGGGGTGCCTCAGAGTGGAGGGTGGGGGATGGGGGCTCGGGGACGTGGGAGGGCAGAAGGTGGAAGTTTCGCCTAGGGTGTGAAACATCCTTGCACCGGCCCTGCACAGGGCACAATCTAACCTAGTGACACTTAAGGCACCAGAAGCTCTAAGGCCAACCCTGAAAGGGTATGACTGGCTGGTAAGACAGACACAGGGAAGGAGCTAATATCTCCGGAACTGGGGACCTGAAAATGATGCTGCAGGCAGTGTTGGGGCAATGTGACCCTTTGCCAAACAAGCAGATGCAGTTTCCAGGTGAGCCTGGTTGCATCCTGGAAGTGATTTATTTTAAATGGATCAGGAATGGAGATGTCCCTGATGCTGATTGTCTGGCTTCAAGCTTTATTGCTTATGTAAATACCATGCATCTTAAGTGTGTAGGTTATTAGCTTGTCAACCACATCTTCCTTATGGGGATTTTAGTGCCCATCCCACCCAGTAGACTGATGCCAATAAGATTCTGTTTGCCAGCACTCATGCCTTGCCTGCTGTCACATGTAGCGTTTATTCTGGACTTCGAGCTCCTTTGAATTAAAATGGGGCTGTAATGAGAACAGGGATTGTAACTACAAGTGATGCCGTAGGGGCCCACACTTACTGTCCTATGGAATGGGGTCAGTTTGCATATCCAAAGATAGCCTTTCTAATGGCCAGGTCATCACTGCAGAAATGGTCCCTTGTGTTTGATACTGCACCTGGAATCTCCACCTCTGTGGCCTGGGGCAAGTCTCTAACTTCTGTAAAAAGGGGTAATAGTTACTCACCTCATATGGGTGTTGAGGGATAATTGGTCAGTGTTTGCACAGAGCTTTGGAAAGGAAAAGTGCAATATACATACTGAGCTGTTATAAACGCCTCACCCTCTCCACCCTCTGTGTATACCCACTCTAACCACTAGGCATTAGATGCATAACATCTCTGCAGGACATTTCTAAGGTACGACGTTGCTAAAACTCTCATCATCTTGATGACTGCAGTGTCCTCTTCTCTGGCCTGGACAAATGCAATCTTGCCCTGCACATATCCAAGATCGTTTTCCTAGCCCGTTGCTTTAACCATATCTTTGCATCCCTCCACAGGCTCCGCTTTCTCCACAGCATCAAATATAAGCTACTTGTCTTCACTTTCAGGACCCTTTATGGCTTATCCCCATCCTATCTTTCATATGCATCATGTCCGTGATGTGCTTCATCATCCATTTGTTACATTTTCAAACAAACACCGTGGCCCTTTTTCCCATGCTGCCCCTGGTGCTTGGGAGGCACTCCCTAAAAACATCTGCACCAGGGGCTGTGGAGTGCCATTGGAAGTGTGTGTGTGTGTGGGGGGGGGGAATGAATTTCCCTGCACCTCCCACCTGATCCTTCTCTTCCCCTCTGACTGTGGGCTCTGGAGCCTGAGAGGACAGCAGCTGCCAAGGCCAGGGGAGAGTAGTATCAGGCAAGGCCTGGCTCACCTGGGGGGCAGGGTGATATGTACCTCCCTGTTGTAGCTCCAGGGCCATGGGCATGTGCTTCCAGCATGCAGCCCAGCTGGCAGTGGGGGAGACCTGGCATGGTGTAGATCTGAGTGCCAGATCTGGCGGCAGCTCAGGTGGGGCCCAGCTTCTGGGACTGGGCTGGAGGCAGATTCCTCCACTGATATCCTCTGCTCTGCTCCCTGTCTCTTCTGCCTGGACAGGCACTGTCCCCATGCCCTGGATGAGGGGGCTGCGAGGTGATGCTTGGTGAAGGCAGTGGGGCTTGGGGAGAGGAGCCTCATCTCAGGCCCTGACTCTGCAGCTGCAAAGCACCATTATGAAGCACATTTCCCCAGTTATTGCCAGGCATAGAGTTTCCTGAAGGCCTTCTCTACCCAGAGAAATTGAGCAGAATTGCTGCTTTGGAGGCTCAGTTTGAGATCCTAGGAGCCGACTGAGTCAATCACAAACTACTAGCCCTGCCTATAATAAAACTCACTAATAGCCGCACTCTTCTATAATAGGCTCCTGTGTCCCTATTAGACATGTCCATCCTTCTCCCTCTTTGTGCCACCGATACCAATGTCAGAGAAAAACAGAGTTCTCACTCTCAGGTTAGGTGCAGCAAGTCAGATACACTTTTGTTACATACGAAAGTGTAACAGCTGCATTTTGTTTATACATAGGTCATCCTGATATCTTATTTTTCTCACTTCTATTTAGACCATAGTCTACATTCCACACTTATCTAACACAAGGTCGCAACACTTCTCACGCAGTTCTTTCCCACTCACCTTACACAATCCTCACTTCTACAAATCTCACGTTATTAGGGTTACAGCTAGCCTGACTCTTGCTCACAGAGGGAACTGTTTGCATTGAAATCCCCTTCAAATCCCTGTCAGTTCTTGCTCTACTTCCACACACACCCCTTTTGTGCTTCTAGCACAACAAACATTCTTAAATCTCTATTTGCATCAAGCCTTGGATTTCAGACTCTACATCAAATGCTTCAACGTTAGGGATCTTGATTGGATGCAGTGACAATGCATGATTAGCATGGACATGAAAGGTATTACTATTATCCTGTCCTTTACAACAACAATAACATAATCCTAAACCAAATAACAACAAGAAAAGCAATAACATTCCCACAGTAATAACATGATGAGGTTGTTGTACAGTTTTAGTCACAAAGCACAATACATCATACTTAGTACATAAAGTAGACACTCTATAAGCTGTATGAAAGGCATACTTTTCAACTTGATATATATTTTGAAGCATATGAATTTGCCCTTGTAATTCAGAGATTCTTTGAATCTCTGGTAACAGTGAAAGCAAATTTTGAAACCGATCAAATACTAAACTAGTCCAATTAAAGGGTATCTGAAACCTAAGGGCTACTTGTAAAATTCTATCTTCAGGCCAGTAAATAATACGATTGCCCACAGCAGTAGTGAGATTAAAATGTATATCTCACAAAGTGGTGGCCTCAACATACACCCAGCTGTCATTAGCTTGAAAAAGTAGGTGTCCTGTCAGGGTAGTTCCTTGTCCCATACCTTCCCACCAAACTTTGTCAAACACTGTGACAACTTCCACTTGCTTCAATTTCCTTACATACTAAAGCTGTGGAGGTTCCAAGGGCCAATATGTCCACTGATTCCCTATTCCAATCAAATATCAGGTGTTATTCCAGGAGCACTAACAACAAATCGGATAGGCATTACCAGGTGGTCTAATCTCCCAGATATCACGGTGAATAATCCAGTCCCACATGCATCCTCCCCATGGGCATGGCAGGATTCGGTATGTGGGAGCCCACATCCCTCCTACTGGCCCATTTGCTTGGAAGGAGCACTGCGAGTACTTGCCCATCCATCCTGAAAATCTCCAAGTATGTCTCCCTGGCCACAAATCAGATGGCATTCCTGAGGTATCTGTAAGGGCAGTGGGTCACGCTTCATGCTTGAGATCACTCCGAATGGCCATTAGCTAGTCATTCAGGAAATCTTGAATGTCTGAACGTGCCAAATCCCACTGCAATGCCTTCCCAGCCTCAATGATATTCAATACCATCTCTGTCAGCAACTTCTGGGTCATTGAACTAAGGGCAGAATAACATGTAATTCACCAACTCCAGCCTGTACTTCAGTTAGTTGTGCTCCAGAAATAAGGCCTGTGGCTTTTTCAAGTTGCGCTAATTTCTCATCATATTGTTGGCCCTTAAGAATATTCCAAATTGTTGCTGCACTATTTGCACCATCCCATAAGTGTCCAGCTAAGCTTCTTTTCTTCCTAGAGGAGACTTTCCTCTGTGCCCTTTGCTGTGCTAGCCAATAGCATTTCCCTTGGAGCAATTTGGACACATGGAAGTGATTTGAAAACTGGATAGGGGCAGGGTAAATTTTACAGTCCCTAATGGGGCATTAATTATTATTAGATGTCCTAGTACATCTCTCTTTGGGATAGCATTATACCACTTCTATTATTTTAAATATTCTCAGGTACTTTAGAGAGGCATTAACAATAATAGCATAGGAAGGGGTATATTGTAATATGGTACAGGTTAAATTATTAGTTACTGGGATCATTTCAGTACAGGTAAAATTTCCAGTGGCAGAACACACTCTGTGAGTATGGATCTGATTATTTACTAATTAAGTAATCAAAATAATAAGGACCCTTTCCCCCTGATATACTACGGACCCCCTGGAATGGCCATTATATCAACCCCATTATTAAACCTTAATTTCAAATTCTTGAAGCTCATTTGTAGTGATGTCATATACTTTTATCTCCTCTGACCAGTCTTTTTCCACTCAATTGTTTGCTTATATGGGATATCCTGAACATTAAAAAATACTTTTTTCCAAACAATATTTAAATAAATCACTAAAGTGTGAAGGCCTTGGCCATTGGGTTTTATCAGATATATGGCATTGTCTGTATTTGGATGTATTACGGGGTAATAGTGTAATGGAAAAGATAGCGGGGGCAGTGACAACAAGGTGCCTTTGGTACTTTTGTCATTTAAAATCCAGTTAGGGAGGGAAATACATGCTGAAGGTACTTATTCAAAAACACAGGATGCAGCCTGTAGAATAAACCCCCACATCCAATCAATACCACATTCCCAAGCATGGGTCCCACAAGTTTTTCCTGCCAGTTATAATTCTTTGTTTCTTCACCAGGGTCAGTTCTTAATGTCTTTTGTAGTCAGGAATTCCTGGACTTTGGCAATTTCAGCAGAGCAAGTATTCCTTCTTTTTTCCTGAAGCAATCGTAGCTCAGCATCATACAGGAGAGAGGTTACCAGCACATCACTCTGTAGTGCTTTGGTTTCTGTAGCAAATACTGAATGCAGGTTAGCTCTGTCAGTGGACAAGGGAGAGGTTACTAGCACTTCACCTTGTCCTTTTTCACTGCTGTCCAGAAGGCACAGCAGAGCTAGAAGGAGAAATAGGCTGATCATCAGTTGGAGAGTCATCTCCAGGTGGAGGGATCTTTTTGCAGTGAGAAGCCTGGGTCCAGGTAGGTAGTCCTTGGCACTTCATAGTGGTGTTGGTGGTCAGCCGGACTTGGTAAGGGCCTTTCCAGTATGAAGCCAAAGCAGTCTTTCATTGGTGGACCTTTACATAGACCCAATCTCCTGATTCCAAGGAGTGGCCGGGCTGCTAGGGTCTTTGGGTAGCCCTTCTTATACCTGTGAAAAAAGAAACATAACACATTTCATTAATGCCTGGCAGTGTTTTGCAGATTTTACAGCTGCTTGGGCACATTCAAGCCCCCTCTTTTCTTGGTTGTCAGCCAAGTCTTAGTTGTGAGCAGTGTCCTTGAAAGGGGCCAGCGTCTTATCTTTGGAATGAGCTTTTTTTTTTAGTTAACTTATTCTGTTCTTTTTCCTTCTCCTCTTCTTGGCTTCTTTTAATCTACAAAGGAAACTTCCACTCTTCACTCATACACTTTTTCCCAACAATGAACACATACACATTGCCATTATACAGTACTTTAGTCTTATTATTTACTGGCACAATAGGAATTATGTTTTGTGTTGTGGTGTTTTGTGTTGTGGTGTTTGTCTTGCGGCCAGAATTATGATGTCTAATATTTTCATAGGACAATCTAGTTCAAAATCAAATAGAAAGGTTAAATCAAAATGCAGATACTTGTTTTATTCAACTTGGAATACAAAGTGTTTGGATAATATCAAGAAAATGTGATATACTAAAGTCTAATACATTTGCTTATGTAAGAAAAATAAACTTCATTGGTCAGATTTTTTAATTGAAAAAAATTGTTGTTAAAATTTGCACACCAACAGTCTTTGGAAGTAAGGACATGAAAGGTTAACCCACTCCCCATATTGCACATAAGAGAAAAACATCAGAGAAAAACAGAGTTCTCACTCTCAGGTTGGGTGCAGCAAGTCAGATACACTTTATTTTCTCTAGCAATTGCGTGGAGGGAGAGAGCTAAACGGGTCTCTCTACAGGTAAACGATTACAGGAAGCATTTATACCTTTTCCCCAATGCCTCTATTGCCCAGTCCTGCTATGACCGGGGGTAGATCCACTTGCAACCCTTCCCCGTCAACCGGAGTGGAGAGAGGAATACTAAACCCCTCTCCAGTTCCTAGACCTACTGCGGCTGAGAGACTGCAACTTTAATCATGCAATTCTTAACATATAATACCAACAGTACCAAGCAAAGCAAACATAAAATAACAAGGGCAAAACAAATAGATGGTGTGCATTCTGCAGGGCTCCCCCCTTACTCAATTTTCCACCAAAACTGTAGCAGATATTTGTTGCCAATCTGCTTAGGATCTCTAGTGATCAGTCTGAGACCCCAGGACCATTCGGGGGTAAGATACAGGAACACACCATGTGACTGAATTTTAAAGCTTTATTAATAAACTAATAATACAGCGGTGAGTGCGGGAACTGCTTTCACATCACTCAAAGGAAGAAAGAAGCATTAATGCTCAAACCCTGACCCACTTTCATACTCACAAACATGCTGCCCAGGCTGGCCAGGCCCGGGGGTAGGAGAGACAGGGAGGGTCTGGGGTCTTTTGGGCGTCCTTTCAGAGACCTTTTCTCGGTATTCCAGTCCAGGCTGGCTAACTGTGACTTCTTTAGCGTCCCCAAACCACATCGGCTGCAGGGACACGAAGCTCGGCTTCTCCTTCCGCTGTTTCGTCTGGGTTTTCCATCTCTGCAGCCTCTAAACTTTGTTGTTCTCTATGCTTGGCATGGTCTGTGTCAATTCTCGCCCTTGAACGCAAAGCAGCTTTCTCTTTATCTCTGGGCCAAGCTGAATTTCAAATTAACCCGTTCCTTTCCTCAATAGACAAATTGCTCCCACTGTGTGTCAGAGGCTTTTTGGTGATTAAAAAGCTCGTCTGAGATGTATGATCTTATCTAGATTTAAGGTACCTTCTAGTGGGAATTGTTTAGATGGATTATCACGCGTGTAAAAAATTCCAATTTTGTAAATACCTGCAGGTTCTAGGACCATAATGTACATACATGTAATATGCTGGGGTACCCTTAGGCGGTGAGGTGGAATACTTAGACTGTCCTCCACCCATTTTCCAATCATACACACAGGGAGGGCGCCCTGTCCTCTAGCGGCTCATAAACTAAGGGTATCACATCACCGTCCGTTCAGGTCACTCACACAGGAAAGATTAACGAGGATGTCTATGACCCTCCTACACCTCCCTTCAGCCAAGAGCGTTGGCTAGTCTCAGAGAGACGGCGCCGCTTACTCTAATTGCTTCCAGTGAAATGGTCAGACCAGTCAGTGGCTCACGCGGAGAAGAAAAGGGGAGGGAAGATGGGTTCACACAATTCTAGACCCAGGCAGGCCCCTCGCCGGACGATGCCAGGCAGAGAGAGCCACCTTAGTCAGGACCTTCTTACCGGTCCACTAGGTTGAGTCACTGGGCTTGCATTAGAGAATCTCCGGTTACGAGCCTATGACTTCGCAGAGTACTCTGGGCGTCTTCCGGTGACTCTCATTCACACTGGTGTACCCACACACACCAAGGCCTCTATTCTTTTATATCACGATGCATCTTTACCTTATGTCCGGACTCCATAGAGCTTTCCCTTTTTGAGGTGGTAACAACCCCTCAGCACTGGTGCATTAACCTTATTGGGGGTGTCCAAACTATAGTCCCCAGTACCGCATACAACTACCTTATTGAGGGTGGCAAACTAAGTCCTCAGTACCACTTCAAACTAACCTTATCGGGGGCAGCAAACAATTCCCCAGTACCACTCTGCATCTGATCTTGCTGCATAGTCAATAAGTTCGGATGGCGTAAGCCCAAAAGGGACAAACAGCCCCATGGACAGTCCTCCTCCGACACCTCAATAGAGATTTCAAAAGGTCTCATATCTCTATTGTGGCACCATGGGGTTCGAAGGGGAACGATCCACAGCAGTTGCCACTGTCTCAGCGGGCGTTGCCATCCCGGACGAGTCCCCAAATTGTCGGAGAAAAACAGAGTTCTCACTCTCAGGTTGGGTGCAGCAAGTCAGATACACTTTTGTTATATACAATAATGAGCAACAGCTGCATTTTGTTTATACATAGGTCATCTTGATATCTTATTTTTCTCACTTCTATTTAGACTATAGTCTACATTCCACACTTATCTAACACAAGGTCACAACACTTCTCACACAGTTCTTTCCCACTCACCTCACACAGTCCCACTTCTACAAATCTCGCGTTAGTAGGATTACAGCTAGCCTGACTCTTGCTCACAGAGGGGACTGTTTGCATTGAAATCCCCTTCAAATCCCTGTCAGTTCTTGCTCTACTTCCACACCAAGAATGTGCACCTAGCGTTCACCGTGACAGCGACTCATGAAACTGGGCACAGGAGATTGGGCTTTGCAAGTGCTGAGTGCCTTGTTATCTTTTGGGACCCACCCGGGACACCAAATTAATAAATAATGGACAAGCAAGAACAGAGGGATGGAGCCCTTCATTGTCAGTGAGTGTGCTGAGTACCTAAAATAGTGAAACAGTAAAACTGACCTGATTGTTTTCAGTTTTATTTCAGGCCGGTGAAATGAGTCCCATTCCTCACTGCTTGTTCTGGTGCATGTATGCACCAGGGCAAGATCTGTGCCTTTCCCCAACATGGGTATTTGCTACTCAGTCTAGTAGTAAGTCTAGCATAATACAGATGAGCTTTCTCCCTTAGACCCACCTATGGGAAGTACACAGAAAAATCCTTCTTGTGTGTGCATCTTTTTTTGCTTAATCTGCTTGTTCCCCCTATTGGCAGGTTTAGGTAATGCAACCACATAACTTCCCAGACAGGGTCTTGGGAGACCTGGTTCTAGTCCCACTTCCACCACTGATCTGCTGTGTGATCTCAGGCAGCTCACTTCTCCTCTGTGCCTGGTTTCCCCTCTCACACTGCCTATTTTGCCTGTTCTGACTGTAAGCACTTAGGGGGAGTCACTGTCTCTAACGCAACAGGCCTCTGACTTGTTTGTTGGGTCTGTAGATGCTGCTGTAATTACAGGCATGGCTGTGATGGACAGCTTGTACAGCAGGATCCTTCTGCTCATTCTTCCGCCAAATCCTTATGAGCTGGACCCAAACAGCCTTTTGCTTAGTGCAGCTGAATCCTTAAGGGATCAGTCTCTAATGTGAAAAGGCCGGCTGATATTTTAAAGGTTGATAGTTGGACGTGGCTGGTTAATATTGTGGATTTTTTTTTAAACTTTAATTATTGAGGAGAGGGAATGATGCTGCTGGGCTAGAGGTAGTTGTGTTAGGAATCATCCTTGTGGTTTGTTCAGGGTCTAAAAAGACCCCTTCCTCCCTCCACTGGCCCTCTGATCCTTCTCTTGTTCATTGTATGTGCTGATGTTACCCCACAGAATAGCAAATGGAAGTGGGACACTGCAGGAGTTATCACAGCATGGGGCCAGACACCTGGCTGGCAGTAGTAGTGAATGATGGACTTATGCAGATATGGAAATGAAAAGGAACTCCCTCCTGGCTGGGAACCAACATGCACATACAGCTATTAAACGACACCCAGCCCACTGAGCTACAAACTAATCTTAGCTTTCCTGTGTAGACAAGGCCTTATTCAGTGAAACCTAAGGTGTGAAATTAAACCAATCTAGTATACTGGTATAACGCCCTGTGTAGACACTTATTCCAGTATAAGAACATGTCTGTAGTGTAATCAGAGGTGTGGCTGGAACATGTGTAGGCATGCCTGAACTAGCTTTGATCTAGCTACCTTGGTACCAACAGCAGTGAAACCGTGGCAGTATGGGCTAGACTCTCTAGTACATATCCAGCATCACCAGTGAGGTTGTGTAACCTGTCCTGCCGCAGCTTCACGGCTGCTGTTATTCAAACTGGATAGAACAGAGCCAACTTGGGTATGTTGACACGTACTGCAGTCACACTTCTGATTGCAACGTACATATACCCTTAGTGTTGTTTTTTTTAAATTTAGCTTGTGTCCCTTGGGAAGGAGTTTAAGCTAACCCCTGAAAAGGTGCTCACATTGGAATAAGAGTGCTCATCTGGGTGGGGATGGGGGGAGTACGGTTATACCATGTAATAATATTGGTGTAACAAGTAAACGTTCTTGCGTAGATAAGGCCTTACTCTTTATTGGCCTTATGCTACAGTTTTGAGACAGTGCGTTGAATAAACCCAATTTTCCTTGCATCCTTTGGATCTAAGGGATGCGGCCTGCATGTGGCCTTTGGATGGTCACATAAATCCTTGTTTGTTCATTAATTGCCTTCAGCAGTCAACACGTCTTGAGAGGAGGTGCCGTTATCATGCAGGTAGAGGTGGCCTCCATTGCAGGCGGCCTGATTTCTACAGAGAACACTTAAAATATCCAGCCTTTCTACGCCGAGTACAATTCACATTATACAGGCTGAGTCTTTTTGGCCACAATTTCCTTGCCATCTAATTGTTGAACTGTTGAGGAACTGTCAGTACGGTGGTGATGACAGGGAGCGGTCAGTCATATGAAGGCTGTTGGCCATTTGATCACATCTAGCAAAGTCCTTGTAACTGAGTTTAAGAAGTATAATTAAGCACAATTCAAAGTCCATTGCTGCCCACGGGGTTTTAATATGGCTTGGCTAGACAATAAGGAGAGGGCTAAACTGTGTTCTAGGCTACAGGCAAGATTCAAGGTCCTATTCTGGCTGCTTTGTGCTGTTCCAGTAGCATAAGTCTGGCAGATCAGGGTCTTCTCTCTGTTTCTCCTGGCTAGGGGAGTCCTTTGGTGGTATAGAGCCATAGTTGTGGCCCCTGTGCTATCCCCTCTTGTGGGTCTCAGTGAAGAGGGTGGTCCCAGGAGGAAGGGGTATGGCTTGGGCATCCATGGGACAGAATGGTTCACTGATGCCGTGGACACCCTCAAGGTTGCGCTAATTGACAGCAGGACTAGACCAGACCCAGGTCCGGGGGAGCATAGGAATGGCTTGAAAGCCACCTTTTGTAGGTTTTGCTCCAAACACAGTTTGGCCAGACAGGTGGATCTGAGTCTGTCTACCTAGACTGGAGCATGGTGGGTCTGTCTGCATTGTTCTCACTGGCTAGCCAGTAAAACTGGACAAATGATATCTGTGAGTAGCTTACTTGATGGGGTTTTCCTCTTGAGTTCTCCAATAATTTCCCTGCTGTTAGACCAGCTCAGTAAATGGTTGAAGACAATTAGTTGGATCATCTGCAATGTTTTTGTTTTTTATTTGTCCCCCTCTAGTGAAGAAATGGTGTTAGATCTCAACTTGGCTATGATAAGGTTTGAACTAAGGTGTAAGCACTCCTTTTTATGTTGGGGTTGTGAGGCTGGTGTACTGGGCCCTTTAATATACTTTCCTCCTGGCTGGATTCCAGGGCACACCTTCATTCAGGGGAGGGGTGTCCCATTGGTACGGAGATGCTCTCAAGCAAAAGAATTATTTTGCCCCAGGAGGGCAGCATGTATTCCGATCAGAAGGTTGCAGATAAGGGAAAGGTGTAGGGCTTTCCCAGAACCAAGTGCCAGCTCCATCTTTTTAAAGTTTCCCTTTCTCAACTTTGTCAGATCTGGTGGGATGATTTGCATGATGGAATGTTTAAAATCAGTGGTTCAAACCTATTTTGGAAGGATTGAGTGGGCAAAAGGGGAGGGTAGTGGCACTGTGTGTCAAAAACAGCATTACCTGTTTCTGAGTCACTGAGAACTCTGAAGAAAATGATCTTGAACACTTATGGATCAATGTACTAACAGATAAAACACAAGACATGGTATTAGTTGGTGTCTGCTATAGGCTGCCAAAATCACACTAGGGATTAGGGTAGGTGACCATATGTCCCGTTTTGGCCAGGACAATCCCTTTTTTAAGTCCTGTCCCAGCCATCCCGACTTTTTTGGCAAAGGTGGGCATTTGTCCCATTTGCTCCTGCCAACTGTTTCGTTGTTTCATTGCTGATCAATTAGAGAACGTTTGTTTAAAGTTGCGCAATGCTCCCTTATACTGTTGTTTGGCAGCTGCCTGCTTAGTTCACTGCTTGCAGAAAGAGCAGCCCGTTGGAGCTAGCTGGTGGGGGCTTGGAACCAAGGTAGACCGGCAGCCCCCCATCATCTCCCCGCTCCCCTAAGTTCCCTGTGTGGCAGTCACCCAGCAGGCTATCAATTGCCAGCAGTTCAGCTGTCCCTCCCGGCACTGCCATGTGCGGCTTCTGCTCTCTGCCTTGGAGCTGCTCCCGGGAGCCTGCTGCTTGCTGTGTGGGGGTGGGGGGAAGGGAGAAGGAGGGCTAATGTCAGGGTGTCCCCCTCCCCCCTGCTCCTACCCCCCACTTACCCCATCTCCATAGAGTGGGGGCGGGGGGACACACACAACAGGGCTCAGGACAGAGGGAACTTGCTGACAGCAGCTGCTGTCTCAACTTGCTGATCTACTTTAAAAGGCAGTGTACTTAGAGTGGGGTCAGCATACTTAAAGGGGCAATGTGCATCTCCCTCTCACACACTGGGTATGTGTCTCTGTCTGCCATGCTGTCTCCCCTCCCTCCATTTGTGCTGCCTTGTAGAGTGTGAGGCTACATTAACAACAATTTGTTGACCCTTGAGGGCTCAGCCGACTGCTAGTTCATCACTTAGCAGTAAGGCATTCCCTGGGAAATATCCCACCCTCTGACTCCGCCACCTCAACCAAGCTTCACAATCTTCATTGCTGTGTACAGTATTAAATTGTTTGTTTAAAACTTATACTATATATATATATAGAGAGAGAGAGAGAGAGAGAGAGACCCAGACCAGTGGGGTACAGGAGTCTGGTAGAAGGCAAATATACTGGCCACTGGATGAACAATTTTCTGTTCTCTGAGTGACCAGAGCAGGGGCTGCCCTAGAGCAATCAGGAACCTGCTAGAACCAATTAAGTCAGGCAAGCTAATCAAGACACCTGGAGCCAATTAAGAACTTTCTAGAATCAATTATGGTAGGCAGGCTAATCAGGACACCTGGGTTAAAAAGGACCTCCCATCAGTTAGTAGGGTGGGGGGGGGGGTGCGTGCAAGGAATGAGAAGGGGTGCTGCTGGAGGAGTGAAGCGGTCAAGTGTGATCAGGCTTCAGGAGGAAGATCCTGCAGTGAGGATAAAGAAAGTGCTGGAGAAGGCCATGGGGAAGTAGCCCAGGGAGTTGTAGCTGTCACACAGCTGATACAAGGAACATTATAGACAGCTGCTATCCACAGGGCCCTGGGCTGGAACCTGGTGTAGAGGGTGGGCCTGGGTTCCCCTGACTCCCCGCCCCCCAACTCCTGGTCGGACACAGGAAGAGTTGACCTGGTCTGTGAGAAACACCAGAAGGGAAGGTCTAAATTGGAAAGGGATCTGGCCTGTCCCCGACCCACTGGGTGGGGCGTAGAGACTGTGGGGATTGTTCTCCATTTCCCCCATGCCGGCCAGTGATGAGGTTAGCTAAGTGGATGGCAGGTTTGAGCCACTAGCAAAAGTGGCCAAACTGAGGGCTGCTGTGAATCTCTGTGGCAAGCAAATCCACATATAAGCGCAGGACCCACCAAGGCAGAGGAAGAACTATATATTCTTTGTTCCAGGGTGGTACAGTAACTCCTCACTTAACGTTGTAGTTATGTTCCTGAAAAATGCAACTTTTAGCAAAATGATGTTAAGCGAATCCAATTTCCCCATAAGAATTAATGTAAATGGGGTGGGTGGGGGGGGGTAGGACTATATAATATAGTCTTTTGTCTGGTGAATTTTTTTTTCCTGGAACCTAACCCTCCCTATTTACATTAATTCTTATGGGGAAATTGGCTTCACTTAACATCATTTTGCTTAAAGTCACATTTTTCAGGAACATAACTACAATGTTAAGCGAGGAGTTACTGTACATCCTGGAACAATGAATGTAGGCCATACTTGTCAAATGGGGACTCTATCCTGGGAAGCAGTGACTCTGAAAAAGATTTGGGGTCATGGCAGATAATCCGTTGAATGTGAGCTCCCAATGTGATGCTGAGGCCAATAGAGCTAAAGCAATCCTGTGATGCATAAACAGTATGAATACAGAGGCTGCTTTACCTCTGTATGTGGCAGTAGTGCGACTGCTTCTGGAATCCTGTGTCCAGTTCTGGTGCCCACTATTCAAGAATGATGGTGATAAATCGGAGAGGGATCAGAGAATAGCTGTGAGAATGATTAAAGGATTAGAAAACTTGCCTGATAGCCAGGGGCGGCTCTAGAAATCGGGCTGCCCCAAGCAGCGCGGAGCGCTGCGCCGCCCTTCCCCGGTCCCGCGGCGGGTCCCCTCTTCCTGCGGCTCCGGTTGAGCTCCTGCCGGCATGCCTGCGGCAGGTCCACCGGAGCCCGGGGCAGCGGACCTGCCGCAGTCATCCTGCGGGAGCTCAACCGAGCCGCGGGAACAGGGGACCCGCCGCAGTCATGCCTGCGGCAGGTCCGCTCGTCCCGGGCTCCGGTGGACCTGCCGCAGGCATGCCGGCGGGAGCTCCACCGGAGCCAAATGCCGCCCCCCCGGGAAACGGCCGCCCCAAGCGCCTGCTTGGCGCGCTGGTGTCTAGAGCCGCCCCTGCTGATAGCGATAGGCTCAAAAAGTTCAATCTTTTTAGCTTAACAAAGACATGGTTAAGGGGAGACTTGATCACAGTCTAGAAGTATCTACCTGGGGAATAAATATTTAATAATGGGCTCTTCAATCTAATAGGGAAAGGTCTAACACAGTCCACTGGCTGGAAGTTGAAGCTAGACAAATTGAGACTAGAAAGAAAGTGTACATATTTGACAGCGAAGGTTATTAAGCATTGGAACAATTTACCCAGGGTCATGGTGGATTCTCCATCACTAGCAATCTTAAAATCAAGATTGGATGTTTTTCTAATTTTTTTTATGCACTAGGAATTATTTGGGGAAGCTCTGTGGCCTGTGTTATGCAGGCTGTGATATAGCACAGCCAGAGGGCAGCAGGAGAGTGATCGATGGGAGATATGTAAGCCCCAGGATGATGAGAGCCTTATTCCCTGTAGAGGGAAGAGAGGCTGCTACAGATTAACTAGAGCACCTGAAGCCAGTCACCTAATAACCCCCACATTCAATCAGACAGTGGGGGGAGTTGAGGCAGAGTGGTTTGGTGGTGGAGCAGAGAGCAGTTTGAAGGAGTTGAAGCAGAGTGGTTTGGTGGTGGAGTGAAGAAGAGTTTGGAGGAGTTGAAGGCTGCTGAGAGGGCCAGAAGACCAAGACCCTAGGTAAAGGGAAACCCGGCTTGTGCAGAGCAGAGGGACTCTAGAGACACAAGGGGTTGGGAGAAACTTGGCCCAAGCAGAGAGAGGGCAGGAAGCCCCACAAGCTGAAGGGCCGGAGAGGGAAGTAGCCCAGGGGAAGGAATCACTAGTTCAAGTGGTTCACCGCTATCCCTAGGGCCCCTGGACTGGGACCTGGTGTAGAGGGTGGGCCTGGGTCCCTCCCTCTCCACTCCCCTTTTCTGGGACTCTAGTGGGACAGTTGATACCCCAGTTCAGGGGTAAGAAATGGCACCCTGAACCCCCAAAAGAGGAGAAAGCGTGGGACCCATCATAACAGTGCTGGCAATTTGCCACACGGCGGTCAGACAAGATAATCACAATGTTCCCTTCTGGCCTTGGAGTCTCTGATTTGTGCCCTTTTCTGTTTCCTTATTAGCAAAATGTAAGGATTTATTGGGTCAGACCACGGATGTCCAAATTGCAGCCCCATGGATAATTTTGGATTGCAGCTGCCCTCTCTCTGTAACTGCAGAGGTCAAAGCTGATCAGCTTCAGGGTTTTCTACTTGGGGAATCTCAGACGGCAATTTATATGTACTGTATCTGTCAGGAAAGACAGGGGGACAGGCAAAGCACAAACTGTTTTAATACATTTAAATACATTTGTGCTGGGACCCTCAGGCTTCTGACAAGTGGCCAGCGGGGCTGCTGCTTATGTTGTGGGAGACGACCCTGGGTTGGGATGGTTTTGTTTGTTCCATGTTTAGTAGAGTCCAGTGTTGCCTTCTTCTGTGTATTAGACCCTTAATACTGTATTTAATCATTTAGGGCTAAATCCTATCCTGTCTAGAGCCAGGTACCCAATGAGTGAGGGGGTAATGGAGCCTTCCTCTTGCACAGCAACATAAGGTCTGGGTGAACTGCATTCCCTGTGCTCAGTAGAGTACAGTGCTTGCAGGAGTGCCCAGTGCCCCAACAGGGGGGCAGGGAGGGGTGGAGAGTAGTGGAGCTGGCTCCACCTAGTCTCTGTTGATGCTGCCCTTCTCCTTACTATCCCTTCCGATGGTGGTTCTGACCCTTTGCACCCAGCCTTCTCTAGTGTCTTTGTCCACCTGCACTGGTGGTCTACACGAGGGGTCCCCACTACTAAGCTTCTGCCTGGCTATCTTACTGAATGTGCTGCTTCCAAATTCAGCAGCAGAGAGATAGGTGACTTCACAGCTTCTGCCAGTCACTTTCCTACCTCCTGGCACCAGGAAGAGCTTTCTGCCATGGGGGGGAGAGGATTTGGCAGCTTTTCCCACTCTGCTGGTCCTCTGTTCTCCCATTCGGTGATGCCTGCTGCTTCCCTTCTGTTCAGGTTCTTCTACAGTATTCATCACACCTGTAGCTTCTCACTCCTCTCTCTCCCTACAGGCCAGTTAGACAGTGGATGGAACATCTCGGGGAGGGGGCTGATCCCATCTGCAACAGATCTCCTGGAATCATGGGCCACGACTCACTGCTGGAGTTGCTTGTGAGGCTGTGCTTTGATACAATACAGTTAATGCAGTTATGTTTTGGTGGTGGAGGAGCCCATGTCATAATTGGAGGATAATGCAACTCTCTCGCTGCTGGAGGATCTTGGGTGTTGCACTCTAATACCATGGGGGGAAATGCCATTGTATTTCAGTTGCTGAAGGTTTCAAGGCACTGTGACACAATACAGTGGTGATGCAGTTGTGGTCTCCGTGCTGAAGGGTCTCTGTTGCTACACTGTAGTTTAGAGAAGCAGGTGTGGTCATCGTTCAGTGCTGGGGGACCCTGCATTATGTACCATGATCTGGTGGAAAACAGAGGTAGTGCAGCTATGTCTCCCTGGTGAGTGCTGTATAATATAGTGGAGAGTGGAGGTAATGTGGTTGTCTTGGAGCAGGAGAACCCAGGATGCTCAAGCTATAATAAATGGCAGAATGCAGTCTTTTCTGTGTCCAGTACACAGTGCTGTATTCTGATCACGTTATAGTACAGCACTCCTGGATAGGGCTATTATAAATGATCTAATTAATACAGCAGACCACTGTGTCATTATTTAGACTGTGTTCTCCTCTGCTCATGCAGCTAAGAATTATTGCAGCCATTTCTTCCCTGTTCTGGTATTCATGTCACTAATGCACTACTTATGGCTTCCAAGACTTAATTAAATCACCAGAATCCTGTATTAAAGTGATGTGTAATCTGGCTTGAATTCCCCAAAATGGAAAATTCATGGTTAAATAGAGCAACCTATTCAGAAACAGCACTCGGCTTGCTCCATGTTGCACCTCAGTAAGTTCTGCAGCATGTGAGATATCCCCGCTCTTCAGTGACCCCTCGAGTGGGATTTTGGGAAGAACATCTTGGAGCTGAGAGCACTTTATAACTAGCTCTCCTTTCACTTGCCTTTTAGAGCCACTGTCCCTACAGGGCCACCAGACCTGTGTGTCTGTATGTGTTAGTCATGCACTCACCATTCCAAGGAGTTTGGAGGATGGGGTGAGAAGAGTTTGGAATTGCTTATGAATTGACCAAGTCAGCTTAGACTCTTTCCAGGCTCTGGGTTGCAAAAGACGAGGATGAATTTCACCCCTGTGCATCACTGAAGTCCCACATATGCCCTGCTTTTAGCTTGTGGGCGTTGTGCTCTGCACTGGCGTGAATTTCACCCTGTGTGGAAAGCAGTGCCATGAAAGACTTAGCGGGTTTAATATCTTGACTTTGCTCATTCTCCCTTCCGTCATCTGGTTAGTGACGGCCGATGAAATCCCAGTGGAACATCATGATGCCTCTGGTACATGGAATAGGCCTGCAGGAGAACATTACACTTCCCAACCCAGTACAGCATCTGGCATATTAACCAGCATTAAAATGATTACGATTTAACATTTGTGGGTTTACTAGGAACAATAAGGGAATAAAACAGCTTGAAAAATGCATGAGATGTATCCAGTGGCTCTTTTGGAACTGGGACAGTCTGCTTGGCATGTGTACACTGCGCACGCTGGTATAAATACAGTTCAGCACCAGGAAATCAATCATCTTTAAAAGAGTCTTTGATGTTTATTGATCAGTCAACTCCAGCCGCAGAGTCTTTTTCTAAAAGCAGACATCTAGTCTGGCCTTGATCAGGCATGACTTGGCTAACTGACATACAAGGGTCTATAGTATATCATAGGATTAGAGGTGGAAAGTTAATAGCCTTCTGACCATGCCCTAGAGGCTGGTCTAGAATGGTTGCCTGCAGCATATTTCCCAGGGCTTTGTACTGTCTAGCTTTAACTCAGTCGCTCGCACCACAGGTCATTGGGTTGAGACAGGATGTCTCAGCAATTTAGTGGGTTCTTGCACTGCTGCACATGAAGGGCTGCACTGCTGGCATTGGCTTATTTGCTCCAGGGCCGAGCCCCCTTTCCCTTCTGATTTCAGCTGTTGAGCAGCTTCAGGAAGGATTTCAGCTGTTGCTGCTGGCCACTCGTGAGAGGGGACTGGCAGGGAGGGCCCTCTGTAAAACTCCCTGTCACAGATGCCCAGACTTGTCAGATGTGATTCTGCAAGACATCAGGTCAAGAGGACACTGTCAGTTTAATAAATGTGTATTTAAAAATTGGTGACCCCTCTTACTGATAAACAAATCCTTGCTGATAGTGTTGTCTGGGGCCACTTCTCTCTGATTGGATGGCCCAAGTCACTGTGGCATCTCACAAACGTGAATGAGTTCCTCCTTTACAACACCCCCATGAAATAGGGTAGCATTATTGTCCCCATCTTACGCTTGGGGACCTGAGACACGAGAGAGATAAGGGCAAGATCTTCAGCAAAGCTCAGCAGCAACGGGAAGGTCCAGATCCACAAAACAGCTTGGCTCCTATTTAAGAACCAGAATAAGGGATCAGATTTTCAAAACACAGCAGCATATTGCGCATGGGTCTCCCTTAGAAATTTCACCATGATCCAGGGAATCTGTGGGAATTCAGCCCAGATCTCCTCAGTCTTGGGCTGCTGCCTTAGCTCTACAATACTAACCTTCCTTTTAGTCACTGTCCAGCTTTGGCTTTCATGCACTAGCCCCATGTTCTATGTTCCTGGTAATGTTTTCAAATCCAAACAAACCTTTGTTTTCATAGATACTTTTTTTTCACAAACCCAACATTTTGGGTCCAAATTACCTGACAGGTCCCTTTAAATTGAGCTCCTTCAGTGACTTTCTCTGTGCCAACTTACTGCTGCCCTTCATACTTTTCTTTTATGATTTTTTTTTTTTGGTAAATTTTCTTTGGGATTTGAGTTTGTTTGGTTTCTCCATTGCTCATTTCTGGTTTAAAGCTTCACATTGGGGAACCTGAATTAATGACAGAAAGGATACAGTATGTTGGCAATTTCAGATCCACTTTATAGCTATGTAATTTACCCACCAGGTAGCACATTACTAGAAAGCAGTCAGTATGCCTAGCTATCTCTATATTTATCAATAGTGTAAACAGTTTTATTTCTGCTTTAATATCTTTGTTTGGCATGATATGGTGACAGGCTGCCACTGTGAATGTGATGCCTTGCCCTTTGATTAGCCCAGAATCTGATTTAACAGGATTTCAAGTTGTTTACTTGGTTTCCAAGCGCTGGCTTCTGGGAATTTAACAGGAGCCGTGGTTCTGATTTTCCCAGCTGGCCCTGCTGCTGTAGGGAATGTCAGACCCTCATTAGCTGAGAGAGATGGCAGTTTTATCTTTGTCCTGGTGCTGTGCATTCTCTGAGTCAGAGAGGCTGCAGTTTGCTTCTTGGTGCCCTCTTGTGCTGGGCCCTACACAATTGAGGGAGGCTATAATGCACGTTTTAGCACAGCAATGTGTCGGACCCTCTGGAATCAGGACAGCATGAGGGTCAGTGCCTGTCTCTTTCTAGCCCTGGACCATCCACAACTGATCGAGACACGGGCTCAAGCCTGGTGCATCAGCGCCTCCATTATCAGGAGAGGCTGTGGTTAAGTGGTGAGAATCAAACCCAGTCCTTTCTGTCATTCAGGGTCCAAAACACCAGCGCTCTGGGTATCAATCTGCAGTTTCTCCCAATTGCGGAGGGTTTCTCTAGTGCAGGGTTTCTCAGATTTCTTCATTGTGTGGACCGTGTCTCCACAGTGAGAGGGTCTCAAGGCCATCTCGTAGCTTCCCAGTCACGAGCGCTTTCACAATCATACAACATCCCTTTGGCAAGTATAGCAATCGCCTTCTCGGGAAGGTATTGACTAACTGTCTTAAACGTGAATGATGAAAAGCGCTATAGAAGGGTTGGTGTTTATTATGACAGTATTGAAGTACGGAACTGAGTGTCCTAAACTTGGCATCTGCGTTTGAAAACTAATCTGATGGCATGACTCCCTTTACCTCTGGCAGCGCTGCCTTCTGTCTTCCTACCCACGTGAGGTAAGGATAAACACTGTTCGGGAGGGTTTCTCTCTCATCCTTCTAGCTGACGCAGGAGTGAAATCATAACTCCTGAATAGGTGACTTCCTGTTCAATATGGCAGATGATGGTACCGTAAACATCCTAAACCAGGGGTGGGCAAACTTTTTGGCCTGAGGGCCACATCGGGATGTGAAACTGTATGGAGGGCCGGGTAGGGAAGGCTGTGCCCCCTAAAGAGCCTGGCCCCACCCCCTATCCAACCCTTCCCACTTTCCACCCCCTGACTGCTCCCCTCAGAATCCCCCCCCCCATCCAGCCCCCCCTGCTCCTTGTCTCCTGACTGCCCCCTCCCAGGACCCCTACCCCTAACCACCCCCTGGAACCCTATCCCCTATCCAACCCCCCCGCTCCCTGTCCCCTGACTGCCCCGACCCCTATCCACACCCCCGCCTCCTGACAGGCTCCCCAGGACCCCACCTCCTATCCAATCCCCCATTCCCCATCTCCTGCCCCCCCAAACCTCTGCCCCATCCAACCACCCCCTGCTCCCTGTCCTCTGACTGCCCCCCAGGACCCTCTACCCATTATCCAACCCCCCAGCCCCTTTACCATGCCACTCAGAGCAGCATGTCTGGAGCCGCACCTCCTGCCCGGAGCCAAACATGCTGCCTGGCATGAGCGTAGAGCCCCACGTGGCGCGGCTGCAGGGGACAGGGGACATCAAGGGAGGGGCCAGGGGCTAGCTGCCCAGCCAAGGGATCAGGGGCCGGGAAGGATGGTCCCATGGGCCAGATGTGGCCTGCAGACCGTAGTTTGCCCATCTCTGTCCTAAACCCATCATCCTTAAAAGGACTGAGACTGGGAAACAGCCTGGAGTCATGGACCTTTCTTTTCTTTTCCTGGGTATCTGTAGTCAAAATAGGATTTTAATGAAAAGATGGATCCAGGAGCTACGTACCTTTACCTTTCGATAGCTTGTTTTTCTGTGAAGTTTGAAAGAGGGCCCAGTTTAGTGTGCTTTTATAGCTTCATTAAAAGAATAAGTAAATAAAATGAAGCTATGTACCAATGTTACTAATTCTAAACTAATTAAATATAACACAATGTAGTGATTAGATTAAAGTTACAATTTAAATTTAATAGATTATTTAATTTATTTATCTTGCCAGTTTCTATAATGAGTACCATATATACTCCATCATAAGCTGATTCGTTTATAAGCCAACCCCTGCAAGATGGATAAGTAAAAATGGAAATTTTTAATGACCCATTCATAAGCCAACCCTATAATTCAGGGATCATCAAACTTTGGCTCCCGAGCCATCAGGATAAGCTGCTGGGGGGCCGAGATGGTTTGTTTACCTCGACCGTCTGCAGGCACGGAGTTAAACCTAAGTAAACAAAGTGTCCTGGCACGCCAGCTACTTAGCCTGACGGGACGGGAGAAATTTTGAGGAGGGGAGAAGCTGGGGGTCAGGGAAGTAACTCCTGTGACCACCCCCCACATGACCCCACCCCTAGCCTGGGGCCCCCACTCTCTCCCCATCCCTTCCCACCTTAGCTGGGGCAGGCCAGGGGAGGATGTGTCTGGCCTGGCTGGAGCTGCTCCGGTGGGCCAGACTGGGCGGCATGGCCGCAGCCTGCCAGCTCCAGAGCTGCAGCTGCTTCAGAGGCTGGGGGGGAGAGCAGTGTGGCCAGAAGCAGAGAGACTCTGGCCCCAACTCTTCCCTTCTGGCTCTGCTGGCTGTGCTGCCTCTCCTTGCCCCCACAGCTTATGAACGAGTTTATATTAGTTTAAATTAGTTTATGGTGTTAACATAAGAATTACTTTAATCGTTTGCAGGAAAGTTAAGGAAGAACATTTTTAAAATGTAGTTAATTGGGCTAAGAATGTGTTAAAAGCAGAAGCTGACTCTTGCTTTGTTTTAAGGGAGTGTAACTTTTAGAATTATTTTTTAAATAGCTTTTCACTTTGGTGTTTTACCTTTAGGTTTTTTTAACATGTAACCTAACCTAGATTTTATTTGCTTGGCTTATTTAGTCTTTTTACACCAATACAGTGTTTGCATTTTTTGACACTTTTACACAGATGTCAAAGTGATTTTTAAATTAGGCACTTAGCGGCTTCGGAATGACATGCTTTTAACCCAAAATCCTTTACTGATTAAATAAAAGACTGGGGGCAGGGGAGGGAGGGTCCTAGTATCAACCTGGGGAAATGGTTAGTGACACACAAATGCGCACATTTTCATGAAATGTTAGAGAATTCAAACTTTTTTGAATTCTATAAAAAAGCCCTTTTAGGTTGTTTTTGAGTTTTCAACATATGTGATTTGGTTTTAGATGAGAACTAGTTTTGATGGTGCAAATAAACTGAGCTTCTTTTGCATGTCAGGAGTTGATCAGTCCTTTTTTTCTTTTAGTTGTAGACTTTAAGTTTGGCTTAGCAGATGGTTAGAGTTTTTTCTTTTTTGGATATCTGGTTTTGGGAAGAGAGCAGAGTACAACTTTAGCTGCCATTGGTGGTGCAAGACAGCCTCCTCTTTTTTTCTCCCTTGCATGATTTGAGTTTTTGTATAGGGTTTAGTGTTCCCTTGCTCTGCCTTAGGAACCACCCTTGTTTAATTAGAGATTTGAATGTGTTCATTATAGCTTGTTGTGGGCCAGTAATTTGGTACCTTGATTTGAGGTTATAGTAGACACTTTTAGTTGGAGGTGGACATTTCTTTTGCAAGCTCCCTTCATGGTCACAAGCAGATGTCCTCTTTGTAAGCAGCACATGTGAGAGGCCCATGTGAGAAGGCATTGTTTAATGCAGGGGTAGGCAACCTGTGGCACGTGTGCCAAAGGCGCAACGCGAGCTGATTTTCAGCGGCACTCACGCTGCCCGGGTCCTGGGCACCAGTCCAGGGGGCTCTGCATTTTAATTTAATTTTAAATGAAGCTTCTTAAACATTTTAAAAGCCTTATTTACTTTACATACAACAATAGTTTAGTTATATATTAGAGACTTACAGAAAGAGACCTTCTAAAAACATTAAAATCTATTACTGGCACACGAAACCTTAAATTAGAGTGAATAAATGAAGACTCGGCACAGCACTTCTGAAAGGTTGCCGACCCCTGGTTTAGTGGAATAAGACCCATATTCCCTTTGTAACTGTGTAAGGCATCACAAGGGCTGAGACTGGGAGCAGCATAGAGGATCTGGCAGGAGCAAGAATCTGGAATGTAAGGGTAAAAACTACTGATTGGTGCCAGTGCCCATAACTGCAGAGGGAGTGCACACAATTACAAAGTAAATCGCTTTTCGTTTAAATGCTCTCTTCCCTCCCCAGTGTGAATATCTCTCTGTAAAAGAGCTTGTGCTGATTAGTACCTGGCTGCTAAATGGAAATGAAGAGGTGGCTCCCGGCGGATGTCACAGCTCGGGACTTGCTGCCTAGCGTTCTGTCGCTGTTTCCTGGCATATCTTTTTATTGCCTTCCCCTTGGAGCCTCAGCTCCAGCTGCCAGTGTCAGGGAGAGTCATTAGCACATCTCAGTCCTGTTTGAAGCAGCATCGGTGCTGCTGCAGGAGGCTGGGCTTGTCAGCTGGGTTGTTTGTCCCCCACACCCTTTTCCTAGGAATCATCCTCCAATTAAACCTTGTCTCTCCCTCACTGGAGTACACAGAGCATAGGCTCAGGGAGAGGAGGCTTGGCAAACACAGAGAGGGAACGGCTGTGTTTTGTTAACTCTCCTGCCTACTCCCTCCCCGTTGGGTACCTAGGACTTTTCTCCTTTCTTCTCACTCTGTCTCTCTTTCTCTCTCACACAGTTCTCCTGTCCCTTGCTGTGTTTCCTGTTTTCCCCCCTGTGCCCTCTACTTCTCCCTCTGCCTATGCTGTGCGCTCCAGCGGACCCAAGCAGCTGTAATGCTGGCTGAGTTGGGGAGGGACCGTCTGGGTGACACATCCCCTCTCAGCCTCCAGCAGAGGGAGTGTTCCTGAGAGAAAGGAGATGGGGCCAGTCACCTCAGCACTCAGGCAGTTCCTGGTGACCCTTAGAGCAGCCCAGCGGGCGTGAGCCAGGTCATGGAGTCACTGTGGCTAGGAGAGAAATGGTTCCAGTAGTCCTGCCAAACCAGATTGGAGGGGGAGGGGAGAGCTTTTTTTGGTCACTATTCCCACCTGGGCCTGCCGGAGCAATTGAGGGTGTAGCAGTACCACGAAGTAGCAGATCACTGACAGAATTATAGACGGTCCCATGCCATCCCCATCATATTTTCTAGATGTTACCCACTGCCAAGCAGCATAATTTCCATCTGACCTGGACTGAGCCTCATCTAGCTTGCTCTCCTCCCAGCCCCTCTCTGAATCAGGCACCAGAGCCTTGGCAACATGGAAAAGTTGGCCCAGTTTAACCTAAGTTGTGAATTTAAATTGATTTAGCTAACCTGGTACAACTCGCTCATGTAGACACGGCCTGGGACAGTCAAGACACTGTTTGCCTTCTAGGTCTGATGCAAGAGAGATGTAGAACTGCAGGTCATCCTCAAACTGCTTTATCTCCCCCAGCAGCCTAATGTACAGGTGGAACAAAAGAGGCCCTACATGAGAGAGGACTCTGGGTGGGTAAGTGTTTGGCCAATGTTACCCTTTGGCACCCCTTAAAAAGAAAGGGAAACATTCAGATGTGGTCTCGCTAGGGTCCACAGTCCAGTCAACAGACTTCCTGGCCAACAGAAGAGAACAGGACGGTCCTTGAGCCCAGGTAAAATGAGTGCCCCATTTCCTGATTTCTCTCCCCAATGGAACTGGAAGGGAAGGACAAATCCAGTTTTCCTGGCCTGCTGCCCCCTGCCTCACCAATGGAAGCCGGAGACCCTGCCAGACAGGACTACACTGAATGAAGAAAGATTTCTGTAGTGTGTGAATTACTTCCTCTGGTGGGAAGTAGTTATTTCTAGCTGCATGAGAGATGTAGGTGTGGGGAGCAGGAAGGAGAACAGATTTTTCTCTGTGGCTGAAACTGACAGGTCTCGTTCCCTGTTGTGGTCTCTGCCTGAAATCTCTCTGTGACCAGCCATAGCACTTTTAGTGTTATGTATTATCACAGCAGTTAGAAACCCCAGTCATGGACCTAGACCCCATCGTGTTAGGCACTGTACAAACACAGAACAAAAGGACAGTCCCTGCACTGAAGAGCTTACGGTCTAAGTAGCAATACAGACGCTAGGCGGGGGAAGGGGATAGAATGCACTAGCAGAGCAAACAATGTGATGGTAGCAAACGACCCAGCCGCGGGTTTGAGAATCTGGAACCTCTTTCTGTAATTCCTCTCGGTAATCAGACTATGGAAATGTCATCTTCTGAGATGTTGCATGTGACCCTCCTGGCTCTTCTGGGACCCTCTCCCTTCCCAGCCTTCTGGTGAGAGCAGGGAATTTGAGCATGCCTGAGCTCCTTCTTCAGAGAGCTGAATCACCCAGGCTGTTGGGAAGGCTGTGAGTGCCGAAGTTTCTCATTCCATTTGTGCTCTTCTAGGGGAGATTTAGCTGAAGAATCCAGTTTCTGAGCTGGGAGCTGAGACTGAGGGGGGGTGGAAGATGCGTCTCCTTCACTGCTCCCTCCTGGTGGAGGAAAAATGGATCCACCCCAATGACACAGATGAGGAGGCTGGAGCGAGGCATCTGTGGGGTTTTCCTTCCCTCCTTGTCCAGAGGCTGAATGGTGAAATGAGCTTGGGAAGTGGCTGGGTTCCTGAGTGGGTTTTTTTGGATGGTGGAGGAGTAGACTGATGAGGGGTGTGGGCATATAGGTGTGTCGGTGAAGACTGTTGGCTCCTTAAGTGTGGGGCCCCAGGCTACCAGAGAATGAGGATCAGGTTGTGAGTTGCCATCCCATATGGTTCTTCTGTTGGGGAGGAGGGGTGTCTGATGGGGCCTCAGTCCCACCATCTCTACTCCCGCTGCTGGGGACTGCAAGCCCTCACTTTCCTTGAGGCACCTGCTCTTTCTTGGTTTGTGCTCATGGCTGCTGTTAGGTGGGGGTATTTGTGTCAGAAAGGCTTTAGGTGGGCCTCTCAGTGTGTTACCTTGGTGTATCCCAGTGTGCAGGGCCAAATGTCCTGTAGGGAATGGCCCCTTGCATTGCTCTCCAGCTAACCAACCCCTCTTCCTTGCCAATGTAGGTTCACACAGGGCCTAGGGAGAGGAGGAGAGAACATAAGAGGAGGGGATGAGAACTTCTCAGGGAAAGGGAGTCTCCTCGTGAGAGATCTGTACGTGTGATCTCAGCCTCTCCCCGTAGGCATGGATGGATACGAGACGCAACCTCAAACAAAGGGCCAAATCCTCCGTCTGATTGAACGATACTCAGCCCCACAGGGGATGGGGGCCAGGGCTAGCCTTAAGCCACCCTTTACACTGGCCTGATCTCTGGGCCTGGCCTGGTCGGGTCTGCAATGTGAGGCTGTTCAAACTGATGGCTGCCGACCATGTCCCAAGGAGCTGTTCTGTCAGCCAGGGGTTGGCAGGTGGTAGGGACGCCCCAGTCTCCTCTGAGCAGGCTCCTGTGTTGGGCGTGGGACGAGTGCCATAGCAGGCTCTAGAGTGCCACTTACGTGTCAACTTTATGCTGCCAGGGTGGGGCTGAGGATCTGGCCCAAGGTATCCTACTTGTTCTTTGACTTGTCAAGCACTTCTATAGCACCTTCCATCACAGGACCTCGTGCAGGGTTTGCAAAGCACAGAGGTAGGTGAGTGCTGTACTGGAGAGATTTGAAACAACGCTTAGAGCCTGCTTGATTTTTGTCTAAGGGAATCTTTTAAAAAGACCCCTGATCCACTGTCCAGTATGTTGTCCCTGTTTTGTAGCTTCCTATCTAAGGTCTGGCAACACTTCACATGCCGTCCCTGTACAATTTGTCTAGTTGTTCAGCTCCTCTGATAGGATCCCCCCTCCCAACAAGTAGACAGCTAGTCTGGGTGATTCATGAATGGTGCTTCCACATCATGGGCAGGGGATAAAGGGGGTGAGGGTTGGGGAAGGAGGAAGAGGAGACAAAGGGATGTGTGGCGGGGAGTCACCAGGCAGTCAAAAGGAGAACCTCTTCTTCCTGAGCTAAACAGCGCAAGGGGGTCTGGTTGCACCTTGCAAGGGGCATGCCTTGCCTTTAGGGCTGGGACAAGGATGGTGCACGATTTATTTTTTTATCCAGTGGAAAGGTGACTTCAGCAGCAGAGATGTGACTTGGCATGCTAATTAGAGACCGGCACTGAAAGCCAAATAAAGCAGCAGGGCACTTTGGACAGTTTATTAATGGCTGATTATTTCATGCCTCTTTGGACGTGTTGTAAAGCACAGCAGCCAAAGGCAGAGGGAGTGAGCCCAAGAAGTGCTACGCTCTTCAGTGAACATGCAGCCTGAGTTTCCTATTCTTGTTGTGAAATCAAAACTAGAGCAGGAGGTGTGGAAGGGGAGAACCAATCCTTATCTTCATTCCCTGGGTTTGTTACAGAACTAGAGAGGATCTGAGGGGAGGATACGGGGAATTAACCTCTTATAGAGACAAACCCTGTGCACTCTGGTAAAAAGTGAGTTTGTTTTGGATGTATGCATTGGAGAGGTCATTGTGCTCACAAGCCTGAGAGCCAGGTGCTCAAGGGATTGAGGCTGCATGTTGGTTCTTGGAAAGAGGCTAATGCAGGGGTCAGCAACCTTTCAGAAGTGGTGTGCCAAGTCTTCATTTATTCACTCTAATTTAAGGTTTCGTGTGGGTATCTGGGTAGGAGCAAATGTTGCTGCCAGCTCCCAGGAGTGTGAGGATGATTGGTTACAGCTGATCAATGGTCAGAAATTTAATTACCCGAGTTGATATTGCACCCATGTCTTTGTAAACAACTCAATGAGACCACTTAATTGACTGCAGTTAGGGCAGGTCCACACACACAGCTGCATGTGTTTAACTAAAGGTGTGGTTTTAAATGGATTTATTTAAATTGGTACAACTCTGCATGGGAACACTCTCTGAAACTACTTAGATTGAAAGCTCCGCGGGGCAGAAACTCTCTTTTTTTTGTGTGTGTTCTGTTTGTACAACACCTAGCACAATGGGATCTAGGTCCATGTGTGGCGCTCCTCAGGCACTACTGCAATACAAATAATAGTACATTGATTTATACCTGTCAATGTTATAGGTGGGGCTAGTAGTGCTGCGTATTATCAAGATACCCAACTTTTCCCATTATAAGACCGTCTCTCATTTGCTTATAACTCTACCAAACTAATGATTTGGGGTGAAATTTTCCTTGCTGAATGTCTACTTCAGGCTGAATTTTTTGGATTAAGTTCAGCCAAAATGGGTCAGCTGTTTGCAAGACCAAGGCTAGGAACAAATATGTTTTGCCCGTGTTAAAAACTTCTTGAGACATTTTCTTTGAGAAGCTGTTACACCCCCAGGCTTTGAAACGGGGACTTGAAGTGTGCCAAGATGGTGGCCATTGGATCAGGGATGTGCCCTTTTGCTGTTCCTGTGAAAATCCACCCAAATTGGACAACTTATAAGCCTTTGAAAAATTGCAGTTTTCACATGCTTGGTGGAGATGTCTACAATTTTAGCAGCTAAAAATCTCCAAATATTCAGTTCTCACTGAGCATGCACGAGCGCCTCTCAGCTCCTGTATGTGACCAGATGGTGCACACACCATCTCTAGAGAGCAACTGAGCATGCACCAGCTGAGGGATATTGGGGCTCAGCAGGACTTTCCCTGCAATTGTAGTTCCCAGCTGCTTTGGCCCTGTGTGGAGTTGGGCACTGGAACCCAGCCCAAGGATCCTGTTTCTCCTGTGACCCCATCCTGCTGACACCTTCAGCATGGAGGAGGCAGCTGCCTGACTCTCGCACAAGGGGAACAAGAGCTGGACCAGGAGTAAGGAAAGTAGAAGAATGGGACAAGGACACTGGGATTGGAGTTGAGGGGAAGAGAAACTATGATTGGGAGCAGAGCCCTATGTAGGCATTTTAGTGCCGAGGCTGAGCAAGCTTATTTCGCCCCCCACCTCTTTTATTTTGGTCATTTTTCTACCCCGAGGTGATGCGGGGCGGTCATATGCCCCCTCCAGATATTTTGGTTGTGCCCCCCAATCCAGACAGGCTGGGTGGTCCACTGAAGTGTCAGGGAATGTAGGTGTCTCTCCCGCCTCAAGCCCTGCTGTGTGGCGCTTTACATGTCACCTTTGCTTGTGCCCCATTGTTCTGCCTCTGCACCTTGGCGCCCTGGGCGGCTGCCCCACTTGCCCCGCTGTGGTTATTACCCTGACTGGGAGTTGGTGGAGGGAAGAGACTGGGACTGGTTGGTCAAGGGGACTAGGGCAGAAATCCAGTGAGGAGAGAAGGGGAGAACTGGCTGGGCAAGGAGAGTGGGACTGAGAGCTTGTGAGGGGAACTGGGAGCCAGTTGGCTGATGGGGCAGGGGGAAGAGGACACCAAGGTTGGACAAATAGCTGGATACTGGTACTGGCTGGACAAGGAGAGTGGGACTAGGAACCAATGTGAGAGGGAAGTGGGTAGAGGAAGAAAGATGGGATTGGGAGGTGAGGTATGCGCAGGAGGGTGGGGGGGGACTAGGGCTGGCTAGCTAAAGAGACTTAGACAAGAAATTGGGGAGCGATTAGTGTGAGGGGGACGGTGAGACTGGAAAGGGAGACTGAGGAGGAAGACCAGGTCTGGGAGCCAGTTGCGTGGAGGGAGGGGAGAGACAGAGTGGATGAGGAACTTGAGGGAGAAACTGATTGGGCAAGGAGACAGGACAAGGATGTGGGGTGTGGGGAAGAACCTGGGACTGAGAATAGGGAGAGGCAGATTGGGACTTGGACAAATATCCCAGAGGGGAGACTAGGATTGTCTTGGCAAGGAGACTGGGACTGGCATGAGAATCGTGAGTGGAGACTGGGACTGCATAGGCAAGGAAAAATTAGACTGGGGCATGGAGCCAAAGGTAAGGAAGAGACAGGGTCCCAGACAGGTACAGAGCAGATGAGGTCAATCCCACCCTGTGGTGGGGAGAACAGGAAGAAGGGTCTATGACTGAGAGGATACCCCCCTTCAGAACCTGGAATGGAACCCAAGGTCCCTGAGTCTCCCCATTTCTCTGCTGTCAGCAACTATCTGTGAAAGTATCTGGCAAAGTGTGTCCTCTCCCTCTCTAGTGCTGATCCTCATGTTCTCGGCCAGGGCTCACGGGGGGCCCCTGTGGGGCCCGGGGCAAATTGCCCCACTTGCGCCCCCCCTCTGCCCCCGGGCAGCCCTGTACCGTGATGCTGGTGATCTTCATTAACGATCTGGAGGATGGTGTGGACTGCACCCTTAGCAAGTTTGCAGATGACACTAAACTGGGAGGAGTGGTTGATACGCTGGAGGGTAGGGATAGGATACAGAGGGACCTAGACAAATTAGAGGATTGGGCCAAAAGAAATATGATGAGGTTCAACAAGGACAAGTGCAGAGTCCTGCACTTAGGACGGAAGAATCCCATGCACTGCTACAGACTAGGGACCGAATGGCTGGGCAGCAGTTCTGCAGAAAAGGGCCTAGGGGTTACGGTGGACGAAAAGCTGAATATGAGTCAACAGTGTGCCCTTGTTGCCAAGAAGGCTAATGGCATTTTGGGTTGTATAAGTAGGGGCATTTCCAGCAGATCGAGGGAAGTGATCATTCCCCTCTATTCAGCACTGGTGAGGCCTCATCTGGAATATTGTGTCCAGTTTTGGGCCACACACTACAAGAAGGATGTGGATAAATTGGAGAGAGTCCAGCGGAGGGCAACAAAAATGATTAGGGGGCTGGAACACATGACTTATGTGGAGAGGCTGAGGGAACTGGGTTTGTTTAGCCTGCAGAAGAGAAGAATGAGGGGGGATTTGATAGTTGCTTTCAACTACCTGAAAGGGGGTTCCAAAGAGGATGGATCTAGACTGTTCTCAGTGGTAGAAGATGACAGAACAAGGAGTAATGGTCTCAAGTTGCAGAGGGGGAGGTTTAGGTTGGATATTAGGAAAAACTTTTTCACTAGTAGGGTGGTGAAGAACTGGAATGGGTTACCTAGGGAGGTGGTGGAATCTCCTTCCTTAGAGGTTTTTAAGGTCAGGCTTGACAAAGCCCTGGCTGGGATGATTTAGTTGGGTTTGGTCCTGCTTTGAGCAGGGGGTTGGACTAGATGACCTCCTGAGGTCCCTTCCAACTCTGAGATTCTATGATTCTATGATTGATGTGGCATGGTGCAGTTCTGATTGTTCCAGTGCTGCAAAAGCTATTGTGTTCTTCTTTTAACGTCATGACACTGGATTGGCAGATTTTTCGGTGTTCCCTTGAAAGCTGTTTAAATTATTCTAGCCCTTGAAAAATCACATTTCTTGGCTTACATTTTGTCATCAAATAAACTGTATGTAAAGTCCCCTTTTTGTTTGCAGGTAGAGGCGCTCTGATATCACAGTGACGGGCAATCTTATAAAAACTTGGAGAGATGGGCAACGTGCTTATGGGCCTTATTCTCATTGACTCTAGTGCCCCTACACTGCTTTAAGGGCCTTTAAACTGGGTTTAAAAATATAATTCACACCCACTTTAGAGCATCATCACAGTGCCAGAGCAGTCTGAAGGGGCCTTAGTGTAAATGAGAATGAAGCCCTCAGTGTCTCATTGGCATAACTTGCAAGTTGTTACAGATTCAGCAGTATTTGGAGCCTGTGACTTTTACATCTTCCAAACATTCCTGACCCTACAGCATTTTTAGTGTTGAACAGTGAGGAGGGGGAAAATGGTAGGTTTTATAGTGACTGACTCCTGTTCTGACCTTTAATTTGACTTGTGGAAGCATCCTTGTCATAGCATTTCTTTCTCATGAAGGTGAATGTCATAAGAAACCGGGCACGGTGAGGTGTGTGCATGCGTGGCTGAAGGAAAGAGACTCATGAATTCTGTTCCCAGTGCTAGCATTGGCTAACTGCACAGCCTTTGGGCAAGCCACTGAACCTCTCTGTTCCCCAGTTTTCTCACCTGTACAAAGGTTATAAGACTTCCTAGTTCCTGTGGGTGAGTAAAACTTCACTCACTCTTTGCAAAGTGTTCTGCGATCCCTGGGTGGAAGGGACTCCTAGAAGTGCCTAGGATTGCTACACCAGCAAAGAATTTGGCCCTTTGTGTTTCCCCCATGGCTACAGAGTTATCTGTTTTCTCTCAACTCTCGTTCAAGAAAGGTACATGTCTCACTATTGCTAAAGATCCTACCATTATAGCCCCAAGGCTCTGGCAATTAACATGTTTAAATCTCAGTTAGTATTTAGGGGATTACCTCATCCCATAGTCCAGATCAAGAAGGATATTTCCTTTTTGCTGTCTGCTCATTAAAACACATTCCTCTTTGGTCTAACCCATGTTACTTCCTACGCCCATCACGCCCCCAGGAACTGCCTACATAATTATTAGACTTTCCTTTGCCAGCTTTAATGACTCCTAAACAGCATCCACTTGGATAAGTGCCTGGACTTGTCACCTAGGCAAACCCAAGAAACTGACTTCCCAAGGTCAAAAGCATACATTTATTCAAAGAGAAATTGTACCTATAAGAGGTCAGAGAGGCCTGTACATTTAATACAAAGCTATAAATTATGCATCCATATTTAACTAACTGCCACAATCTCCAAAAGCCCCACGGAACAGCCATGCCAGGCAGTGAGGCCAGTGTCAACAATGGGGGAGAGAGGTGTTTCAAACCATATTAAGTGAAAAGTGTAATTTGTTGTACAATGGTGTAAAGCATACTGTAATTCACACACACTGCTGCTTTTAACTGGAGACCCCCTGGGAATCCAATTTCTGACCGTGCAGTTTTAAAAATTAATGGTATTGTCCCTACTGATGGGGTGTGTGTGTGTGTGTGTGTCTTGTAATGGCTTTTTTCTTGTGATGAGCACCCCACCAAGGTAACATGGCTTTGTGGTTTCATTGGTGCTAAGATCATACCTGCTCTGTGCAGACAAGTGATGGATTTTAAGAGACACAGATAGCATCTAGGCACCCAACTCCTATTGACTTTCAGTGGGAGGTGCCTAATTCCCATCTGTGCCTTTGAAAATCTTCCTCAAGGAGCCTGGTTCTCCACTGCCTTGCAAGGTCATTTGCACCTGGGGCACGTGGCTGTAAAACAGCTCCTGATCTGTTAGCGTTTTATACACACTGGGCATGGTTGTAAAATGTGTTCTGGACCCGATTGTTTGAAGTACCTTCATTATATATACACACACACATACACCGTTAACCTGATGAGATCCTTGCTGAAACATCGCAGGCCTGAAGAAAAAGGTCCTGCTAGACCTGAGGAGGTACAGACCTTCAATATGTATCGGCTGTTTCATATTCAGCTCTCTCCTTTTTGTCTTTATCTACTTGTTTGTGTTCATGTTACAGTATAAGTTAGACAGATCACGTAGATTAGATCAGCAGATAGCAGATTATCAACATAGCAATTGAAGTAACTGTACTTGCATCATGTGTCCCATATACACCAGCAGAGAATTGGCCCAAAGGCTCTCTGCAGTGTAACTTTAAGTTTAGGGCCAGGCCAGTGATACTTTCCATAGGGTACAGTTGGCAGGGATATTATGACATTTTGGGGTGCAATCCAGACCAGTGAGGGACAGTATCACCCTGCCCTGGACCCTAGAGAACCTCACAATGCCTTGCTGCTGTAGTTCCCACATGAGCCACTCACAAACAGCCTGCGAGCATGCAAGTCACACACCCTGAGGGTCAGTGTGTAGCTGCAGCCTGCCAGCCACTCTTCAGTCACACTCTGGCTTCCACCAGCCTTAGTTTCCACTTGCAGGGTGACCGCATCACACTCCCAGTCCTGGATTCCCCCCTCTCCCTCCAAACATGTATTGTGTACTGCACTGTCCAGCCTTCTCCTGGACAGTTCAGATAACAAAGGTCTGTTGTCCCTGTAAGGGAATGATACACAGCAACTTGCCACCCTAAATGAAGTTACCCACACAGTTCAGAACACTGGATTAATGTTGATTAAAGAACAAAAACAGTTTATTTAACTACAAAGAGAGTTTTCAAATGAGTACAAATATTAAGGCATTAAAGCCAGAAATGGTTACAAGAAAATAAACATAAAATGCTTCCTAGTACTAAATGTAACAGACTAGACTTGGTCTAAGGTGACGTTCTGACCACAGGTTCCCAGTATCATTGCTGACCAAGTTTCAGGTCAGAATCTGCACCCAAAGTCCATAGGCTGTTTCTTTTGTTGTCTTAGACCGAAAAGAGAGAGATGGACAGGGAGAGATCACTTGGGGTGTTTTTGCTCCTTATTTTCAGAGTTCAGTAACCCTTTGAAATGTATTTTCCTGAGAGTGACCCCTAGATAAAGTTCTTTCCAGTTGAGATAGCAAGGAGACATGGAGTTTCGTGGTGGGGACATTTCATGCTGTTCCTGAGATGCAGATTCCCTCTGTTTTCTTCCTTCTTCCTCTGGCTGTCTGAGGACTCTATTTACAGTTTATATACCAATTGAGGTGAACACACATCCCTTTGTTCCAGACCTGCTTAATCAGTTTTACCAAATCGGGACTATCTGAGTTTTGAACATGTGCCTTCAACATCATACTGGGGAGATTTCATAACTTTACACACAGTGTTGCTATTACCATGATGATATTGACCAGCAAGTTATTCATTTTCAAATGACACTTCACAAGGCATGTTGTGTACAAAGATTATCACAATAGTGTGTATTGTGCAAATACAGGGGTGCAATCGGTCATAGGTATAATCACAGCTCTTTATTTAACCATTTCCATCTATTTCTATAGATAGCCAGTAACATTTTATTTAAAACAACCTGTTCAAGAGTAGGTAGCTGTCTATGTGCAAGCTTCAGGGCACAAAGCAGGAAGGGAATCTCCTTCCCCATGCAGTGCCACAGGTTGGTGAGAGTCATTGTAGGTGCAGGGGAGAGTTAAATGACCTGAAAGGTTCTATACATTGTTACAGAAATAAAATATCGTAAGATCTTCCATACCTGATAGGATCCATAGTCCATAAATTCTGGAGTTCTGCCTCTGACTGTGCCTACTATCTGATACTTCACAGAAGAGTGTGTCCCTTCAGAGGGAGAAATGCCCATAAGCCATAATGCACCTGGCCACATTCCTTCCTGATCCTTGTCAGTAATCAATTTATGCCATGAAGCAGGAGGTTTGATTGCCTGTATTGCTGCACATTTTGTTCTTGGTGATAAAATTATCTAGTTCCTTTTAAAATCTAGCACCAGTACCTTATATGACTCTAATTTGACACTGATAATTTTTTCCTATAATTGAAACATCATTTTTTAAGAAAGTGATGCTAAAAGTCAACTTTTAATAAGAGGGTTTAACTCATCAAACATTCTGGAAACATCACAAATGAGGAAAGCAGAATCCTCATCCACAAACATGAGACTCTTTGATCTGATGGTTTTCATCCTTGGCTTTGATAGCAGCTGCACCATTCCCGAAAAACACAACTGGCTGATGGGAGTCATGATGTAGCCTTTGTTTTACACTTTAAAAACATCAGAACTGAAAAGAGAGTCAAATGTGAAACATCACCAACATTTTGAGTTACTGCTTAACTGTCAGTGTGTCTCCCCTTCATTTTACTGGTTCTGAAATTGGACTAGTCATAAATATGTATGGAAATTCTGACCATTATGATTAGTAGGAAGTATCAAGATTTGCATCCCATTGTGCTAGGCTTTTTATAATAACTTATAAGGGACAATCCATGCCCCCAAAAGTTTATAATCTAACTAGATGAAACAGAAAAAGGGTGGAAGGGAGTGGGTATTATTACTTTCATTTTACAGAAGGGGAACTGAGAAACAGAGGGATTAAGGTATGTCTACACTATGGAGCATATGTGGGTATAGCCCCCTACTGTAGATGCAGACTACACCGAGAAAGGGAGTTTTCCTGCTGGTGTAGGAACACCACCTTCTGAAAAAGTGCTAGCTACACTGAGGGAAGCACTCTTCCAGTGACACAGCTGGATCTACACCCAGAGTTTTGTCAGCATAACCATGGCACCAGGGGTGTGTGGGTTTTTCACACTCCTGACAAGGCCAGACAGTTCTGTTCTATTCTCTGTAGGTTCTTAAATATAACACACTCATTACTGTCTTATCTGAATGCCTTCCAGTAGTGCGTTAAGCAACATGGCTAACATCTGTCACGTGTTTCTATCATCCTCTCCCCATAGGGAGAAGCATGTGTAATGGAGTTGTATAATCAGTCATGCATGTTTGTGAGAGAAGGCAAGGGCAAAGAAATAGAGTGGAAGGTTGGTCAGGTTTGTGGTGGTCCTTAGTTTCTTGGGGAGTTCATTCCACGGTCTTGAGCTGGCCCCCGAGAAAGCTCTTAGCTTGACTATTTGAGGAGGAGACATGTCAAAGCCAGTAATTGAGCCCAGATCTTCTTAATCCCTATCCAGTGCCTTATCACAAAACTAGCCTTCATTTTATAATGAATCTGATCCAGGATATTGTGGTGTTAATGGAAAAACTCCTAATGACTTCTGTGGGCTTTGGTTGGGCTCAGTTTGCTGTGGAATTCATCCCAATGGCTCATTGTGAAGTTCAGCCTTTATAAGCGTGAAGAAAACATTTACAAATGTGAGCTGACTCTTTGTGCTTATCATACACTCAGTCTCTGTTTGTATGTTTTTATCTGTGGTAAAATGGGCCGATGTGGAGATAACACTATTTTTGCTATATTCATGCATTGCATAGTAAGCGCAAAAATATTTTAATCACAATTAGCAGAATTGGGTAGAATCCCATGGAGTACTTGTTACCTCTGTGGATTAGTGTGAAATTGAATCTGCTGGACAGAAGGAAAATGTAAAATATATTGTAGGCAATAGTTGCCCCTTTTGCGGCGTTTTGTATCATCTTAGAGTGATTGCATTTAATAATGGGCCTTTTTTTCTGGGAGGAGAGCAGCCTTTGATTTACATTCTAAATTCTTCAAAAAGGAAAAAGTTATTTTTAGTATGATTATGAAGTCCTAATAAGTTAAATGCGTACCTGTAAAATGTCCCGTTAATCGTAATGTCACTCTTTTTGGAGAGGTATGTGGATCCACTGGTTCTCATTCTGTTAGAGATGTAACAAATAGCCAGGAGATGGCGCTGTGGTAGCAGAGAGAAGTTTTCAGGAAATGTACAAGCCAAATCCCTTCCTCTTATAACAGTACTTCAGAATTCTACAGTTATTGTTCCAAACAAAGATATCGCACCACTGCAAACTGCCCCACCATTTTGGTTAGACCGTGCTCCTTGTGAAGTTGATGGCAAGCGCAGGATCAGACCATATGTAATACAATGGCATTTTTAAAAATGAGGCCCTATGCTTTCAAAGCCAGGCTATAAGGAAACCCATATTCTGGCAGTGTGCTGCTCCCTGCTAGACTCTTGGATTGGTCAACGTCTATTTAGGAACTAGTCGGTGCTCTATCAAGATAGATTCCCCCACATTGTATTAATTTGGATGGAATAAATGGGCCAAAGGTGTTAACATAACCCAGTAACAGTCCAGCATTAAACACTGTGTTAGGGTTTGGTATACAGAGGCTTCAGCCTGCTTAGTACCATGGCAAACACACCATTAAATATCCTTTTCACCTTTCTTTAAAGATAAAGAAAAAAAAGAAAAGCAGTTGAAATGTGAAGTATTAAGTGAGGCTTTCATTTTAACAGCATCCCTTGTTCCCTTTCCCTTGAGCTGGAGAGAGGTTTTTAGTAGGAAACCCTTCTTATTTGACCATCTATTAGAGCAGTGTTTTTCAAACTGTGGGTTGTGACCCAGTACTGGGTGCATGTCAGGCACCGGGTCACCTTGCTCTGGTCAACACCACTGGCTGGGACATTAAAAGTCCTGTTGGCGGTGCTACCCAGCTAAGGCAGGCTAGTGCCTACTTTTTCTGACACCACGCTGCACCCCAGAAGTGGCCAGCAGCAGGTCTGGCTTCTAGGCAGGGGGGCCACGGGGCTCCGCACGCTGCCCTTGCCCTGAGCACCAACTCCGCATTCCCATTGGCCGGAAACCAGCCAATGGGAGCTGGGGGGAGCGGTGCCTGCAGCAAGAGTTGCACACAGCCGCTTGTGTGCCTCTGCCTAGGAGCCGGACCTACTGCTGGTTGCTTCTGGGGCGCAGCACGGTCCGCGGTGTCAGGACAAGCAGGAAGCCTGCCTTTGCACCCTGGCTGCACCACTGACCGGGAGCTGCCAGAGGTAATTCCATGCTCCAACCCTGCTCCCCAAACCCCTGCCACAACCCTGAGCCCCCCCAAACCTGGAGCCCCTCCTGCATCCCAAACCTCTCATCCCTGGCCCCACGCCAGAGCCTACACCCCAACCTCCTGTCCCAGCCCAGAATCCCCTCCCACACCCCAAACTCTCATCCCCAGCTCCACTGGGTCACGGGCATCAGCAATTTTCTTCAACTGGGCCCCAGAAAAAAAGTTTGAAAACCACTGTCTTAAAAGGTAGCAAAGTGGTAATCACCATTCTTGTGGGGAAAAGAGAAGTTAGATGAGATGGGCTGGAGCTGTTACTGTTGCTGCTGCTAAAATTGAATCCCGTTTCATCCCAGGGATTCAGCTGGAGCTAGCAGAGCTGGTGATATCATCTAGGTCCTTCACTCTTGCCTGGTCTAGTCAGGACATCTCTTAGGATTAGGGCACAGAAGGTCTGTGGTCCCAGGAGATGGTGGGGGTTGTAGCCATGATGATGAAGCTTGCTACAATAGCCAATTTTTGTCCCAAAGGTCTCTTTTTTGTAAGTGCCCCCAAAGGGAGTGGTGGGCGGAATAGCCCATCCTCTCATTATTTTGTCCACTAAGTTGGCCTAATTTCTGACACCAATTTAGATTCACTGATTCCACACTTTTCCTGTTTACCAGGCATGATCTTAACACAGTCCTCGAGTTCTATCAGGGGGCTCTTTTTGCATCCACCCCCGTTTCTTACCTTGTCCTGTCAACATTTGTTATAAATTATGACATTTTATGAACTTTAACTCACTTCTTGTGGTTAAGCTCACAGTTCGAGTAAATGTCTAGGCTCGATTATCACAACACTCCCAAACCTGATACCCTCAAAGCACTCCCCATGCCCCTGTCTGTCGGTAACACTTTTTATCCTGATCTTTTTCATTCACAATATATTTAGCCAGCTCTAAACCTGTTGGGTATCTGTACTGCTTAAACATCTGTATGCTCGTCACCTTTCCCACTGACCAGCAAAACAGTAGCAGAGCTGTATGCCAGAGTGGGAGTCATTAAATAGAATAGTAATGATCCTCATGGGAAATAAATCCTGCAGCTCCTTGCCTGGCTGGGGCAATTTTGTTTCAAGCATCCTCTGTGTTCCCTGGAGGAGTGTGTATGTCTGTCTGTCTGTCTGTCTGTCTCCTCTCTCTTTTTTTAACACTGGCATTCCCTTTGTTCCGCACTGGGACAAGTGAGTGGCCCGTTGTCATCTTGGGCTATGTAGGAAGATGTAGTGAGACTTCTTGGTCCCACTGGCATAGGGAGGTTGCTTCAGAAGCACCCCATTCCATGAAGGAATTCCCATCTTATAGATCCCTGTTGCACACTGGGAAGGAGGAGAGGATGGGGAGGGGGGAAATGACTACCGGACTGTGTTCTTGCCACAGGGAGGTTTGGAGGGGAGCAATCGGCAGCTCTTTGCTCTGATGGGAGAAAGGAGCATCTAGGAGTTGTCCCTGCCTCCCTGGGTCTCGCTGGAGGGGAAAGAGCCTATTGTTGTTTTACTGTCTGCCACCCTGGGTGTGTGAGACACAGAGGGAGCTGGAGGGATGAGGAAATCATTTTGCATAGTTACTTGTGAAGTTAGCTATACCTAGTTAGTAGCTGGAGCCACAAGCATTTGGCCCAGCGAGAATGTTCTTACCAAAACCCAGAAGAGCTTTGCTAACTTGACATGAATGAGAAAACCCTGGGAGCACCTAGCAGTGCAAGCGGGAGGGCAGGGAGCTTGGTTGGGCTGGGGATCGTTATTTGGCAGTTTGCCATACTACAGGCTGAATTAACATAGTCAAAAGGTAGGAACAGCAACCTCATTCCTAATGCTGTGCTGGGTAGAGGGGAAGGGAAGGATCCACAAATCATAATTGATTCAGTTAGGCCAGCATCTTGCCTGAAGTGAATCAATTGTACTGTATTTAGTCATCAGTCAGTACTGCTTCCACCCCTTCCCCGAGCTAGCAGCATGTTGGCAATGCCTAGGAACCACTTCAGGTTGCACTGAATCTAGTTTGCAGTGCAGCCACACCTCTAAGACAGCAGGCCAAATCCAGGGCTGTGGTGCCTCTGATTTCAGCAGTTATGGCAGGAGTGTGCTGAGCTCCATAAGCCCAAATATTTGCCTTTCTTCCCTACTTAGAACCTCTAAAATCCAGGGGTGTTGGAACAGTTTGTACAGTGAGGGTGCTGAGAGCCATTGAACCAAACTGTAAATCCTGTATATGGTGGAAACCACTTTAAGCCAGGATGTGCTGCTGCACCCCTAGTTCCAGCACCTAGGTCTAAACCCTCTTCAGGCTCTGGGTTATTTTTCCTGCCCCCCCCCCCCCATCTTCCCTGTGTGGGGAAACTGTGGGCAGGTAGGGGAGGGTGGGGATGCAGGACAGGAGTTTCCAGCCTTGCAGACATATTAAGGGGAAGCCTCTAGATGTGTCTTTGCGCTAGAGTGGAGGGAAAAGTGGAAAGCTGTGGCTGAGGAGTACACAGCACAACACAGGGGAGGGAAGGGGGAGACAGAGGGAATAAAAGGTAGGTTTAAATCCATCTTTGCCCTCCTCCAGCCTGGTTTGCTCTGAGCTTTGCCAGCTCTGAGATTTCCCAAGTAACCAGTCCAGCAGGTGAGGATTGTCCAAGCAGAGGGAAGCCACGCCAGCTCTGTGCCACCTGCCTGTGGGATGATTCATGCATTACCAGCTATGGCTCCTTTTGGGTTTCCTTCTGCCAGCAATCTGGTGTAACAGGCACAACGCACAGCCCAGGAGCTGGGCCAGTCATTCCCATGCAGAAGGAAACTGAGTCCCACAAGATGCATCGGCAGTCGTCCCCCCCCCCATGCTCGCTGGAGCTGGCCAACATGAATACGCATTCCTAGATGGCTGTACACAGGAATGCTTGAATATTGGCCCAAAGGATGTCAGGTTATATGGCTGGTTGTTGATTTTACAGTTTGCACACACAGGTTAGCTACATGTGTGCTGTCCAATCAGTGGCAATGCCATGTGATTATATAAAACTTACCAGCGCCATGTGAACTATGAATATTCACCACACGCTGCTCACCCTGCCCCACACTTACTGAAAAAGCTCACTCGCTGGTTTGAGAAAAAGATTAGACTTTCACAAGCAGTTCAAATAGTGAGCTTGGAGGAGGAGGGGAGGGAATGAAATCCATTGCATTGCTTCTGTGCTGGGAATTACTTGGGTGGCTCTGGGAACCTATTAACTCCTCAGCATGGGCCATCTGCTCTGTTCTCTTGGGGAGTTGGAGGACAATGTCAATGGGATAGTTCTAAGGGAACTGGTAAGGCTATACTGAAACCACCAATTATAACTCAGTTCCCTGGTGAGATCAGTGCTCTCCGGAGCAAAGGTGATTGGAGACACAGCAGACAGGAAATCTAAATGTTAACAGGCTCCTAACAGCTGTTTGGGTTTAAAATAAACCCAATCCACCCCCTTAAAAAAACAAACCCTCCCAGTTTCACTCTGCCTGCTGAAGCAGGCCTGTGCTCTAAGGTTCTTCTCTGCACCCCTCACCAAACCCTCCTTGCTTTCTAGCAGGGGTGATCATTCTGCTTAAAAAGAAAACTCTGGTGTTGTGTTTTTTTTTATTTATGACAGTAGCACTTTGGGGCCCACTGTGCCTGGTGCTGTCCAACCATACACTGGAAACAGCTCTTGCCTTAATGAATCTATAATTTAAGCATTAAAGACCACATCTGGAAATGGGGTCAGTGGGGCTTGTGGTAGATTGGGGGCCACTGATAGGGCATTAAAACAATGCTTTCAGGAGTGGCCCCTGACTTGGAGGGCCTCTGGTTTTGGGTGACCAACTCCAGACACCTGGGCCTGGTTTTTCAGAGATGCTGTGCACTGGCAGTAGCTTTGATGCCAGTTGGAGTCCTGGGGGCGCAGCACCTCTGGAAAGGAGGCCAGGGTTTCCAAAGCTGGGCAGGAGGTGACCTGAGAGTAAATGGTTTTTTTGGGGGGGGGGAGGAGTAGTTGTGTATATAAGACAAAGCCCCTAATTTTGGGAGGTCTGCTTACCCTCCCTGGCACCCACTAACTGAAGCACTGGAGATCAGTGGCCAGGCACTGGCCCCAGTGACCCACTGGTTGCTGGGAGGGTGCTAGAGGCAGCTGTTGGCACATCTGGCGCTGGCTGGTGGAAGTGAAGGGTGCCAATGGGATCCCGTGGAGCGGGGGCCGGAGCTAGAGCCCATCCAAGGCAGCCAGGGACAGAGGGCACCCGGCTTTGACTCGCGCCCCCGGGGGTGCGGAGCTGGGCCCAGCCCCGAGCTGGCGCTGAGTGAGCGCAAGGCTCCGCGCGCAGAGCCTCAGCCTGCAGCAGCCAAACCCGCCCGGGGCCCCTCCGGCGCTGCCGGGGAGTTGGTGCCCAAGCGGCCCGTGCCGGGGCCCTGGCGGCCAGGCGGAGGAGGTGCGGGGCGCGTGCTGCTGGCTCCCGGGCTGCTTTGCTGGGCAGCCGCGAGGCTCCCCGGGGCAGGCAGCGGGGCTGTGGCTCCAGGGGCGGGCTAAGGGGGGTGTTGCTTTAAATCCCTGCCCTGACTCAGCGCTGGGGGCTGCCTGGCCGGGGCCCCGCGGGGAGAAGGGAGAGTAGCGCCAGCCAGCCAGGCAGCAGCTCCTCGGAGCGGACTCCACTTCGCTTCTTTGTTCCCTCCAGAGCCCCCCTCCGCCCCCCTCCCGCGGCTCCGTCGCCCGCCCGCCCGCCCAGAGAAAGGCGCGGGGTCTATTTTTGCCATTGGCTTCCTGAGCGCTAAGGGACGCGGGGCTGCAGAGCCGCCGCAGCTTCCCCGCCGCCCGCCAGCCCTGTTCGCTGCATCCCCCGCCCTCCGCCGCGCGCGGGAGTGGGGGTGCGCCTTGCTCCACGCGCGCCGGAGAGCAGCTGGGAGGCTGAGGGGGAAGATGGAGCCCCTGGCGAGGAAGTTCAGCGCTTGGCTCTAGCGGGGCCCGCCTGCCACCTGTGCTGCCCGCGCCCTGTTGCCCTCCCCGCCCGGCTGCATGGCCCGATGGCAAGGCTTGGAGGCGTGGAGGCTCTGAGAGGCCGGAGCAAAGCGGGCTCTGGAGCGGCTCCCGTGCGGGGCTAAAGGCGGCAGCAGGGGATCCGACCTGGCCTTTTGATTTGCAACAAAGACCCGAGACGATGCTGCGTCGGGTTTAACCCCTGGCTCCGGGGTGGAGCGCGCGGATGCTGCCTAGGGGCTGCGCCAAGGGACTCAGCCTCTCCGCCGCTTCCCCCCAGCTCCGCAAACTGTTACCCTCTGGGACAGCCGTCAGCCGTCAGCCTGCCTGCTCCCTGGCCAGGCGGCGGGGCGGTCGGGAGAAGAGCTGCCTCGCGGGCGGCCAGATCTAAAGCATGCCTCGGGGTTGGTGTTGAAAGGCTCCCTGGCTCCAGAGGAATGGAGGAGACCCAGAGCGCTGGCCATTAGACTGAGCAGCTCCGAGAGGGGGCTTGCCGACTGGGATCGCTTCACCCCGCGTCCCCCTCCACTGGCTCTGTTGCTTGTAGTTGGTGGGTGCCTTGATTGGCTCGCCTCTCTGTTTTCTTCCAGGATGGCTCGCTTTGGGGAGGCGGTGGCTGGCCGCCTGGGATCCGGAGATGCGGGCTCTGAACAGAACAGGATCCGCCAAGGACCCCCCGCGCCTTCCGGAGCGACCCCCGGAGGCTTCAAGCAAACCAAAGCGCAGAGGGCCAGGACTATGGCTCTGTACAACCCCATCCCAGTCCGACAGAACTGCTTCACAGTCAACAGATCCCTCTTCCTCTTTGGGGAAGATAACTTGGTCAGGAAATACGCCAAGAAGCTCATCGACTGGCCATATCCTTTCCCCCTCATTGCCCTGGTGAAAACCCTTGCTTCTCATGCCCGGATTTGCATCGGTGCAATTCCACAGCACATGTATGTTGCATTAGCTGGCAGGCACGCAGCAGTGTGTCTAAGGTAAGCGCCTGCCTTCTGCTTTCAGTCCAGAATCGATGGCACATGGAAGCAGAGTGCCCGGGTTAATCGGGTGCTGTCCCCTCCATCCCCTGTGCCCCCAGATTGCATTCATTTTGGTTTCTAGGCTGTCTCTTTCTCCCCTTTCCTGGGTTTGGCAGGGCGAGCGGAAGTTGAGTGTGTTGTCTCCGTGGGGAATAAAGGCTCCAGTTGGTTTAAGAACTCTGGACTAGAACCAAATTGGTCCCTGCAAACGACTTCAGGACTAAGTTTTGGATCACCCATGGGGCCATATCTGGCGAGGAAGCTTGGGTTCGTGTGTGTATGTGTCCGAGTTCGGATCTACAACCAAGTCACAGCTCAGCTCCTCAGCTTCTCCTCCAACTCTGTAGACACGCAGACAGGGGTCCCCCTTAGCTCATTGATGACTCTTCCCTCCTTCTCCCCAAGCCTCAAAGATCTTGAAATCCTTTTGCTCTTTGTTACTTGCTATAATGGAGGAGGCATTGTGCAGAGTGGATTCTGTGTTCCTCTTTATGAGAACAGACCCCTCCTTGATTCTGCAGGACTCTGCTTCGTGGTATGTTGCCTTCTAATAAATCATTAATTTTATCCTCTCTCCCAGGGGCTCCCATGCCCTCCCCACGCCCCCAGTGAGACATGCAGGAAAACTGCCTTTTTCAGTGCGGTGCTGGAACTGCTAAGGGACAGCTACACTGTTCTGGCACCGAATGGCCCAGGGTGCACAAGAAACTAGGTCTCCCTGCACTCGTGGCAGAGGGAGATGCTGAAAATTTCTGGAGGAGGCCTCCTCCGCTCCTCCTGCCTCAATTGGGCTTAGTACCAGAGCTGAGGTCGGCTGCCTTCTTATTCCACAGGGGCAGGGGGAGTGCAGATCCCTTGGGTGGGTTCAGAGCCTCAAGGAGCTTGTGCACTGCTGTCCAGCTGCTCCCCCACCAGGGTGTGTATTGCTATTCCCCCTCCTCAGCCATCTCCTTCCCTGGCTTTACCTCCCCCCCTCAGCCGCTGTTCTGTGGGTAATCCCCGTGCCCCCATTGCTCAGCCCCCTGCAGAGCTCCCTAGCTGCCGGCGGCCCCTGTTTTGAAGGACGCTCCCCTTTCAGCCCCTCTGATAGCTCTGTGGTGTCCAACACTGCAGAGAACTTTGCCTGGGGTTACCCCAGGAGCCCCTCCCTCGTGTCCAGCGCCGGGCACTGGCTGAGAGAGCTCTACTCTCCTTCCGTGTGATGCCCAGGAGAGCTTCGGCACCGCACAGAACTCCTAGTACCGCCGCAGAGACCTCCCCCTGCCTCCTTAGACAGCAGCCCAGACTCCACCCTGCTCATCAGCCCTTCTCCAACGCACGCGCTCAGCACCATAGACAGCGCCCCACCGCGCGGCGTTCCCACCGGCACTGCATGGCACTCGCTGGGAGATTCTGGCCGGGGCACGGTTACAGTTCCTGCTAGTGCTTCAGCCAGGACAGTTCCCTCTCCGTGGTCAGCCGTGTGCCAGGAAGGACGCCCTCTGTAAAGTGTTGACAGGACAATGGAACCCCTGGGCTCACCCTGCATCACTTGTTGTCCGGTGTATTGTAGAGGGAAGATTTTTGTGTAAGGTTGGGTGGGATGCAGGGCAACCTGGAAGTTTTGCAGTAGGATGTGGTAGATAGGTGCTTTCACACTGCTCTCTTCATAGCCTCCTTGCTGTAGAAGGTAGCCAGGCTGACAAGCTTAGAGCTGGCCCTGTTCACTTTTAACTCTGCCCTATATTTTGCACTTGCAGTGACAAATGTCAATAGTTTCGGCCATTACTTTTCTCCCCTGACACACTACTTGGCTTGCTTGAGGGATCTGACAACTGCTTGCTTGGATGTAAAGGAACTTGCCCTGGTACCAAATGAAAATTCCCTTTATCTGCTGCAAAGGGCTGTTTTTAGAAAGGCTATAATATGAAAGGAGGGTGGAGGGATTGATTGAACCAAAATATGCCAAGAAAATAGCCTTGCTAACCCTGAGGTCCCAATTCAGCAAAACTCTTAAGCACATGCTCAAGTGCTTTGCTGAAGTGGGGCCAATCCCCATGAGTGACATGATGAAAGATGTTAGGCCATTGGCAGTGCACACGAGGTAGTTAAGGCAAATGAAAGGGCTTTTTGATATTGAAAGAGCTGCTTAAGTCTATTAAATACTTCAGAAGCTTTATGGTAGGTTTAAATCTCATTCTCCTAACTATCCATATAATGTATTACTCATCTCTGCAGTCTGGGATGAAGTGTTTGAGCATAAGCATCAAGAGATATCTACAGCCCAGGAGCATCTGTGCACATTTCTTTGGGTCACTGCATCCCCTTTCTTAGATGAATATGTCTCATTTTCCAAAATATGTCAAATTTTCATAAGCTTTGTTTTGTGAGATGGAGGGCTAATTAATTTGCTTTATCAGAATTTATTTATATGCTGCTGATGGCTGGAATCCCCAAGTGGGTCCCTTTGTATTAGATGCTGTACATGTACATGATATAAAAACAGTCTCTGCCCCATACAGCTTACATTCATAGTGCTTTCCTGCTATACTTAAACCTCTCCCCGCACATTATTCTTCCCAAGAATTTACAAAGCATAGTTTAGCTTTTAGTTCCATTTGTCAAAGTAAATACTATATTCCCATGCAAATGGTAGGCACAGTTCTAATTTAAATATTGGAATCCTGGTCTCCTCAACACTTGTCCATTGAACAGATGGAACAAGTGAAGGTCTCATCTTTCCAGGGAACTCATCTACCTGAAAGAATTCATGCTGTTCTTCATCACATGACCTGGTAGTTTACGCTACCTCTTACATTGACGGGTTTTTTTGACAGTAACCTTGTACAATCAATATGTGTCTTGGACAGAGTGGAATATGCACTGAGACTGAAAACTGAAATGTGGTTAGAGACAAATTGCCAATGCTGTGAACATTTCAGCTTTTCAATCTGTCAGCATAATAATGTGATCCTTCTTTTAGACAGCATGGAGGTACCATCATCTTGTGTTGTGGCAAAATGTCTGAAATGACAGGACAGTTTATATTGCACTTCAGTGGAATGAGAGCTCAAAGTGCAATAATTTAGGACAGGGCTAAGCTTATAACAGAGTCTCCTAATTAGGGGGCATAGTAATTGCATACTATTATCAGATAATGTAAAATGCTTGTTATTTTCTCCCTGTAATTGTACATTGGTGCAATCAGTTAAAAGGGATAGTGCCTTTAACCAGTGCTCTTGACTTCAAACAGTTGTGTGTGTGTCTTCACAGTCTACAGCAAAGCCTGCTGTTTGAAGCCCAGAACTGCCCCTGAACTTGCAATCAAACTAGTTGATGGAGGAGAGTCTTAGATCTTGACCATAGTAAATGAGAGACTATTTTCAGTGGTGATTGGTGCTGGTTATCACAGGGATGACACAGAGGAAAACCAACTTGGATTGGGAGGGTGGGGGGAGGAGAGGTGCCTTCTTTATCAACATCAAGTTGACTAGGTAATAGGGATAAAAATAACTGGGAACTGGTGATTCAGGCCTGTATATCTGCTGGGTAAATGTGTAATTATAACCAGCAGTCTCTTCAGTTTTGCTTTTCAGTATAAACAGGGATGATACATAAGGAGGAAGAAAGAAAAATATGAGACAAAGGCTTTCTTTTCTTGTGGGGGATCCAATCCTCTCAATCATACAAAACTGAAAACCAGATTTATTAGCTTCAGGTGGAATTGCGCCTTTTTGCTGTTAATGTGCAAAATACTAGGCAGGAGCTGGTTGTATTTTAGCTAGAGGAGCATTAGATTTGTTTTTCTTAAGTCATTTTTAAAATTCAAATGAAAATTGAATTACATCTGTTAAAAACAGAGCCCCACTCCTGCTCCCTTGACTGCACTTGTTCTGTCAGGGGAGCAGCTGTCCGTGCCCAGACCTCCTGTTTTTATTTCATTTGCCTGGCTGCGTGGAGAACTACAATTCAGTTAGTGTGAGATGGGAAGCAGCTTATCAATATCTGCTCAATTCATCTTCTATTAATCAGGTTTGACCACAACTAGACCAACTCCCACCTCCAAAAAAAGAAAAGGGAAAAAAAAGTGTGTGGGGGAGAAGCAAACAAAAGCTGTGTTGTGATTATGGCTCCTTTTCCCAGTGCATCTTCATGAATTATGCATTGACCATGCAGGCTTTCCTAGGATTACTTGGTGCATGCTGACATGTAAAGCTGTTGGGCTGATCTGGAGGTGCATGAGAGCTACTGCAGAGGGTCAGATGGAGAAATATCCTGGTATTTTATTCTTTAACCTCAGTGTTGCTACTTATGGGGCTTGATTCTGCAAGGTTCTAAGTGCTCTGGCCCTGATCCAGCAAAGCAGTTGAGCATGTGCTTATGCTTTAAGCATGTGAGTTGTCCCACTGGCTTCAGTAAGGCCCTATGGTAGGGGAGAGGGAGCTGTAGAAATCTCCTGCTTTTATAGCTGTCTTTCTTCTGCCATACTTCTCTGAAAGAGAGACCAAACCGATGGACATGAATAAAAAGAGAATTTATTCTCTTCTTTCTCACCCTCTGCCCTCATCTTGTCTGGACACCTGTGCAATAAATAGTGGGCACTTTTTCTGCAGGTGTCTTATCCCAAGAGAGAAACAGAATCTCTTTTTGTGTGATCTGCTGGTCCCTGGTTCCAGTCCCCTGTCTGCTTCTTTCCTGGTATCCCTGTTAATTCAATAAACAGCAGGGGGCGTAGGATTCCCCCTTGATGCTTGTATGTATCCCCTTGTTAATATTTATCTATCCACACTGAGGGGAGAATGGCCTTCCATGAGACTTGCAGCTGACTCTCTCTTCTCCAACATCCCTATGCTAATCAAGGCTAGAACCCTTTATACAACAGTCACTTACCTCAAACCCATTCCCCAGGAACCCTGTCCCAGTCTGGGACAGAATGGCAGTGAATTTCCACATAGCTGTAATTTACAGGATAGCTGTAATTGATATACATCCCAGTTGCATTTCCATTAGTACTGCATTCCTAACCGGGGACAGAAAGTCCAGAGCTAAGTTTTGGACAGAGCAGCCTAGCTGTCCCTCCACTAGACTGGAATTGGAATTAGTCTGTGGATTTTGTTCTATAGGAGACGCACATGGTTTAATTTTCTGCTCACATCACTGATACAGATTGAGGACGCATTCCTGTTTGCTGGCAGCATTGTTCACTGCCCGCTGAAAACCTACAAAGCCAGAAAGGAGCCTCATTGAGACGTATTAGATTGTTCAGATGAAGGACAGTTGTGTTGATTGTGGTTGTTTAAAACCTCAGAAAGTGCTAGTTAACCCTGTTCGACTCAGGAACCATATGCCGTTGTGCTGGGAATAATGACCTAGTGATAGTGTGTGTGCTGTATCATAATCGTCCTGCTTAACTGGAGGAGTTCACACTATGGCCTAAATGTGCAGGGCTAAGCTGGCTTGTTGCTGGCTTCTGACAACATTTCTCTCTCTCCCTTTGCCTTCATTTAATCTTCTCTGTTGCACTGGCTCTGATGTCATCTGTATCAAAAGTTCCTGTGGCAGAGGTGGTTTTGTGACAACCACTTCGCAACAGTGCCCATTGAGATCCCAGATAGCGGGAGTCACATTCTCCACTGCCTTGCATCCTGGGAGGTCATTTGCACTTTTTGCCCCCATTATGCAGTCACTTTGCACAGGTGTACAAACCAGTGGGGAAGATCCCTGAGGATCTTCGGGCTTGTCTACACTACCGCTGGGGTCAATCTAAGATACGCAACGTCAGCTATGTGAATAGCGTAGCTGAAGTCAACGTACTTAGATCTACTTACCGCGGTGTCTTCACTGTAGTAAGTCGACAGCTGATGCTCTCTTTCTGGTGAAGTACCAGAGTCGATGCTAGATGTGATAAATCAACCCCTGCTGGATCGACCGCTGCCCGCCAATCCGACAGGTAGTGTGGACAAGCCCTTAGTTGCATTATTCTGTCTGGACCCAATCAGGACTCTAGCAATGCCATGACAATGACCACTGAGGACCTGCTATGCAAGCTTCCTTATGCAGTGCTCTATCAATGCCCAGCTGTTCTATGTCAGTGCCCAACCAGGGCCATTGGTAGGAGCTTCCTTACTACAGTGCCCTGTCAGTGCACAGCAGAGCCCTCTTAGTACCTAGCATGGATCAGCTGTGGGGGGATGCCTGACTGCAGTTCCCTGTCTCTCATGCCCAGCCACAATTCCAGCATGCTGGCTTATGTACTGCAGTGCCCTATTAAAGGTGATTAGGGCCCAGAAAGAAGCCTTTAGAAGAGCAGTAAAAGTTTTGCATGGACTTGTTTAAAACAAAACTGGCTAGTACTGGGATTTCCTAATGGGAGTAACTTCATCCATTGGCTTATGCCTCAGGACGGTAGCATGGCCATGCTACCTGGGAGAAACATTCTTAGCCTTTTGACATCTTTCTGATGTTCTTTCAGTGCTGCTTTCTTTGTCTTTCATTCATTAGATTTCAAGCCTGCTTTGGGAGTAGGTGTAATGGCAGGTCCATCTTTCTGACAGCTGGAGAGAGAGAGAGAGGCTGCCTGTCAGATGGTGAATTTAAACAAGAGGCAGCTGTTGTCATGGTGACGCCAAGTTGCATCCCATTGCTATGGCAACCAAAGTTAAAAAACTGATGTTAAGGTAGCAAAATCATATGATGTGATTCTTTTTTGTTTGAAAGAGAGAGAAAGAGAGAGAGGGATTTGGTTTCCAGTTAAGGCAAGGCTGGGTGGAGAAAAACAATTTGTATACAGATATGATTGCATATATGACAGGTAAACAACCACATGCATACAACTTATTAATATGTGTATATATGTATAAATTACAATGGCAAATTCAAACCTTATGTAGGTGGGGGCAGGCAGTAGAGTTGTGCCCACTTACACAGATCTGAATTTGGCCCTTCATGTAGATTTAGAGCGTGAACTTTTAGAATTGTATACCATGTTTTTTTAATGCTTCCAGATACTCAGTCTGATCCCTCTGTAACATAGGCTGGCCTAAATCAAGAAAAACTCCATTAAAGTCAACTAAGTGGCACTGATGTAAATGAAAGAGAATTAGGTTCATTAGCCCCAATCCTCCTGTATGATGGAGGTCTCTTTGCTGCAAGACATTGGTGTGAAGAGATGAGGAGGAGGGGCTAGGGTGATTGTACACCTCAGCTGTGCTCCCCCAATAGCTGGGGGCTGCTATCAGCTTCTTTGGCACTCTGCAATTTAGAGAAGCCTCTGTGCTTTTCTAGCTTGCATTGGCAGTAAAAGCCCTGTCGAGGGTACAGCTCCAATTAAGGATTGCTGGAGTGCAGTATGCATCAGCCATACCTCTTCTTTTGGCCATGCTTTGACAGGCTCCCTACAACTGGGGTTCACTAGCTGCTCCATTTAGGCACTTTCACAGTTCTTTCGTGCTACTGGAGACAAATGGACTATATCAGGAATGTAGGTCTGGCCCATTATTTGTATCTATATCATGGTTAGGGCATGGGCAGTCATGCCTAGTGGGTAGGGCTGGAACTAAAGGTCAGAGCTGGAGTTGGAAGCCAGGAACCAAAGCAAGGTGAAGGAGCAGGGTCTGTCACAGCAGCCAGGTTAGGATCCGTCTAGTTGCCCAGACACCTTCCTCGTGTTCCCACCCAGCTTAATAATGTGCCTAGACCAATCAGGGGCTCCGAGAGCACTGCCTTTCAAGCTCCTTGTGGGTGGCACATCTGGTGGTGCTTGGGCCACCACGGCTCACACAGCCCATCAACTGCGGTGCTGCCAGAGCTGTCAGGTGGTGGTATGAATATGGCAGTCGTTTAGGGACCAGCAGACCCATGTTCCATCCCTGCAGCTCTTCCGCATATGAAGACATGATTCAAATGCACATATCCACACACCCATATTATATAAATATATGCTCTCTAAGGTTTATGTATAGAATACTCTCAGTGCTATTTGCATACCCAATGGCAATTGGTGTGTGTGACTTGAACTGGACAGAGGCTTGAATGTCACAAGACTGAGTACATTCATGAGACCATTATCGAAATTCCAGTGTTCAGACCATTGAACTAAAGACAGCATCAAACAACAAACTTCCCTACCTGCTGAAGAAAGGTGCTACACTTTCTTGTGTCCCCTTTCCTTCCCCCGTCAGGGGTAGTGAAGTGGGGATGTGAAGAAGCTCTGGGCTGAATTTGGGACAGTACCCTACAACTTTATTTTGGGAATAAGATCTTTCATGCAAAATGTATCCCAAAATACATTGCAGGAGAGGGGCAGAGAAGAGAAGAATTGCTTTCATCTGAAATTTGGAATTAGATGGAGTGCTGGGGAGTCAGAGAGAGAAAGGGTGTTCAAGTGGCAGGGGCTGTGGAGGAGAAGGCTCGTTCACAGGGGTCATGTCGTGCGGAGGGAGAGAGAGGAGATTGGTGGTGGACAAGCAGAAGGAAGAGGGGATTGGGAGCAAAGAGATGAATGAATGAACACAGAGGCTGAATTCCCTCTCATATCAGAGGGGAGTGCTTCCTCCAGGGTTTGGATTAGGGTCTATTGATGGGGGAAGTCAGAGTTAAATGAAGATGGAGACCGAGAAGAAGCCTAGGAGAAATTGGTTCCTTGAGTGCAGGGCTGGGGGATCGTTGGTGAGGTGGTGTAGCAAATCCTGATTTAATAAACATGGGAACTGAAGTCCTTCCCCTATCAGCTGGTTTCTTTAAGGCAGACTTTTAAAAGGGTCCAGCCTCTATGCAGATGCTAGGATAGCTGCTTTGATTCTGCATTCTGCATTCATTCAGCCCCCAGTCCTCTCAATCTCACCCTTCCACCAGCATATTTCATTTCTGAAGGCAGAGAGGGGGTGAGGAAGCTAGCATGATCTCACTGCTTTCAGATCACTAAGTCACAGATGCTGCAGGTGAATCTGTGAAGGCTTTCTGCAGCACTCAGCCAGGGTGTGATTTATGTCCTATCCAGCCATTTGGGCATATTGCATCAGCATGCCGTTAGAATAATAAATTCTCCTTCAGGGCTTGGATCTGGGCATGCTTTCTGCATGAGCAATAGACTCTGAGTGAATCTGGTTTTAGCTCTTATCCTAGACCTGTTCCCGTGGTGGTTCTGATGTAGGTGCACAGTCCCTTGTGACCAGAGGGAAGCACCCAGTAGCATAGAGACTGCTCCCCTAGGAGAAGGGAAAGAGCTCCACATTCCCTTCTGTTGCTCTGCTTAGCTAATCCCCACGTGGTAACTTCAAAAAAGTTCTGCCTCTATTGCTCTGATGTAATTCAGTAGCTGATGGAGGGGAAAGGGGCTCAGCACCGAGCACCATCCCCACTATCACACAGACTTATGGCTCAAGCAAGACCAGGTCAGAATCTAGTGGAGTGCTTCCAGGACAGGATATAGCTGGGGGTGGGGGAGAAAAGTGGGTTACTGCTGAAGCCTGGGCTAATTTCTGTCTGGCTTGGTGACTAACAAGAAGTCAACACTGCTGCCACTGGCCTCTCATCTCCTTCCCCAGCTTTAAATTCACCAGGAAGGAAATTAACAAACGGCAGGTGTGCAGCATGGCTGGAATTAGCTGAGTTGCTAAGGAAACAAGTCAACTATTCAAGGAAGAGCGCATTGGATAAAGGAGATAAATCAATAAGAAAACCTATTTTTATCGTTTCCTTAATGATCTTATCCGAGAAGCTAGATGAAGGTAAAATGAGAGAGCAGGAGAGAGACAAGCTCTCATTACCAGGCTCAGAGGGAGGCAAGTGTTACTGTGCATTTTGGGTGACTGTAAGTTTTGTATAATTAGACACCTAACAAGGAAGGAAGTGGGAGAGAGAGAGGGCATCTTCTGGGGATCCCCAACTCTGAGCTGGGAGGATCATCACCTCCTTGGCAGAATGAAAGGGAGACTGATTTTAGTGTTTATTGAAGCTCCCCTCACCCTTTTGCTAATAGTTTCCATCTCTTATCTCTCTTGGGGTGGAGCAAAGGAATTTGGGGATCTCCAGACTATTTACAGCCTAGTTTTCCAAAGTGCTCTCTTGGGTCCAAAACTGAGAGACCATGGGCCTAATTCTCCGAGGTGCTGAGAGCCCAGAGTGGCCAATGATGTCAGCTGGAACAGTGGGTGCTCAGCCCTGCTGAGATATAGGGTCAAGGTGTCACACAGTGGGTACCTAAAGCATGAAGCTTTGAAAATGAAAAGCCACTTTTGAAAATGTTGGCTCTAACTCCTCCCCTAATCTGAGTGAAGGAACCTTGTCCTCACACTGGCTGGGCCAGCTTACTCAAGGGCAGTCGCTCAGTGCTAGGTGTTCTGGAGGAAGGGGGGGTAACACAAAGGCAGCAACACCCAACGCTGACCCATTTGAGGGCTTCATTGATAACCTTCCCAAGAACCCCACTTCATTTGTACAGAATGGGGCCAAGCAAAGCTGCCCACTTTGGTCTGGAGGTACGGAGCCCATGGAGGCTAGAGATCCCTGCATGCAGTGCTCAATGTCGATCTGAATACTTGCACTTGGTGTAAGAGCAGCACATGCTTGAGCCTTGAGGGTGGGATTCCCAATGGAGATGGGTGTTGGCCTAATTCTGTTCCCTTTGAAGTCAGTAGTGAAATTCCCTTTAATTTCAGTTGGAGAAGAATTGGGCCAACACTGTGCTCTCCAACCCCCCACCCATCGTCTCTGTGCACCACTCCTCTGTGTTAAGGATCAGATGGCTACAAGCCACTTCTCCCCTCTTAGTGGAATGTGCTCAGCTTGGGTCTGTGTTCACAGAGATTAGAGGGTGCTGCCCTACCAGGCACTGCCATTGCCTCTGTCCCACTCTGTAATACCCCAGACACAGCATTCATGCCTCCTTCTGGCTCCTGCCTCCATCAGAGGTACCTGGTTTTTCCATCTGGATTTTTCCATCCTGGGATAATCAAATTTAAAGATTGTGAAGGAGAGAGGGGCATTAAATGTCTGTCTCAGAAAGGAAGGGAGTGAGAAATAGCAAGCACCACTTGTCAGGGTGAACCCTGTGGGAGGAAAGAGACTCCAGTGCTGCCAGCCAGCCCCACACTTCTCATCTAGGCAAGTGGATCTAGCGCCTAGGGACTTGTCTTGCTCGCTGCAGCAGCACTGCTAAAGCGCTTGTTTTCTTTGAACCAGTGTTAATTGCTCACAGGTTTTCAGGAAAAGGGAACAAAAGACCCAAAACAGGCCAGTGGCTCATGTCCAGATATTATTTCTTATGTAATTGCTGGAAGTTGGCAGGTGTGGCTGGGGAACAAAGCAGTGTGTGGCCTTAACAGGAGCCTTGAAGGGAAATCACAGCTGATATAAAGCCTCCTGGGAAAACTTTTTGGTACCTGGTTGGTCAGCTCATGGCAGTTTCCATCACTCTTTTCTGGCCCCACCCTGTAAGGTAAATGTTACAATTGGGCAAAGAACATCCCCATTTTGAGGGGTGGTGGCACCATAGATTTATCTATCACTTTTCATCTGAGAATGGAGAACCTGTCACACCACTCAGAGTGTCCTCCCTCTCTGGTAGTGCCCTTGTCTGATGAGACCCACCCTCCCTCAAGGCCCAACACTGTGCAATGCTGCAGGTGGCCAACGCCTTCCTGTCTGACCGTTGGGGTGCCCAGCATATGCTCTGTAGCAGGAGATTTGATCTGCCTCAGTCTTATCCTTTCTAATGACAAGCATAATTAATGCTGCCATAGTTAATATCAATAACAGGATGTGACTTCATGGCAGTTAATTCCACAGGATGACTATGTGCTGCATAAAGTAATATTTCCTTTTATTTGTTTTTAAATTATCTGCAGGGCCGGCTCTACAGTTTTCGCTGCCCCAAGCAGCGCGCCGAATTGCTGCTGCGGGCGGTGGGGGCAGTCCGTGTGCCCTTAGGGCAGCGGGCGCATTTCCGCAGCGGCGGCAATTTGGCGGCAGCTTCTATGTTTAGCTGAAGCCGCTGCGGACAGCTAAACATAGAAGCTAATGCCGAATTGCCGCTACCACGGAAACGCGCCTGCCGCCCTAAAGGCACACGGACTGCCCCCGCTGTCCACAGCTGCAATTCGGCGTGCTGCTTGGGGGCAAAACAACAGGGACTGCCGCCCCTTGCAGAATGCCGCCCCAAGCACCAGCTTGGAATGCTGGTGCCTGGAGCTGGCCCTGATTATCTGCCATTAATTTCATTGAGTGGCCTGGCTTGTCCATACCTCATCTGAATCCCCTGATTCCTCTCTGTACCAGGCTAAAGAAGTCCTAACTTCTGCAATTGCTCATCTTGGCGAGATCACTGGAGGTATGGACTGAAAGCCTGTCTTTGTTCACCAGATAGGCGATACTCTTCCCCTACTTTCAGGAAGCTGCAGAAGTGAAGGGACATGCCCTAAAAATTGCTCAGGTCTTAGACCAAACCCAGAGGGTCAACTCTCCCTGCACCTCCAAAGCCCTCATCCACAGACTCATGCAAGGCTCAGTCCTGGCTTCGAATAGACATGCCAGCAGTTACCAGCCCTATCTCACCTCTCCTGCAAAGGTAGATGTCACAATGTTCTAGCTCTCCCAGCGCCTATCCAAAACCAGCACCTGGATAGAAGAGCAGCTGGCTGAAGCTTAACCCAGGCAAGAATGAGGCAAGGATGGTAGCAAGAGGGAAGTGCTTTGAAGAGCCTCCCACTTATATAGTCTCACCCATGATCTGGGGCATCTGGCGTCAGATTAAGTTGGTCTGCAGCTTACAAGTTCTTTTGTACTTCTCAGTGCAATAGGATGCCCAGCTAGCTGTGGTGGCAAAGAATGCTCCCTTCCCTGTGTCTGGCCAGAAGATTATGCCCCATGCAATGGGACACAGACCTGGCTATGGTGATATGCATGTTCATGATCTCCAGACTTGAGTAGGGTAATTTAGTGTGTCTAGGAATGAAGCCACAGGCCCTAAAAAAGCTCCAGCCGATGTAAAGCACAGCAGCCCATCTGCTTAACACCACAAGTCACTCTGGTGCTTGACTCTCTGAATGGGCTCACTATTGAATGGGAGTCCAGTTCAAGGTCTGTCTGGCCCGCTATTCAAAGCTGCCCCCAGGTCTGGCCCTGGATTGCCTCTTCCTCATCACAACCACCCCCAAACCACCAGCTGTTTCAGGGAAGCAAATGTACTGTTGACCAGCAGGGGGCAGTTCTGAAAGCTGGAGGCAGAACTACCCAGGAGATGGGCCTAAATGGTGGAACTCACTTCTGGAACATCTGCCAAGGGAACGGGCCTCTCCACTTCCAGAGCTAAATGCAGACATCACTTCTGCTTAGCTTTAAGTCACATTCCTCCCGTCCCTCCCTCCTTCCCTCCACACTGATCAAACTATTCTCCTATGGGCTGGGGAGAGGAAAGCAGACAGAGAAAGATTGTTGCTTCTGACTTTAAATACTTGGGAGAAGTTCAGTTTTGATGAGGATGGGGCACTACAAAGACCTGCACAGAAAGAGAAATGGTGGAAATGAGTAGTTTGGTCTCAATGTTATCCCTTGCCAGTGTATGTTTGTTCAGATCCCTGAGCCAACTCAACCCCAGTGACAGTCCATGCTAACCAGAGAACTGGACCAGCCCAGGGAGTGCAGGTTGGCATTGGGGTGGATTGGCAGAGGAGACAGTGCAGGGCACTGCAGATCAGGACTAAGGTACATGACTGAGGGTGTGGGTCCTGGCATGGCAGGAGGGGCAGCAGGGTCAATGAAGTGCTGTGGCAGAACCATGCAGTGGGATGGCTCCACAGCACATGTGCTTCTAGACAGTGCATGGCAGGGCCAGAGGGTGGGCAGCTGGAGAGGGGAAGTTGACTGGGGCTCTGGTTTAAATCCCTCCCTGTCAGGATTATTTCAGGAGTTCTGCTTTAACTCAAGTGGCAAACACTTGGCAGAAGTCCCTGGCTGCTCCCTTCCTGCCGTGCAGCTCTCCAGCCAGCCAGCTCCAACGCAAACATAACAAACCAACTTATGGGACAGCACTTCTGCTTCCCCAGGGCTCCCTATCCTGCCTCCTGGTCAGCAATCCCCTCCTGTGTTTTTCCCAGGGGAGTAACTCAGTCCCTCTGTGAAAAGTGCTGAGCCTGACTGAACTCAATGGGGCCTAATTAGCTCTCTGAGCTAATGCTGGACCCTAATTGCTAGGCTGCTGCCTGGTGCAATGGGTCCCTCTGGGCACATCACTGCGTTGCAGGGCAAGGCACCAACAGACCTGTCCAGTCTGCCCCACCGTGCTCCCAAACTGTCACAAGACCTAAAATTCACCCAGTTTCTTTTACAGGGAAGATCAAGCCCAAAATTAAATGAGGCACCTGTGGAGACCTCCTGCCTGCCGTGTAAACAGCCACTCCTATTCACTTTGCCCGGGATCTTTATTCCCATAACACAGCAGGTACAATGAATTGGTGCACTGGATCTACTGCCTCCTCTTGAACTCTGGGAGGAAAATGTCCCCCAGGAGGCGGGAGCATGGCAGTTGATTCACTCACCTGCAGGGGTAAAGAGGTGTCTGTTCTCCATCAGTATCTCACTGTTCTTGAAATATGACTCGCCATCCCGAAACAGTGGTGTATCTAAGGTCCCCTCCTCCTGCCTTCCAGCTGCGAGGTAGCAGGGGCTAGGAAGCATCGCCCGTCTCCTCGTGTTTATTGATGATAATTGTACTTTTATTACAAAGATGCATTAAAGCTCAGTGGTCACTGACAAGGATTTAGTCATCTTTTTGCTTTGAAGTGTGCTTTGTTTTGGCTCTGCTGGGCAGCAGGCCAAATGGGAGGAGGGAATTCTTTACATGTCCAGCTTGTTTAACACAGCCGTCTTGAGATCAAAGGATCAGGGGCTAGGCTTCATGCTTTCTTCTAAATGCAAAGAACCCTCAGTTTATTCCTCCTTCCCCCAATTAAGAAAATGTTAATATCTAGGTGATTTGTAGTGGGGTCAATCTAATTTGAAGGGAGGAGATCTAATAATCCTAATAATTAATTGCCATGTGTATGCTGTATCACCTCTCTTTGCCAAGGGCCCTAGCTGTTTCATGATAAAACACATACAGACTCAGGCCTTGCAGTCAGATTGATGTGCCTGGGGCCTTACACCTGGGTGGGGTCCCTTTGAAATCACTGATTCAGCTTTTTCAAAGAGACCAGTGATTTTGGGTGCCTCCATTTTGGGGTGTCCAACTTGAGATGCCTTAAACAGCCCAAATTGTCACCCACTTCTGAGACTTACGCCCTGCCAAAGCATCTCAAGTGGCAGGGGCAGTTCCAGGCACCAGCGCAGCAAGCGCGTGCCTGGGGTGGCAAGCCATGGTGGGCAGCCTGCCGGTCGCTGTGAGGGTGGCAGGCAGGCGGCTTTCGGCGGCCAGGGCTGGCTCTAGACCCCAGCACGCCAAGTGCGCGCTTGGGGCGGCGTGCCACCGGGAGGGCGGCAGGCGGCTCCGGTGGACCTCTCGCAGGCGTGCCTGCGGAGGGTTCAATCGTCCGGCGGCTCCGGTGGACCTGCCGCAGGCATGCCTGCGGAGGGTCTGCTGGTCGCGCGGCTCGGATGGACCTCCCGCAGGCATGCCTGCGGATGCTCCACTGGAGCTGCGGGACCAGCGGACCCTCCGCAGGCACGTCTGCAGGAGGTCCACCGGAGCCGCGGGACTGGAGACCGCCAGAGCGCCCCCTGCGGCGTGCCGCCCTGCTTGGGGTGGCGCAATTGCTAGAGCCGCCCCTGTCGGTGGCGCGCCTGCGGGAGGTCCACCGGTCCCCCGGCTTTGGCGGCAATTCGGTGGCAGGGAAGCCAATGGTGTGGCACCGGTGGACCTCCCGCAGGCATGCCGCCGAATGCGTGTGACCAGCAGACCGCCCGCAGGCGCGCCGCTGAAAGCCGCCTGACTGCCGTGCTTGGGCTGCAAAAACATAGAGCTGCCCCTGTCGAGTGGAAACCTGTACTTGGAGGCATCACTTTTTGAAAATCTTGGGCCTCCTTGTGGGTGTCAAGGTGCACCTACACTGCTTGGAATCTAAATGCTGGGCCTTACAGAGTTCTACACACAGCTCCTTACTCCTGGCTGAAGTCCCATTGATGGTAGATTGTCATCTTCAGGGCAAGGAGTGTCCATTTCCTGTGTTTGTCCCGCATGCTGGGTCCCCTATCCTGACTGGGGACTATCATCTTATAGATATTGGATGGTGATACTGATTTTGAGGGTCCACAGGGCTGGGGATGTTTGCAGATCAGCCCCTAAAGGTCAGATCCTTGGAGAGTTGCCCAGTGTGGCTCAGGTTCATGAGGCTGAAATATGGTGATTAGCACCCATATGCCAATACAATCGGTGTGCCAGGCCACAGGCTTTTGGAAAGAGAGGTGCATTGATGTGCTCTGGAAAGGCCTTACTCTGTGCTTGTGTTTGGGCTAAATGTGGGAGGGAGGGAGCTCTGAGATCAGAGCCCAGCAGCCATATCTCCTTGGATCCCAGAGGGACAGATGGAACATACCCCAGGGCGTCAGAAGTGGCATCTAGGACCCAGGCCATTAATGGCCTTAAAAGTCAATCCCCCAACCCTTTTAAAGTCAATCCCTGCCCACGCTGCCAAGTGGTGAAGGGCACACAGCAGCAGGTAATATTAATAACAATAATAATATTCGTACTTGGTCCCTACATAGTACATTCCAGCCCCAAAGCTCTGCCTTGCCTACCCTCCAGCAATAATGGAGCTGCTACTTAATGGTAGGAGTTGACAGATCAGCCTTTTCAGTAGCCCACATTAAGTGCATATTGCACAGTCTGACCTCGGCATCACAAAGGGCCTCCTGCGTAACAGTTATCAGATCAGCATGGGAGAATTACAGCTGCAGTTGAGCTGGCAAAAAACAGCCTGCACTGTTGTTGTTATATAATGTGCAGCTTAAAGTAGTGCCTAAAGGCCAGCCAGGTCAGGCTCCATTGTGCTAGGCATAGGACAAACGAATAGGTAATGTCATTCTCTGCCCCAAATTGCTTACAATCTCGAATCAAAGCCATAACAAGTGGGCTGGGGGAACCAGGGGAACTGATATGCCAGGGTGTATTCCATCCTCAGACAGTTAGCAGCAAAGGTGCTAGCTGTTGTCAGAGGGCAGAGTCCTTATGCATTATAACAGAGGTGAGTTTTGAGGAGGTCAAGGCAGCAGCTGTATGGATTTTGCCTGGTAGCATGAAAGTGCTTGTAGGGGAAGAGGAGAATCAGGGAAGCTGGGCTGGCAGCGCTTGCAGAGCGAAAGCGGGAGTCGACCTTGTGATCCTTGTGACCACAGCTAATGCCAAATCTTCCGAGATCAGCCCCTGCTCTAAAGCTGTGTTCAGGATGAGATTCCCAAGAGCACTCACCATCAGCCTCACTCTGCTCCCATTAAAATCAACAGGGAAGCTCCCATTGAATCCGACAGGAGCAGAGTTGGGTCAACGCTGAGTGCTTCTGAAAATACCAGGTTCAGAGTATGCTGCCCTCTGAGAGACTCCCCATTACACCCCCTAAGACCCTGGTGGTATGCTGCCCTCTGAGGGACTTCCCACTACCGAATGACTGACTTGTGGAAATTCTCCTCACGTAACCTCTTTGACCCAGCTAAGATAATTTTAGCCTTGCCGTATTTTTTGTTTCTTATTCCTTGTTAAGTGCTGACAGCATGCTCTGTGCTGGGCTGTGTGATCCACTATAATCAAACGAGCCCCTGGTCTGGAGAGCTGTAGTTCAGTCTCCAGCCAATTCCAAGCCATCCAATATCTCATTTCCCCACTACAAGCACCTAGATGCCTAATAACCTTCTCAAAGGCTGGAGAGGGGGCAATGGGTATTGTTTGGTCCAAACCTCACTCAGAGCTCCTAGTGATACCATGCAGAAATGACAGCGCATCGGAAGCTGCATTGATCCCTAGGTGACTGCAGAAAGCATCTGAGCTACAAGGTTGATGGGAATTGAACCAATGATACAAACAGGGAATGTTCTATCAGGCATGGCCCAAATGGGTTCCAAACATCCCCAGTCATATCCAACTGACCAGTGGAGCAATGCAGTGGAATACAATGAGCAACGCATTAATAGCAGCAAGGAAGGACAGATCTCCTCTGTCCATTGTAGGGCGTGCCTCATTTATGACTCTAACAAAGGTAGACTCAGCCATGTGTCCTTGCCTGAAACCAGACTGAAATGAGTCAGATGCGCGAGTAAGCCCAGTGTTTCTCTGCCGTGGGTCTTAGCCAAAAATAGCAGGGTATAGACTGGTCTATAATTCCCAAGCCCAGCTGGACTGAGCTAGGCTTTTATAAATGTAGGTGACTGATGTTAAATTCCACATTGGGGCTGTATTTAATGCCAGCATGGGCACTTATTGGCTAGAGAGGCCCCCAAGGAAATGGCAGGTTGGGGGGCTTGCCTGAGGATGGCAGGTAAGACTGAGCGGGGAAGGAGGGGCGTGAGGCTACGGGGGATGTTCAAAGAGCTGGGGTTTGTCCAGATTCTCAGCGGAATTTAGTGAAGGAGGGTTGGCTGGGTTGGACCTTTATAGATAAGATAAAGCCCTTCCCTCCTGACGAAAGTATGGGAGTGTTTTGTGTTTATATTGTGCAGCCCGACCTGGTAGGCTTGCTGGGTCACATCGGTTTTCATGTAGGCTCTGAAGGGGGCTTCTGGGCAATTTTAAACCTTTGTACTTATTCATCTTTGTATGTGTATTCCAGCCCCCCAGCATCCTGCATTGTCCTAGTTCAAAGTTACCTCTGGCTGAGGAGCTCACTATGGGTGCCCAGTCCTTTGTATTGCATTGGCTTCCTTCCATCACCAGTGCCAGTATTGTAGTTACCAGGTGGAGGAGGAGCGCTGGGCACCACTGGATCCCTGGTGAGAAGCTGCTAATGGGCTTGGTGCTCTTGGCTGTCTTGTCTCATTTCCAAACAGTTGAATCAGTAGGTCTCACCCCACTAGCTAGGAGCAGAGGAAAATGGAAGCTTATCTGGCTGCTGTGTGAATGCGCGCATGTGTGAGGAGAAATGGTAGTCGCTTCCTGAGCAGTCACAAGTAGTGACAAAGGGTGAGGCAGGAAGGGAGTCTGTGGATTAGAGACTTGTTCCATCTCTGTTATGTCATTTCTGCTCCTTAACTGTCCCCTCCACGCCCTTTGAATACATGATCCTGGCCACCATCATTGCAAACTGCATCGTCCTAGCGCTGGAACAGCACCTCCCCGAGGATGACAAGACACCCATGTCCCGACGACTAGTAAGTGCCTTTCTCTTGTATCTTCCTTCTCTCCTGGAAGCAGCTGCAGCTTTCTCATGGGCGTGGGTGTTAGCTGGTAGCAAGCCCGTTGGCGAATACAGTTGCTGAGGTTTAAGCCTCTGGTGCCTACAGTTTCTCAGAAAACTGGAGGTGTGATCTCCTTTCTGTCTCTGATGGTGGTGATCCCAGAGTGCCTTTGGGGAAGGACAGAATGTGGCTGGATCTTTCCTCTGGGCTCTTCATGCTTCTGAAAGACTTCTTCAACTCTGGGGGGTGGGGCAGGGATACTTGCTATTAATGGAGGTGTCAGAAAGGGTCATCAGCTAGAAAGTGGAGCAGGGAGGGTTACTGAGAAACAGAGATGAGGCCTGAGCCCTGCAGTTAATTATTCAAGGGTTTTGTGGGGCCTCAGCGTGTGCTAAGAGCAGAGCGGGCAGAGTGAGGTCCAATGTCGAGTAGTGAGCATGGTGGAACAGCCAAACTCCAGCACAATGTTAAATAAAAAGGTATAAGCAGCATTCCCCTCCGGACGTTTGCTGCGACTCCCTCTCTCACCAATCTCTTTCGTCCCTTCCACAGGAGAAGACAGAGCCTTACTTCATTGGGATCTTTTGCTTTGAAGCTGGAATTAAAATAGTTGCTCTGGGATTTGTTTTCCACAAGGGCTCATACCTCCGGAATGGCTGGAACGTCATGGACTTCATCGTGGTCCTCAGTGGGTAAGTTCTCCTCGGTGCGTGAAGTGGTGTGGCCAAAAGACTGGTGAGGAGGGTGCTGTGTGGTAGGATCCAACAGCAGGTCGCTGTGGTGTAAAACCAGAGCAGTAGGGGTCTAATGTCAGGATCTTGGGACAATTGCCCTATTGAATCCATTGTCAGGGATTAGAATACATCCCCAAAGGAGGGAAAGTGCACAGATGTTTGTGTTGCAACCTCATTAACCAAATGCTGTGCTCCTTTGAGGCCTGACTTTGACTAGCGCTACTTACTAGTCCCTATTAAAGGCTAGGAGCTGCTCTTCAGTCTGCTTTAATCCTGGGCTTCAATCCCCCAGCTTGGCAGGGGCTGGGCATGCTCCACTTGTGACATGCTTACTCTCAGAGGCAAGAGAATGACCTCATTTTAACATGCTGGATGGAATCATGTTCAGCTTTCCTCAGCTAGAGCAGAGGTGTCTCCCAGACACTGGGACTCTGTGATGGAAAAGCAGAATAGGAAAGTGGGAGTGCGTGTGGGGTTCCTGTTGAAAATGATGGGCAGATAGTTTTGATGAGGAGCTGGTCAGCTCTGGTATTGGAAGCAGGGGCTGTGTTAGAATTTCAAAACTGGGGCATGGAAAGGTTCTTTTACCAGCCACTCCAAAAGTGCCTTCTGGGGCCCAGTCACTAGTGTGCTGGCTTCTGCTTTCTCAATAAAAATGAAGAAATAAAATGAAGAAAAACAGAAAAGAAAGCAGTTCCAGGTGGGAATCCATTTCCACATAATGCTCCACTCAGCAATCCTTTACGCTGGGGCAGGGTGCTGACTTCACGGATGGTCGTCTACAAAGCACTTCTGGACTACTGGGAATTGTTGGCCGTGCCATATGTCACTGGACTGGTGGTTAACCCAGGATTTGTGACGCAATCTCAGGTTTCACCTCTGGATTTGATGTCAGGAGATGTTAACGGTCTCCACACAGATAATATGAAAGCAAACAAACATCTTTTTTGGTAAATTTGCTAGAATGATGATAATTTGCAGAGACAAATCAAACAAGCAGGACTCCTTAGCTTCCCAAGTGCAATCCCTCTTGGACAGGGACCTTTGGAAGTGGAGTGTATTCAAACTGGTGTCCACGGAGACTGGGGATTCAAAGAGGGGAAAAAACCCATCCAGACTACAGCTCTATTCCTTTGTACGTGTTGTGCTGATTGAAATATTGCCAATCCATGCAAAGAAGCCAATTTAGTATATAGAAGCAGGTGGCTCCTGTCATCTGTGGATCTCAGTGCACATTATTAACAATAATTAATAAATAACTTCATTAATAAAGCCTGGCATATCCCCTGTCTTATTACATCCTCCCCATGTTGCAGGGGAGGTAACTGAATCACTGAGGTGAAGTGAGTTGCCCAAGGTTTATTGCCTAATCAGAGACCGAGCTAGGAGTAGAGTCCAGGAGACCTGAATCCCAGAGCTCAGTTACATTGTCATGCCTGCCGGGGAAGTTTATGCTCGGGTACAGGGTCCGAAGAGGAAGGGCTGGAGTGTTATTGAAGGTGGCAGTTCCCCACCATGTGGGCAGGCTGCGGAGATGGGATAAAACAAGGCTAAGGGTGGACTGGCCATCTTGTTCAAATGTCTGCTGCCTAGGTATAGCTCATGGCTGCAACTGCCCAGCCACATCTCCTGGCAATGAATGCTGGTGGCAGGGGCGGCTCTAGAGCCCAGCGGGGCAAGCAGCCGCCTGGGGCGGCCCTTTCCCAGGGGGGCGGCAGGTTGGGCCGGTGGACCTGATGCAGTCATGCCTGCGGGAGGTCCACTGGAGCCCCGGGACGACCGGACCTGCCGCAGCCATGACTGCGGACGGTTCGCTGGTCCCGCGGCTCGGCTGGACCTCCCGCAGGCATGACTGCGGCAGCTCAACCGGAGCCGCCGGACCGCGAACCGTCTGCAGCTGCGGGAGGTCCAGCTGAGCCGTGCGACCAGCGGACCCTCCGCAGTCATGCCCGCTGCAGGTCCGCTGCTCCCGCGGCTCGGGGGCGCCTCCCGGGCATGATTGCTTGGGGCGGCCAAATTTGTAGAGCCGCCCCTGGCTGGTGGGCCGGTATTCCACGTTGCATTTAGAGAGACTCCATGTTGGGACTGTCCATGCAGGAGCACCTGTTTGATCGCAGTGAGTTCCGTCACTTGTCTGGCTGCTAAAGCCAACGAGGCAGGTCCAGGGAGTGCATCAATGTGTGTGTCTCCAGGGGTATGCTGTCATGGGGCAGTATCAATCACTCACTGTACAGTATCCACCAGGCAGGATGGGGCACTGTTGGCTCCCTGCTTTGATAGGAGGAAGACAAAGGGGGTCTTGCCAGAAGTACAGTGATGGGCAATTCTGATTGGTTGCTGGCATCTTTGACAGATGGTCTGCTATTTAGAAATGTCTGTTTGGTAGAAGAACTGTGGTGAAGGAGCAAGGGACTATGGCCATGGATTCTGCTTGCCCAGTGCCACTAGTGATCATGGGACCTGGAGGGATTTGATGGGAAGCTTGTCCATCTCTGCTTTCTGCTGGTGGTTTTCTGTTTGTCAGTGGACGTGCCTCACTCTTCAGAGAGTAACAAGCAGAAGATAGACTGTTTCCTGGTGGATTTGCAACGTCTTTTCAGGTGTGCCATAGGTTCACACTGTACAGGGTACTGGGTCACGCTGGATGGGGTGCGACTCATAATGGCCCTACGATGCACAGGCATGAGGGGTGGTCCCATGCCCTGGGGATTGGGTGTGTGTGGGATTGCAGCTGGAGATGATCTCATGGGCTTGTCTTTGGTGTCCTTTTCTTAATGGCTTGGACATTTGCCAGTTGGAGAGCAGCCCCTCAGGCTCTGCTGTCCATCCCCTTCTTGTGCCATTGCCCAGTGCTCACCCACTGGCACATTCAGGCCATTTCCCTCTGGAACTTACTCCGAGTCTGCTCTCACCAGTACCCATGCTAAGGAAGCTAAAAGGTTACTATGAACCAATGAAATCCCATTGGCAGGCTGTGCCATGTCTGGCCCTTCTCCAGGACTGCCTTCAGCAGCTAGCTCACTTTTAGGCTGTACGTACAACAAATACTCATGCTCCAAAGGACTGTGATTTAGGAGGAGCAGCTGGGTGTGTGTGTGGGGGGGTATTCCTCCTCGCTTACTCCTTAGCAATATTGAACACAGTGAGAAAGTCCTCTCCCACTGCTCTGAGCCATCGCTTTCCCCAGGCACCCTCCTTTCCCTCGTTGTCAGGCTGGTGAGGGCATGGCTAGCTGTGCTGCTCCTCATTGCAGCCTGGTCAGCTACTGGTTTCTCTTCCCCATGACCCAGCAGTGCTTGGCTTGCAGAGGCAGCAGGGGTCAGTGAAGTTGATCCTATCTCGGTATCCTCTTCGGAGCTTTCCAAGCTGGCTCCTAGGCCAGGTGAATGATTGTAGGGAGCGGAGCAGTGGCCTCTCTGCTGGGACAGATCAGTGTCTTTCCAGAGTCATTTTGCATCCCTCTCCTCTTTTCCTAGTGATGACTCTGGCTGTGATTCACTGCCCAGGCGACTGGCGCATACATACATTGTAGACTTGCACTGTGGCAGACCTGGAGCAGCAAGGAGATAGCCAACTGTGCTGAGTCTGCAGATGCCTCAGGGCGGTTGATGTCACAGAGAAGTACCACTCCCCTCACCCCCTGCCCTCCCTGGGGTGGAGTGGGCAATCCCCTCTCTTCTTCCAGGCTGGAGGTTTCCTGGTTTATAGCCCCTGAGAAGCAGGATTCCAGATGAGCCCCTGAGCCCCTGCAGCTGGGCTGGTGCATGTCACCAGGGGCGTTGCAGGGATATTCCCCGCACAGTCTCCTGGAGAAAATGGAAGACAATCTCACCCCCTATTTACGCTGACAAAAACGTGGAAGGGAAGCTCCCAGGTGGGCTTTGGATGGGGCAGGCAGCTTCCCAGGTGGAGGGGAATAAACAGGAGGCTCTGGCTTGAATCTGTCAAAAAGCAGGGCATGCCCTGGGATGAGGGAGGGGGGCTGCATGAATGGGAACTATGGAGACAGCCCTCACCAGACCAGGGCCCTTCAGCAGAGAGGCAGAGGGGGTTTCTGGCACAGGCCTCCTCTCAGTGTGGTTACCAGTGGTTACCAGTCACCTTTCCCCTCTCTCCCTACTGACCGTGACTGACAGGAGGCTGAGTCAGCACTCAACGGTTACTCACCTATGAACACGTTCTCAATTTCTTTCCGAGCTTCTCTGTGCTCTGGGCCTGGTGCCAGGGAATCAGTTGTCGAGGAAGGGCTCTGAGCTCCATACAACTCGACATGCTGACAAATATCAGGGACCCAGTTACCAAGCACATAGGCCTCAACAGCAAGTGTCCTTGTGGTTTATTTAGAAAGTGCTCCCTTTTCTGGTGGTGGGTCTGAGGGCAGCACCTCCCCTTGCCTGCCTCACATGAGACCTTGCTCTTGCCAGCTGTTGCATGGCTTTCACCCTGCCAGCGATGCGCCTCTCCCAGCCCCATTCTTCTGTGGATCACTACCTGTTATAACCATTGCTGGACACTCCTGATGTTTGAACAGCCATCCTGTGTCCTGATCTTCACTTCAGCAAGACAAAACCTGGGCAGAGCAGTAGCTGTGAAGCAGCTGAAAGCGCCCCCGGAGTTTCTGCTGTTGTCTCACTGCTGGCAGATAGTTGGAGAAAGACAAGAGTTTTGTGCCAATAATATTTGATGTATAAAGGATCTTCTAAGGAGGCGACTGCAATACTTGAGCCCATCTCTCCCAACCCATCCAAGGCCTGGTTCTGTGTTTGGACTAAGATCCATGCTGTCACATCTGAGAAGTAAAAGCTTGTGTAACGAGGAGATGAGGTAGGCTGAGGTTTGAGTGCTGTGGCATGCTCAGGACACTGCCATAGATGTAGTGTTTGCCTTCGCACCATGTTACCCTTTGGGATTTTGTGAACCCCTGCTGCTCTAGGCATTGGGTTGGAAGGAACTATGGGTAAGATGCAGAAAAAGTTTTGTTGTTCTGTGTAATGGATTTGTCGAGTGATCATGAAATTCCTAAGTGTATTTGCTGTTCTACATTATTAGAGGATTTCTTCAGCAAATAATTCTTGGGCTGCCAATCATTCTTGTGGTGAATATTTGCACTGTGAAGTTCATGCTGGGTTGGTTGGTTAGTTACATAAGTCAGGTAATATTGTTTCTGCTCCCTGCCTAGGTGACTTGCATAACTAATCAGCTGAGATCAAATGCAGGATTTTGCAATGAAATATGCAAATTGAAATTTGCCTTCAACAAGTATTTGCGTGTTTGTGCTTAAAAGTCTCTGTTCAGGAGGGTAATGGGATATACAGGCTATTCAAGGCTTATCAGGTGAAGCCCCCGGGTACCAAAAAAATTCCTGGGGGAGAGAGGACACTGTCATTGAAGTGTAAAGTATGGTCCTTGGGAACTGCTCTGGAGTTTAGAAAGAAGCCCATCCTGTTGATCTCTGAGGAGCTAAACAGTTCAGGAGTCTGGATCAATGTTAACCAATCAGAATGAGTACATAATTGACTGCATCTTGACTAGATAGTGATCATTCTTTGACGAGCTAATCAACACACACACATATCTGGTTCTTGACTGGCTCATCAGGAGTTAAGACAGTGTTCTTTTTCAAAGACCTGTAGCTCATTTCACTCCTCTACAAAGTGTCTAATAGGAAAAGCTGTTACACTTTTGAAATCTGTGGCCCTAATGTAGGGCTGTTCAGATCTTTACGATAGAAACATTTGGATGGTATGGAACAATACATATATTGGATTCATGTTTCCGGGAACAAGCTGAGAATCTGTCCTGTTACTGTGTTGGCATTGACTTTGCCTCAATCAATATTTATTTCTTAGATCAATAAATCTGGATATTCATCCCAATGGAAACTAATAATCAGAATTGACTAACATTCTAGCTTTTACTTGATAGCTAACGTCACGCTATCTGGAGTGGCTCATGACAAAGATTGCCAACTTCAGAGCATGAAGAAGAGCTCTGTGTGGCTCGAAAGCTTGCCCTTCTCACCATAGATGCCGACTTTTCCTTGTGCCTGGGGGTGCTCGACCCCTGGCTTTGCCCCAGGCCCCACCCCTACTCCACCCCTTCCCTCAATGCCACACCCCACCCCCTCCTCTCCCACCCCTGCTCCACCCTGCCCCGCCTCTTCCCACCTCATTCCTCCCCCTACCCCCGAGTGCACCGCATTCTCGCTCCTGCCCCCAGCCTCCTGCATGCTGTGAAACGGGTGGGAGACATGGGGAGGGAGGGGGAGGTGCTGATTGTGGGGCTGATTGTGGAGTGGCACCTATGCCTCTCACCAACAGAAGCTGGTCCAATTACCTCCCCCATCTTGTCTTTCTAACCTCAGGGCAGGCTGTCAAAAAGCAAGGCGGACACCCCAAACTGGTGGCATTTCCATAATTAGATTTCACCAACCTAGTAACAAATGTGAACTCCCAAAGAACTACAGTAGTCTTGTAATGCAGTCACAGACAGTCCCTTTAGACACTCCATCTTGCCACCCAGGTGAGCTGGACTATGTGATAAATGAATTGAAGAAGAGCTCTGTGTATCTCGAAAGCTCATCTCTCTCATCAGCAGAACTTGGTCGAATAAAAGTTATTACTTGACCCATCTTGTGTATGTGATAAATGGTCACTTACACCGAAGATCACAAAATATTTAGGTTGTTCCCAGTCTCAAGAGACAAGTCATTTTCCTGAGGTCAATGTGTACCATAGATCTCACACCAGAGACAACACTTGTAGCCAATCCTGTTATAAATAACTAAAGATTTATTAACTAGGAAAAAGAAATGAGAGTTATTTACAGGTTAAAGCAAGTGAGCATATATATACAAACGAGTTTCAGTCTGTGATTCAGAAAGTGACAGAGTTGTAGTAATCTGTCAATTCAGAATGTCTTTCAGGACTAACCCATGCCAAGCAGCATGGTGACCTCTTTGCTTATGTTTAGGAATCTTTGCCCTGCCAGATAGCATGAAGGAGATTCAGTTTCTTCTTGTCAGAAATTTTTATCCCCTTCACTCCAGAGTCCAAACTGATGGGATGAGTTCATGCATAGGTCTCTACTTCCTGGAGGAAGTGAGGAATACAATCAACAGGGCCTCTCTGATGCTACACAATACCTAATTTCACTTCAATAGGCCATCTTGTGTGCAGGATGAGCCCTTTGATTAATGCTTCTTTTCCAGTTTGGTGAGTTACACAATTACAGAGGTTTACAATGCAAACACTCATGATAACTTTACATCAAGGGCTATAGAGGTTATAAATGAGATCAATACATGCAGCATCCAACAAGCATTTTATAAAGTCTAAACATGGTGAACACATTCTTATCAACTTAAATTTCTGTATCAATTTTGATAATGCTAACACACAGGTGAGTCAGAGTGGTTTCCAGCTATCCATTTGTTAGTGTTCAGTGAGGCCTGGGGTCTTGGCATGAGCTGACAGTGTCACAGCTAACACTACAGTTAAGTGTATAATTTTTTTCTGTTTCTAACCTGTACTGCCATGTAATCATAATTTTCTGAAAAAATGCATTTTTTCCATTCTTGCTTTTCATCTGAAGGGATGGGTTTTTGAGAGCAAAATTCTGTCCTTCATTTGGAGGTATGAGTGTTTGTGTGGAAAATGTGCTTTTCCCTGTTGGTGTGTGTGTGTATATATATATATATATATATATATATATATGTATATATTCATTTTTCCCCCCACACAACTAAAAATTGGCCAGCCTTTGAAATTTAAATTGACAGCTCTCCTTGAGTAGTATGTCCAGGATCAAATATGGACAAATATTGGCTGGAAATTAGCATAATTATCAACATTAGAAAACTGCCTATTGAGCATATGTAGGATCTTAGCACTCATCATTTTTGTAAACAGGGACACCACTGCTGACACCAATTACCATCTTTACTGCTAGTATCAGCAGAGACACCAAGGACTGAATGGGTCTGGAGAATCAACTCCCTTCTTCCCCCTAATGGTGGCCTATCCACCTGACAAGACAGTGGGAGAAGCTTGCACTCCCAATAACCAGCCATGCAGTGCCTGCTCCATGGACTTAGAGAGGACGTTTGTCCCTAGAACTGTCAGTCAGGGACCTTTCACCTGAATTAAATTCACATGAAATAATTTTAGAAAGCAGGGAAGGAGAAAAAAGGGGTTAACTCCTTGCAAACGGTTAGATGGGCATGCTCTGCACAATGTGATTCTTTAGTATTATAAAATTTGTATTGGATTTTCTATAGCAATTACAATAATAAAACAATAACAAGTCACAGGAGAGAGAGAGAGACAGAGTTGGGAGAACTTTTTTACTATGCAAAAAGAAAGTCTTTGCAAACTTATATGGAGACCCAGCTTTTGTTAATTGCAGATGCTAACAAAGAGATTCTGTTTTTCAAATGGCCAGGCTTCCATAGTGTGGTCCTGCTGATCCATCAAGCCTCACTGATACCTGCCAGATCCAATTCTTTGACATTTACACCTGTCGAATGCAGAGAAATGACTTGCTAGGGGAAGGGCTTAGAGGATGTGAGGATCGATGTAAACCAGCTAGATCTTCTTGGTGCTCTGCTCCCGCAGCCTTAGTTCTGTGTGAGTGTTGATGATGCGGGAAGCAGCAGATGAATTATCGACTGTGTAAAACCAGGATAAATAAATTGGGGTCAATAAAAAAAGTACTAGCTTCAGGCCTTTTAACAAGAGTTTAATAATGGCTGCTGCACCTGAATGCCTCTTGGAAGCTCAGGGGGCTTTGTGGTTTTCATTAAGGTACTTCATGTGGTGGAACGTGGCCAGGGTGAATGAATGAATGAATGAATGAACACCGGCCTTTTGCTATGCCAGGGGGTAGTACCATGCGGAGCCTGCCACTCCTGGGCTTCCTTACACATGCACTGTGCCATTAACCACCTCATAACTGGCCTGACAGAACCAGCCTGTGCTGGAGTGAGAGGTGAGTAGCCTCTGAGTCATAGACCTTCCATTGTGGGGTGCTGAGGGTAATTCTGGGTCAGAGTCTCCCCAGTGTGGGCTAAGTAGCATTTGCTGGTGCATCTTATCCCAGCTGTGCTGTTCACTGGGAAATCCTCTTTGCAGTTACAACCCATGCTGTGGCATGGCTGGACTGAGGTGCAGGGGACAGTTGTTAGACAGCTGTGTTTCTATTGTTGCTGCAAACCTCTAGACAAGACTGAGAGGCAGAGGGGCAGCTCTGGAGCATTTATTTCCCGTAGCTGGTGACACATTTCCTACGTGATGGTCATAGGCCCCATCCCTGCTCTCCTTCTGGGAATCCTCTAGAAGGGTTGGGACAAGGCGGGGAAGAAAGCTGTTAGGTTCCCCTCCCAGAATTTCCTCCATATTTTTATTTATTGAAGGGGCGGGCTTAGGGGAAGGGCTTTTCCCTTGTTCCCCCCTCAATACTAGCAGAGTAGCAGGCAGCTCAGCCCCAACACTTTGCAGATCCTTTGAGATGTGCTTGCATCTCCAAGGGTCTTCCTGAGAGGCAGTGTCCTGTGCACGGAGGGCTGGCCTGTATCTCTTCCTGCTGCTCCACTTCCCCCAAGCCTACAGCTGTGCGGTTCCAATGGAATCCTGCCCAGGAGGCTGTTCCTGGCACCTCCATTAAGTGTGAAGCAGCTCTGCACAAGAGAGTTTGCATTCTGGGGCTGATTCCCCATCAGGCTTGAGGGAGGATGGTGTGTGTCCTCCAAGTCCATGGACAAGAGAAGATGGTGCCACAGAGGTGGCTGTGCCGAGCCTTGGGTGTATTTGTGCATGGGTATATGCATGCATGTGTTCTCTTGCTCTCATCCACACAAACATACATACAGAGAATTGCTAGCAAGTTATTTCCCAAGAGCAAACATCTCCATTTCCACAGGTGAAAGAGAACATTGTTACCCAGATGTCTGTTCACCTACAGCTCCTGCTCCAGTCAGTGTCCTTTTTCCCTGGGGAAGAATATCATCTGTTTCTCCTAAATGGATCTCCTTGCTTCCTGTGCAGCTGGGCTCTACCCCTCCTCTATCTAGCACCCAATGACATTAGCAGTTCACATGTATTAACTAATCCCCCAAACTCCTGGGAGGCCGGTGTCCTACTCTCCATTGTACAGACTGGAAACAGACAGAGAAGCTGTCTTGTCAAAGTCAACATAGCATGTGGTTGGCAGAGCTGGGATTAGAACCCCAGAGTTCCTGGCTCCAAGTCCTGGACAATCCATTAGACACGCTGTCTCTCAGATGTTCCCCACTTAAGGGGACTTGCTTTGTGTGCTCTTCCCATCTGTCTCAAGCTGACAAATGCTACCTGCAGGTCTTTAACCGAACACCCAAGCATGGCATAAGATACATTCTCTCTGGACCTGATCCAAAACCTATTGAAACCAAGTCTTTCCACTGACTCCCATGGGCTTTGGATCAAGCCCTTAATGCAGGCTCTGTATTGAAGACACCACTCCTTGTTTCCTTCCCCCTGTCTCCTGGGTACCCTGTTCCTCCTCACAATAAGGGAGCCATCAGAGAGCCATGTATCTATCCATCTGTATTCAGCCTGTGCCTCTGCTGAGAAATGAACTCATTAAAGTTTGATGCACTGTCAGGAGCTGCCCAGCAGGAAAGGGGGCGGGGGAGGATGAGCAGGGAATCTTTCCCCTCCTATGGAAGTGGAAACTGACGTCCCTGTTTTTGGGTGTGTGTGTTTGCATATGTAGCCTAGCATTCTGTGTGTGTGTTATCCCATGTGAAAGCACCTCTGTATCTTCACCCAGATGCTGGCATCTCCCTGTTTTTGTATCCAGTGGAGAGCTGTGAGCACAAACAGTGCAGTAATTGTGTCCCTTTAGCTGCGTTTTCTCTTTATTACCAATTTGGCTTAAAAGGCTTTAAAAGCCTTTTCTCTCTTTGGGAGAGAAAGTATCTCATTTGTATGAATTGCTGTAGATTAGAGTCCCTCCTTTCCCAGCCAGAGCATTGCCTGCCTCCCTTTGGCACAGGCAGCGATTTTGGGACCCCCCCCCCCATGTGTTTGCTGGTATTCCCAGGTGTGTGCTGCCATAACAACAGCTGCATGCCCTGGGGATGATGGCTCAGAGACCCACTAGACCAATGCTGTTGTGGCAGATGTCTCACGGTGGTGGATCTCTCTTCCACCAGAACAGAGAATGTTCCCAGACCTTCCTATCTAGCAGTGGGTCCAGTCACACCTCCCAACAGCTGAATTGCATCATGACTTCAATTCTGTTCACTTCTTAGGTGAGGGCCTCCCTGAGGATGTGCAGTGGGTCTGCGCCTGCACTGCTTTATTCTTTCTGTCCTTGTTTAAAGGCCTGTCAAAACATGACCTACTCCGAACAGGAGCCCCTGACATCCACTCTGCAAGGTGCAAGGCCCTGCGTTTTTAACTGACCTGCTGCCCGCACAAAGTGGGAAGGTCCTTTCAGGGCTGCTTTCTTTTCTCAGAGACAGGGTGCGGGGTGGGTACTGTGACCCTCACGTACATTCCTCGGGGAATATCCATCCTTGAAGACAGGTTACAATGTGGGTCTAAGTTATCGAGGGCTTTTCTTGACTGGAAAGTTGGAAGGCATGGATTGAAAGGCCCATGAGAGAAGGGATACACCATAACATCAGGGAGTCCCTATCTAACGGCGAGACCCTGAGCAGCAACATCATAACGTGACTGTCATGAGGAAGTCTGCGGCATTATGTGGCCACAGAAATGTGGCTATTTGCCGATGCATGAGGTGGTCCTATTTAATTCTGAATACAAGCTAATCCTCTGGTCAACATAGACAAGAGACCCCCACCCCCTTCTCTCTTTCATTAAATCAGTGAATCATGAATGCTGCTGGTTACCTACATGATGCCTTCCTGATCTCCCTCCCCTCTTTTCTGTCCTTCTAGGACAATTAGGAAAGTGTTTAGTCTTTGGACTGGATGAATAATTTAATTCTCAGGCTTTGTGAATGATTCATGTGCCATATGCTATGGTGACAGGATGTGTGCGACACTGTCACCTCGTGCAAGGGCCATGCCATTTTCCTGGCCTAGCAGAGGGGATGGTGTGTGGGAGGAGAGGGAAGGGTTCGTGCTGCGAGTGGCTTGTCTGGATTCAGATGGTTTTTGGGAAGTGGTGGGAGCACAGGAGAGGCAGGGATAGGCTTCCTACAGGCAGAGCTGTGTGTGTACTGGCAGCATATGGGCCAGGTCTCCAGGGGGCGCCTCCTGCCAGCTTCATTGCATGAATGGGGTCAGAGAGTCCCTCTGTGTGTCTCCCACACAGACATGACTGAGGCCATCTGGTTCCTGCAGTCTGAGTCTCTGCCACGTTCCTTTCTCAGCCCACGAGGCGACTGTAGAGACAACTGATTCTCTGTCATCATCTATGGGCTTGATCCTGAGTGGTGCTGGGCATCTGAAACTCCCATTGATGTGAATGGGACTTTCGGCTCTTCTCAGAATCAGGCTGTCTTTCTGTTGCTGAGCAATGCTTTACCTGCCACCTTCCGTTCGGGCTTTCTAGGTACAAACCTGCAAGGTGTTCAAGGGGAGGGGGGCACTACTCCCACCGACTCTAGTGAGAGCTGAGGACTCCCAGCACCATCTCCCAGGAGGCACTCAGCACCTTGCAGGATAGAGTCCTCTCAGAGCCAGCCGACCTGCTAGGAAGCTGGGAATGAGCGACAGGGGATGGATCACTTGATGATTACCTGTTCTGGTCATTCCCTCTGGGGCACCTGGCATTGGCCACTGTCGGCAGACAGGATACTGGGCTAGATGGACCATTGGTTTGACCCAGTAGGGCCGTTCTCATTTTCTTAGCTTATCATTCACCTGGAAACACTTCCACTTTGTATCGTTCTGGCTGGCAGCTTGTCTGCCTGTCATTCCTCTCCTCCTTCCATCCACTCTAACTGCCTGGGTGGACAGGCTCCCCAGTTCTGCATAACGCCCCCCACCCAAAGCAGCTCTTATATTTAAAGTGGGTGGATGAGAGAATCTTTTTGGCTGCCAGTCATGCCTGTGTTGTCTCAGGAGAGAATTAGAATCATAGGACTGGAAGGGACCTCGAGAGGTCATTTAGTCCAGCTCCCTGCACTCATGGCAGGGCTAAGTATTACCTAGACCATTCCTGACAGGTGTTTGTCCAACCTGCTCTTAAAAATCTCCAATGACGGACATTCCACAACCACTCTAGGCAATTTATTCCAGTGCTTAGCCACCCTGACAGAAAGTTTTTCCTAAACTGCCCTTGCTGCAATTTAAGCCCATTGCTTCTTGTCCTATCCTCAGAGGCTAATGGGAACAATTTATCTCCCTCCTCCTTGTAACAACCGTTTATGTACTTGAAAACTATATCATGTCCCCTCTCAGTCTTCTCTTCTCCAGACTAAACAAACCCAATTTTTCCAATCTTCCATCATAGGCCATGTTTTCTAGACCTTTAATCATTTTTGTTGATCTTCTCTGGACTTTTTCCAATTGGTCCACATCTTTCCTGAAATGTGGCACCCAGAACTGGACACAATACTCCAGTTGAGGCCTAATCAGAGTGAAGTAGATGGAAGAATTACTTCATGTGTCTTGCTTACAACTCTCCTGCTACTACATCCCAGAATAATGTTTGCTTTGTTTGCAACAGTGTTACACTGTTGACCCATATTTAGCTTGTGATCCACTATGACCCCAGACCCTTTTCCGCAGTACTCCTTCCTAGGCAGTCATCTCCCATTTTGTTTCCCAGATATGTTCTCTCCCCTAACCCTCCACTCCCAGTGTCCTGATGGAGAATGAGATCAAGGGATAGGGCTGCACAGAGGGTCAGTAGCAAGTTTCCCTTTGGAAATATGAGCAATGAGGAGTGACAAATGGTCCAGAGTCATCTGGAGAGGTAGGCAGAAAGGACCAGATGTGAGGAAATTCATCCTCTGCACAGCTGATCCTGCCTCAGGGCAATTAACTCTTAACCCTGTCAGGCCAGCTCTGGGGACAGGTTTTCAGGGAGATCAGGGCTGGGGTTCAGTCCAGAAGCAGAGAGATAGGGGCTTCAGGGAACAGAAGGGGCTAGTATCATAAGGCTGGTACCAGCAACAGGAAGGCTCTTCTTTATTTTTAAATCCTGTAGGAGTTGGATTCCTCAGGTTACTAACATTGGGGGCCAGATCCTCAGCTGGTGCAAATCAGCGTTGCTCTACTGAAGTCAGCAGAGCTACACCAACTGCCTCTCCTGTGTTGTCCATGAGCTTCACACCATCCCCACACGTCACTTCAGGCAGCATTTTGAAATGTGTGGGCTGCTCGGAAATGAATCTCTGTCTCTTCTCCGCAGCACCTTGTCTTCTGGGTTACCCTCCCCTCCTTCACGGACCCACCAGACTTTATAAAAAACCTTAGGCCTCTTCTCTCCAAACCAGCACGCCCCATGCCTCTGAGATTGCTGAGATGGGACTGAGGCCTGAATTCCTACATGCTAGAAGTCCTAGGTCACACGGGGAGCTGAGTAGGAAGCAAAGCCCTCACGTCATGCCAGCAAGGAAGGAATAAAACCAAACTCTGTCCCTGTTCTCTGACTTCCATTTCTTTGTGTTAATACAGACCTCTTCCCCTTAAATCACAGGCTGCCAAGTGGCTGGTGGAAGCTCGGATCTGCTGACTGGATGGAGTTCTGGTTAGAAACGTGACCCGCAGGGAAAAGAGGTTGAAGGGTTTATTCCTAATCAGATGCCTGTATTGACAGACAGTATTTATTGCTAACTATAGGCTAAGTGTTAGAACTGGGCTCAGCCAGAGCATCATAGCTAAACTCCCTTCAGGCTTTGGATTGGGATCTGAACATTGTGATCTGGGCCTGTCTCCTGACTCAGAGCTCACTAAAATCAAAGAAGCTGCCATTAAATTCATTAGGCTTTGGCCCAAACTCTGTAAGAGCTGCATGGAACACTGCAATTTTGGTTTACGTAGGTGCATCTGAATATTCCCTGTGGCTTGATCCATCTGGACTCTATCCCCCAGTTGTTGCTTTGAACTGTGCGTTCAAACAAGCTCCAGAGTGAAACTCAGTCAAAACCACTGTGTTTCTCTCTTAGTTTTAAAGACTGACTCAATGCCATGTGGTCTAAATCTGTGCATCTCTGAGGCAGGGTGTAGGGTCGTGGGCGAGGTTGGGACACTAATTTACAGCCCTTCTCTGTGAGGATTGGTTTTCTTGGTTTCTTAAGAGATAATGGATGTCTTTAGACCCTGGTTTGAGATATCCGTGCTACGCAGCATCTCGGAGAGCTGGCTTTAAAGCTGCCAGTGGTGCCAGCTTGAAGGAGGTATAATGAACTCCTTCAGATGCTGGGTGCATCTCCTTGTTGGTGGAGACGTCATGCTGGATGCAGCTGGCCCTCGGGAGTGATTGCTGTGGGAGCAAAGGGCCCGTGCCTGGCTGCGCCTCTGGAGCTGGCTGGTGACTGTGCTGTTTGCGTTGGGGCTAGGCTCCAGTCTCCCTCACAATTAGTTTAGGAGTCCACAGGATCATTTGTTTAAATAACATTGCACAAACATCAGCTCATCCAGCCAGATCCTTCATTATTAACAATGCGTTGTGCAGACAAGACATCTTGGGGCTTAATGGCTTTAGGAGCCTAGCAGTATGGCGAGGAGGGGAGGCCTGGGGGATTTCATATCAGGCCAGTATCAGACCAGTCCTCTGTCGGGTGTGATTCTGGGGGTGGTAGTGCCCCCCTTGCTGGCATGCACACAAGGTGTTTTTGTGGAGAGAGAGGAGGGGGCTATCTCCTGAGCCCCGTCATGCTTGTGGGAGAGGATAGTAATAAAGGGACAGGAACAATGAGAAGAGATCCAACCCAAGAGACCAGGGTCTGCCCCTGTGAACTGTGACCCCTCCTAGCATTACCAGATCACCTGCCTGTCATCACAAGACCCAGCAACGGGGGCAGAGCACTAGGGATCGTTCAGTCCTGCTCCCACTCCCCAGCACCTGCTGAGTACCAGACCCTAATGTCCTCCATGAGCTTGTGGGGGCTGGTTGTACAAGAGTCTGCATGGTGTTCTGAGACTTGATTTCCTTCTTTGCCGTGCCCAAAGAAGGCTGTTCTCTTTTCTTGTGCCCTGCCTGGGTGGGGTCACTGCTAGGGCTGAGAGGGTAGCTCAGTCTCTGTGCCCAGTCAGTCTTCTGCATCTCTGCTGAGGTCTTCTCTACACTGGGGTTTGCCCTGGCTTCAGCCATCACTGACCAACAATCAGTATAATAGCACTGGTGAACCCCTAGGGTATGTCTACACTGGAAGCACTACAGCGGCACAACTGTAGGTTGTTCTTCCATCGCTGTGTAAATCTATCTCTCCAAAAGGTGGTAGCTAGACTTCTTCTGTCGACCAGTGTCTACACTGGCGCATAGGTCGGCTTAACTGCATTTCTCAGGGGAGTGAATTTTTCACATCTGGGAGTGACGTAGCTAGGCGGGCCTAACTTTGTATTGTAGACGGGCAAAGCTGCTATTTGCACTGTTGGAGACCTTGGGAAACTGCATCAGTGCAAATCATGGTTTATCCTGACACACTAGAGGTCACCAGGGACTGAAATCAGGGCACCTGCCCCCAGTATAGACACAGTCTGAGAGTGCCAACCAGAAAGGTGCCAGTCGTGGTGTCTCTGTGATTTGGTCACCAGTGCACTGAGCCAACTAACTCGTACATATGTTAATGAATAGTCATCAGATGGCAGGAACCATCCTGGACGTGATTTGCACCATCCCTCCAGAGGTCTGTCTGCTATAAATGATCTCCTAAACCCTCTTTAGGTGAAATTGGCACTCTCAAAAGTACAGGGTCCTATTATCTGTGACTGAGCCAAAATGACTGCTGCCGAGCCCTGGTTAGACCTATGATATACTTGAACCCCTCTGTCTTTAGTTTCCAGGATAGGAAGCACATGTGAAAAGTCCTGTTAGGAGGTGTAAAATTCACAGCCATTTTCACAGCTCACACAGGCTTGTTAATACATGGCTTTTTTAATTCTCTCGGAAAAGGTGAGATCAGCTGACACATTTGCAACATCACCAGATTCATGAACAGGAACCCAAAACTTTCAGCAGGAGTATACTTAATTTTTACAGATGATCTGGAGCTGTGTGGATCAGAACTTCCCCGCAACTCAGGAGTGCTCAGAGCCAGGGTTTTGGTCCTCTTCCATACAGCTGGCCTCTGGAACTCAAAGCCGGATCCAAACTCCTCCAAAATTCCACGTTTGGGGTTGAGACGTTTCTATTGAGTTATTCAAGAAAAAAATTAACACAAGAATATTAATGTCTCTCTCCACAAACAAACAAACTCTTTACTGGAGCCCATGGGAACCCTGCCTCTGGGATACCTCAGGTACTGACCACCAGTTCAGTCTTTACAGTAGTAACCATATTTAGTGCTATGGTTTTGCATGTGAGAGAAGTGCCCTGTGAAGGAGGAGAGGTGGTGGCAACTGAAACCCATTTGCTCCTGTCTGAATGGTTTATGTTGGGGTTGGAATTCCTTGCACATTGGGTGACCCTTGCTAGAATAATGCCCAGTACAGCCGTTCCTAGCCAGCAAAACTGCCAGCAGTCTCAAGGCTGCTCTAAAATGTGCAGGGAGCTGAATTGCCCCAGACTGGCTGCAGGACCAGTGGACGTAGCATCACCATTGTACTACCTCTCCCCCTGCTTGCCAAGCAGAGCTCTAGTACCTCTCAGCATCTAGCCTCAGGTGCTGTCACACCGTGGTGCTGCATCCCCACATTGCATGAGCGTAAGTGTATTGGATACATTGTAGCTGTGGGCAGTAGGCCTGGCCCACAGGGAATGGGATGGATGCTCCCCCAGCCCTGATTGCAGTGCTTCGCTCAGCAGTTTGTGCAGTTTCAAGCCAGCTCGCAAGCAATACGCCTCTGAAGAAACTGGGCACTTTGCTATTGACTGGGGTTAAAGTATCCAGATACAGAATAGCTAAGAGACTCTTAAGGGGGTGCAGAGCCAATGGGAGTGGCCGTCTCAGGAGCAGGCTGGCAATTCTGTGAGCCAGCCCTGTCAGCAGGTGTGGTTAAGGAGATGATAAGTGAATCTTGCTGACTCAGTGCTGCAAGTGTGGCTTGTTTATAGGTTTAATGGAAGAGGGAGTGGCCTTCTGTCTACAGAGATCTTGAATCTGAGGCAGAAAGGACCTAGGACATGGGCTGACCAGTCCTGAGGTAGGAACCCAAAGAGCAGTAGCCATGCCTGAAGACAAGGCTTCGGCTGAACATCATTTTATTTTTGTTAATAAAGTTGAACAAGGAAAGGTGAGCCTGGACTCTGCATAATAGGCTAGATCTCAGCTGGCGTAAATTGGTGTAGTTCCACTGAAGCTATTGTAATTCATTAATGTATACCAGCTGAAGATGTGGGCCCATTGTGTGGACTGTGTTTTAGAGCAGCTTGGGAAAGGTGCCTGCTACCAAGATGATCTCTGGACAACATAAAACAACATCTAGATAGTCACTAGGCCATGGGGTACAACTTTATTGGCATTTCAGAGCTGAGGAGTAGTTCAAGAGGAGTTTGATGATGAGACTGTTGGTGTAGGAATTGCATCCTTGGGGAAAAGGAGTAGGAACATAGACAAATGTCAGAAATTTCCAGATGTTTACCTTTCCCTTCTGTTTAACTGTGTGAGTGGGTGAACAGCTTGTTCACAAACAGTCATTTGAATTCAGAGTGGTTGTTTGTGTTGTCCATGCCCGTACCCTCACTTAGTCTTTCTTTGTGGAGATTCGCAGGAGTGGGATTTTATTTGTACAGATGTCTGGGGAATGTGAATTCACTCATCATTATTTTCTCTTCCCCTGTTCACATGTTCAGTCAATCCAAGCAGGGACTGGGAGCAATGCCACGTGGCTTAAGTGAACAATTAGGAATAACATATAATGGAGAGTCCAAGTGAACAGTTTGCAAACATTCCCTAGGCTGAAATTGGTTTGTCTGAAGTACTGGGCAAACATGTAATAATAATGGATCCATTTGCACAAACTGGGATTGATTCACCAGCAGAAAAAAAGGGCTAAATTAATCTGGTAACTTATTTGCAGTGAATAATTTGACCTGCTCTATTAATTGTGAAGGAGTCTCCCTAGCAGAATAAGTGGCTGAGTAACCACTGAGGGACCTTTCCATTTAATTATAAATGTAATTTGCTCATTGGTCAGTTGACAACCCTGGAAATAATAATTTGAAAAGAAAACGGTAGCGAATCTCAATGTGCAAATCTAATCAAGGAATATCTTTGTAGGTATCTCTTATCATACATCCGACAACAGGGACTGCCACCTGCCTGGTTTAAAATCACGTGCCTGTTCTGAAGCCCTTTGCAGGTAGATTTCCATCTATCTCGCTAACCCCTCTGCCTAATCCCAGGATAAGGATGAAAGGAATCTTGCCCTTATTCTTAGCTTTGCAATCAGGAGAAGGAAAGGAGAGGGGGAGATGGGTGTGTGAATAACTCATTTAAGGCTATGTCTACACTGCACACCTTACACAGCCTGGCTGTGCTGCTGCAGCCGAGCCATTGTAAGGTGCACTGTGTGGCCGATCTTTATCATCTGGAGAGAGCTCTCCCAGCGACAAAATAAAACCACCTCCATCAAGGAGCAGTAGCTTCATCACCACGAGTGCAGCTCCTGCCAGCGATGCACTGTCCACACTTTTCGTCACTAAAATGTTTGTTGTTCAGGGGGGCATAATGAGTAAAACTGGTGTCATAAATATAAAGGGAAGGGTAACAACCTCTATGTATGCGGTAATATAAAATCCCTCTTGGCCAGAGGTACAGAATCACTTACCTGTAAGGGGTCAATCAGTTCAATTAACCTAGTTGGCACCTGACCAGAAGGACCAACGGGGAAAGAAGATACTTTCAAATCTGGGGCAGTGGAGAAGGTTTTGTTTATGCTCTCTTTGTGTGTGCCCTCTCAGACAGAATGAGGGACCAGGGCAGGAAAAAACATCTCCTAAAAAGATCCTGAAATAATACATCTAAAATTACAGAAATTGTAAGTAATAGCAAGGAAGTGCGTTAGATTATCTTTTGTTTTAGCTAGTGAATTTTCCCTGTGCTAAGAGGTAATTTTATTCCTGTTTTGTAACTGGGAAGCAGAGTCAGAGGGGAATCCTTTGGGTTTTACATCTTTTTATTTACCCTGTAAAGTTATCTTCCATCCTGATTTTGCAGGTGTGACTCTTTTTTACCTTTTTTTTTTTTTAAATAAAATTCTTCTTTTAAGAACCGGATTGATTTTCAGTGTCCTAAAAAAACAGGGATTTGGTCTGTGCTCACTTTGTTAACCTACTGGTTGGTATATTATTCTAAAGCCCTCCACCTCCCAGGAAAGAGGGTGAAGAGGCTTGGGGGCATATTTTTGGGGGGATAGGACTCCAAGTGGCCCTTCCCTGAATGTTTGTTTAAATCACTTGGTGGTGGCAGCAATACCGTCCAAGGAAAGGAATTTGTGCCTTGGGGAAGTTTTTAACCTAAGCTGGTGGAATATAAGTTTAAGGGATCTTTCATGCAGGTCCCCACATCTGTACCCCAGAGTTCAGAGTGGGGAGGGAACCCTGACAACTGGACACTTGAGGCCTGACACTCTGCTGTTCTACCCCTTGTTTAGTCATTTCTGCCAGTGCAAAATGAAAGCAAATAGGGTGTGAAATGCTCCCAAATTAGAAATTTGCCCTCACTTGAACAGCTGTTAATGATTATCCAAGTGCAGGGGCGTGGAGTATCAGGAGCAGGGATGTTTTTGTGTGTGTGCAGTTGCACACTTAGATCCTGCTTCTGACCTCACAGACTTTGGTGTCAATATACTGAAATACAGTAGAGGCAGTTTGCACCAGAATAGAACTTGTGTGAGTGAGAGGAGAATCAAGCCTCCAATCAATTTTCTTGTTTCAACACAGCCCAGATTTGTTGATCTTCAGAGCACTTGTGAGACACTGATTTTTTTTCCTGTCTTTCCCCAAGCCGGTGGTTTCAATGGGGTATTGAGGGGAAGAGCTTTATTTGTGGTTGGTCGAGAGCTTTGTTGCAATGAAACTTTTTATATACATTTTTGTTCTTAAGCAAAAGGGGCCTGACTTTTTTCTCCTTTACCCTGGGATAGATCAGGAGGAACAGCACTGAAATCATTGGGGCCAGATTCTCAGCTGGGGCAAATCAGTGTCACTCCATTGACTTCCATAGAGCATTGCCAATTTGCAGTAGGTGAGATCGACCCAATGGAATTACACTGGTGGAGGGTGATCAGAGTCAGGGCCAAAGAATGTACAAGCACACAGTTACAGAGTGGAGCTTTCTAATTAAATTGCAATGCTGTAAATAAATAATCACCCAGTTGTGCACACAAAATATCAGATTTGCCAAGGTGTGTTATTTCTGCCTGTGATTGCTCCCTAATCAGTTGTACTTTGCTCATTAGCCCATACATCCCCTCCTGCCTCTGCCCTCATTTGAATCATGCAAATAGATTCTTTCTGCTCTTTTCTCACCTGAAATCTTTTTTCCCTTTCCTTCAGGAGTTAAAAACTAACCCTTTGCCTGCATGACCTATAAAACACCTTTGCTCTCTTTTGTCAATATGTGTGATGAAAAGTATGAGATCACTGGGATTCTTCTAGACCAATCTGGCAGCTTTTTCAGATAACTTGGACTGTGAGATATAATTTTAGTTTGGGTCTCTGTCTAAAGATAAGGAATAATTATTAGTGCTTCAGCCTTGGATAAACTGTGTTTATTATAGCTGTTACATAGAATTTAAATTGTTCTAAGGACATCGGAATTGCCAGACTGGATCATACCAATGGTCCATCTACTCTAGTATGTCTCTCTAACAATGACCAGCACCAGATGCTTCAGAAGAAGGAGCAAGGAACCCCATAATGAAAAGTTATGCAACAAGATGTCTGTGGGAGATTAGGAAAGGAAAGTTCCTTCCTAACCCCAGGCAGTGATTGGTTGTTTTATATCCCAAAATACATGGGTTGATAGTCTGTATACTGCTTAGTTCTAGATTGTTTTCTATATTGCCTTAAACAGGTTTCCATGTTTTTCTATACTCAGGTTTGTTCCTTATTTCATTTTGGTGTATTTGGTACAACTGCTTGAGCTCTTTAAATTGTCTTTGTAACATTGCAGCCGCTTAGCACGGAGAAAAGGAAATAATAAAAAATAACCCAAAGAGGATTTTTCCCAAATGATTTCAGATTCAGATCTTGCCCTGAGTAATTTGATTTGTAGGAAATGGAGAACAAAATGTCATACAGATGAAATTCTTTTCAGTAAATCAGAATTGCATACACATGCAAATATGGGTCACTCTATATAATAAGGTTCCAATTAGAAGTAGTTTTAAAAAGCTTAATACATGATTAATAGGCATTTATAAAAAAAAATTACCCAACATCTAAGTTTTAGAACTGTATTAAGTATTTAGGTGCCTAAAGATGCCGATAGGTGCCCAGTGAGATTGTCAAATAGGAAGATACCTGTGGCTCTGAGGTGCTTATGAAAATTGTACCTGTTGTAACATACTTGACTAGTGCGTGTGTTAGATGGTGACACACAGCTCAGTAGACAACATTATGGGAGTTCCTAAACTATGGTTCTAAAAAAACCGAGTGGTGTGTTGTATTCTAGTCTTGATTAGTCATTTACTGAGACATCTCTGAATCATTTCTTAACCCTTTACAAAGGGAATCTTAATATCAAATGCAACCTAAATAGTCTCCACCCAATGAGTGGAGATGAGCCAGAGGTACAAAGGTTCAAGTATGTTTGGATCTGGGGGGTTGGTTCACCCAGCTTTTGACTAATTCAAAAGTGCCTGTTCTGAGGGAGGCCACTCATTTTAGTCCCAAAGCTCCTGCATTCTGCACACATTTGGCATCTACTCGCTTTTATTTTTGAATAATATTTGTGCCAGAAACAAAGAACCATGAAGTGGAGGATCTAGAAATCATTATTTATACCCAGAGAAGAATCCTGCAGCATTTGAAGTACTCCGAATGATTTTTGTTTCTGACCCTCATTTGAGTCTTTGCCACATGTTGCATTCCACCTCGGGCGTGGCAGATTAAGAGGTGCCTTGGACCCACTTTGGACTCAGTGCCTCCTTCATGCTTGCAACAGCTCCCTGGTTAATGGTTGCCACACCCCATCCCTCACTCTTTTAAGAAATGTCTAAATACCACCTCCTCTGGTGGTGGTAACCACATGGATCTCTGTGTCAGTCCTGCTCCATGTGCCTTCTCTGATTTTAGACTGGGTGGGGGTCAATTCTTCACCATCTCAACCAAAGTCTCTCTCTGCCTCTGTTTCCTCAACTGGAAAATAGGGGTAAGAACCTTTCTCTGCTTTGCTTGCAGGCTTAATTCATTCATTTATATAAAGTGCTGTGAAATCCTCAGATGGAAGGGGCTACAGACATGCAAAGGAATATTCCTATTTGAGTGTGCTACTACTAATTAGAGATGGTCTTCAGAAATGGGTCAGAAACTTCTCCAGAGTTTGGGAGTGTTCGGATGGGGATCCATGGGTTTGGGTGAGCCCCATCTCTGGTAATATTGGAGCCAAGTATACACTTGCATGCTGGAATGGATGCTCAAGAGCCTGTTCAGCAATTTATCTGAGAGATCCAATCATTTCTTAAGTGACACCTGTTGTGAATATCAAAGTCTGTGCAAGGGCAGTTGCATACTCCATTGGGTGTTGACTCTCTGCTTTTGTGTGTGTAATGCAAGCTCATCTTTCTGATAGTCAGATCCTAGAAGGAAAAATACCCAGGGCGATCCTTTCGATTGCAAGCAGATTTCAGAGCTGTCTGCTACTCAGCACATCAGGTGTCTTGCTTAAATAATCTGTTCAAGCCTGCTCTGAAATGATCCATGGGCCCCACACTCCCAAGTGGGGACAGTGAGTATTTCACATTGCCATAAGAGAATCCCCCTCTTAGTCACTAATTGAGAGTGGTGTGTATCACCCTAATAAAGGGTTTCCTCAGAGAAGGCTCATCTAAAGGTCTCCAACGCTTCAAATAAATTGGGGTTAATTTACGGCTTTGTGTCAAAAGTATTCTTTATAGGTTCTTATACTGCACTCATCCCTGTAGTATCTGAGTGCCTTCCAATAGTGTTTCTGTTAGAGAAGGCCGGGGAAAGAAATGCACTTTGTGCTGGGAGCCCAAGGTGGGGAGGTTTGTGATGGTCCTTTGTTCCTGGGTGAGTTCAAGTCACAGTCTCAGACTGGCCCCTGAGGAAGTTCTGGTTCCTGCACAGACTAGCTTTACCCTTGTGGCAAAGAGTTCCATTGTGCCCCATGAAATAGATGGTCTTTTAGATACCCTGGGACAAAGCCGCTGAGAACCCTGCAGATAAGACCCAAGGCCTTGAACTTGATTTCATGTTCTATGGGAAGTCGCCGTAGGGAGCAGAGGGCAGGTTTGATGTGCTCACGGTGGCCTGTGTTGCTGACGAGATGCACTGCAGTGTTCAGTAGCACTGGAATTTCCTAAGCACTGAGGGCTTCCTGCCCAGGTATATCACACTGCTGTTGTCCAGCCGAGAGGTGGGTGTCGCTGAGGCCATGTCTTTGTCTACTGGGATGCAGGTTCAGATAGTTTAGGTGTAAAACTGTATCAGACTTGGTAGTTTCAAATTGGGTTTTGCTTGGACATTTGAAGCTCATTTGGACTCCAAAAGTTGGAGGCATGTGAAGCTGAAGGAAAGGTTCTTCGGCACCCCTGCAACCTAAAGCAGGGAGTTGGTACAGCTCTAAAATGCACGTTAAGTTGGCCAGAGTGTAACACTAGAATTCCTTCTGCAGGAGAAGTGGAGAGCCAGCTGTGACTGCCTGGACTCTAGTTACCAGTCAAAGGAAGGGGAGAAATCTCAGCTTCTCTGCCTGCCCCCTCCTAGATACAGTACTACAGTGCAACCACAACTTACAATGTCTATTGATTTTGACTTTACAGCCAGTTTAGCAAAGCAGCCATCCTGGGCTTCTAGACATCCTTGACTTAATTAAGGCCCCCATTCAGTGAGGTATTTACACCTGTGTCTAATTGTAGTTAATGGGGCAACTCACTTAAAATAAGGTACGTGCATAGGTGCCTTGCTGAACTGGGGGCTAAAAGCACAGAGGCAAAACAGGCAAAAGCCAGCAGCTCCTGTCCCCTTCAAACTGGAAAATAGCCAAGCAGAGATGAAATGAACCCCAAACTGTATCCGACCTCAGCTCTTGTCATGCCCTTCCTTTCTCCAAAACCTGGGGGGTGGGGAGGGGGAAGGAGGTTACCAGCATGCCAACGGAGAGGAGCTGTTGTGGCTCAGGGGAGGTGAGTGCATGGGGTGGGGACCTCTCCAGGAAACACCCTCTTAGAAAATCCTTCTCTTTCTGTAGGAGTATTGGATCAGAGGAGAGGTGCAGGTCCCAAACCTCTTAGTTCTCTGGGCTTTAAAGCAAGGACTCACAGTGCAAACCCACCTCCTCCTCTAGAGGAAGAGGGGAGCCCATAACCACCCAACGTGCAACAGCTGGCCACGTCTCTGCTGGGTCCAGGCCTCTGCATAATGCAGTATGTCACCACTATGACTGTGGGAGGTTGGAAAGCGAGGCCCATTAAACGCACACATGCCATCCTCATCAGAAGCTGCCTGGCTATTTGCCACTTCCCTGGCTTTGTTCCAGCTCCCTTCTCTGAGCAGTCTAGACCGGATGTTTTCCAGTCTCTCTCTTTGTTTGCTATCAAGGTTTTCTGGAAACCATAACATTAGAATGGTTCAGGTTTTTTAAAATGGCCTTTGTACGCCTTTGCTGTGGAGCCTCTAGGGCAGAGCGGGAGGTGCTAGGGAGGCATTGTGGGAGACCCCAGCGGCAGGTGAGACTCCATGGGTGGGGCACAGTGGGGAAGTCAGAGAAGGGCCTGGGCCAATGAGGCCTGTTGATGGCGGCTGAAGGGGGAGCATTGGGCAGAGTGTGGTAGGGTGCTTTGGGAGTGGACTAAAGGCTGTCGGTCAGGCATGGTGGGGATGGCTGGGGTTACATGGTGAGGAGGGAGTGCTAGTGGAGAAGTCTGGGAATGGCTGCGGGACGTGTTTGAGGGGGAAGAAGTTTCCTTGGGCAGGAGATACAGGGAGGAACAAGTCTAACATGAGGAGACAAAGTTTCTTGGTGGCTCATTCCTCTGTAGTCTGAAGCCAACCCCTTTGCTCTCTCCTTCACTCCCAGTTCCCACCTGTTTCCCACTCTGTTTTCCCTTTGTCCTCTCTTGCTACTCATTTTTCTGTTCCTATCTTTCTCCCCATTTTGCCCCATGGCAAGGCCTGCTACCTGATCGCTCCCCACTGCTCCTTGGTCTTTCTCCCTCGCTCTGCAACTCTGGTATCAAGTCCTGCCTTTCGCTACCTCGTGTCCTCTCCTCCCATTTCTCTCCTACCACACCCTCCCTGAGGCTCCCTGTGTTCCACTAGATCTTCCCTTTTCACGGCTGCCTGGTTTCTCATTCAAATTCCCTCCCTGGGGCATGTTTGGAGGGGAGGAGGACTAGTCATGGCAGCAGAAATGCACCCACCCCCAGGTAGGGAAGGGGAGGCTCTCTCTAGCCTGGGGCCACATGCAGCATGTCTGGCCCCTGATGGAGCAGCTGAAGCTGGGTTCTTGTTGTGGGGGGTAAGGGGATGCTTTGTTCAGCCACGCATGTGGTAGGAGTCTATGGATCTTACCATGAATCTGGATGGGATATTGTGGGATTAGGTGGCCAGGCCTGAGACTGTTGGGCCAGAACACCACCGCTGCAGCCACCTCCCAGATTAAGCAGGCGCCTGGCTCAGATTTTTCTCCTGGTGCTTGTCATTTCACTCCTTTCGAATCCAGTATGATAAATAGAAAGGGAGAAAAATCAGATGCAATGAGCTATTTTGATGATGATAGATCATTTCTCCTGTCTGTGTATCCTAGGAAACAGAACTCTGGTTTCTGAAGGGGGTAGGTTTGTACCTACTGTACATTTGGGGTGGGGGGAGGAGAGGAGGAGAAGAGAGAGAGAGAGAGAAGATTGCTAATTGTGCAGCACACAAGAGACCTAGCACAGAGCTGCTCTGGCCTGTAATTAGATGAATTAGTGGAACAATGACCCAGTTTTCCTTGATTTTTGGATTGTTGCAAACAGCTCTGAGGTCGCTCCCTCCTCCTGCCCCACTCTCCATCTGTCTTCCCTGCTTGCCTCCCTCCTCCTTCTAAAACATCCTGGGCAGCCTTGTGAGCTCTGTGTCTGTCGTGACCCCAGCTCTGCCCCTACCTGCCCTCCGCCAGCAGGAGCCAGGGCTGAGCAGTCCTGGCTTTCCAGCACTGCTGTCGTGCTTGACCTTTGGGTGGGGTTGCTCAAGAGGGAATCCCCACCACCTCCTCTTGCCTACCTGTGAAAGTCTAATCCCAGCCTGTCCCTCCGTCTTGCCTTGTGACACGCAGCACCCACGATCCAGCCTGGCACTGCCAGTCACACCCGTGCGGCGTGTGCCATCTGGGGTCAGTGCAGCTGAGGCCGGGTGGGTATATAGCTTCCCTGCAGAAGGAACCCATCCCAGTTGTTGCTTCCCCTGCCCACCCTGATTGCTGATTACATTTTAATTCTTAAGTCTCCTCTCCATCCTTGTCCTGCTGTTCTGTGGCACTGCCAGGTTCAGGGAGCCTGGTACCTTGAGCCTAGGGAGCATTAATCCTGAGATGTGTCGCTAACCACCCGGGCAAAGACTCTGATCTTCTGAGTGCTGTCTCTGCTCCAGACTGATAGTGCCCTGGAGAGAGATTAAATTGATCCCAAGGAGACAAAGTACAGATCTGAAAAGCACCGTCCCGGCAGTCTAAAAACCTAGAGCATAATTACATAGCATTGCTAATGGTTAGAGCAGCTGGGCATGAATGGTGGGGCCTGGCTCTCCATGGCCATGCTCTGTTTGACACCTGCTTCTGTGCAAAGCTGGTGTCAAACATTACCTGCCTGATTCGGGGGTGTTTGTGCACACTTTGCACAGATATAAATGGCCCCATGAGCTGAAAAGCAGCAGTGAATCAGGCACATGTTGTGCTCTAGTGTATGGCTGGTTGGGCCCACTGAACTCAGAGACTGCGTGTGACTCCTGGCACTGATCGAGGGCCTGATCCGTGCTCCAGCAGCCACCTGGGGCTGGTCTGCTAGTGAAAAAACAGACTTAATTGGCGCCCTATGGAGTCCCTTTGTGATGTAGTGCTGACAGCTGCTGGGCAACCCCTCCTGGTTCTTGGTGTAGGGGGTGTGGCCAGAGAACTGCTATGTCTGGACGATCTCTTGCCTGTCTTAATGAATTTGGGGTCTAACTCAAGTCAGCCTCGAGGCTGCTCTGAGTTGTGCCTTGGGACCCAACTGATGCTCAGAGGCTCCAGGATCAGGGAAACATGAAGTTGGTTTAACATCCCCACCCCGTTCCTGAGCTGCACCTGATGCTGACTGGCCAACGCTGAGGACCTGAGCCAAAGGCTGAGTGTGACTCCTCATCCTGGTGCGATGCGGGGTGGGTTGCACTGCACTGCACTCCGGCTGGGAATGCAGATCCTAGCACCAGTGTGTTTTGTTTTAATTATTGTCTTTATCACTTTGTTAACACTGCTAAGTTTAGACCCTAGCAATCGCTGCTGACTCACCGGAGGGTAAGGTGCACCAATTCAGGCTGTCGGATGCCTCGTCTGTGATGGCCTAGTCATGATGCCTCCCTCTCGCGGGCACATTCACACTGCCAGGTCTCTGTGGCTAATGACTCTGCCTTCTCGTTGTCTGGCTGCAGCATCCTCGCCACGGCTGGAACTCACTTCAACACCCATGTGGACCTGCGGACCCTGAGAGCGGTGCGTGTGCTCAGGCCTCTGAAGCTCGTCTCAGGCATTCCCAGTAAGTTCGATCTCCTGCTCTTTGGCAGAGCACATGAGTTGTGTATGTCCCTCAGGCTTGGGAAGCATTCATACCACCACTGGAGACAGAGGGTGAAATCCTGGCCTTATGGAAGTCAACGGCAAAACTCCCATGGACTTCAGAGGGACCATGATTTCGCCAACAATGTTTTCCAGCAGGGAGGAGTGCACCCGCACCTAGATTTCTACAGGAGAGGTGCCATTGTTGATGTGGAAGGGAGAGGGGTAAACTCAGTGTACAAAGATTTGGGGCCCACCCCTGCATCTAGATCAGGGCCACACAGAGGTGTTTGGAGGGCCAGGACACTAAGCCCCCGCCTGTTCCAAAAAATTACCACTGAGGGGGTGCTGGGGGTGGTGGTGGGGGGGAACGTAGTGGTGGTGTTAGAGTGAGCAAGCCCTGCTCTCACCCCGCAGCAGTGGCTTGGTTCCCATGCTGCGGGGATGGGCCCGGCTCCCCATGCTGGGCGTTGCAACCTGGTACCCAAGGGTCACAGCACTGCACAGGTTTGGCCCTGCTGCCCCACTGTCATGACGGCAGGGCTGCTGGGCCAAACAAGGGTCACCAGGCCAGACCTGAGTGGCTCAGTGACTCCTCACACCAGGTCACAATGCCACGTGGTTTGGTGGCCCTCTCAAGCTGGGGGAGGGCTGGGGAAATTGCCCCTTTTGCCTCCCCCGGTCTCTTCTGCCCCAGGGGGCCCTGATCTAGAACAAGTCTGAATGCTCTTTGGTGGAGCACAACTGCGAATCCCAGGATTCACAAAGGCCAGAGACTCTAATTCCAGTCCCATCCCAGAAGGCAGTGGGTGGATCCCTCCAGGGCTGCGGTGTATCCATTAGGTATTTCCTCTCTCCCTCCCTTTACACAGTGGGATAAGTAAAGGAATCAGTCTATTGGTGCCCTGATCCTCCCCGCCCCTGGGCCCTGAATGTACCGCTTGCTGGGTTAATAAACAGGGGTGGGACGGGGGCGGGGAGGGGGACTGTGAGTAAGTGCCTGAGGCTCCCCTTTCTGAAGAGAGAGCTCTGGGAAGCAAGGAATTTGGTCACGAGCAGAATGTCCTCAATGGGACTGGATGTGACTTGGTTTATGGTCGCAGGGATTTGTCATGGGATATGACGCCTTCCACCTCTTGCTCACCGGGTGGCCTCTCTCCCCTGCATTACTGTATAAGTCAATTTCCATCTGAGAGCTGGTCAGTGGTCTGTGTAAGATGGTCCTGGCCTAGATCCTAGTGCACAGAGGGCCATGTCACAGGATCCACCCTCCCACGAGTGGTTCTCTTGTCAACAGCCTCAAGAGAGAAGCCGGGAGCTTTGTAGTCACAGAGACTGAACCTCTCATCTCTTCCTCAAAGATGGTGGTGCAGTTGCAGGGCAATAGTGGGAGAGATTTTCTGTGCTGCTGTTCTTTGTACCCCAAATCTTTCCTGTCTCAGTCTGGCACTTTTCAGCAGGACAAAATCCACTCTTTAAGATATGAATTTGACAGCAAGCCAGCACTTGCGGTCCCTGCTCAGGAGAGCCCTGAGATGGGAGAACAGGTCAGGAGCAAAGTGCTGTGACAGAGCTGGGTGTAGAGAACACACACCGTCAAATTTGGTCCACAGCGTGCCTGGCTCCTGGCACTGCTGTCAGCACTCCTCTTGCCATGTGAAAGTCACATGGGGAAAATTCTTAAAAACCTCCCTTTCTGCAAGATACTTGGCAAAACTCTTCGTGCTCCCAATGGCTTTCCCCCATTGTTATCCAAAGTGAATGCACGGGTGGGCAGTTTAGAGGGAAGCAGTCAAAAGCCACACACAACATGGGAGCCACGCAGGATGTGCACTTACCCGTTGTACATGCACAAATGTGTGCATTTGGATGCACAAACTAGATATCTGCACATGGACACTGGTGGCTGCACGTGCAGTTTCTTGATTTTCGTTCACAAACAGTTGCATGCAGGTGTGCTTTTGCAGTGGCTACTGGGCGATTTTTCATTCATTGCAGCGGGACTTTGAAATGTGGTCCTACCTGTTTACCTTGGAGTTGCCACTTGGGAGGCAAATCCGAACAAGTAGCGGATGTTTTTATATGGTAGCACATAGAGGCCCCACCTTAAATCAGGGCTCCATTGTGCTGGGTGCTGCACAATACAAAGTAAGAGACTATCCTTGCCCTGAAGAGCTTTCAATCTAAATAAACAATACAAACATGGGGTGGAGGGTAAACTGAGGCAAAGACAGGTGAACTGACTTGCCTGTGGTCATGCAGCAGGCACTGCCAGGAATAGAACCCATCCTGAATCCATTGTCCTGTCCACTAGCTCATGGTGCTTTTGTAAGGGCAAAGTTCTCCTCCCTGATCCTCACTGCATGTCTCTATCGCCCATTCTACCCTTGCTCTTGGAGCAGAAGTCTGTAGATCTCAGTGGAAATTCCATAGGCAGAATATGCCCAGAGAGAGCTGCAGTGGAGAGAAGAAAGTTGCCAAAAACCCAGAAGTCGATGCTGGGCAGTTATGGGAATGGCAGATGGGAGGAGACTATATTCAAATTCCCAAGCCTATTTGGCAAAGGTTTCTTCACTCTGTGCTTTGCCTAGTCCCATTTGTCAGGTTACTGATCCTTCACCATCTCTGTAGCTCACCATCTTCTTACCAAGATCCTCTCCTATAGGGAGACAGAGAGATGTCGTCTCTGCTGTTCGCTGGGCAAGGTGGTGGGAGGGTCAGTGAGCTGTGTCCTCTCTCCTCTTCCCCAGGCTTACAGATCGTGTTGAAGTCCATCATGAAGGCCATGGTGCCCCTTCTCCAGATAGGCCTCCTGCTCTTTTTCGCTATTCTGATGTTCGCCATCATCGGCCTGGAGTTCTACAGTGGGAAACTGCACCGAGCTTGCTACACGAATAATTCAGGTAGGCAGGCTGCCATCTCACTCTGTCTGATGTGCATGGCAAGCCGTTGTGAGAAACGCCCTTCTCAGCTCAGATGAGTTGGTTGACTGTGCATGAGCCATGCTGAACCCCAGCTTGTCTGGTTCAGGCTGCAGCGAGGCATAAGCCATGATGCGGGATGCAGGTGGCATGATGGCATTGACACTTAAGACTGTAACACACAACTGTCACCACACGATGACAATGGCTGAGAAAAGACTGAGCTGCTGGTCCCTGGTGCATGGTGGGGAGAAATTCCATTTCCACACAATGCCCGCTGGAATCGGAGTCAGGTGGTCTCAGGGGTCATTCCCTCTTGTCACTGGTATGTTCCTGTTGGAGCTCTGGGCTCAGTGATTTCCTCTCTTCTTTTACTAAATGCCACACTCTGTCGTCCTCTCTGTGAGCCTGCTATCAGCCAGGGAGGGTGGCAATGAGGTAGAGCTGGTTGCAAACATTCACAGTTAGAAGAATGTCAGCAAAAACAGATTTGTCGTGACTATATTTCCCATTTTCTAGCCAGCTCTCCAGTGAGGATGGAGAGATGGGTTGGTTTTATAATAGATTCCAGCCAAGGATAACCTTACTGTGAGATAATGGACAGCTTCACCAGCCAGAGATGGTAAATACAAACAATTATAAGTCACTTCTAGTCTCTTTCCTCAGGGCTTAACAAAGTAAAATCCAGCTAAGAACAAAGCAACTCAGTCCCATCTCAACATCCCTTCCAGGCTCAGTCCTCCTCTTTCCCCATACTGCCCTCAGGCTATCCCTTATATAGTTCCCAAAAGCTGATTCTCTGGTCACATGACCTCTGGACTCTCAGTCCTTCCTAGAGAACTATGTTTCCCAGAATGCCAGCTCTTAAAGGGCCCAAGGACCATAACGGGCCCACATGTGCTCTGAGGCACAGTGACTGATGATGTTATGAGTGGTTTCTATCAATCAAAACCGTCCCCAATATCTGTCTTGTTTTCACATCCAATACCAGCTGATGTCATTTAAAGAGAGAGGGTTCCCATTCCTGAGACTTAGCATGGGCAACTGTAAGTGTTCCAAAAATCATTAATAAGGACTCAGAAATCATGAGAGTGGCATACAAATCATGGGATTTAAAATAATAATAATAATACAATATGGATTCTACTTGCTTTGGGTTTTTCACCCTCTTGGGTGCACTTGAGTCACATTTTCAAGATTTTTCTTCACATTTATAAGGGCTAGAAACTTGCTTTACAACCCCCCCCCTGAGATGCTCAAGTAATCACAGGATTCCAGGAGCTGGGGCTTTAAGGAAAACACCAAGCATCATGAGTCTCGCCATGAAGTCATGAAGGTTGACAATACTTCAATACAGAGAAGAAAAGCCACCTCTTTAGATTATTATTATTAGTTGTGCCCACTGTGTACTAGCTGCTTTCTAGACAGGCAAGAAGGGAGAGGTCCCTCCCCCAAGGAGTTGACAGTCCAAGGTTTGGTGGGGAATGGGACAAAACATGCTGACATATGACAACACGACCAGCCATCCTTGCTCAGGAGGTGCCAAATCAAGAAGGCCTAGCATTGTTTCAGGTCAGGAGTGAGGTGCATTAAAAGAGGCACGTGGGCTCTGGGGCTGCATTAGCAAGGAGTGCTTCAGGTCAAACCCGAGATGTATTGGCAGAGCGTTGAGGGTCAGAAATTTGGGGAGTAAATCAGGGGGAGACTGGAAAATCATGGTATTGAACATTCCAGTGACCTAATGTCCCCCCAAATGTGAAAGTTTTAATAACACAGCTGGATGCTCGTCCCACCTCGCCTTCCACTGAGTATCCAGGCTGGGCTCTGTCTGCTTCTCTGTGTCTCCTCTGCCCCTCCCTGATCTCTGTGCCCTCCGGGCATTGTTTTCTTGTGATTGCAGGTGAACTGGAAGAACTGGATCCCCCACATCCGTGTGGGGTGCAGGGATGCCCCTTGGGTTACGAGTGCAAGGAGTGGATTGGTCCCAACGACGGGATCACTCAGTTTGACAACATCCTCTTTGCTGTGCTGACTGTCTTCCAGTGCATTACCATGGAAGGGTGGACCACAGTGCTGTACAATGTGAGTGAGGCTGCAGTGGTGCATTGGCTCTTTGGAGCTCCACAGGTTGGAGAAGCAGAAGTGGGGTGTGTTTTTCCTGAACAAAGCTCCCAAGCTGTGGAGCTCTTTGTGCTCCAAGGTCTCCTGTTTGGGCCGATGATGGAAATGGGGCTGCTTGTTAGTGGTGAGATGTACAGTTATGGGTGAGTGCAGGCTGGACTCAGTTCTGGTTCCACTGCACAGCTGGGTACCTTTTGAGAAGGAGGAAAAACTAATTAATTGGAGAGGCACATGTGACTTTGCATCCATCTGTGGTTGGATTTGTGACATGTTGCAAAGAGCTGGTTAGATGGCAAAGACCTGTCCCCTGTGCTGGCTCTAACGAACCTTCAGTTGAGGGTGGGGCTTTTGGAAAAGTGGGTGGGATCGGATTCAGCCCTACACACCATTTCCTCCCCCACCTCTTTCTGCAACCAGCACACCATGAGCATGTTTCATAGCACAATTTATCCCCAGTCCCAGTCCTAGTGGAACAAACAGACCTGCAGCCACTGCGTATGCAAAACTTCATTGAAGATTGCAGCTGCAGTGCCATGACTGCAGATGTGCTTCGCTGCACTTGGCAAGGGCTGGAATTCAATAACACTTGCAGCCTCCTGTGAGTGGAGCGATAAATGCATTAGCCATGCTACTTCGCTTGAGAGCAGGAGAGGGGGTTGTGCAATGATGACACGGGGGGATTTTGTGCCTTACACATTTGTGGAGCAGGTTCCTTGATGTGCTGGTGAAGCTGCCAGAGTTTTGAGGTTGTTTCTTTGTAAGGGAGCTGTTACTGTCAAGTGTTAGATACTGACAGCGTCTCAGGTGGTGTTGTGACCAGTGTCTTGTGGGACTGGGGTTTTATGTATGGGTTTTAACATATGGGCTAGAAACAACTGAGCCAGATTCATCCCTGGTGTAATTTCTGCTGACACCAGCAGTGTTACACTAGGGATGTTTATGTCCCATTTTGTCTAGCCCATACAGAAGTTTGTAGAAAGGCATGTATCACGGGGAAATGTGGGAATAGCAAACCCCAGTGACTGGAGAGCAGCATGTCATGCAAACTCTGCTGCCTGGATGCAGAGGTGCCCTTAGTTTGAATGTGTATTTTGTCAGCAGAGTTGCTAACCTAACCCTATTTACGGCCTATCCAAACTTTAGAAGGGTCCTAGTCCATGTATATAAGACACAGGGCTTTTCTGGGAGGGAATAAGCAGCAGAGTGTGTGTGGGGATTGCAGAGGACTGGGTAAAACAAACACGGCAAGAAAACAAAGAGATAGTAAGTTAAATCCACAAAGGGGCTTTGTTCTTCCTCCTTCTAAGAAGCTCTTCAATGTCTGGAATTCTCTTCCCTGGAAGGGAATGGCAGAATCCACCTTCCTGGGATTTAAGACGGAAAATTTTCTTGGACACCAGTGGTGTCTCAGGGTATAAATGGGATTACAAGCTTAACTGTAGTGATGGCTGCCCACGCAGAACCGACTAGGAGGTGGAATGAGATTTTCTCCCACAGAAAGCCTTGAGGGGTTTTTTCTGTTCCTTTGAAGCATTTAAATAGGAGCTGCCTGTTAGAATTATTTAGCCATCTCCCACACAATGTCCTGCAAAAGCATGGGAAGATCAGGGTGAACGCTGGATCTTAGTGTGCGGCTGTCTTCTGTGTGTGGCTCTCACTCTATGATGCACGCACATACGAGAGAGTGAGCTAATGTACAGATAAGATATACATATTCCTCCTACGCACAGCTTGAGCTTGATAGGGAATGTGCCTCTCTGTCGTTTAGCCTATTGTTCATTTAGGAATATTGGGACTGCAGCCCATCTCTATTCCCCTGCCTATCTCACTAGCCTTTGTGCTCTGCAATCTTGTTTTCTGCTCAAAGCCTTGCTCTTATTCTCAGTGCATGTACATTCACAGCTCCTCTTGCTGCCTTTGACAGGCTGCTTCTCACATTAGCAGCTTACCCTCTGTGTAAGTCAGGCACTTAGTTTAAATGCCTCTCATGCCCACTCCATCCTTCTCTTCTCCGGGCGCACTCCTGAACTGGTTTTGTTTCTCTAGAAGCCCTCAGGATTGTATGCCCCTCTAATACTTCCCCTCTTTTGCACCTCTTTCCTAATGAATGCAGCCAGCCTGGCTCTCCTAACCTCTCCACATGGCCTTGTACAGAACACCATAGACCTTTTATCTGCTTCAGGACCATGTCCAATTGTCTTTACTAATCCTCTTGTAACAAGGCACCTAAAACAGAGACCACTGCTTCAGCTGGCCTCCCTAGCCGTTTCGGTGCTGCCCTTGTGATAACAAAGTTCTTCTTTGAGTGATTGCTCATGTCCATTCAAATCAGGTGTGTGTGCTCGCCACATGCACCGGTGCCGGAAGCTTTTCCCTCAGCGGTAGCCATAGGGGACCAGCTCTGGTGCCCCCTGGAGTGGCACACGTATGCCACAGCATATAGGGCACTGCTGGCCCTCTCCACCCTCAGTTCCTTCTTGCCGCCAGTGATGGTGCATGGAACTTGTCTGCTTCAGCTAGAGCTGTTGCGTTTCGTTCGTTCAAACTCATTCGCCTCTTGCAAATATTACTGTATATAGTTTCCCTCTAGTTTAGTTCAACCTGTTCTTCTTCGAATGATTGCTCATATCCATTCCATGTAGGTGTGTGCGCGCCGCGTGCACGTTCGTCGGAAGACTTTTACCCTAGCAACTCAGTGGGTCGGCTGGGCGCCCCCTGGAGTGGCGCCACCATGGCGCCGGATATATACACCAGCCAACCCACCCACTCCTCAGTTCCTTCTTACTGCCCGTGTTGGTCGTTGGAACAGTGGAGCGCGGCTTAGCTGACCTAGCTACTCGTAGTTTCTCTCATTAAGTATATAGTTCAGATGTTTATAGTTGTAGTTAACCTTATTTGTTTGTAGTATAGTATTTATTTCACAGGGGTTTGGGGTTTATCCCCTTCCCCTCACCTGGTGCCGGGTCCGATGCCCGGTCCACAAGGTTTTATAATGCTCGGCCGGCCACAAGCCGATGCCGACGAGATCCTCTCCTAAGTGCCTCGAGGAATCTCACCTCATAGATAAGTGCCGCATTTGTGAGGCCTTTAATCCGAGATCAAAGGAGAGCGGGACTTTCGTCTCAAACAGCTCCTGAGGGAGGCAGCTCTTACTCCTCCGCTCTCGGCACCGAGCGCTGGTTAATCTTCAAGGAGCGCTCCCTCGGCACCGGATCGCCGGTACCGCCAAGGCCTCTCGGCGCCAACCGTCGCTGGCTCCGACGTCCACTCGGCCTGGAGGATGAAGAGGCACAATATCCTTGCTGCGTCCGAGCCGCCTGCTCCGCAGCCGAGCGCTATGCTCAGTCGGATCGCCCGGCACCGATGTCTGCCGTGGCACCGACAATATCCGCACCATTAACTCCGGCCAGGCAAGAGCCGTCGAGTCCGGTGCTGGAAAGCTCCCTGGTAAGGACCATGGTCGAGCTCGCTATGAAGCTGCGTCCGAGCCGCCTGCTCCGCAGCCCGAGCACTCTACTACGTCGCACTGCCCGGCGCCGGTACCTGCTGCGGCACCGACAGTATCAGCACCGTAGACTACAGCCACGCAGGAGCTGTCGAGTCCACCACCTGAACGCTCCCTGATGCGAGCTGTGGTTGTCCTCACTATTCCCTCCACGCAGGAAACATTTCCACAGCGAGGCTGTTAATGGCAAGGGCAGAACCTGCGCTGCTTTAACCCCCGGTACTGCCGGTGCGGGTTATATTGTCTATCGCAAGCCTGTCTTGCTCACGCCACCCGGCGTCGGCACCACAGAGCGGCACCGTTCACGATCGCAGTCCCACAGATGTTCTCGGTCCTGTCGTCAAGCCCAGTGCCGGCACCGTTCACGGTCCTGGCACCATTTCCCCATATCGGTACCGGTCGTACCCGCGGCACCGATCAGCGGCCCGTTTCCCGACCTGGTACACTCGGTGCAGATCCAGCTCCCGGCACCGCTCCAGGCACTGGACTCACATAGCCACTCCCGACGTCGAGCCTCGAGATCTCGGCCAGCCTCCCGGCATCGCTCCGGTCGCAGGTCCCATTCTCGCTTCCGGTACCGGTAGGCCTCACGGTACCGATTCCCGGTGCCGCGTCGAGCGCCATGAGCTGGAGAGGGAGACTCCGCTCAGGGCTTTAACTTCTCCATGGCCATCCATTCGGATGTGGACACCAGAGTCTTCCGGGTGCTCCAGGACAGAACCCTGACCTCCATCAGTGGCTGCCCTGTACATCTTGGGCGCGCTACCTGTGCTCCCATCGCGCTCTGTTCCGTCAGAGCAATGGGTACCAGGGGTGACAGTTAGTTGTCCCCCTCCGACCGGTACGGAGGGAGTCCGGTTCTGCCACCGGATTCCCACATCCCACCAGATCAGCAGGTCGTCCAGGAGTGTGAGCCCGCACAAGACCCACTTGCCCCGGCTTTTCGTCTCCCTCCTCCGCAGATGAGGCGGTGGCAGAAGCATGCTCCTTAGGCCCTCCCCTAATCGGCCTGGGGGCCCATCAGGACCTCCTGAGACGGGTGGCATTCACTATGAATCTCCAGGTGGCCACTATCCCGCCCGTAGGCACGGGAGTCGAATGCATGTGCATGGTATCCTCCAGGGACGACGGGCACCTATATGTACATCTTTCCCCCTGCTCCCTTGTCATCTAGTGGGAGACTTTACGGAGTCGGGTTCTCAGATCTCCCGTCAAGAGTTTAATGCCCTCCTGGAAAAAGGGTTCAGAGTGGCGAGAGCTTCCCTCCACACCTTGTTGGAGGTAGCGGACTCCACAGCCACGGCTCTGGCCTCGGGTGTTGCCACGAGGTGCATTTCATGGCTCCAGTTATCAAGCCTTCCCTCGCAGCTGCTGCACACTATACAGGACTTTTCCTTCAATGACAAAGGCCTGTTCTCAAAACTGGCCCTAGGCTGCAAGGCCCAAAGGTCAGCGAGGTCACTATGCACTCCCTCTCGGCATGTACATGCCGATGTCTCACTGCCGACCTTTCCGCCCACCCTCGTCGCCCTTACCCTGCGCCTAGCCAAAGACAAGGCTTTGCCAGCAGGCGACGCTGAGGCAGTCGTAGGCGTTGGTCGGGACCCCTAAGGGGCCAAAATCAGGGTCCTCCCAATCACCAATCGGGCAAAAGCCTATCCCTCCTCGTCCCTCTTAGGGACCCCTCTCACGAGCAATTCCTCTTGCAAGAGATGCGGGCGCTCCTCACCATCGGAGCTATAGAGGAGGTTCCACGGTCGAAAGGGACAAAAGGTTCTAGCCCCACTAGTTCCTGATCCCCAAGGTGAAGGGAGGTCTCAGACCTATCCTAGACCTGCGGGAGCTCAACAAGTTATGATATACCTGGAGTTCCGCATGGTATCCTTGGATCCCGGAGACTGGTATGCCGCCCTCGATATGAAGGGCGCGTATTTTCACGTCGCCATTTATCCTCCGCACAGCAGGTACCTCCGGTTTGTGGCCAACCATCATTTCCAGTTTACGGTCCTCCTGGCTGGCCTATCCAGCCCCCTGTGTATTCACAGTCTCTGGCTGTAGTCGCCGCCCTCTCCGCCACTGTCAAATACACGTTCTCCGTATCTGGATGATTGGCTCATTCCAGGGGCCACCGGGGCCCAAGTTACCACTCGTGGGCGTCGACGAGGTTCTATTCCTGCGTTTAGGCCTGAGGATCCATATAGCGAACTCCACCCGGATTCCCGCTCAGGGAATACACTTAACTGAGGCCACTCTGGACTTCAGTATCGCACAGCCTGCTTACCTACGCCTTGCTTTCACGCGTTGGTAACCATTGTACAAGGTCTACGGACCTTCCCGGCAACTTTGGCTTGAACTTGCCTAGATTTTCTGGGCCACATGGCTGCCTGCACGTGCGTAACCGAACATGCCAGGCTTCGCCTCCATACACTTTAATCGTGACTCACCTCAGTGTACCACCCGGCCAGAGACAGCATGGTCATGGTCGCCTCGATCCCCCCGAGCGTCCTAGGCTCCCTTGACTGGGGGTCGATGCCCTCCCTGACGTGTGCAGGGGTGCTGTTCCATCCACCTCACCCTCGGTGTCCCTCATGATGGACGCCCCATCTCTTGACTGGGGTGCTCACTTGGGTCAGTTTCCCACTCCAGACCTTTGGTTGGCTCAATAGCTGCCCTTGCACATCAATGTCCAGGAGTTGAGAGCAGTATGCCTTGTGTTCCAGGCGCTTCAGCAGCACCTACAAGGCTTTTGTGTCTCCGTGTTCACAGATAACACAACGGACACCCGTTGCATAAACAAGCACGGAGGTGCATGGTCCTCCTCTTTTTGGCAGGGAGCTATCCAGCTCTGTGTCTCCTGCACAGCTCAATGGACGGACCTGGTAGCGTCCTTTCTCTTGGGGACCGGAACACTCTGGCGGATCGCCTCAGCAGTTCCTTCTGGTCTCTCAAGTGGTGGATTCCTCCGGATGTTAGCCATTACATTTCCGGAACTTCGCTCTCGCGGGAACGGAACGAGAGAGAAGTTCTGCTCATGCCAAGGCCTCCCCCAGGACTCGATCTTGGCTGTTTTTCTGATGCCATGGACGAGCCGTCTGCCCTCCGTTTTTTCCCACCGCTCCCGCTGGTTCGCAAGGTCCTGCTAACACTCCGCAGGGACAGAGCGCATCTGATCATGATCGCTCCAGCGTGGTCCAGGCAGCACTGGTACACCATGTCGCTAGACCTGTCGGTAGCCAACCGATTCCCCTGCCTCTTTGCCCAGACCTCATAACGCTGGGTCACGGCAAACTTTGCCACCTAGACCTGCAATCCCTGCACATCTCCGCATGCCTGCTGCGGGCCTAAACCGATCCGTGTTACATTGTTCTGCCTCGGTTCTACAGGATTCTCCTGGGTGGTAGGAAGCCTTCCACTCGGTTAACGTTTCTGCCCAACTGGCAGTCTTTCTCTTGCTGCTACGAAACACGTTTCCCCCACAGAGGTTCCATTCTATTTCCTCTGGGGTTCCCTATGATCTTCAAACAGCAGCGCCTGGCGCAGTTCATCATTAAGGGTGCACTTGGCAGCCGTCTCTACCTTCCTCCCAAGGGAGAGTGGCCGCTTCATATTCTCACATGCTGTGGTTTCTAGGTTCCTCAAGGGCTTGGGGCACTTATGCCCCCAGGTTCACCGCCCCACCAACTCCTGGGTCTTCAACCTGGTTATAAGCAAACTTATGCCTGCTCCATTCGAACCACTGACAACATGCTCGCTGAGATACCTGTCCTGGGGGACAGCTTTTTCCTTGTCGCCTTGCATCGGTTGGACAAGTCTCCGAGCTTCAGGCTCTCACAGTGAACCCATGGTGCACTATGTTGCGTAAGGACAAGGGGCAGTTGTGACCACGTCCGGCCTTCCTCCCTAAGGTGCTGTTGACCTTTCATATCATCCGGGATATCTTCCTTCCGGTCTTCTTCCAAAGCCCCATTCATTGCGACGGGAGCACATTTGCCCTCCCTAGAGGTCCGTAGGGCGCTTGCTTTTTATGTCGAGCGGACAAGCCTTTTTGTATGCCCCCAACTCTTCGTTGTATTGGCAGACCAGATGGAGGGCCTACCTGTCTCACCCCAGAGCTTTCCATCTTGGGTGACGTCATGCATTTGCTCCTCCTGTGACTGGCCCATGTTCCGTCGGGCCACCTTACTGCTCGTTTCACCAGGGCTCAGGCTTCTTCTCCTGCCTTTCCGACTCACATACCCTTCCAGGGGCTATGTCATGCTACTACATGGTCCTCTATCCGGACCTTTGCCTCTTTGGTCTGTCTGTCCAGAGACGATGCAGCCTTTGGCTCAGCAGTTTGCATTCTGCAACATCTCACTCCGACCCCACCGCCTATGTAAGGCTTGGGAATCACCTACATGGAATGGATATGAGCAATCACTCGAAGAAGAAAAAACGGTTACTTACCTTTGTAACTGTTGTTCTTCGAGATGTGTTGCTCATATCCATTCCAAACCCACCCTCCTTCCCCACTGTCGGAGTAGCCGGCAAGAAGGAACTGAGGAGTGGGTGGGTCGGCTGGTGTATATATCCGGCGCCATGGTGGCGCCACTCCAGGGGGCGCCCAGCCGACCCACTGAGTTGCTAGGGTAAAAGTCTTCCGACGAACGTGCACGCGGCGCGCACACACCTACATGGAATGGATATGAGCAACACATCTCAAAGAACAACAATTACAAAGGTAAGTAACCGTTTTTTTGTTAGGTTAGAGACTTAGTAGGTCCCTAAAGGGACTTTGCCTTGGGCACGCCCTGGTGCCCAGGCTTTAAACCCTGCAATCGCTGTAAAAGGCCCAGGCCCATTAGCGATCCACATATAGATGTTTACGGTGCGTGGGTGAAGTCACATTAGTGACAAGTGCAAAATCTGCAAGTCCTTCAAGCCCAGGATGAAGAAGGAGCATGATATTCATTTGAAAGCGCTCCTGATGGAGTGTGCCCTTACCCCGATGCTGGAGCAGCGGTCCGATTCAGCGCAGAGCACCGTGACCTTGGTGTGCAGCACCCCGCTGGTACCATCTACGAGCCAGTACCAGTCTCCTTCTGTGGCTCCAGCCAAGAATCCTAGGAAGACGGGGTGAGGAAGGTCTCCAGTTTCCTGCAAGGGAAAGGACAAGTCTGGGGTGGACCAAGGGCCTGTCTCGGGCACCTCTTCACCTCCTTGGGGATCCCAGGCCCCAGCTCAGATCGAGCAGTGTAGCCCAGCCTGCTCCTTGCCGGCTACCCTGGATAGCGGAGGAGGTCCTTGTCAGCTCCGGGTGCTGTCCACGACGGAGGCCCTCCAAGCAGTGCAGGACATTATGTACCTCCCTGTGCTTCCCACTCCGGCCCCTGTGGGGTCCTGGTCCCAGGGTAAACCCACATTGGGACCATCACAGTCTTCACCTTTCCGGCAGTGCTCCCCGTCGCAGGGGACATCCTGCCAGTGATCATTCTCTCACAGCCAACATGCTTCATAGCCCCATCCAGTCTCCAGACCTAGGACAAGGGCAGAGAGGCTCGAGGCACGGCTCACCAGTAACCGGGCACAGCCCTCTGGAGGAATGCGCCCCCCGGCAGGAGTTGGCTCCCGGAATCTCCGTGGCACCAGTACCGCTCCAGGGACAAGTCGAGGGACCAACTGTACTGTTTTCCGGACCGTCGCCGATCCCCCATGGTGGCGTCACTGCGTGCGGCTACATCTTCATGACGCCAAGCCTGCTCTAGTTCCTGATCCCGCTCCACATCCCGGTCCCACTCCTCAAGTGTGAGGCATAGAATGCCAGCCTGGGTGCCACTGTGGCTCCGCCTACCACCATTGGCCACCGAGGCCCGATCTAGGTGCTTTTCAAGGTCAGCCAGATCCAACTCCAGGAGGGGCGACCGGTACTGATCAAGACAGAGCCACCAATCAGCCCCGTCCTGGTCGCAGGGGAGTGACCACTCGGGCTCTGGCTCGGGTTCGGAGCAAGGTTCCCTGGCAGCAGGACAGGCTCCGGCACCTACGGTGCAGACTACGTCGGCAGCACTGCAGCCAGGCCCATGGCCTCAGGCTCTGTGGCCGGCACAGTGGTACCCGTGGAACCCAGGGGGCTTCACTCAGCCCCCCAGGGTGCCTGCTCAGTGTCCGGAGCTTCGGAGAGCCCGGCTACCACCCTCTCCTGTCCCCACCCACTCAAGAGGCCTCATCTGAAGGCACCCACAGGCACAGGAGGAAGTGGGCGAACAAGCCCCCAGACTACCTATGGGTGCGGAGGACCCCTTGGTACCGGCTTCCTCCTTGTCATCACCAGATGAGGCCATAGTGGGGCCCCCTCCACCAGTGCCCCAGGATGATGCTAAGGTGAATCAGGAGCTGCTAAAGAGGGTCACTGCCAACCAGGGCCTCCAGGCAGAGTAGTTACAGGAACCCGCAGCCTCCCTCTTTAATGTTCTCTGCCCCGTGGCCCTGGCCAGGGAAGTTTTGCCCCTATATGAGGGGGTCTCTAAAATTACAAATGCCTCTGACAAATCCTCTCCTCCTTGCCTCCGATCTCCAAGAGCGTGGAGCACAAGTACTTTGTGCCATCCAAGGGCCATGAGTACCTTTATACACACTCTGCTCCCAATTTCCTAGTGGTAGAGGCTGTCAACCACAGTGAGAGACAGGGTTAACGGGAGGGCTACCTCTAAAAATAAAGACTCAAGACTAGACTGGTTTGGGCGTAAAATTTATTTATCCTCCAGTCTACAGTTGCAGGTGGCCAACCATCAGCCCTCACTAGGACGCTATGATTTTAATACGTGTCAGGCCATGACCAAGTTTGAGAACGCCCTTCCTGAGGCTTCTAGAAAGGAGTTCCAGGTGATCCTGGATGAGGGCTCGACTGCAGCCAGAACAGCTCTCCAGGCGGCATTGGACGCGGCAGACACCACCGCCCGTACCATGGCATCGGCCATCTCGTTGCGCAGGGCTTTGTGGCTGCTCCTCTCTGGTCTTTCCTCGGAGGCTCAGCAGTCAATGCAAGACCTCCCTTTCGACGGGCATGCCCTGTTCACAGAACAGACGGACATTAAGCTCCGTGTCCTGAAAGATTCCTGTACAACCCTAAAAACACTGGGCCTGTATGTCCCTGGCCCTGCCTGCAAGTGGTTTAAGCTGCAGCAGCCTTAGAGCCAGGGGAGCCACTCCCACCAGGAGTCTCCCCACAAAAGATCCAGGGGCTACAAGAGGTGCCCTGGCCACCAATCCCTGTCTACATCCCAGGTGGGCTCGACCTGCAGTAAGCAGACAGGCAAGCACCCATTTTGAGGGTACGCCCGAGGGCAACCTACCGGACTGTTCCTCCCCCCACACACCTTTTTTGGGGTTTTGTTTAAATTAAGCTAAACTTGCAAATGAAACGCCGTTTCAAAGTGAAAAGTCAAGACGTTTTGTTTACAGAGGATCTAACTGAAATGTTTTGACACTTCAAAAAATAATTTCAGCTCTTTGTGTGGCCCAAACTGTTCTCTGAATTCACAAATTGCTTCAGTGCCCCTACATTACGCTTTTGCTATTTGCTGAGGGAAAGAAAAAAAAAAAAAAGGCCTGGCTCTAGTGCTCACTTGTTTGAATCCGGCTGAAGTGGCTACTTCTGGAAGTCCCAGCACAGAACAGGAGAGGCACCCTGGGTACAGGTGGCCCTGGGACTGCTCTGCCAGGGGAACTGAAGGGACAGCTACTTTTGGTGGACGGATGCCCTCAAGGCTGTGTTCAGCAGGATGGCACTCCATAGTGCAGCACTTCAGTGGGGAGGGAGGAGTTTAGCTACATTCCCTGCTCCTTTCTGCTCCTTTTCTTCTCCCAGTGACATCTAGTCCCTCTGTAGTTCCCTCTGCAGGCAAATGAAAGACAGGGCGGGTTCAGGGAAGGCCAACCATTGACACCTTGTTTTGGGTCCTCTTTGGCACTGTAGCTCAGGCAGCTCCTTGCTGGGTCCCAGGGGCGGCTCCAGGCACCAGCGCAGCAAGTGCATGCCTGGGGTGGCAAGGGTGGGGGTGTGCCGGTCGCCATGAGGGCGGCAGTCAGGGAGCCTTCGGCGGTGTTTCTGTGGGAGGTCCGCCAGTCCTTCAGCTTTGGCGGCAATTCAGCAGTGGGTACGCCGAAGGCGCGGGACCGGCAGATCACCTGCAGAACCGCCGCTGAAGGCTCCCTGACTGCTGTGCTTGGGGTGGCAAAATACATAGAGCCACCCCTGCTGGGTCCACCCAGATCTGAGCTTCTAGGGGGTGAGAATTACACTCCTGCCTATTTCCATCACAGCACACCACCTCCTCTGCCGTTCAGTTCCCAGTGACACTACTGGCTTGTTAGTCATGTGCTGTGATGTAGCCTGGAAGGGTTTTCCTCCATTCACATCTGCTCTTGGAGCTTTGGTGAATCTGCCCCTTCCCCTGTTGCTAGTGGTTCTTGTTTGCTTTTATTATCTCACTTGCAAAGCTGCTCTGACTTATAGCAGTAAGTCTGATCCAAAGCCCATAATATGGAGAGCCAGACATGGGGAAAGTTTGGATTGAGAGCTGAGCTTCATGGTTTGAGCCCCTCTCTTGTGCACAGCTCTTTTCACAATCACCCAAAATCTCCTCGCACACCCATGTAATACACAGAAGCAAAGAAACATAGCAGGCCAATGGAGACAGCCCCAATCAAGCATTGTACAAAGAGGTTCTCTAAAAAGCAGCTGGACCAGTGTCCTTGCAGGCTTTGTATTCTAGAATGCAAGCCCTGCTCTTTACCCATCTACCGTTAAAAAGTGCTGACTGAGCCTCAAAAGGCTTGGTGACTTGGCTCAGCTCAGCATCCATTTTCCCTGTCCTCCTCAGACTAGAAATCAGTCTGGACATCTAGTCCCATCAGGCTTCCAGTACCCCCGAATTCCAGCCAGACCAGAGATCCCATGGGAACTCCGTGGAACATTTGCAAAGCTCAGAATCAGAGAATCCAAACCGAAATCCTGGATCTAAATAACCGTGGATGTTGTGGAAACCCAAATATTGATCCAAACGTTGTGGCTCAAGCCCATCTGGCTCAGAAAAGGTTTAGTTCAAGTGCAGATTTGGGCTTAGTTTGGGGCCCAGTTCTTGTTTCCGAAGGCTGTGCAGCTCTGATAGATGTCCAAGGGGTTCACAAAAGTTCCACTGCTCGGTGATCTCGCGTCTATAACTCCAGGAGTCAGTGTTTATATAGTCTACATTGTGAATTGAATTCACCCCCACGCACGGTCAAATTATCACAGTGTTCACTAGGACTGAGACTTCCATTTGCACCTCTCTGCATGTACTACAGCCATCTCTGGTTAGGACACTGGGCTTCAGTCAGCAGAGGAGTAAGGGAAGAGCTGCATACCCAAGGGCCATGCTCTTTAGGGCTTCCCAGGATGCATTCTTCCCATCATGCACTGCAGTCTTGGGCACATCTGCACTGCAGCTGGGAGGTGTCATTCTGAGCATGGGTAGACATATACATGCTGGCTTTGATTGAGCTAGTGTCCTGAAAATAGCACTGTGGCTGCGGTGGTGTGGGGCAGTAGAGCACCTACCTAGGATTTTGGATGGCATTGTACTCAGGCAGCTAGCTTGAACTGCTGCCCGCGTTGTCAGGCCACAGTGCTATTTTTAGCATGATCAAAGCTTGCATGTGTATGTCCATCCAAAGCCGTTTTCCCCAGTGGAAGGAGATGTGGCATTTGATCCATGCTCTAGGAGACTCTGTTAGTCTCCTGCGTAATGATTCAAACACCAGGTGCTGCTGCTGCTGCTGCTGCTGCTGAGATGCTGCCCCTGGTACGTACTTTGGCTCCCAGAGGGGCAGGTAAACGCCTACCTTTGGGCCAGCCCGCTCTTAGGCTGTGTTGCAAGGCGCTGGCAGGTTAGACTGTGCTGCTCCTGTCAAAACATCCACGGAGCAGGAGATGGAGAGGTGCACACACGGGTACACAGAGTCCAGGCTCCTGACAGCACGCGTCTGCCTGACACGGGCAGAGCTGGCAATTAGCGAACTGACACTTCTCAGCATTCCCCATCCAGCCCAGCCCACCCCTTCCCTCAGCGTGTTCTCTTCTCCTCCCCTTCTTTAATCACACACGCGCTGAAGTTGGATAATTGCGTTCTGTGGGGATGACACAACTCCCGTGGGACCCGCGTCACATGGCTCAGATGAAAGCACCAGCAAACGCCCACGGGTGAAGCAGGTGGTGGGAGAAGATTGCCCTCCTTGGAGCTGGAGTGCCCGGCAGCACCGGAGGGTGGGTGTGGCAGCTCTGCTCCCCCTGCTGGGAGGGAATGGGGATGCCTAGCTGCTCTCAGCCACACGCACTGGGTGGCACCAGCCCCTTCCGACAAAGAGACAAAACCCTTCTTTGTCAGCTTCTGTTGCCTGTGCCGCTGTAAATACCAGCCCTCAATGCCTGGGGAAGGTTACTGCAGAGAATAATTACTGGTGTTTAGTCTGTGTGTGAGACAGAGCGCGTGCCTTGCTCTAAGACTATACTTATTTTTTGCATTCAGCTTCAGACTATCCTCTTTGACCAAATAAGCCACAATATTTCTACAGGAGCCCAAGCAGCTTTCACACAGCTCAAGGGAAAGGGGGTGGGCAGTTAGCATGACTGAAGAGGCCGGTTGAGGTTAGAGATTTCAGAAACAAGACCAGCAGAAGGCATTCGATCTTGAAAATGTCTGAGCATGTGTCCGCACCTGCTTGCCATGTTTCTGCTTATCCACCCACAGCTGCAGCCCTCCCGGGTGTAGAGAGGTTTGGAGTTGGTGCATGTTGAATGACAGTCCCAGCAGGGGCGGTGTGTGTGGCGAATTTTACCTTGCTGACAGCAAGATAGGTGGTTTCCTTCAGAGCTCTATTTGGGGTCCTGCCCAAACACAGGACTGAAAGTTGAACAGAAACCCCAGCAAACGCAGTGTGCTCTGCCTGCCTCTCTTTAATACATATATGCAGTGTAGTTTTAGCCGAGTCGGTCCCAGGATATGAAAGAAACAAGGTAGGTGAGGTAATATCTGTTATTGGGTCAACTTCTCAAGGACCCAAGAAAGAGCTTCAGGTGGCAAGGCTTGTCTCTCTCACGAGCAATAAAAGATATTCCCTCACCCACCTTGTCTCTCTCTAATACACACACACACAAGGCCACATGCCACCAAGCAATGTACCCTCCTCATCCTAGCGGTGGTGTGTAAAGCATGCATTGTGGGGTGGCCTGCGATAAATGTGTTATCAGCATGAATATAGTATTTCTCCTGCACTCGTAAGTGGTGAACCATGAGCAAAACGAGGAGCTCATCCCAAATTCATGCTGAGAAAGCCGCACCTTCTTGTATCCTATCGCCACACATTTTGCAGAGAAAATGTTTTTGAGTGTTGTAGATCTGTGCGATGAGTTTGAAGCTGCCCTATGATGATGTATGAATACTGTATGTGGGCCTGGTTATTGGGATGTTTTCGGTATGGCTGTATTGATTTAACTCAACTAGGGACTGTCTGGAAGGAAGGAAGGAAAAGATTGGCTCAAGCAAACGCTTGAGAGTTGGTAAGGGACAATGCCGGAACTGTTAGCTTTGATGATTTGCCTGCTCTCCAGCCAAGTAAAAAACTGGCTTGGACTAGGACAGGAGAAGGCCCCTAGTACAGGGTGAAACAACTGTGGCAGGATTCAAAGGGGCCCTCTCTCAAGAAGGTGATAGTTGTTTGAGGGAACTAGGTTGTGACACAGGCACGTGCAGGGGGTGGTGTCTGCTGAAGTTAGGCCTGTCTAGGTCATCACCACAGGATGGTAGGGCTGCAGGTAAGATAGATGGTTCTTTTGAAATCCCTTTTCTCTGGATGCTTTCTTCCTACTTCTAATGTAAACAAGGCTTACAGAGACTGTCTGGTCACTCTGCACCACCGGTCATAGTCCCCCAAAGGGAAGAGCCACAGGTGCTGAAGCCAGTCGGACCTGCTGGATAAGCAGGTTGGATACTCAGGGTATTATAGGTCAGGACCCATTCTAAACATGGGAAAACGGTGGAATTCCACCCCTCAGGGGGTGCACTAAAAGACCAGAGAATTGGACAGAGGTGCAGCTAGCCCTGTAACCATGACAATATTTATTGGTTTGTTGGGGGTTTTGGGTATTCTTTGGCCTGTTAGGCCAGGGCGCCCTGTTAGCTACCAGGGGCCAGAATATGATACCTTGACTCACACTATATTCTGTGCCCTTCATTGAGTATGTGGTACTCCCTGACTGCAGTGGGATTGATGTGGAGTACCTACTATTGAGCAGGAGTACGGGGATCAGCATCTGGCTCCATGAAGCTTGCTGTGTGGGTTTTGGAGGGAGAGAGGAGAATCATAACTAATACACCTCTACCCCGATATAACGCTGTCCTCGGGAGCCAAAAAGTCTTACCGCATTATAGGTGAAACCGCGTTCTATTGAACTTGCTTTGATCCGCTGGAGTGTGCAGCCCCACCACCCCAGAGCGCTGCTTTACCACGTTATATCCGAATTCGTGTTATATCGGGTCACGTTATATCAGGGTAGAGGTGTACATCCTAGAAATCTCTGAGTTACCTACAATAGTTTTTCCAAATATAACAATATCATGATTTTAAGATCCACTCTCATCACAGCTCCAGGACCTGGGGCTTTAAGAAAAAATACCAAATCTAGTAAGACTTCCAGGAGTCGACAACACTGGACTTGTCCATAGCCAGAGGGGGAGCTGGGATTAGCACTCAGGAGCTCCTGACTCCTAGTCCTTTGCTCAGGCCACAGGACAATCATTTCCTAAACCTTTGGAGCTGGTGATTGTAGCATTAGCCACAGCGCAGCCTTGGTGTAGCCCAGCACGATGTTGTGTGATGCAGCACCCCTCTGTATCACACCTTCAGTATATGGTGTCAGGAGTTAGCTTAATCTGTGTCCTGGACTCTGAAGTCTCACAGTGGCAGTTAAACATGTGCTTGGACAAACCCACCTTTTTGTCACTGCTGGAGGAAATGCAGCCACCTGAATCTGGAAGGGAACCTGGCGGAGAATGGAGGGCGTGGGTGAAATACTTCCAAGAGTTCCTGGAAGCAACTGAGGTTGTAGAGAAACCAGGGAGGCTGAAAACCTCTACACTGTGACTCTGGGCAGGACCAGAGGCATGAGAGACCTACCGTAATTCCAGTGGGAGAATGAAATGCACTGCAGTCTGCTACACAGTCATTCAGGGATGTCAAGAATGCCATGATTCTGGCAAGAATGTCACTGGGAAAGGCATGTTGTCTTGACAAGTAACTAGCTGCCAAGTGTGGCTCTTCATCGTTATGTTATAGAGCTAATACAGCTAAGCCATGTGAATTGTTCAGATTCACAGATAGATTAATTACAGACTGAGTTATCTGTGCAGTAACTGATAACCAAGCTACAGCAAGGTTATTGCAAATTTGACTGCAAAGAATAATGGCTTTTTGCAGGGCAAGTGAAACACACTTCCCAAATGGGAGTGCTAACAAGCAGTGAATGAGCAGACGTGCCTCTAATTAAAAATGCATGGCAAGGCATAAGCACAGGATGCAGACCAGATTAGCTAGCAATAAAAGTGGAGGGAATCAGAGCATAATGCAGAGGTGCCCAGTAAAAGAACTGCAATGGCATTTGTGCCACAGAATGCAACCATGTTTCAAAAGCATGTCACTTTCAGCACAACCTGCAAAGAAACAGAAAAGCAAAATGCATTCACAAGGATGCAGAAACTCAGTTCTTGGCGGGTCCTCTTAAATTTCCTGAGCAAGATGCTATGACAGATTAATGGTTGACATTTGACATAGATGGACAAAAGGCAAGTTTCAAAATAGATATTGAAACTGAGTGAAAAGTAGTCAGGCATAGCGCATGCATACAAAAAGGGGACTGATCCCCTATTGTTAGAGATTGTGTCAGATCGTGGACACAAAAGGAGACCTTGTGTCCACGATACGAAAGCTATGCTTGCTGGTCGGGCCAAGGAGGGATCCCACTCAGTAGGGTTTGAAGCTGCAGAACAGGAAGTCCTGCCTGTGCTGGAGTTGAACAGCAGTCTGTAAACGATCATGAAATGGCAAATGTTCTTGTGAAATATGAAATCCAAGCCTGGTATGGCGCTGCTTACAGCAGAAACTCCTTTCAAGATTGCCTATAAATAGGGAATCAAGTTGCTGCTGGAAGAGGAATTTGAAGTAAATATGACTCAAATGCTACATGTTTCTGCCACCAAACTTGACAAGCTGAAATGTGAAACACTGAATGAGTCAGCCTTACAAGAGAGTAATTCTAGATGGATGCCCAGCAGAAACATCCCAGACGTTTCCATGCATAAACATGTATTGGGAGCTAGAGTTGAAATTTCTGCCTATATTGGGATTATGCATAGAGGACATCATGTTGTAATACACAGCATGAGGTCAGCCATAATCCACAGTGATGATCTGAGCGTTGAAAAGCACAAGAACAGAGTTCCAAATGTCCTCTCCTGGGTAGGCATGAAGGCTACCAATGAAGAGAAGTTATCCAAGTGAAATCTGCAGTAAACCCAGGAAACTGAAAGCATGAGGACTACTGAAACCATGTGAGTTTAGGCTTATACTGGCTGGTACGAGGTAAATCTAGGCACACACACAAGTCCAAGTTTCATATTGAGGCCAAGATTATTTAAAGTGATCTGTGATTTGGGTTGGTTTAAATTCTTGAGTGCCCAACTTGAGACTCCTTTTAAGGAACCTGATTTTCCCAAAGAGCTGAACACCTGCTCTTTGAAAATCAGGCCCCTTCTTGTGATCTCAGTTGGGACACCCAAAAATGGAAGTTGCCCAAAATCACCATCACCTGCCCTGGATCTGTGCTGAACCACTGTGGTTCTCAGGTAACTACAGTACAGTGGCCTTACAGGGACATAACATTACAGGACTTAAGTTGTGGATCTGTTTAAAATTCAATGTGTTATTTGATGGGTGTGTAGATTTTTGGCATAATTTTGCAATCCCAGTTTGGGGAACCCTGCACGAGACTATGCTGCTGGTCTCCTAGGTACTTCTCTGGTCCCATCACCATGGTATCTGAGCTCCTCACAATTGGTAATATGAGCTCCTTCACATCTCCCCTGTGATCTCCTGAGTCTAGCTCCTTCCTCTGGAATGGTTGAGATGGGTGATGCGTGGCCCTTCAGTGGTGCAAATGGCATGGTTTCTTGCCTTGTTGTTTCTGTTGGGATGAAATCTGCCAGAGAGCCATTGCTTTGAAGTGATCATATCCAGAGAGAGATGGATTCCTTGTCATCGCTTCCCTGCATTCTCGTCATAGCATCAGCCCCACTCCCTCTGCAGCTTGGCAGAGAAAGAAGGAGAATGTGTTGTTGGATTTTTCCTCCTCTAGTAGCTGCTTTCTAGGTGTTGGGAAGTTTTCCCCGCCACAGTGATGACAAAGCTCAGAGCCATGCTTCTGTTGTCTAATTGAATACCAGTGACTGTGAAGAAGCTCACAAGAGAGAGGTTTAAAACCAAACACAGGCAGAAAATCGGCAGTTAAAGCAAATGAAGAGAGATTAACCCTCAGTCACAAGGAGCCTGGCACTGGGAGAGGGAGTTCAGGGGAATTGTCTCTCTGGGTATGTCTACACTGCAGCTGTGAGCATATTCCCCAGCATGGGTAACAGACACGTGTTACCTCTGCTCTAGCTACTGCACTAAATGTAGTAGTGTATCCAGGTAGCACAGGCAGCAGCTCAGGCTACCGCCTGCCTGAGTACAAACCTGCCCGCTGGGTATGTACTCAGACAGCTAGCTTGAGGCATGGTCCATGCTACCCCTGGCAGCACTGTTATTTTTAGCATACTAGCTTGAGCAGAGCTGGCGTGTCAGTCCACTCAAGCTGGGAAGTGCCCTCCCAGCTGCAGTGCAGACGTACCCAAAGTTGTGAAGATCTAACATTAGGAGAGTCGTTTTGAGGTAAAAGAAAAGGTGGATTTGGGGGGACTTGGCTCTCACTCACAATGATGTGACATGGGGATGGTGGGTCTAGGAAGAACGGGTTGATTTTACCTTTAAACAGCTTTAAATCTCAAAGTGTCCAATACAGATCTGAGAATTGGTTGAACTTATTGTCTTCCTTATTTCAGCAGAGCAGAACATGGCTTTCTGAAGCAAGGGTGGGGTGGGTGAGTAGGGCCAGTACAAAGGGGATCCAGGATAGGACTGCCATAGGGTGCGCTGCAGGCCAGGACTGAAGTGTGTTCACAGAGCTGTGTGAGGAGCCTGGGATTGATACACCAGGGTGCACTGCAAGGCCAAGCTTGAGGTGTGTTTGCAGAGCTGTGCACAGCAATCGTTCCTACTGTTACACATACTGAATCTGGCTCTCATTGATACTTTTAGTCCATCTATTTCAAGATCTGTAACAATTCACCAAATGAAATTCCTGCTGTCCACCTCGCCACCCCCCGCCACAGCCATACCCCCTTGAAGTTTGGAAAGTTTGCACCTGTCTCTGAACATGGTGGCTCAGCCCCATCTCTTTTATGCTAAGGGCCCCTTTAACCGCCCCCGCAGACAATGATATGCTTGGTGGATCCAGGCTTCCCCCTCCAGGCCCCGGTGTGCACAGTCTATCTCCCCAGCTTCTGTTCCTCTCCATCATGAGCTCCCAGGACAGTGCTGTGCTAGGAAATTTGCACATTCATTATTAGACCGCCCTCCTGCTGCAGCCCAGAGCCTCACAGCACTGCCCATTCACTGGGGTAGTAGCGGCCCCAGCCATTTAGCCAGCCAGGGTGGAAAATGTTTTCGGTGCTTCTCCCCACCCCACTGTCAGAGCCAAAATACCCCAAAACTGTACAGCCAGCCAATCAGTGGAGGGGGAGAAAAGACCACCCAATCAGAGTGAAGCAAGAAACCAAAAAATACCCCCGCCCCGTCAGCACAGCCCCTGGAAGTTGGTGCCCAGGGCGCCCACCCTGCTTGTGCATCCCTAGAATTCGGAGATGGGGGGGGGACTGGGAAGTTCCCTGTTTTCCATCTTCCCCAGTAGTCCCGTCTTCAGAGAAGACAGTGGGCCAAACTCCCTGCTCATGCATCTGCATGGAGGTCAGTGGAGTTGCGTGAGCAGAGAGCTTGGCACAACGTTATGTCCGTGACCCAGCAAACCAGCCGCCTGAAGGAGCCCCTGGACATTTGAGCTGGTGCCACTGATGACAAGCTGGCCGAGCTCTGGTGAACCTCAAAGACACCTTGCCCCGCTCCCCACCGCCAGGCCTGGCAGTTTCTCTGAGTTTTCCCCACCCCTTCCATCTCTGCGTGAGTTCTCAGGAGAGCTCTCCCCTACACGTGGAGCCAGACACACAGGGATGTGGGGAGGGAGGGAGAGAGAAGGGTGTCGCTTTGATGAGGAGTGGGTACCCTTTCCTTCTCCCCATCCTTGAGCTGCTGAAGCCCTCATGTGCCTGCTTCCTTGACCCCACCGAAAGCCCCTCCTCTGCATCCCCACCACCCCAGCTGTCCGAGCTCAAAACGCCAGACCCCCTAGCCTAGAGTGAAGGCTGGGAGGCAGTGGCATGGAGAGCCAATTTCAGTCCACAGAATCCTGCTGTGCTCCATGACCTGTCACACCCCTGCTCCTACGAAAAGTGTGTGCAAAGCAGAGACCTCTGTTCTTAAAGTTGCAGCCAAAATGCCCACCCTGCAGTAAACTGCTTGGGGCTTCAGAGGAGTAAAGGCTTGGCTTAGCCTTTTAGCAAACCCTTGGCATGGCCTGCTAAGCCATCTGCTTTGGGGCTGGCTGGGAGCTTTGTCACCCTGTTGCTCCAGCAGCAGTGAGGAGGTTAAAGGGTTGTGTCTGTAACAATGAAGTGAGGAGGACGCAGTGGCTAATTGCTCGTGGTTTCTGAATGGTATGCAGGCTTGTTAGTATGCCCTTTCCTAATATAAAAAATAGAGGGGTGTCTTTGGAGAGAGAGGCTGTGAAAGTGAGAGGCAGCATGGCTGGGAGAGAGAAGTGGCACATGCAGAGGAGAGATGTATGTAGGGGAGGGGAAAGAGAGGCAGGTGGGGGGAGAGATCCAGAGGGTGGGAAGGAGAGTGTGCTAGGTTTTTAATGCATTGCAGCACGCAGAAAGAGTCCTGTGAGCAGCAGGAGCAGTGCCCTGGGGATGCGCCAGCTTCTCAGGTTGGAGCAGCTACAAAAAGAAAAGAAAAAGCCCTTCTTGTGCTTAAAACAAAAAAAATACAAAAATCCCTGTCTGGGAGGTATGAAAATTTAATCAACACCCAGTGCTCTTAGCAATTCTGTAGCAAGCACAAATCTTATTACCTATGCAGCTATTTCTGTCAGATCCCAGCCCTCTCAGCAGCGCTGCTGCCCAGAATATGTGAGGCTCTGACTGCTGACTCTGTACCAGCAAGAGCAGCAGCTAGGGAGAAGGAGAGAGGAAATAGAGTGAGTGAGTGTGTATGTACATACAAGAGAGTAAAAATAACAGGAGTACTTGTGGCACCTTAGAGACTAACAAATTTATTCGAGCATAAGCTTTTGTGGGCTACAGCCCATTTCATCGGATGCATAAAATGGAACATGTAGCAAGGAGATATATATACACATACAGAGAACATGAAAAGGTGGGAGTTGTCCTACCAACTCTAAGAGGCTAATTAATTAAGAAAAATAACTTCTGTAGTGATCATTAAGATAGCCCATTTCAGATAGTTTGACAAGGAGCTGTGAGGATACTTAACATGGGGAAATAGATTCAATGTGTGTAATGGCTCAGCCATTCCCAGTCTCTATTCAAGCCTAAAGTGATGGTATCTAGTTTGCATATCAATTCAAGTTCAGCAGTTTCTCATTGAAGTCTGTTTTTGAAGCTTTTCTGTTGCAAAATTGCCACCTTTAAGTCTGGTACTGAGTGACCAGAGAGGTTGAAGTGTTCTCGCACTGGTTTTTGAATGTTATCATTCCTGATGTCAGATTTTTGTCCATTTATTCTTTTGCATAGAGACTGTACAAGAGAGGGTAATAGATACAGGCACACGTGCACACAGAGAGACAACGTGCTGGTGTGGCATGGTAGGAAGGGTTTATTGATATGGGGTTTGGGTGGCTACGGTACTTGCAAGTGGCGAAGCAAAGTGGGTTATGCAAAGTAAGCAAGTGCCAATACAGCCTTTATATAATCACATGTGCTGTGTATTCCCCTCTATGGACGGGAATAGTGGTGTTTATTAGTGCGAGAGGCCATTTGGCTCCAGACTAAGGTTTGTACAGAATCTTTATAGCATTGCAAGCCTATTAGCTCTAAACCAAGGAACTTACAATATCTGATTGTTAAATCCTAGCCTGACACATTCCAGTCAGACATTTTTTGCATGCATACCTTGCCAATGGCTGAATGGATTTTGTACAAGTTTGGCTTGTTTCTCAGATCTCATTGGAAGCCAAGGAGTAAACCAAGTGGGAAGGAAATTGATTTGGTAGTTGTAAAGTTGGAAACATTTTGGGTTTTTTTCACATACATACTTTAAAGTTAGGCATCTCTTATTTTTCATTACTTGATCTACAGTTCAGAATCCTGGTGTATACACATGCAGTAGGTTTTACTGTCAGGCTTACTTCTCATTTTAAAGTGGCTGAGAACCCATGAAGTGCTTTAACACGATATACATTTGCAAGGACTTCAGCAAGTTCAAACCTGAAGATTTAAAATCTTCATAACCTCTAAAATGACAAAACCAATCTTCCTCAAACTGGGCCCATTCTGATGCTCTCACTGAGCGTGGTCTCATTTTAAGCGTGTTGAATGTAAACCAGAACTGCCCCGCTCCCTGGTTCAAATTTTCCTGGGCTTTGCAGAAACTTGTATCTGACCCTGGTCTGTATTATGCTTTGAACCAGGACCTGGATCCAGACATCCCCAAGCTTTTGTGTTCAGGCCCATCTCTAGTGAGTGACGTGTGGCTAAAACCTGCTTGAAAATGGTTTCAAACATGGGGATGGGGTCTGCTTGCTAGATTTGTGGGACACAGTACAGATCGGTGCAAATGGACTGGCCCACAATGCCATGCTGCGTGGCGGGGTAGCCGAGGTAAAGTACATATATCTTTTGCTGTTTGGCCTCTCTCCCCTTTGGAGAACTATTGGTCCTTGTGAATCCATGTTTAGGCTGGTAGAGGAGCCTTTAACATTTTTGCTCTTAAACAGCCGGCTGTTGTCCCAAAGAATGTGTGTAATCAGTGGATCAGATCCATCCCTGCTTTTTTCCCACTGAAGTCAATACAGTTTGAAAAGAAATGAGTTTGGCTCAGTGTTGCTCAACCTGCCATCCCCAGCAGTTCTGCAGGGCGACAGGCGAGGGAGAAAGTGTGTGGCTACCTAGCAAGAACCAGGGAAAATGTTTTTTTTTTCTTCTTGGCTCATTTCTGGTACTTAGCACTCAGTGAAGTCAGAGCTCTGTGTTGGGCACCAAATGCTCCTTCTTTTTGCTGAAATGACACAGCAAGAAACAGACGGTCTGTTGCATCCATGTATTTGTAACCCTTCTGCCGGTCCGAAACAATAGCAGCAAGGGCCGGGTTCAATACATAGGGGTCCCTTCCCCACAACATAATGCAAAACCAGCTCGAGCCCCCACCCAGTGACCTGGGAAAATCTTACACACACCCCTGGGCGCCTCGAGGAGGCAATACTTCCCCTCTCGCAAGCACAGAGTCTTGGTGTAGCAGAAAAGGTTTAATACATGATAAACAACAAGCATTAAATTGGGAAAATACCTCAGCTAGAGTTCATAGGTCAAACCGTGAGCAAAGACCCATCCCAGCAAATTGGGCCATGTCCTTCTCTCGGGGCCCTTGAGTCCAGCAACCCCCAAATCACCCACAGTCCCAAAAGTCCCACAATCCAAAAGTCCCTGTCCTGGGTCAGTGCAGCCCCAGAGTTCAAGAGTCTCTCTGCACAGGTCCCCCTCCCCAGCCTGGGTAGAAAGGGGCACCTTACGTGGTTTCGGGGCCAACTGCCCTGCCTCGTCATGGGGTTCTGCTTCCACTAGTCGTCCCCGCAAACAGCTCAGCTTGCTCTGTTGGCTGCTCCGCTCTGCCAGCTGCTCTGGTCCACCAGCTGTCCTGTGAGCCACTCCAGCCGTCCTCGTGAGCTGCTTGGCTCCACTCTGCTCTGCCAGCTGCTCTGCTCCACAGTATTGCTTCAGGCTCCCCCACTCATTAGCACAGTACTCAGTGCTCTCAGCTCAGCAAGTCCAGCTCTTCAGTGATTCCAGCTCATAGTAGGGGAGCCCTAGTACCAGTGAGTTCAGCTCAGTAAACTGTATCTAGATTCTTAAGAGAATCAAAAATTAGCTCTGACATTCCACAGTGGAGAGAGGCACAGGTAGAACTGGTGCTTCTGGCTCACACAAGAAGCCTGCACCACCCAGTACATATATCTGTCCCCAGCCTCTCTCCTTTCAATGGGTTTTGGAACCCATGTGCCCCATCTAGCAAGCGCTATCCAGCTGACAATGAAACCCCCCATCACAAGACAATTTTGTAGTTCCCCATTTACCCAATCAGGGTGACAACATTTCATTCCTCCTGCCCCAATAACAACGAAATTGGGGCTCCCACAGCTGTGAAAATAACCATCCCATGCTGCTTTGCGGTATGCTAAGTGGGGTGGGAGTGCCCATGCAAATAACTGAAATGCTAATGCGAATACTTGAAACTTCCACTCTGCATTCCCCATAATCTACCACCAGATGTCAGGGTAGAGCTCATCCTGACTCTGCTTACATATTTAAAGACCTGCTCTGTCAAAAACTCCCTGCCATTCCCCTTTTATAGTGCTCTTGCCTTAGGGAAGTCACTCTCTTGAAAAATCTGAGTAAGAGTTGGTATTTTAATGGGGAGAAATGCACAAGGAACTTTGGTTTGGCACAGCAGCTCCTGAGCAGAATTAGGGGGTCTCGGGTCAGTCTGTAGCCCAACAGCTACACTTCATTATCTAGTTCAGTGTTGAGGTTGGAACATATCACTGAGGATTCACAAAGTTGCTCTATAAATCTCCCTATAATAATTACTATTGTGTATGTATTACAGAGCGTCTAGAGGTCTCAACCAAGATCGCCTGTAGTGCTAGGCGCACACAGTAAGAGGCAGTCCCTGCCCCCAAGAGATTAGAATCTGCATAGGCAAGACAAAGGTGTAAGAGATGAATTATTACCTCAGTTTTACAGATGAGGAACTGAAAGATTAAAGCCATGATTCAGGAAAGCATCTCCACTTGAGGACCGCATGTAAGTGCTTTTCGGAATCAGGGCCTAAGTGGCTTGCCCAAGATTGTACAGTGAGTCTGAGATGGAGCGGGGGACTGAACCCAAATCCCTTGAGTCCTTGCACAGAGTTGTAAATATAAGACCACCTTTTCCTCCCTAGATACACGGTTGATTGACTAACTTGGACGAATCATTCCCAGACCTTAATTTTAAAGCAAAGCCATCAGGGAGGTCTCTGAATGTACCAAACTTATCAGTCGACACCATTTTAAAGAGATAGGCCTGAGCCAACACCTTTGGATGTTCAGAACATTAACATTCCAAATATTCTGACTGAATGGACCAAGCCCCAGCTACGTCAGAGACCGAATTCCGACTTAGGAACCCCCATGACAGTTGCAATCCCCTGAGACAATGCAGAACATGAAGCAGGTGAGAACTGGGGACAAAGCATTTTCTGTCATGGGGATCTGGCTGTGAAACAATCTTCCAGGGGAGATCAGGCAAATCCAGAATCTGACTATCTTCAGGAAATGTTTCAAAGTCCTCCTCTTTGAGAAAGCTTTTCCATCATAAGTGATGCTGACAGTTCAAACGCTCCGTTTAGTCCCAAACTCCCTACAAAAAAACCCTGCTCTAAGCAGATTTCTAACCCTATAAAGGGAGAAATACCAGGGATTCCATGAAATCTGATAGGGACTTTGCTATTGATTTTATGCAGAAGGTGCTCAGATTTGATGGTGATGGGAAGCAGTATGAAGCCTTGCAGTTTGGGTCCATCTCTCCTTATAACTGGAAAATGGCCTGAACTTATTTTACCTTTTGGAAACTTATGGGATCCATCCTGCTGGAAAAGCAAAGTATGTGCTTCAGCCTGAATCCTGATATTCAAGTTTCAAGCACCCAATGACAGAGCTTTAGAGTGGAAACAGAGACACCACCCCAAGCTGTGCAGTTTAATAGATGATGAGTGCAAAAGACTTCACAAATATTGCATAATGAAAACCTCGTCAGCCCTGTAAGTACTTAAATATTATCTGCATGGGAATAGTCTGTCTGAGTTGGCAAGGCTTCAGGAGGAGTCAGCTTTAGAGCAAGGATTAGAACTCGGGCGTTCCTGGCTCCTGGGTTTGTGTTCAGATCACTAGGTGGCACCTCTTTCAAACTTCCTCTGCATAATAAAAAGGCTCTGGGGAGCCAGGGAGTGGTGCATGGGGAAGGTGTTAGTAATGGCTGTCAATGGAGTCCCGAGTTAGAGCAGAAGGGCCTCCTAGTGCAGGGGAGTTGTGTTCGCTCCTTTTAGAGTTCTGTGTTCTCAGGGTGGGAGTCTGAACTTGTTAAACCCTGACTGCCAGCTCATTGAAATGTCTGAGTCTGAGCTGCCAGGTTCTAGGGTGATCACAGCAGCCTTGATGCTTGGGAATCCAGTCCCCAGTGAGTGGGCAGGAGAGGCCTAGCCTATAGGGGAGCAGCCTGCACAGACTACCACATTTGGGGAGCTGGAGGGGAGGCAGGGGCCCAGCTGCATGTGGAAGCAGCGAGCTATGGGGACTCAAACCCAAACTGTGCAGAAGGATTTGGGTTAGAATCAGCCAAATTTTAGATGAACAGCAGAGCCTGAGGCTGACCCGTGTGAAGATTCCTAGAAACATCCCCCTGCAATTCCCCTGCTTTAGCCCCCACGTTGTGCCAACCAGAGCCAGCGACCGCCCCTACAGAATCAGCCAGAAGGATCACAAATAAGCCATGAAAGGGTCTTCCTCCGGTGCCAGAGCTGGGATGGCTGCCTCCATAGGGCTTCCAGCTCCTGCCAGAGTGGAACTGAGGGAGTAAACTTAAGTCCTAAATTCAGATCCCTTTGAAGGTAGGAGGAACCTGCATTTTGCCTACAGTGGCCAACTGTCAGCTCAAAGGAGAAAGTAGAAACTCAGCAGCTGAGCACAGCATCGCTGGCTCTGGGGCTCTGGCAGGACTCCTGACTCTCAAATCCTCAGAGTAGCGTGTGTATTCTTAGTCACATGACACCCATAATTGACCCTCATGCCACAGCTATGTTCTCATGCCTCAGCGGCACTCTGTAGAGCAGCAGTCCAGCTCCCTAAAAGCCAGCAGCCCTTGTTCTGCAAAGGAAATTTACCAATTTCCTTGTTAAGCTAATTTAGAAAAGCAAAGCATTTTCATTCAAACCATGTACAGTAACTGGGGAGCCGATGGATGCCAGGCACCAGCGGCCAGGAATAAAGCATGGCCATGCATACAGGAGATCAGATTACGGTTATTAAAGTGAAGAAGTAAATCTACCGCCTTATGGACAGCTCTGCAGTGCATGGCAGGGTCTTTGGGGCTGGGAGGGTGGGAACGTAGTGACTCTTTGCTTGTAATATACCAGTCATGATGGTTTTTCCTACTTGGTTTCATTTTTGTGTGCACGTACATCCATGTGTCCATCCTCCTAAATGGGATCCATCTTCCATGGGGATGTGTTACATGTCAGGACAGGCCAGAGAGGAAGAGGTTTGAAGATGAGGTTGTAGGCAGCACTCCAAGTGAAGATTGTAAGGATGGGTCTGAGCCATAGAATTCAGACCTGGATCCCAACATATCCTAAGTTTGGGAATCTTTTGCAATTTTGAGAGAAGACGGAGTTGCAAAGTTTGGGACTAGATCTTACTCTTGAGGTGCTGGTGATTTCATACCCAGTGTTCCAGTTTGGGCTGATCACTAGAAAATACCCTTCCTCTAAATGAGATGTCAGTATAAAACCAGCTGTGAACTTTAAGGCAGACAGAGTTACGCGGGTGTTGGACAAGAGACTACAGGAAACATCTGCCTTTCTCTCTTCCCCCAAATCCTCTTGTTCAAATGTATAAATGGGAAGGGTGAAAGGCTGTAGATCTCTTTAGTGGTGATTTTGACCTTAGCGAATATCCTTAGTTTAAAACCTTTCTTTTGTTACTTTTGCTTTATATGAAACTAACATCCCTCCTGTTGTGGTGAGATTATACAAGAGACTCTCCCTTGTCAGCCACTTCCACCTCACTTTGCCCTCAAGCCAGGCAAGTATTTGGCATGTCAACCTGCTGCTGAGTTTATTTCTGACCTGGAGTGAGATTATCTCATGTCTGAGTGATGCCATCGTGTCCTGGAGAAATCCCCCTCCTCGTTTCTAAGCAAGACTTTGAAATTCCCCAACTAGAGACAATCCCTGTGGAATCCTTCCCAGGTCTCTCATCAGGCATACTGAAATGAGATACTCTGGGCAGATCTCCATCCGAACTGGATGTAGTAATTAAAGATGTTCGTTAGTTATTGTAATACTGAGCTTTAGAATATTACTTAAAGGCTCCCCGCATCCTGGGACATCACAGATGCTATTTATTCATGGCAGCAACTGTGTCTCATGCTGGAGTTATTCTTGTGGCCAGGTGGTAGCATTATTGCCAGTAGCATGGCAGTATTAATGGGTCTCTGTGTGGGTGAATTTGAGACTGGGTGGAAAATTCCTAGAGGTCTTGCCAGAGGCATGAGATGAATACAAGCTCTCCAGCGGCCAATGGCAGACATGACTAACCATGAGGTTTTCTTTGCAGAAAGGTTCAGATGTGCACAATTATAGGCCAAGTTTGTGTACACATCATTTTTTGTCCACCACAGCACAATCTATTCCATGAATAGGTCATGGGAAAGCTGGTGATGGTAATGACTGTATGTTATACCAATCAAACTCTGTGCATCTTTGGCCTGGATTCCAGCACCAGTGAGTGACTGTCTGCTAATGTAGACGAGTTTGTGCAGGAGGGTCCATTGCATACAGGCTGCAGAGACTTTTGCTTGTGTTTTGAGGGGATAGGTGGATTTGGCTACTTTTCTGGTCAGGAAGTTTAGGCTATAGAAATTCTGAGGCAGGGACTGTCTGTGTAGGCCCAGTGGAGTCTTGATCCCTGCCTGGGGCCTCTAGGTGCTACTGCAGTACAAAAAGTAACTAAGAAAAGGAACAGAGACTAGCTGCTAAAATGGCACGTTTGTATTTATTTTTAGGTAGGAGAGGGTCCCCTCCACCCATGGCAGGTGCATCCCATATGAATACAGACTGAGGAAGGATACATGTAGGTTGCAAAATTGCTCTTGAATTCCACTTAATATATTGATTTCTTTGGATTTTTAAAAGCCCAAATGAGGCCTTATTTTATATTTTGCATGCCCCTTACTGTTAGTTACAAATGCAATCTCAAGAGAAGGGTTCCAGCAGCAACACCACCAACTATGGAAGTAGGCATAGCTAATAGAACTGTACAGGGTTCATGTAAATAAATCCCTAACCCCTAGACATCCACTCCTCCAAGAGCGATTTGCTCCCCTGGAAACTGAATTAAAGAGACTAGACTTTCAGCGAGCTCTGAAAGGCAACAGGATTGGGCTCTTTCTGATCAGAGGGTGAGCACATTCCAAAGGCCCATGTGGAGACCACCCTGTGAGGAGCCCCCTGTCCATTGCACTGTAGGGGATTCTGCTCAAGCACTGTTGCACAGCTCAGCAGTGTTAGCATGACACAGGGAGAGGGTCAGTAAGGCCATTTATAGGTCCATGGCTAACACCCAGAGAGCCAGTGCAGATCCCCAAACTAAGTATCTGAATCCAAAAATCCAGTGCTAAAGACAGAGTAAAATTTGGAGCTGGTGGGGTGAGGGAGTAGGAGAGAAATGCTAACAAAAATGAAATACCCTGGTGAAGGCTGGTCCTGATTGATGCTGAGCACTCCCCGCTGGCCATGAGAATTGCAGGGGATCAACCCCAGTCAGGATCAAGCCTGTGTCACATGTGTAAATCAGCCCAGGCAACATTCTGTGCTAGCACTAGATTCTCTTCCACTAGAAAACAAGTTACTCTTCTTTAATTGAAAGGAAAAATGTTAAACTTACAGTGGAAAAAGGGATCAGAACCTAAACCCACCATATTCAGCCAGCCCCTAAAAGCGTGTTCCTTTTCCCTCCAGCCTACCAATCGTCTCTCAACTGTCACAGGCTGCTCGGTCTGTCCTGGGCTCGCTTTTCTAACCACTGTCTTTGCACATGAATCGTTGATGTTGCAAGGATTATGTTGTCGATCAAATGCAAATCATTTGGGCTTGGTGGAGACATGACAGCACGTATCAAAATATAACAAACACAACAAGTCATACGGCTAGGGTTAGGACGTGCTTGGTTTCCTGTCGTGATGGGCTTCAGTTGGGAGGTGTGTGTTTGTAATATATGCACCGTAGTCCTTTATTATCCTGTGAAAGCTGTGCTTTTGTAGCAGTTCTCGCTGCTAAAGGGCCAGAGAAGGAGCTGTCCATTTCGGGCTCAGTCCTGCGAGATGCTGAGTGCTCTGGCCCAGATCTAGCAAAACACTGAAGCTGATACGTACCTTTAAGCACCTGAGTAATCTCAGTAACTTCTGTTTAAGGATGGGTGTAAGTGCTTAACCGGGGGAGAGCCAGGTTGCTCAGCACCGCGCAGAATGGAGGCCTCAGCTTTGCCAGTAGAGGAGGTGAGCTTCAGAGCTACTAGACCAGAACTTAAATCTTGTTAATGGCTGTAAGGATGATGACAATGTTATGTAGACCTGAGCAGCCGACACGGGGACTACAGCTGGCTGGAAACTTTGTGGCCCCCACTGTGTGTGTTGGCAGCTGCACTGGCACAAAGTGAGCGTTAAACCTCAGTGCTAGGGTTTCCCCCCCACTCGGCCCTTGCAAGGGGACCCTGCCCTGACACAAAGCAGGTGCAGTTACACCAGTGGGCTGGGTGAGACAGGGCTGGCTAAGCCAGTAAGGGGCGGGCAGCGCAAATCCACCCCACATGTATCCCCCAGCTGAGGGCCTTGGCAAAACTGGTGTGAACTAGGGGAACTACGATGCTACTGTGCTCCCCTTGAGATGGGCCGGGATCCAACTCAGCAGCAATATCTAACAAAGCCGTGCTCCGTTTCTGCCCTCTGATGAGACATGCCCCATACCCAGTGCCAAAGCAACTGAGCTGATTGCTGGCAGGTGAGGTAGGGTCCTTGCCTCCACCCCCAACGGCCAGGAGGGGGAAGGGGTGTTGCAGGTTAAGATGTGGGTATGGCACTAGTGCAGATGTGGGGGGCCTTATGGCGGCTGTGACGAGGGAGGGAACGTGGTCCTAGGGGAGCTGTTCCACTGTGAGTGTATTCGGTCTTTTCCTTGGGAAACACTTGTGCCCATTTTCAAATGCAGCAAACTGAGATTCTCCTTTGCCCATGTTCTCCTCTCCCAATTCCCTGAGCAGTGGGGGCGGGACCATCAGATTAGAGATCACCTTAATCTTGCCAGGTTCTGCCACACCTGCTGATAGCCCTGGCTAGGCTGGGATATCTGCAGAAGGGCTGTCAGAGCAATGTCTCAGGGCTTCTGAGGATGAATTGGAATTCCTTATGTTTGGGACTCAAGGAAGAGCAGCGTGGTCCCGTGGAGAGGGCACTGACCTGGGGCTCAGGACCCCTGGGGTCTCTTCCCCGCTCAGCTACCGTCCACCCATATCAGACACTCCTCTCTGGTGCCCCTCACAGTCTAATGTATTTATCCTCTGTACACCCCTGTGAGGCATGGCAGGGCTATTCCCCTGCTACAGAGGGAGAAATGAGGCCCAAAGAGAGTGACTGGCTTGCCCTAGGTCACCCAGGAAACCTGCCCTGCTCCATGGCCTTGGGGTGAGTCCTTCATCCTGTGCCTCGGTTTCCCAAGTTTGCATAAGGCCAATAATCCTGAGCCACCTTTATACAGCGCTTTGAATTCCACAGATGACAACGTGTTCTCTGGGCATTATTATTAAGCAATAATCCTGGTGAAGTCGCTTGTAATCTGCTGCTGAACGCCGCTCTATAAGGTGGCAAAAAAAAAATCCCAGGGTTCTGAATTCCCTGGAAAGCCTCGCTCCAATTGAACTCCCGTCTTGATTGGTTGAACCTCACTAAATCTCTTTGTTGGTGCCTGGATTTCATTTCCAGAGGCTAGAGAGGGCTGCGCTCCCATGCAAATGTTTAGCGTGCCGTCTGAGGTCTCTTTTCACCGAGGCAGTCAGGGAGCAGGATGCGTTGCATTGTTGAGCTGAACAGCTATTTTTATTTCCCCAGGGGATAAAGTAAATGCCTTTTACTCAAGCATGGGCTGTGCAGAAGCACAGCGTGCAACTGCCATAGAGAGCGTCTGGCTCACCAATCAAAATCCTTCCCTTATTGTCTCCAACATCCTTCTCATTCCCCTGCTCGGTCTTGACCCAATTTACAACCCCCGCCCCCAATTCCATCTGCCCAACTCACTGTATGTAGCTTGCGCTAACCTAGCTGTGCGGGGAAGAGAGAGCGCAAATCGTGGGGAGAGGTCTATCTAAATCTCCCCTGTCTAGGTAGTTTTAACTCACTCTCCATATGAAGTGCAGGATTTGTGTAAATAACACAAGCAATCCATCTTGTTCCCTGTGTGATGCTGTGCGGTTGTGCTTGCTTGGTTGGGGATGTTTGCTTGCTGTCCTTGCCAGCCACAGGGAGCTGGTGGGAGGAAGCGTCGCATGACGAGGCAGAGTTCACCTTGTATTCTGATGGTGGGGTGATCTGCGGCCAGCCTGGTAACTGGTGGAAGGGAGTTTGTAGCTGTAGCCAGCTGAAGAGAGCCCCGATCCATCACCCAAAGTGTAGTTAACGTCAGTTTACCTAAGGCACAGAGCTGCCATGTCCTGGGGAAGCAGCTGACCCCTGAGATTGCCAGGTCACCATGTGCTGGGGGCTGCCAGGAGCATCTGAGTGTGGAGCTGTCCATCTGCTGTGCTTGCTTGACTTCGAACTTGCAGCCCGAGAATGTCCCAAGGCTTTGTGACAGTGACTCTTCCTACCACGCCTCTCCCTCTTGGGATGCTGAAGCCCCAGGGCAGTCAGGCAGCACTGGCATTGCTGAAATATTTTGAGCACCCAACTGCCCCCTGAGCCCATAGGCTCCCAAATGCCTATCTGCACCTGCCCAAGCTTTTGAAGATGTTTCCTATAGCCCTTCTATGCCTCAGTTTCCCTGTCGGAAGAACAGGCATAATACTTTATAATGCGGGGGCCAGACGATTGAGCGTAAAGCAGTTGGAGATCCCCTGACAGAAAGGAGGGTGTGGGGGGAAAGCCAGTATCAATCTTGAACCATAGCATGTTCGTTAAAGGCTCCCACTGACCTGGGACTCCACAAGCCTCGGCATTGCCAGAGTCACTTTGCATGTCAGAAGGAAGCTTTTGTGTGGTTTGTCTCCAAGTTACTGCATTTCTTGTCTTCCCCCCCCCACCTTCCCCTCCCTGTCCCTTTGGCGCGTCGGGCAAACACAGTCTCCCTCCAGCTGGTAAAGTCCATGGTGATTTTTCATCTCTGCTCCTGCTCTGAAGAGCACTTCAAACACAGCTGCAGATGCTGCCGGCGGTGTGTGGCTGGAGTGTCCTGGCAAATCCATGAGAGGCTGGCATTTGGGGGAGCAGCAGAAAGGCTGGAAAGGAGACTGTTCAGTGCCCTGGCTAAGTAGAACTGGGGACCTGGGACTTCTTGGGAGGGGTCAGGCCAGATGCTCTGGGTGATTGGGAAAGGACTAGAGAGCTTCCAGATCAGGGGTGAGAATCTGCCCCAGGTCAGTAGTGACAGAAAGTTCCTACCTATTTGCTATTGAGTCTGTTTCCCACTTAACGGGTGTTTGTCGCTCCCGCACATGTGCACCCCTCTGGCACTGACATGCAGAATGCCCGGAGATGCCCCCTGCCTAGAGGAGTGTGTCCTCCTCCATGACCGGAGCGGGATGGCTGTATAGCTGCTGCCCATGCTGGCCTCTTTGGTAGATAAAGAGAGGACTAAAGAGACCAGGGCTATAAATCCGGCACTGGCCCCAGTCAGTTCACATATAAGCATGAAGGAAATAAACCAGCCAGTCCCTTAGGCTGTGAGCTGGAACCCAGTTCTTCTTGGCAACTTTGTCCTGGTCTGTTTTACCTGGAGCCAGAATCCCCAGCACTGTGTAGGCCAGGTGCATGATTATCTAGGTCATAGTAGTGCCTAGAGGCCCCACTTGAGGTCAGGGCCACGTTGTGCGAGATGCTATCTAAACACAGAATAAGTCAATCCCTGCCCCAAAGAGCTTACAGTCAAAATGGGCTAGACAGAGAGGGAAACAGATGTGAAGTGATTTGCCCAAGGTCACACCATAAGGCAGCAGCAGAGCTGGGAATAGACCCTAGTCCAGTGCCCTACCCACTAGGCCATGCTGCCTTAAGCATCTCGTAATGGCCATGGTGTCTCGTCACCTACACTGGGGTGGGGGAGAAGGTGGTTTAATGCAAAAGGCAATGTCAATATTAGGGAGGAATGAAACAGTTGTCCCCCCAGTCTCAGACAGGACCTCTGTGTTTTCAAGCTTTGATAAATTTTGATCAACTCTGCCCCTTGTTGTGATTCATTCCTGTGCACCGTTACCTTTCCTGCTTCTAGCTGGGGCTGGGAGTGGCTGAGTGGGCCCAGATGAGGGGGCATGGGTAGGGATCCAACCACTCTCACACTCAGCACACCCCAGACTCCTAACTTCCCAGAGATTTGCTTCTATCAGTCGTTGTGGTTCCTTGAGCTCCCACCCAATGCCTGTGTCTACCCCCAGATACTGCCTCTCGTTATAGACTCATGAATGTCAAGGCCAGAAGGGACCATCATGATCATAGAATCATAGAATATCAAGGTTGGAAGGGACCTCAGGAGGTCATCTAGTCCAATCCCCTGCTCAAAGCAGAACCATCTAGTCCAGGGGTCTCAAACTCAAATGACCACAAGGGCCACATGAGGACTAGTACATTGGCCTGAGGGCCGCATTACTGACACCTCTCCCCCACCGCCCTTGGCCCCGCCCCCACTCCACCCCTTCCATGAAGCCCCGCCTCTGCCCTGCCTCTTCTCACCCCTTCCCTGCCCCCATTCCAACCCCTTCTCCGAAATCCCTGCCCCAACTCCGTCCCCTCCCTGCCCCCAGGGGGTGCAGGAGGGGTGTGGGGTGTGGCAGGAGGTCAGGGCAGGGAATCAGGGTGCAGGAAGGGTGCAGCAGGGGGCTCGGGGCAGTGGGTTGGGGTGTGGGGTGCAGGAGGGATGAAGGGTGCGGCAGGAGGTCAGCGCAGGGGATCGGGATGCAGGGGGGGTGCAGCAGGAGGCTCAGGGATGGGAGTTGGGGTGGAGGATGGGTGCGGGGTGCAGCAGGGGGCTCAGGGCAGGGGGTCAGGGTGCAGGGTACAGCAGGGGGTCAGGGTGCAGCAGGGGGCTCAGGGCAGTGCGTTGGGGTGCAGGAGGGCTGTGGCAGGGGGTTCGACTGCAAGAGGGGTTTGGGGGGCAGGCTCTGGCCCGGCGCGCACCGGGGGTGGGGCAGGCTCCCTGCCTGTCTGCCCGCCCTGCCCCCGCGCCGCTCCAGGAAGTGGCTGGAACGTGGGGGAGCAGGGGCACGGGGTGTGTGTGTTGCTGTTGCTTCAGGCACCTCCCTCAGCATCTCCCATTGGCCGGGAACAGGGAACCGCGGTGCGCGTTGGGCCAGAGCCGCTCTAGGTAAATGCTGGAAGAGGGCGGGGGCTGCAAGGACCTCACGGGCCACAGAAAATAACCTCGCGGGCCGCATGCGGCCCACGGGCCACGTGTTTGAGACCCCTGATCTAGTCAGACCTCCTGCACATTGCAGGCCACAGAACCTCACCCACTCACTCCTGTAACAGGCCCCTGTTCTCTGGCTGAGTTACTGAAGTCCTCAAATCTTGATTTAAATGCTTCAAATTACAGAGAATCCACCATTTTCATTAATTCAAATCTGCAAGTGATCTGTGCCCCGTACGCCAGAGGAAAGCAAAACCCCCTAGGGTCTCTGCCAATCTGACCTGGGGGAAAATTCCTTCCCAACTCCAAATCTGGCAATCAGTTAAACCCTGAGCATGTGAGCAAGAACCACCCAGCCAGACACCTGGGAAAAAATTCACTGTAATAACTCAGAGCCCTCCTCAGCAAGCTCCAGTTAGGAGGCAACTACCTGGCTCAGCCCAGTGCTCGGGAGGGCTCCATGCCAGCTAAGCTTGGTGAGGCCCTCAGGCTGATTCCCACAAAGAACATGTGTGAAGGGGGAAGGTTGGACGGCTGGGAGGCCAGCTGGAGGTGAGACTGCTTGTTACCACAGCGGGGCGGGGGCTGTTATAAGAGTTAGGCCATTGGGAGGAATCGTGGTGCTTGTCAGTAGGGGCAGGGAAGGGATTGCTCCCCGGATCCATCTTTCCAAGCCATGGTGAGCAGCAGGGCACAGGGACATGCTGGGAAGGGAGGATACCAAGGGAAGCTCTCAAAATGCAGGGCCCTTTGGAGAGACGTGTGAAGGACTGGAGGGGGAATGAACCTCTGCCTCGCACCCAAGCCCAGCCTGGCTGAGGGCAGATGCCTTTGGAGAGATGGGAGCTTTGCTTCCATTTTTCCAGTGCTTTATGAACTGGGCTTCTCCTCTCATCTGGCTTTCATTTCGCATCTTCCCCAAAGGACTTGGGAAAGGCAGGAGATGCCCCTCTTTGCACTGCCTGCAAAGCATGGAGAGACATGGGTTCTAATCCCCCCTCCACCACCGCCTCCTCATCCATCCGCCCATTTCTCCCGCGCTCCCCTCCGGAGGTTAATATGATAATTGCCATGTGTGACTGTTTACTTCAAGAGGAGGTGGCACCACCCCCAGCTGGGCAGGTTCGTCAAAGAAAACATTGCCGCTGCGTCACGGATGAAATTGCTGGTAATTGAGACCATTTTCCCGGCACAGGTGCACCACCGCCCCCAAGCTGCTTTCACCGTCTGTCATGATCCCTCTCTCGTTTGTGTGTCACTCTCAGTAATTAGAGTCTGCAGGTGAGGAAAGCGAGGCAGAGACAACAAGAGAGTGACACAAAGCCTGGGAGCATCAGCAGGCAGGTCTTAGGGCAGAGAGACAGGCAGCGACGTACAGTGGCGCTGTCTTGGGAGGGATCAGAGAATGGGCTGCCTGCCTCCGTGGCAGGAGAAGGCTGGGCAGCTGGCTTGGAGAGGAGCCTCCTTCTGATTCGGGCGTGTTTTCCACCCACTTAGCACTGGAGAAATGGCTGTCGGGTGCAGGGCACTGGATTATTAGGCCCACGTTCGCGAGCAGGAGGGCTCCTGGATGGTGGATGTAGTCCCATCTGGCCCTTTCTTACTACCTCCCAACACTCAGTGTCACAGTCTGTTCTGGGCTGACGGCAGGTGCTGCTTCAAAGCCTTGATTCAGTCTTTTCAGGAGCATTTAGTGCATTGGAGTCACTTTCATTAAAAGCCTTTGGGAGGCAGGGCAGGGCAGGGCTGGGGGGCACAGAAAGTGAGGAAGCAATGTCACAGCTCAGGGGTTTTAGCCAGCAATTTCTCATCTCCTGTTAAGAGGGTCCCCCCCCCCCCGCAGATTTTTTTCTTTTTTTTGCTTGCTCTTCCAGTCTTTGGAGATTACTTTAACATTTCTTTTTGAAGAGACTCACAGTGGTCCCTACACTGGCCGATCTGGAGATGCGCTGCAGATGACTCAGATGAAGATGAGGGCTTAATTAGCATTAGGAAAAAAAGAATCGTTCATTCCAACAAGATTGATGCCACCTCCCTCAGACGGTCACGTTCTGCCGCATCACTGCTCAGGCCGGCGTCATGCGCAGATGACTTGACAAGAGGACGAATGGGAACTGAGAAGTGGCAGGGAGGTGGAGAGGGGGCACTGCTTTATTAAAAGGCTCAGTAAATAATTGTATTGAGATGTCATGGAGCAATGCTCGCTAGAAGCCTTTTAAGCTGATATGGTTTGGCCCTGTGGTTAGTGCTCTCCTGGGCGCTGGCATCTTCTCTGTCTGTTCCTCTAAGTCTCACCAGTGAGGCCATGATGCAACACGGTTGATATGCTATTTACAATGACACGGTCAGACTAGATGTGTGCTTGGAATAACTCCGAACTGGAAGGGCAAAGGTTGGCAACCTCTAGCTGAGATGCCAACTTCATTGCATATAATTCTTCCTTCTGAACCCAGGTCACGCCTCACAGATGCAAACACTGTGCGTTTTGTATTGTTTAGCATGGTGCGGGCAAAACACAAGGGAGCCCCAAATGAGGTCAGGCAGGAATGTGCAAAGAGAGAAACCTTACACATTCTGCTCTGTGCATGGCCTCAGGCCTTACCTCCTCAGAGAGAAGGATGGGTCCAGCTGCTGTGTTTGGATGAGATGGAAACTTCTCCAGAATCCAAGGGTGTTTGGATTTGGTATTTTGCTCTGGGCTTATCTCTTCCTTAATTGTAATGTGAAACCTGACCTCCCACCCATCCACGGGCCGGTCGCTCGCGGGAGGCCATTACAATGATAGGTGTGATTATAGCGGGGAGAGAGGAGGAAATGTGTCCCCATCCACCCACCTGTCAGGTCATGATGTGGGGATGAACAGTGTCTGTGTCCCCAAGTCTGGTCAGCTGTGGCGGGCTGGAGGGGAGGTGACAGAGGGCCGGGTGCCAACGCTTGGCACTGCCTATGACGGTGTATAGCTAGAATCCAGGCTCTGTGGGGAGGAAGAGTTTTTAACCCAGCTTGGAGATGGCACTCTGGGACTGGTGGAGGAGGAAAGGGGAGAGGCACAACATTTCAGCCTGGGTTTGGCACTGTGAATCCCTGTCTTTACTGAGCGAGGAGCACCGAGAGCGTGCTACTGTCGTGTGGGGCAGGGGAGGACTCTCTGAGATCCTCTGAGGTGACTGGCTCAGGCAGATGCTGGCAGCTGCCCGTTCTGCCCCTCGGAGGGCAGCATTTGCAATGTGTAAGGCAGGGGTTCTCAAACTGGGGGTCGGGACCCCTCAGGGGGTCGTGAGGTTATTACATGGGGGGTTGCGAGCTGTCAGCCTCCACCTCAAACCCCGCTTTGCCTCCAGCATTTATAATGGTGTTAAATATATAAAAAATGTTTTTAATGTATAAGGGGGGGTCGCACTCAGAGGCTTGCTATGTGAAAGGGGTCACCAGTACAAAAGTCTGAGAACCCCTGGTGTAAGGAGACTGAGAACCTCCCCTGGTTTGCTTATAATGGAGCAGATGGCATCTGCCTTCTCTAATATGCCAAGGTGTGGCCTGCTGAGACACTCTGTCTCAGGGTACGATTCTCCATCCTTTATTTGGATCAAGATGAAACATTGCTTGGTAGGACTGGTAGTGTCTGTGGCCATACTCCAGCTCATAGGCTCATAGACTTTCAGACCAGAAGGAACCATTATGATCATCTAGTCTGACCTCCTGCAGCTAACTTGGTGCCATTCTCTCCATCCCAGCCAGTGGCCCATGCCTGGCGTGGGCTTCCAGCCGCATTAGTTCTATTCCAGGAGACACAGATATGAGCAATATTCATTTGTTTGTTATTTGACTTGTGCTTCAGTAAGGCAGTGCTATAGCCAAGGCCCCAGGTATTGTGGGGTGAGGCCTACTAAATTCTCTGGCGCAGCCTCCAGCCCATGGCCTGCAGTATCCGTCCCCTTTGCAGCCCAGCCCAGCTCAGCAGACAGCCTGCTGCCAGGAGCCAGGCCAGCTAATGAATCAGTTTAGCTCACCTCCCTTCCCTTTGGACATGGCTGGAGGGAGCGGCTTAGGGAGAATCACTGGAGCAGAAGCAGAGGAACTGAGACTCTGGAAGAGTTTGCATGCAACCCCCCAAATGCCCAGCTCCTGATGTTTGTGTAAAGATTTGGGATAAAGACTCTTCCTCCGCTAGAGCCGGGATTCTGACTTTATGCCACTGTGTGCAGTGTCAGAGGCACTGACCGCTCTCTTTCCCTCCAGGCTGGTGCGGCTCGGCATGCAGAGCTTGGAGCATTGACTGTCCAGGAAGCTCATAAGCCAGCAGCAGCTCAGTACCATGTAACTTGTTCTGTGCTGGGCGCTCAGTGCTTTCCATGAAGGCCAGTTCTAATGCTCCCAGCTCCAGTTCCCTTCTCAACCTTGCCACCATCTGGCCCAGCTCTGAACCCAGCCCCTCACTCCCACTGCAGGTGACTGCTTCACATTCCATGGGGAAACAAGGGCAGCTGAGCCAGTTTAGAGCAGCTTCCCTCCGATGCCTCAGTTCTCTTTCTCAGGCCTGCTGTGGTGCCGCTCTGCAGCTACCCCGGCTCCCCAGCCCCCTGCCCATATCCATCAGGGTAGAGTGGGGAGCAGAGCTGTCTGAGCATGGCACGGCTCCTCAGCTTAATCCAGCCTAGTGGTGAGAGCTCCAAACAACACCTCTCCAAGGTGTATAAGTGTCTCCGCCTGGTTGGATCAGGGTAGGTCTGGATGTGCTCTTGGCTCAGGACAGGAAGATGCCAAGCCAGTTTCTCCCTCTCTGGCTCCTGCTCTGCCCTTTAAAGTGCTGTACAAGGGGGCCTGTGCTGGTGAACTGCACCTGACAAGGACAGTACAGGACAGCACAGGCAGGGTGGAGGCAGGAGGCAAAGGCTCCCATCCAGTGCTGGGTACCAAATGGCAACTTCAATGAATTACATGGGGTGGGAGGGTGGCATAGTCAGTTCTATGGCACTTGGGCAACATGCAGGATTCTGCAGAACGCTCCGTGGCTGTGGAATCCCGGGGGCACACAGGGCCGTGGTTATAGATCCTGGGGGATGAAGTAACCGGAGCCCTTCATGGTCACACAGAGGTGGAACACAGTGTAACATTGTTGTTTTTTTCCCTTTCAGACCAATGATGCCTTAGGAGCCACCTGGAACTGGCTGTACTTCATCCCCCTCATCATCATCGGCTCCTTCTTTGTTCTTAACCTTGTCCTGGGAGTGCTTTCCGGGTAAGCAAGCTGCTTTCCCCTTCTTTTGGGTCCATTAGCCCCTGTTAACGCTGCTGGGTCCTGACCCAATCATTGGTTGCTCTTGGGTTAGCACTGGGGTATTTGGGAGCTTCCTCATGCTCAGCCCTCCTTCAGGTTTCCCTTCAGTGACTCCTCCCGGGGAAGGCTTGGTGTGCAATAGTGTTTCTAGTGGGGTCCCAAAGGGATCTGTTTTTGTCCATAAGCTACTTAACATTTGTATCATTGACCTGGAAGAAAACATAAAATCATCACTGATCAAGTTTGCAGATGACGCAAAATGAAGAGGACAGAATGATCTGGATCGCTCAGTAAATTGGCACAAGTAAAGAATGTGTTTTTTTAACATGTCTAACTGTAAATGTAGACATCTAGATACGAAGTATGTAGGCCATAGTAGGGGATGCAGGACTCTCTCCTGGGAAGCAGAGACCCTGAAAAAGATTTGGGAGTTGCGGTAAATAATCCACTGAACATGAGCTCCCAGTGCGGCGCTGTGGCCAAAAGGGCTCAAGTGATCCTGGGATGTGTTAACAGTAGAAGCTGGGGTAGATAGACTCAAGGAGCTCAGTGTATTTAACTTAGCAAAGAGAATCATAGAATATCAGGGACCTCAGGAGGTCATCTAGTCCAACCCCCTGTTCAAAGCAGAACCAATTCCCAGACAGATTTTTGCTCCAGATCCCTAAACAGCCCCCTTAAGGATTGAGCTCACAACCCTAGGTTTAGCAGTCCAATGCTCAAACCACTGAGCTATCCAAACATTAAGGGATAACTTGATGACAATCTCTAAGTACCTGCATGGGGAACAAATATTTCATACTGGGCTCTTTAATCAAGGAGAGAAAGGTCTAACACGATCCAATGGCTGCAAGTAGAAGCTAGACAAATGCAGACTGGAAATAAGGTGTACGTTTTTAACAGTGAGAGGAATTAACTACTGGAACAATTTCCCCAGGGTCACGGTGAATTCTCCATCCGTGACAACCGTTCAATCACAATGGGATGTTTTTCTGAAGGATACACTCTAGGAATTATGTTGGGGAAGCTCTACTGCCTATGCTGTACAGGAGGTCAGGCTAGATGATCACAATGGTCCCTTCTGGCCTTGGAATCTATGAATAGCTGTGAACTCACTCATAGCTTCATTGTTCCCTCCATGGCTGCCTGCTCAGAAGTGCAGCCACTAGTGGAGTAAGGAAGTCCCCCCCCACCCCCATGCAGCTGTATCAGCAAGACTAATGTATCTCATGCCTCCTGGTCCCTCCCAACTCATCAATGTGATTGCACTGCTGCTGGCCAGTCCTCTTTTGGTCTGGGCAGGATGTTTTGTATTATGGTATAAGTGTCTCTGGAGCTTCAAATGCCACTTGAAGTTATTGATCGTGCACAGTTCCCTTGACATGGCCCCAGTCTCACCAGACGTTTACTTTTCCAAAGAAGAAAACACTAGGTTTAGAATTGGCTTTGTCTCGCCCTTCTGGACATTCTCTCTACTGGGCTTAGTGCATGACACAGACTTCTGCCCTCCACACCACCTTCCCTACTAATCCTCAGCACACCAGTTCTGCACATCTCAGCAGCTTCCCCAGGGGAGGAGGGTGCCAGAGATTGGTCACACAGTTGGTCATTTGCCTAGCAGATGGGCTGCTGGGCTCTGTTACTCATTCCAGCCTCTGGTATGATGTGAAAACTCAGCCCATTTCCAGCCTTCCTGAATCTCCCAAGCTGTGCTAAGCAAGAGATACAGTGTAACGGGCTCCCTCTCTGGTGCCATACAGCCAGCGGCTACTGCCTCATTGTGGTGGTTGGAGGCTCACCCAGACCAGGAAGGGGTTCTGTCACCACCTGCCCTGTAACCTTGGGGTATCTTAATGCTGTGCTGCTGTGGCTGAAAGCGCTAACACCACCAGCCTGCCCTCAAGCACAAGGTCTCATCCTGGCTTCCACCAGCCCAGTTACTCCTGGCAGGGTGACCCCAATGGCCATTTCAGTGCCAAGTCTCCCCAAATCTATCATCCCTAAGTTCTTAACTACCAGACATTCAGACCTTTCCCCTCTGGTTTGCTCCCCCACCACAAAGGTGTGAAACCAGCCGCCCCAGTTATCAGTTGCTTTGACTCCCACACTCCACACAGTTTGCACACTGAGACCTGCTTGGGATAAAAATAAACACAAGGTTTATTTACTAGAAAAACCACAGATTCAGAGCTGAAATAGTAGGGGAGAGCAAACACATACCGGTTACTCAGAAAAGAAACATAAAAGATGTAACCTCAGACTTTACACTTCTGTATTAGATAAAATCTCTTCGCTAATACAAGTTATCTATTACCACTGAACAATTTCCCAGCGTACCCACCAGCCTTTCATGGATAGCTTCCCGCCTACAGGCTGTCCCTCAAGTTCTGAATGCCTTTTACTTCCAACCCCATCCATATTTAAGAGATTTGCAGGTTTATTTTCTTCAGTCATTATAGATATTCAAAGTGGGGAAATCCTCAGGTCTCTTGATGTCTTTCCACTAACTTCAGTGGCCCAGCATTGTCTTTTCCTAGATTGTTCAATGGATCATTATTCATTACTTGTCTGGTTTTGTGTAAATACCTGATTTGGAGGGTACCTCGTCTTCTCTGATTGCTCACTGCCCTGCTGTGAGGTGGAGCTGAAGTTTATGAGCTCAGTTCTCTATATATACATGAATTCATAACCATGCCCTGTACATGTCTCATAATGATCATTAAGTTCAGATACAAGCTTTAATAAAAGACCTTACTCGATACATTTTTATAACACAATACCATTAGCTCCAACCAGTTGACTCAGCTGCTTATTCTTTGGGGTTCAACTCCCCTGTTCTCCACTTGGGGTGTCTGGACCTGCATTGTCACTCGTGTCTTGCAGTTCTGATTGATGCAGTGCCACATGCTGCTTTGTGTTTGGGGGTGACGATATGCTGAGTCACCGAGATGGGACGCTGTCTTGGTACCACAGGATCATCATGGAGGGCGGTTGCTCCAAGTAGCCAGCCAAAGCACTTATAGTTCCATCACTACTAGCACTACACATGTACTTTGCTCTCTCTATTCTTGTCTGGCTCCTCAGCCCCACCTAGACAGGGACAGTCAGCACAATATGACTGGAAAACACAGTCTAGGGGGTCTTTCAAGGGCTGGTCTGAGTCAGCCACAGTGCTGGGATCTCTTTTAAAGCCAGGAATGGCATCTCCTTTGGCTGGAGAGTTCAGAGTGTTGTAGTGACATATGCCTCATGAGCTTCTGGAGGAGCCTGTGAAGCTGCAGCGGCCAGGGACAACTGGTGTACAGATAAATCCTGAACTGGGAAGTGGCGTTGGCAGCAGGGCGTGGAGCAGGGGCAGCAAGAGGCTGAACTGGAGTGTTTTCTTCTCTTGCGGGCTTTTACTTGGGTGGTTCTGGCTGAGCAGCTGAGCCATCTCGCGGTGGGGCAGAGCAATGAGGGCAGGAAGGACTGGCTGCTGCCATTTGATGCCAAAAGCTGTCAGGGAAAATGGTCTGGATCATTGTGTTCCTGGGGGGAGCTGACGGGAGGGGAGCGAGTGTGTGATGTATAGTTTGGATGTCAGGTTGGGGGGTGTTTGAGGTGTAGGGTGTGGGCACACAGGGAGAGTGCTGGTAGGCGGGGCATAGGGGTGTGTGCTACTGGCTGGTTAGCTATGGAGCTTGTGGATCAGGATATAGGGCATGGGCGTGGCTATGACATGTGTGCGGCTGTGTCTACAGTTAGAGCTAGGGGTGTGATTCCTAAATAGACATACTCGTGCTAGCTCTCCTAGAGCTAGCATGCTAAACAGAGCAGTGCAGCTTGGGCAGGGGTAAGCAGCAGCTCAGACTAGCCATGCTGAGGGGGCACCTGAGGTGGCTAGTCCATGTTACCTCTTGCTACTGTCTGTGCTACCGTGGGTACATTTCTATCTTCAGCATGCTAGCTTGATGGGACCTAGTGTGAGCTGGGAATCACACCCCCAGATCCAAGTGAAGCCATTGCCTGCGTGTGAGAGAGTGAGGTGAGTATAGGATGTTGCTATGTGTGTTTGATCTTTGTGTGTGAGAGTGCAGGGGGTGACTGAGCTGTGTGTGAGTGGGGGATGTGGCTAGGAGTGTGGGGTGTGGCTGGGAGAGCAGGCTGTGCCTGGGCAGTATGTGAGTGCAGGGCATGACTGTGAGTGCGGAGTGTGGCTGAGCTCTGTGTGAGTGCAGGCTGTGACAGTGTGTGCGGGGTGTGGCTGAGCTGAGTGTGAGGTGTGGATGTGCTGTGAATGAGTGCGGGGTATGGCTGTGAGTGCAGGCTATGGCTGAGCTGAGTGTGAATGCGAGGTGTGGATGTGTTTTGTGTGGGTGCAGGGTGTGGCTGCGGGTGCAGGGTGTGGCTGAGCTGAGTGTGAGTGCAAGGTGTGGATGTGTTTTGTGTGGGTGTGCAGGGTGTGGCTGCGGGTGCAGGGTGTGGCTGAGCTGAGTGTGAGTGCGAGGTGTGGATGTGTTGTGTGGGTGTGCAGGGTGTGGCTGTGGGTGCAGGGTGTGGCTGAGCTGAGTGTGAGGGCGAGGTGTACATGTGCTGTATGTGAGCGAAGACTGTGGCTGTGAGTGCTGGGTGTGGCTGAGCTGTGTGTGAGTGCAGGGTATGGCTGAGCTCTGTGAGTGCGGGGTATGGATGTTTTGTGTGTGAGTGCAGGGTGCGGCTCTGAGTGCAGGGTATGGCTGACCTGTGAGTGCATGGTCGGGTGCGTGTGGACAGCAACGTAACCGTTTTACTTCTCTCCGAGGATATGAGAGTTTAATGAAACCCATTAGCTGGGGATTGAAGAGAAGCAGAGCTTCTTGTCTCCATGGTGATGAACCATGGATGCACCAGCATGCCCTGAAATGCTGTCAGAGGCTTAGAGCATGAGATGAGCAAGAAGAGAACAATTTCAGCAAGACAATCTCCTCCCTAATCCTCATTTTCCATCATTCTGGAGGTCTGCACAGAAGGACTGAACTGGGGCTGTCCAGGGACAGCCATGTGGGGGGCAGAAAATGTATCCCACAAGCTGACTTTCCATTAGTAAAGCCTGGGGAGCTCAGTGCAGGTGTGTGGGCTTCGTAGCCCCGTGTGCTGCTCTGCATTGTGACACATGCTGGTAGGACAATAATGACTTGACACTCCAAATGCCTAGGAATGAATGGATGCAGCCTTTCTTGTTCTGGGGTGGCTCAGTGCTTGGAAGGGGCCTTTTCTATCATTAGTCACCCCACACATCCAGGCAGCTGGAGAAGGAATGAGTTATGACAAGGACCCCACGGAAACAGCAGTGTCTTTTGTGACATGCATAATGATCATTGTCTTCTGCTATTTGATGTCGCCTCTGAACACCATTGAAACACCATGAACCACTAGGATAACGACTTGGATAGTAAATAGGGGGTTATAGAGGGAGTATAATAGCTGTAATGTCAGATAAGTGTTCCTCAGGTGTCATCCACTGGCTGATTATGTCAAACCCAGATGTTTATTCCTCTTCGATATTAATGTCAGACAATCAACTCAGTGTCCCAGCTCAGTGCTAGTGGGAGCAGTGGTAGAGACATGCTATTTTTCAGATGAAACATTCCCATCTCACTGTAGATCTACTTAAGTAAGAGTTGGGATATTGACCCTAGCATCCAGGTTGGCATTATGCCTAATTCATTTCTCCTCAGGTTTCAATCCATGAGGGTACTCTTCTTCATTTCCCATTCTAAGTGATTCTGTGGAGTTTGGGAGTACTGGTGAATTGTTGTTGGATACCACCCCACAGGCAGCTATTACCCAGCACTAGATGGAATAATTCCTGTTTGTGAAGTTGGTAAAATGCTCTGGGATGTTTCAAGGTGCAGGATCAAAAATTGAAACTGTCCTTTCTACTCTTCCCTCAGATTAGCTTACAGAGCTGGGTGAAAGTTTTCAGTCCAATAGTAAATTCACTGAATAATGCAGTTTCGGGGCGTTTGAGTCTATTGGCAAATTTGTGTAAAATTTGTCATATAGTTTCAGCTCAATAAAACAGAGGGGAAAAAATTCTTAAAAGTCTAAATGACCCATTTCAACATTTTGTTTTGAAATGAAACATTTTGTTTCAAAACACCATTTTGAAAGGAAGTTCAAACAGTTAGTTTGACCAAAACTAAACTTTTTCACTGTTTCGTTTTATCGAGAAAAACCAAAATATTCATTTTCAGTTTGAAACAAACCATTTTTTTTTGTTTTTTTGATATCTTGGTTTGGTCACCGAACTAAATAACCAGTTATTCCCTCAGCTCTCGCCGATGTCCGAAGTGGTCCCACTTTCTGCTTGTTCCTGGTGATCTGTGAAGTAATTCCATATGTGGGTGATCTTCTCTATGTGGAAAAGTAATCTCACACAACAGTAGGCTCTGTGGGGTGTAAATCTGCTGTCTGTGGTGGCAAGGAAGAGGTATGCTCTCTTTGCCTCCTTCATAGCAATGATGGAGGTTTTTAGGAAAGTTGGTCTGAATTTGTGTGTATCAGACTTCATTTTTTCATCTCTCATGCTTAAGCTTTCTTTCTCCCGTCTTTTTCTGTCATAGATCATTCAAGAACGGTGGCAATCTGTGTGCGCGACGGGGTGGGTGGGAGTGCTTTATAGCAGCCATCAGAGATAGTGGTTGTATTGCTTGATTGACTCTTCTCTGTGGCCTCTTGGCAGGGTAGAGTTTTCCATAATTAAGTTCTGGAATCTGGCCAAGTCCAAGAGTTTTTTGGGGGGCAGACCATAGTGGGGGTTGGGTGGGTTTCTTACTATCTTGCAATAAGGGGAGTTATTTCCTCCTAGAGGAGGACGTGGTGCTACTGGAACTGGGTGGTTCTTGCATTACTAATGTTCATGTCCAGCATTAGGATTCAGGTTGCAGTGTGTCCAGGTGTCTGTTGGTTCAGAGTATGCCTATGAGAAACGTAGTGTGGAAGGTTAGGATAAGAGGCTTGGGCTAACCTGTCAGAAGCGACATCTACACTGATGTTAAAGTCTTTCAAGACAGTGAGTTTTGTGAACTTAATCACCATGTGGGTGTGTGGAGGTCTGTAGATTTCTCAGGTTAGTCTAGTTTCAGGAGTAACAGATTAAGTAGATGCATTCAAAGGATTTTGTTTTTAGTGAACTTTTCATGCCTTTTTTGCCCAGAAGAGAGGGGAATGGCTATTCTGCTTCCATATTTGCCCTCTTTTGCTCTGGGTGTGTGACGACTAGAGTACCCTAGGTAGATGAGACAATGTGAGCTCACCTGGTCCAGCAGTGTCAGCCAGCCAAGAGCCTGTGATGCAGACCAGTCAGGTGACCCATCAGCAGTAAGACTGTGGATGGCAAAGGGTCTTCTGATTACAGATCTTTCTTTGCTCTGTGTGAGGCTGTTTGTCTGTTCTGGGCCTGTGTAAGGTAACTGGTTGCTGATTGCATTGGATTGGAGATAGCTGTCTAGTGATCTTCCCAAGCACCAGCTGGCATTTCCACTGTTTATTTATTCTTATGAGGATTTGTATTGGGGAGGGATGCAAGTGGGTGGCTGGTCTAATTGGCAGTGGTGATGATCTAGTGGTGTGCCAGATACCTAGGGAACAGCAAGCCTGTTCAGCTCCCAGGAGGACGGAGAGAGGTGAAGATTTGGGCTTTTGCAAGATGCCCAGGCAACAGACTGAGAGTGTGACATTCCTGCACACGTTGCCATTGCAGTGCTGCAGGAGGGGGTGAAGCTTCACTCCAGAGCAGCAGAAAGTCAGATGGCTGCGGGGAGGAGGGGCATACTGTGCATTGCTGTGACTTGAGCCAAGGAAGAGAGCACCTCCGCTACCTGTACAGGCCCCAGTGTGACAGGGAATCTGGGCTGTTCCCTTAATATCAGCTACTGGAGCATTAACATGTGCCCAGTGGAGACCTTTATAGAAGAAAATGTAGAAAACTCTTCATTTGGGACGCACAGTAAGACGAAGTCTGATTGTCATGAAAATGCGTATGCGTTAGGCTTTAGTTAGAACACGTGTTTGACTTCTTTAGCTTTTATTACATTTATAATACGTCATTTGTTCCTAGGGTTTCTGTTGTGTTAGGGGAAGTATTTGGGGCATACTCCAGACGCCAAAAACCTCGCTTTAAACTCTCAACTGTCATAGTTAGACTGCGTAAACCTAGGGAGTCTGTCACATCTGGACTCTTGCACAGGTCTAGGTTTAGTTGCAGTCAGATAGCTTGGGACATTGAGGTCCTATGGTGATAAAATGCCTAGACATAAAATAAATATCTCCATCAAGCTATTGCACTGCTTTGTGGAATAGCGTCTGACAGTCGGAGTGAGTGTCAGTCTGAATGCATCTGAGCTCTGGGGAAGTAGAGTCAGGGACAAAGAAAGAAGCCACATCTCCTTCCCCAACTGATTTTAGGCCAGCTTTACAAGCAAATATTCTGAAAGCCACTGGGGAAGCCATGACATGGAATGTGAACCGGGACATTTTCCCTTTGTGACTCGTGGAACCCAAACGGGTTGTTTCTAGCAGAGACCTGCAATGCTTTCCTCTGAAATCACATACTCTCAGCATCCCAAAAACATGCACTGGTCTGGTCTGGGCTCAGGAAATCATCATCTGATGCCAACAAACGTGCCAACTAATGCCCTGTCTCTAACAGCTCCTTCCCTGGGTATGATCCATTAGAAACTGATGGCTGGCTAGCTCCAGCAGTACAAACCCCTCTTCTGAGATCCAAGAGCCCTTCCAATCTCGCTTCAGACATGGGTTTGGCACGAAGACAAAACTTGTAATGCTGACGGGAGACTCTCCAGGGGCCAAACTTCCACACTTAGCTCTATTATGCTATTGGCAGCATTTGATGTATTCAATCATGAGCTGTCACTGACCTGTTGGACCTCACCAGTGGTAGATGGAGTCAAATTAAGCTGCTTAAGTTACATTAGCTCCTTCCTCTCAGATAGCAACTCCTTTCTGAGAGCTGTCACGGGCCCAGTTCCTCAGGTCTCAGTCCTATCACCTGTCTTATTACACACGTGTGTGACTGCTGTGTGAAATCGTGAGATGATATGGAATACAGTGTCGCCAAAGTGCTCCCAACACTCTGCTGCTCTACCTCTCCTCTAGGTTGTGCAGTGCTGTCTCACTGCTCTTCCAGTGTCAGAAGGGGTTAGCTATCTTATGCGTACTCAGAAGACGATGCTGGTGGGACGTGGGATGCATTTGAAGGAACCAATGAAAATTGTGACTTCGCCCTCTATTGAGGGTGCGTGCCACCCTGTAAAGGTGGTGCACAACCTAATGGCTACCCAGATAGCGTGTAGATTGGAAATAGCTTCTTTCACCTTTAGCTGGCTAAGAGGCTGCGTCCTAACCTCTTAAGGTATGTCTTCACTGCAATTAGCTGGACTATCTTAGCATGAGTGGAGTGTCCTCCCTGCAAGCACTTCCCCTGTAACTGTGTCCACAATGGTGCTGTACTAGCCCATGTGCTGGCATGGATTGCTGGTGGCATATTACATGGTTCTTAGTGATGCATTAAACTTGGCCACTCTATGATTGCCTTTGCAGGGTGTGCCCCCTCTCTCCCGTAACATGGAGCTGCTGTCTGTAGCACTGACATGGGAACAATACTTTGGGTAAATAACCTCCAAGTGGACTTGCTCATTATGAATGCTGACAGGTCTGAAGGCAAAAGCCAACAGCATTTGGCAGCAAGAGCTTTTGCTTAGGGATGTCAAACAATTAAAAAAATAATCTCATGATTAATCATGAGATTATTTTTTTAATCACGATTAATCACAGTTTTAATCACACCGTTAAACAATAAAATATCATTTATTTAAATATCTTTGGATGTTTTCTACATTTTCACATATATTGATTTCAATTACAACACAGAATATAAAGTGTACAGTGCTCACTTTATATTATTATTTTTATTACAAATATTTGCACTATAAAAATAAAAGAAATTGTATTTTTCAGTTTACCTCATACAAGTACTGTAATGAAATCTCTTTATCATTAAAATGCAACTTACAAATGTAGCATTATTATATTTTTATATAACCACTCAAAAAAAAACAATGTAAAATTTTAGAGCTTGCAAGTCCATTCAATCCTACTTCTTGTTCAGCCAATCGCTAAGACAAACAAGTTTGTTTACATTTACGGGAGATAATACTGTCCACTTCTTATGTACAGTGTCACCTGAAAGTGAGACCAGGCATTCGCATGGCACTGTGGTAGCCGGCGTTGCAAGGTATTTACATGCCAGATACGCTAAACATTTGTACGCCCCTTTCATGCTTCTACCTCCATTCCAGAGGACATGCTTCCATGCTGATGACGGGTACTGTTCGATAACAATCCAAAGCAGTGTAGGCTGACGCACGTTCATTTTCATCATCTTAGTCAGATGTCACCAACAGAAGGTTGATTTTCTTTTTTGGTGGTTAGGGTTTTGTACTTTCTGCATTGGAGTGTTGCTCTTTTAAGACTTCTGACAGCATGTTCCACACCTCGTCCCTCTCAGATTTTGGGAGGCACTTCAGATTCTTGAATCTTGGGTCGAGTGCTGTAGCTATCTTTAGATATCTCACTTTGGTACCTTCTTTGCATTTTGTCAAATCTGCAGCGAAAGTGTTCTTAAATCGAACATGTGCTAGGTTGTCATCCGAGACTGCTATAACACGAAATATATGACAGAATATGGGTAAAACCACAGACCAGGAGACATACAATTCTCCCTTAAGGAGTTCAGTCACAAATGTAATTAACACATTATTTTTTTAACAAGTGTCATCAGCATGGAGGCATGTCCTCTGGAATGATGGCCAAAGCATAAATAAAATAATGTTTAGCATGTCTGGCATGTAAATACCTTGCAATGCCAGCTACAAAAGTGCAAATGTAAATCTACATTTGTGAGTTGCACTTGCACTATAAAGAGATTGCACTACAGTACTTGTATGAGGTGAATTGAAAAATACTATTTCTTTTATTTATCTTTTTTACAGTGCAAGTATTTGTAATCAGAAATAACAATATAAAGTGAGCACAGTATACGTTGTATTCTGTGTTGTAATGCAGAAAATGTGAAAATGTAGAAAAACGCCCAAAAATATTTATAATAAATTTCAATTGGTATTCTATTATTGAACAGTGCGATTAAAACTGCTATTGCAATTAATTTTTTTAATCAAGTTAATTTGTTTTGAGTTAATCGCTTGAGTTAACTGCGATTAATTGACAGCCCTACTTTTAATGAAGATTGTCATTAAGGAATCCAGTCTGCACACCATAACATAGGGCACCTGACGGACTCTCTGTTTCTTTCCTGTCCACTAAACATAAAGGTGTCATTTGGGGGCATTTCCCCAAGTGATGGTCTTTACTGATCTCACACTCCAGCTTATAGCTAACTGATAGCACAGGAAAAGGATTTCTTGGATTGCACCTCTACCGAAATGCTGTGGAAGCACAGCAGAACTGGAGCTGGCAAACATGGGGTTTAAAAGCAGTGGAGAAAAAGGGAGATGTTAGACAAGAAAGCACAGCCCGGGTGGAATTGTGGGATAGCACTGGAGGGCTAAGCGCACCTGTGCATGATTAGCCAGTGTTCTCACTGCAGAGTATTGGGGGTTGCCAGGCCAGGCTGAAGCAAAACCCGACCTCAAGCCTGTACCTTCAGCTGTACCTGATAAATCAGGCTTAATGCCAGGCTAGAGCTTTTTCTGTGTGGACGGCAGAAGGGTTTGGGGCAAGACCCAGGCTATAGCGCAGGCTAACTCTCTGGTGAAGACATGCCCCCAGATACGGAGCTAGCCACTGTGATTAGGGTTTTTCACACTAGGAAACTGGATTGCTTCAATGTGCTCTACCTTTACCTGACAAAGAAGAGATAGTTTCTATCATTTAGAGATGGTGCAACACACAACAGCGCAAGCTGCTAAGCAGAACAGCTCAGCAGGAGCATGTTACGCTAATACTCTACTCTCTGCTAATCCAATCCTGGGGTACAGTTCAAGGTCTTGCTCATTTTCTTTCAAGTACTACATAGGCTACCTAACTCAAAGGCTGCCCCCTCCCTCACTTCATCAGGGCAGCTGCTTTCATTAAGGACACAATGGGCGATAGAGCTGAGATTTGAACGCGCACAGGTTGGAGAAAGGATATTGGACCGGGTAATTTACTGCCACCAGAAATCCAACTGAGCCCAAATCTTATAGCCTCTAGGTTATATTGCTCATCTCTTTCAGCAGTCAGCCCCCAGTTGTTAAACCATGGCATGACCTCTGGGGTGTAAACCAGGGGTGAGCTGCCAAAAAATTAACAACCGGTTCCCTCCTCCTCACCCCTCAAGGGGGTCGTGGCTCCCCCCTGGGACTCCTGCCCCATCCAACCCCCCACGTTCCTTGACACCACACCCCCCGGGACTCCTGCCCCATCCACCCCCCTTCCCTGTCCCCTGACTGCCCCCTGCCGCCCCATCCAATCCCTCCTCTCATGCCTGATGGCCCCCTGGGACTCTTGCCCCCATTCAATCCCCCTGTTCCCTGCCCTCTGACCGCCCGACTCCTATCTGCCCCAACCCCTATCCACCTACCTCCAAACTCCCCTGCCCTCTTCCAACATCCCCTCCCTGCTCCCTACCTCCGTACCACGCTGGAGGCCGGGCCGGGGTTCTGGGCTGGGCTGGAGCCGTTCGGCTGGAGATGCCTGGCCGGAGTTGGGGCCGGGCCGGAGCCACGCTGCCCAGCCAGCCAGGGCTGGAGCTGGGCCGGGACCGGGCCGCGCCACTAGGACCAGAGCTGGGCTGCGCCACCAGGACCGGAGCCGGGGCTGGGGCACGCCGCCCGGCTGCGACCGAAGCCGGGGCCGGGGTGCCTGGCTGGGGCCGGGCCAGAGGTGGGCTGCACTGCCAGAGCCAGTCCGGGACTGAGCTGTGCTGCCCATCAGGAGCCAGGGCCGGGGCGCCCGGCAAGAGCCAGGGCTGTGCCGCGCCGCCGGGCCAGAGCCAGGCCACACCACCTGGCCAGGACCACAGCCGGGGCGGGGTGCCTGGCTGGGGCTGGGGCCAGAGGTGGGCCGCCCCGCCGGAGCTGGTTCGGGACTGAGCCATGCTGCCCGGCAGAAGCCAGGGCCGGGGTCCCGGGCCGGCCCCAGGGCCGTGCCGCGCCGCCGGGGCCAGAGCCGGGCCACACCATCCGGCCAGGACCAAAGCTGGAGCTGGGGTGCCTGGCTGGGGCCGGGGCCAGAGGTGGGTCAAGCTGCCAGAGCCGGGCTGGGACTGAGGGGCACTGCCCGGCAGGAGCTGGGACCGGGGCGCCCGGCCGGAGCCGGGGCCGAGCCGTGCCGTGCCGCCGGGGCCAGAGCTGGGCCACACCACCCAGCCAGGACCGAAGCCAGAGCTGGGGCCGAGGTGCGCCGCCTGGCCGAGGTCAGGGAGCTGGGCCGCACCGCCCCTCCCCGGAGCCCTCCTCGCTCCCCCCCCAGCTGCGCAAAACAGCCCTTCTTAGCCCTCCAAAGCTTCCCATGTTCAGGGGAGGAGGCAGAAGTGAGCTGGGGCTGGGGGCAGGGCAGGGAGCTGCTGGAGCTTTACCAGTTGTTAAATTTAAAAGCCCCTTTAGAACCAGTTGTCCTACGTGGGACAACCGGTTCTAAAAGGGCTTCTAAATTTAACAACCAGTTCCCACGAACCGGTGGGAACCAGCTCCAGCTCACCACTGGTGTAAACAGCCTAGATCCATTTGCTCCTAAGTGGCTTCAAAATATGGGGAAGAGAAAGAGAATGAGTCCCTTCTTAAGATTCTTGACTTTCTCTAAATACTAAGGTGAGTGGTGTCTTGGAAATGTGTATAGTAATGCTAATAATAGCAGATAAAGTGTCTCCTTTTGTACTGCAAAGATCTGGAGTTCAAATCCTGTTGAAGTTTTACTTCTATTAAAATTCCTATTCACTTTTTCTCCATCCATGCAATTACAGATCAATTCATTCTCATCTCAAACAATCAAAAATTAAAAAAAGAAATCACCTTTCTTCCAGAACATTTCCCTGGTATAAAATCCCAGGCAGCATGACGATTCAGCCATATAAAGTTGTGATATAACATAAGAACGGCCGTACCGGGTCAGACCAAAGGTCCATCCAGCCCAGTATCCTGTCTACTGACAGTGGCCAATGCCAGGTGCCCCAGAGGGAGTGGACCTAACAGGCAATGATCAAGTGATCTCTCTCCTGCCATCCATCTCCATCCTCTGAAAAACAGAGGCTAGGGACACCATTCCTTACCCATCCTGGCTAATAGCCATTAATGGACTTGACCACCATGAATTTATCCAGTTCTCTTTTAAACACTGTTATAGTCCTAGCCTTCACAACCTCCTCAGGCAAGGAGTTCCACAAGTTGACTGTGTGCTGCATGAAGAAGATCTTCCTTGTATTTGTTTTAAACCTGCTGCCTATTAATTAAACCTGCTGCCTTTATCCACCAAAACTGTCCCACTAGGAAAAATTTAGTCATTTAAATAGTCAGGTTAAACAAGACCTAACTTAGACTCACTTGATGTCCCCTTTCCCATGATTCAGAATTTGCTTTGGGTTTAGGAACCCTCTGAATGAAAGTAGGTTAACTCAAATTGTGTATTGTTTAACTAGATCATAGAAACATCTAATCCTTTTCTAAGGGTAATATGGTTATTACTATCCAGATTTTCCAGTGTGGTGTGATTATTGTACACCCACTGCTGGTTAATTATGGCCTTAAAGCCACCGGGGATCTGCTGGTGGTATAGAGTGTTATAACGCCTGTGCCACCCCATTTGCTGTTGGTGATGTGTGCGGGGGAGTGGTGTGGCTAGGAAGAAGGGCGTGTGTCTGTGCTGTTCCTACATTCTACTGATCTCCAGCGATGATGTTGGCCCCTTGGGGTTGTTGGCCAATGTAACGGGACTGGCCTGGCACAGAGCAATCTGATGTTACTGTCGCACCCCACTGGAGTTATGCTTCGTGTTCCTCACCTGTAGCCAAGGCTCTGATCCTATGTCTTTATAGGGCAGGTCTGTACTTTTCTAATTGTGCTCTTTTTTCAGTAAAAAGTTTTGGATCAGATTAATTCGTGCTACTTTTCTACAAATCAAAACTAACAAAAATCTGATCACAAGAATGGCCAAATTGGGTCAGGCCAATGGCCTGTCTAGCCCAGTATCCTGTCTTCCGGCAGTGGCTGGTGCCAGATGCTTCAGAAAGAATGAACAGAACAGGGCAGTTGTGAGTGACCCATGTCGTCCAATCCCAGCTTTTGGCAGTCAGAGGCTAGGGACACCCAGAGCATGGGGTTACATCCATGGTCATCTTGGCTGATAACCCTTCATGGCCCTATCCTCCATGAATTTATCTAATTCTTTTTTGAACCCAGTTATACTTTTGACCTTCCCCTTTTCGTTTTAAACCTGTTTTAAACCTGTTGCCTATTCATTTCATTGGATGACCCTTGGTTCTTGTGTTATGTGAAGGGGTAAATAAGAGTTCCCTATTCACTTTCTCTGCACCATTCATGATTGTATAAACCTCTATCAGATCCACCATCTCTTTTCTAAACTGAAAACAGTCCTGGTCTTTTTAATCTCCCCTCATATGGAAGGTGCTCCATACCCCTAATCATTTTTGTTGCCCTTCTCTGTACCTTTTCCCATTCTAATACATCTTTTTTCATATGAGATGACCAGAACTGCACGCAGTATTCAAGGTGTGGATCAAAAGCAATGTAGCAAATTCCCCATCCATTTGGGTCCTGCACTGATAGTGCCATCAACAGGGGTGGCTCTAGGTATTTTGCCGCTCCAAGCACGGATTCGGCGGCATGCCTGTGGGAGGTCCGCCGAAGCCGCGGGACCAGCGGACCCTCCGCAGGCAAGCCGCTGAAGGCAACCTGCCTGCTGCCCTCGTGGCAACTGGCAGAGCGCTCCCTGTGGTTTGCCACCCCAGGCACGCGCTTGGCATGCTGGTACCTGGAGCTGCCCCTGGCCATCAATGCTTTCTTTAATACCTAAATCTAAGTTATCTCCCTGCAAGCCAGACCTTGGAGAGGTTCTTTTTCCTGTGGTCTAAGAGTTGCTTTGGTTAAATCCTAGGTGTGTGAAAAGATGCCAAACTAATCAGCTTGTCCTTAAGAACAAAATAGATTAGAATAGGGAGAAGCAAGGAAACACGAACCATGATTTGAGTGAATAACTTCCAGGATCCATAGAATTTCCTGGCCTGAAAGGGTGGTGTTGTCCATGTTCTTTCCTGCTATTCCCACTCCTGCAGAAAAACTCCTTGTCTTCCCATGCCATGCAGGGCTCCCAGTCTCCCCATGTGGTTTGCAATACAGTTCCCGATTACTTCCATTCCCCTAAGTACAACACATGGCCCTGTCACTGCCTGCATTACCTCTGACCATCCACCCATTGACCATTTCCTTTTCTTTACCCACAATCTCTGACTTCCAGCTCAGTACTGTCTGGAGCAATAACTTCAGTTTTTAGAGGTGTGATGGGCAATGGAGGGAGACAGGATTTGGAGGTCTGAAGTGGCTCAGCTGGGAAGTAGGAGCCAAGAACAGCACAAAAAGTTAACCACTAGGGCCAGAAAAGTCCCGTCCAGCTGCCGTGCACCAAATGAGAGAGTAATTTAAATCCCCTTATAATTGCCTGCAGTCATTCTGGTGATGTGAAATCTAATTTTCTCCATTTTTAAGTCTTTTCTGAAACACCTCCCCCCCCACACACACACTACTAAGCCTTTGAAAGAAACGACTAATGTTATAATTAAAGGATCAATTTGGCAACATTTCTTTGTCTTAAGATCGTCTTTCTTTCAGGTTGGGTTACTGTAGTGTTCTCAGTCTCCGGAGAGCATTCTTCAGCTTCTTCAAGAAGCTTCTGAGCCATCTCTGAAATCTTTTCACTTCTCCTAATTTAAAAAAAAAATCCAGCCAATTTTAGAGGCATAACAAACGATGAATAAGATTAAGTTTTAGTGATTAATAATAAAGCCGTTAAAGGAGCAAGCGCACATTTTTGACAGAGGCTGGGGTTTTGGATGGCTGTGTGCAAAACCTGGGGCCGGCGGTGTTCCAGCTGGATTGGGAGGATGAAAAGATAGTTCACTGGGAAAGTGGGTGGGTGGTTTGTGGCGGGGGAGAATTGTCTGTAGAAGATGGAAAGGTTATGTGAGGAGAGATCATGAGAGATGTTAAGAGGCAGAAAAACACAACCAAGGAATATCTTATTGGACTGATTCAATGCAACTAGCATTGTGTTTTCTTCTCCTTTAAAGAGTATAATTTCTGGAGAAGCAGCTTTGATGAAGCGTGTGTGTGTGTGTGTGTGTGTGTGTGTGTGTGTGTGTGTGTGTGTGTGTGTTTGGGGAGGGGTGATGATGAGTAGAGGGGAGGGAAAATAAACCTTGAAAATTCCAGTTGCCATGACAACTTAATGAGTTGTGAAAGTGGCCTCTTTGAACTACTTTTGAATAGGAAAGGCAGGGGGAAGGGGACAGAGAAACACTTGCATCTGAAGAGTTCTTCCCACTTGTCTTGGAACATCCACAGAAAATAGCCACTCTCCGGGTTATTTCAACTGACATCTCGAGGTGCATGTTGGATTTACCGAAGCAAGAAGCTGATCTGCTCTATAATATCCTGAGTAGTGGGCAAAACGCACCTGGATAATTCTGTTCTGTTCTAGCAAGGCTCTTATACCATCACCATGGTATCTGAATGCCTTCCATAATTCAAGCAAAGGAACCTTGGAGATGGTCATCTATATTCAGTAGACAGGTGGGCATCCATATTCAATAAGCCACTGAATGCTTTGCACTTCTGTAGCACCTTTCAGCTGAGGGTCTCCGAGCCTGTTACAAACAAGGAGAGTCACAATAGCTTTGTGAGGTTGGAATGTGTTATCCCCACTTTACCGGAAACAATAATAATTCTTCTTACAGCTGAGTGGAAAAATCCACAGCAAATAATTGAGTTGATAGTTTCTTCTTTTTATTTCTGTTCATGAATTATTCACCAATGGCTCTTGTCTTTCAAACATGTTCGTTACTGAGAATTCCTTGTGAATCTCTTCGGCAGATAATCCTTGCTCTGCTGATTGTTTATGAAAAGCTTGTTGGAAATGTTCACAATTTGTGTTGTGGGGGACGTAAAATTCTGCGGCATTGGCCTGGTGTTGAGACTTGACTAGTGGTTTTGGGTGTCTCAGCCAGGGCTGGATTAACCTTTTGTGGGCCCAGTGCCAAACATATTTGTGTGCCCCCATAGTACCCAGGCTTAAAAATTAGGCCCAAGCCCGTCTCAAACGCAAATCAGCATTTTTCAGTGGAAAAAAGTTGGGGTTGGACAATTTCTCTCAGCCCCCTGCGTTAACCTAGCCTCCTAAGTGCTTCGGAGCCGTGGGGGAAAATAAATGCTACATTGTTTGAAAGATGCTGGCTCTATGTCTCTGCAAACGTGCTGTCACAGGCTCCGGCAGGGGAATGCTCCAAACCCACCTGGGCCTGTGTCATTAACACAATTGCAGCCCCCTGGTTCGAAGCCTCAAGATCCAGCCAGAAAGTGGCTGGGGTGGGTGGTTCCACCTGGGTCGCCCAATGAGTGTGCAGGAGAGGGACCACAATGGATGCTGCTTGCTCCGCAGCTGTGGCCCCAGCCAAGCCACATTTGTAACACACCAGGCAACAGCGATTCAGGACCATGCAGGTGGAAGGAGCAGAGGGACTGGTCACTGTGGCTTGGAGCAGGGTGGATATTTCATTGTGAATCAGAGATAGGGCGAGACAAAGATCTTTGCGCAGAGATGGGCCAGCCAGTTCTGGAGAGTGTGTGTCTGGCCCCTGCTTGAGGGAATCAGACCTGCTCTGTACATGTGACTGACTGAATTAATGAATCCCCGTGTTAAGGTCATGGATCAGCCACACCGGTGTCATTGCTCCTTCTCCTCGCATACTTTTTTCTGTGATTTAGAAGTACACTTGGGCACTCGCATCTCTTGGGAGGCAGTGCAATCTGGTCATAGCAGACGGGAGAGACTCAGAGTTAGGATTCCTGGGTTCTCTCACCATCCTTGGGAGGGGAGTGGTCTCTATTGGTTACAGCAGGGAGGGCTGGGTGTCCCCTCCATTGACCATTGCCAGCTGAACATCTCTTCCCCCAAGTCTGCTCAGCTCCCCATCCCACTGCTCAGAAACCCCATTTCCCCACCCCCTGCTTCCCAGGGTGATGGATCTGCAAAGTGAGGGACTACATCTCCTTTCAGCCCCTCCCCACTGTACAGCCCAGGTAAGAGGAAAGGTCTTGAGCCAGGGAGTGGCTGGGCTCTATCAGGGGGTGGGAGCCCCGGGAAGCTTGGGCAGAGCCACGCATGGAACAGGTTGCACCTGCCAGACATCACAGCTGGTGCTTCTCTGTGTGGGGTTTGTAGGGGAGCAGCAGCGGCTGGGCAGGGAGCCAGAGCAAGGGGGCCCAAGGAGAGCCACTAACGGAGCCTGGCTGGGAAACCCACAAGTGCTTATTTGCAGGACTAGAGCCTGGACTGGGCAGGGCACCCCCAGGCACTAGGCCTTGTGACCGTCTGCTGCCTGCCAGTGATGGGGGCAGAGAGGAGCCCTCAGCCAGCCAGCTGAGAGGAGCAAGCAGTGGGCGAGGGGAGGGCCAGGGAGTGGAGAGGAGCTGGCAGGTGGGGCCAGGGGGTGGAGAGAAGCCCTGGGTCAGCTGGCCAAGAGGAGCGAGCGAGGGAGGAGAAGGGAAAGGGAGGGCCAGAGGGTAGAGAGGAGCTGGAGGCTCATGGAGCAGCACGTATTCGAGCAGGCCGGACTGGGGACTCTTTTGAGTGTGAGCCTGGCGCTAGGGCACCACTGACACCATTATAAACCCGGTACTGGTCTCAGCATTTGAGCGTTCAACGTGAGACTGCTTAAATGGCCTGATTTTAAGAGATTGGGTGTTCAGTACTTCAGAAAATCAGACCTCTTTAAGGTGACTCAAGATGAGCACCCAAAATTGAGGCGCTAAGATTACTGGTCACTTTTTAAAATGTAGACCATTGTGAGTGTTCTGTGACAGAGTAACATATAACCAAAATAGCATGGACTGTGAATTTGACACTCAAATATACAATTCAAAATTCACTTTAGGTGACTAATGAAGTATTCAATTTGAGCACTCAAATGTTCCCAGGAAACGAACATGAATGGGTGGTGAATGCAGTTGAATCAAAATTTGCTTTCGTAATTGCATGAATATTCACGGGCAATTTTCCCCACTAGTTTTCAGCTTTAATACTTATACTGTGCTTTTCAACTGAGGATCTCTAAGCACCTGAAAAAGTTGGGTCCAATTGTTCTCAGTTTGAAGATGGGGGAAATTGAAGCACAAGGAGATCATGTGATTTTTCCCAAGGCTGTAGAAGACACTGGAAGAGCTCAGAATAGAGCCCAAAGTTTCTGAAGTCAGTGGCGCTACATTGGCTTATATTGGTGAGGATCTGTATAGACACCATGATGTTTGATGGCAGCAAGATGCACATGACGTTCCCTGGTCTGTATCTCCATCACATCAAACTTAAATAGCACCATTTGCTAGCGTTCCCCATGTTTGAGGGAAATCAGCTCCTGGGGGAAGGACAGCTATCTTAAGCTAAACCCAGGCAAGATGGAGGAATGCGGTTGGGAAGAGGGAGACATTTACAAGACCTTGACAATACCATATCATCACCCAGAGGGTTCCACTCCCCATTGTATACCATACAAAGCCTAGGAGTTTTCTTAGATTCACTGATATTAGATACCCAAACTGCAGCAGCTGTTGAAACTGCTACCTTCTACCTGCAGTTGGCAAGAAGATTATGACCTATCTTGACAGGTCTAGACCTGGTGAGCCATGCATTTGTGACCTACAGGCTAGATTACTGCAACACACTGTACCTGGAAATGAAAGTAGACATCTGAAAAGCTCTAGCGGGTGCAACATCTGCTGCAGTTTGCCTCTTGACCTGGGTGGACAACATGAATACATCAGTCTGGTGCTCCGGTCACTGCTCTGGCTCCCCATCAAATATCAGGTTGTTAAAATTCCTGAACTTAACCTTCAAAGTGGTCAATGGGCTGGACCTAAGGTGACCAGGCGTTTATTTAGGCGTTTGTCCCACGTCCCGACTGATCTTTGGTCGGGATGCAATTTGTCCCGATGTTTCATGGTACTCTTTTTTTTTTTCTTGCTCCGCCGGCAGCACTCGGCACTTTTTTTTTTTTTTTTGCTCCGCCAGCGACCCCCCCGTTTCTTCCTCTCATCTAGTCACCCTAGCTGGACCTGAGAGATTTCAAACAGCATCTCCCATGACAGCAGCACTCCTCAGGGACAGTGCAACTCCCCATACCAACTGGGGGACCAAGAGAGACAGTCTCGTTGTTGGCTGGCCTACAGCAATGGAACTTCCTCTAATAAGAGTTGAGTGGCCTCCATTTCATTGCCTTTGTAACCCACACTAGAATGGAGTGGTTCTTTGTCCCCCTCTAATGGCTGCTCTGCAAAAGTAGTTTGAGTTTGCTACTGCTGTCAGTTAATGGAGTTAATCCTTTAGCTCAAGTGGGAGAGGCCTATGTTTTTACCACTGAAGTCTTGGTTTAAACCTAGTTTGGTCAGTTGTGCGTCCATCTCTTTGCCATAGCTTTCCCACAATAATAACCCGAGTTTGGGGCTCAGGTGCCACAGTGATAACTGAAGTATAAATACATAACTACACAAATATATTGGAAAGAATAGTGTAGCAGAAAAGCACTTGCCATCTTTCTGTGAGAGCTCACCTGACATTGATGGACATAGATGGAACCTGAGAGCAGGACTTAGACCAGGGGTGGGCAACTTTTTGGCCTGAGGGCTGCAGCGGGTTTCGGAAATTGTATGGAGGGCCGGTTAGGGGAGGGGAGGGGGATGTGGCCTGGCCCCCACCTCCTATCTGCCCCCCCAGGACTCCTGCCCCATCCAACCCCCTCTGTTCCCTGATGCGCTCCCCCCCTCAGAACCCCTGCCCCATCCACACACCCCCGCTCCCCGTCCCCAGACTCCCACCCCTGACTGCCCTCCGTTGCCCCATCCATCCCCTCCTCTCATTCCTGACGGCCCCCTCGGATCCCTGCCCCATCCAACCACCCCTTCTCCCTGTCCCCTGACTTCCCCCGGAACCCCTGCCCCTGACTGCCCGGTTCAATTTCATTTGCCATTGTGCTTTCCTAGTCCTCCCCGCCCCCCAGCCAATGTCATTTGCCTGGAATCTCAAACTTCCTAGGCTTGTACTGCCCAAGAGAGGCGTGTGTTGCAGCTGAATCTCAGAACTGGCTCCCCTGCCACCCTATCAACCACCCCCTCCTTCCTGACTGCCCTCCTGGAATCCCTGCCCCCATTCAACCCCCTATTCCTCCCCCCAACCGCCCCGACCCCTATCCACACCCCTGCCCCCTGACAACCACCCCAAACTCCCCTGCCCTCTATTCAACTCCCCCTGCTCTATGCCCCCTTACTGCGCTGCCTGGAACACCGGTGGCTGGCGGTGCTACAGCCACGCTGCCCAGCTAGAGCCAGGCCACGCCACAACCACCATGCAGCTCAGAGCACTGGGTCAGGCCGGGCTCTGCAGCTGTGCTGTCCCAGGAGCTCACAGCCCCACCACCCAGAGCATTGCGCCGGCGGCGGAGCAAGTGAGCTGAGGCTGCGGGGAAGGGGGGACAGCGGGGGAGAGGCCAGGGGCTAGCCTCCTGGGCCAGGAGCTCAGGGGCCGAGCAGATGTTCCCGCAGGCTGGATGTGGCCCACGGGCCATAGTTTGCCCACCTCTGACTTAGACTGCAAAAATGCCAGTCCATTTTTACCATGGCAGATGTGAACCCTCCATAACATTATCTGGAAACTAGATTCCAAAGATCTGACTTGAGAACTCCCTGTGCACATCTCAGCTTTAGCTTCCAAACCACTTTATGGAAGGAGTGAAGTGGAGTCCAAAGAACTGGCCTGGCTGGGATTCAGAGAGGTTTTATTTGTTTTGTCAGTGGTGCATTTGGTGCTTCTGAAAGGTGTTGGATCAGTGGCCTTGGATATGGAAGCTCTTTGTTCACAGAATGGATAGCGTTACCAATGCTCATTGATCTGCAAGTGTGCACCAACTCTGAAAGGGAGGGAAGCACCTGTAGGATCCCAGAGGATTTCAGTCTCCATGCAACCCTTGGCTTCTTCGGTGCATCTACCAAAAAGGGAGCCAATTGTCATGGTGAGATTTTTTTTTTAAATCTGAAGACACTTCTCCCACTGATCCCTCTATGCTCTTCACGCACAGACCTGGGGACCCTGATTTATCAAAAGAATCCCTCTCTCTCCTGTACAGCGTATGTGCTTGTAGGGAAGGGGAAACACTCCCCGTTGCAGTGGCAGAGCTGCATCAGTGAAGCTGCACCGCGGTGTATTGTATGTGTAGACAAGCCCTTGATATGCCAATGGGAGTTGAGCACCTCACACCTCTAGGCTCCTTTGTCTAGTGAGGTCTGTCACATCTCTAGGCTCCTTTGAAAAGCTCCCCCTCCATCTGGTTTGGAATGTCTCTAAATGGCTGTCAATCAGCGTTGCCTGCCCGGTTCTTACTCAGCTACAGCATTATCTTTACCCAGCGCTGTAAATTGGTTCTGAGCAATCCTTGATCTGTCAATTTCGCCCACCCACTTTCAGATGTCACCAGCCTCCGCTGCTGCCCTGCTCGGTAATGTGTCTCTTTGAAATGAAATAATCCATTACATTGAGTTTAACTTATTTTTCCCCCTCCTCCTAATGGACAAAAGCAATTAGCCCGTATTCGAGATTCTCAATCTGACAAATTTTATCTTTGAAAATAGCGCATTAGTGGACTGGGCCCAATCCCTGGACATGCTGAACACTTGCCACACCCAGGAAGGCCCTCTCTCAGCATCAGCCCCTAAATTAGGTCTTCCCAAACAAGGGTTTGATTGCAGTGGAAAGAGACCATCAGTGTAAACCCCTGGAGTGTCCTGCCTCATGCGCTGAGAGGATGTGAGCTCACTGTGTCTAATAAAGCTGCAGAAAGGGAGATTGAGAAGGGGAAGTTTCCATTGGCTTCTCCGGGGATTGAGTCCTTGAAAACAGCTGTTTTCATTCCCAAACTGCCTCTCTGGCTGGGTTTCTTCTTGAATCCATTTCCTAGATTGTAAAGCCAGAGGAGAACACTGTGAAGGACTAGGTCTGGCCGCCTGTATAACACAGTCCATAGGACTTCCCTGAATTGACTCCTGTTTGAACTAGAACTTACCTATTAGAAAAAAAATCCCATATTGATTTAAAGATTTGCAGTGATGGAGAATCTGCCACCGCCCCTGGTAAATTGTTCCCATGGCTAATTACCCACAGTGTTAAAAATCTGCACCTTAGTTCTAGTCGTAATTTGTCTACCTTCAACTTCCAGCCATTGGCTCCTGTTACACCTTTCTCTGCTAAGCTGAAGAGCCCCCATTATCCAATGTCTGTTTCCCAGATAGGTACTTGGAGACCATGATCAAGTCACCCCTTAACCTTCTCCTTCTTAAGCTAAACAGACTGAGCCTCTTGAGACGCTCACTTCCATCCCTTTCACCATTGTCGCGCAGTTACGACAGCTTCTCTCGCTAAGCAAGCGGCTCCTTCAGATAAAGAAGGCAAGGCCACCCACACAGCCAAAGTGGGAGCTGCGAAGCATTTCAGAAGATGGCAGGGCCAGGCAAGAGGGAAGAGAGATGGGGCCAGGTTCTCAGCTGGGGTAAACCAGCATTGTTCTATTGACTGTGGTGGTGCTGAAGTACACCAGCAAAGTATCTCACCCAAGATGTGTCTCCTTTATCTTTCGTGCAGTGGCAGGCCCAGTATTGGCACTCAGTGAATGAAAACCAGAAAGAGACTTCCTAGCCAGCTCATCCACCTAGTGGGGGCCAGGACCTTGCAGAAACTGATACTCCTTCCCGCTCACCTGAGCTTTTCATCTGGAGGAGAGTGGGTCTTAAAACACCTGCTTCCTGCAGCAGAAGCAGGGTAGCCACTTGCGCTCACTTTCACAAGATAGAGCTCTGCTGGCTTTTTCCCTGCATGTTGGGCTTGCTGGCTGTTACGTGGCCCTGAAGGTGAAGTTTTACCCCCTGAGGTGGTATCAGACCATAACAATGTTGTGACAAAGCAATGAGCTCAAGCAGCAGAACAAACTGGGAATCGTGGTAGCCCGACCTTTGACCCAAATTAGCTTAGGCCCGGTCTACACTAAAAGTTAGCTCAACCCAGCTACGTTGTTCAGGGTTGTGAAGCGAAGCTGACCTAACCCCCAGTGTAGACAGAGCTGTCACCTGTGTGGGAGGTGGGTGGAGAACCCCTCCCATCAGCATTGGTAGTGGCTACACTGAAGCAGCTGCAGTACTGTAGCATGTCAAATGTAGACAACCCCTTAGTTTGTTGGGCATCTCCTTGTTTTGTGTCACTCAGAACCTGCTGGTGAGCAGAGATCAAGAGGAAATGAACAGATTGTTTTTACTGCCCTCTGCAATGCTTCACACACACCTTGTTCCCAAATATTAAGCCAAGAGCTGTGAGCCTATTTGCTGATTGGCTGTTAAAGATTCTTTCTTATCCCTGCTCCCATTCCTTTTCTCCTCTCATTCCCTCTTTCTCCCATTTTCAGTCTCCTTTTCTCTCAATGCTCTCCTCCCTCCTCCTCTAGTATAGGAGTAGAGAAGGTCTCCTTTTAGTCTGACGTCCGCAGATGGAGGGGGAGAGCTGTTTGATGCGAACACCAGACCGGCAGGAAACTTAACCTTCCTGGAATGGAATTAAAAATGCTTAAACAAGGGATTCTGGGAACTGTCAGAACTTTTTTTTTTCCACAAAAAAATACCCACACAATGCTAAGTGTGTAATGGTTTTGCCTGGGTAATAAACTCAAACTCCCTCAAAAGCAGACATACAATTCTTTTCGTTTCCTTTGAATGTTTTGAGGAGGGAGATGGCTGCTGGGATCTCAGAGGAGTGAGACACGTGTCTTGTAAAGGAACACGGCCATTTGTTCTTCATAATCATGTCTCTTTCACACTGTAATTAGAATGCTGCGGGGCCAGAAGGGGGGTGCAGTGTATGAAGTGAACTTCTTTGTGTCTTATTCTTCATGCATCATGGGCTTTTGTACCTGCTCAAGTATTGTGACTGACACTTACCTTAACCATGTGCTCGGTGTGTGTATTTGTATACATGCCACACTCAGCATGTGTGTGCCTATGTATGTCTGGGCACAATGTTCAGAATTCATACATTTCACACATGTTCATACATTTCCTTCAAAGGAGTTACAGCAGAGATTAATTTGGCCCACTGTGGGTATGGGAGTGGGAGTCTACGTAGGTGTATGGTTGTATATGTAGGTTCATATCCTGAAAGTATTGTGTCTATGCAAGTGGCAACACAGAGTGTGTGTGCGTGCACGTGTCATCTTATGCTTATGACTAAACATGCATGTGTGGGTGTGTAAAGCAAATGCATCACTTTGTACAGTGTGTGTAGTCATGTGAACTTCCATGCATATGGTTCCTGTATTGACGTGTGTGCCATGCCTGCAGGCAGTATGTGTATGAGCCTGTGTATTTCAGTTCCATAGGTGTATTATTTGGCATATTTTCCCATGTTTCTATTTCTGCATTAACCTTTTGGTCCATACGTACATAAGTGCATGTAGTGCTGCATGTTTGTTCATATTGGTATGCTGGTCATTCTGTATAGCAGCATACAGGAAGGGTGCATGTTTGCTTATGAATATGGTCACTGATGTGTGTACACAAGTATGTAAACCAGAATTGTCAGCATATGATCATGCATTTTGAGTGAATGTATGTATAGGTATATAGTTCTATTTGCGTATTAGCATATGTATATCTATATATAGTTATGGGAATGTAGGTATGCAAGTTTGCACAGGGTGCATGGTGTGTATATATGTTTGTGTGTTTTCCTGCTTGTGTGCATACATATTGTTTGCATGTATGTCTTTGATCATGTGTGTAATTGCAGAAGATGGTATTTATGGATTTATTTATTTCATGTGTTTTCATACATTTGGGTAGGGTCTATGTCTGTGTTGCTGTCTGAGTAATCTGGGGCGTGAGTGTGAAGCCTCAGGTGTGTGCGTGTTTTCTTTTGCGAAGGATGAGCATGGTGTATATATGTGCTAGTATGGTCACAAGTATGTCTGCATATGTGTGCTTTTCTTTGTCTGTGTATGTCCAGCATGTGGGTGTGCAAAGCATACAGATGGGTGTGTTCCAGTGTATGAGCATTAATGCTCATGTGCGTAGATTTGTAGAGCTGTGTGTGTACCTAAGTATGTCTTTGAATCTTGCAGGCTTGCCCATCCCGGAGGGGTTCATTTCTCACTGGGTTACTATGACAACAGCGTGAGACCCTGAATCCATACACAAAAGCTTTATTTGTACTGAATCGGAGGAGCGTGCATTGCTGATCACTAAAGCAAAGCAGTTTCTACAGAGAGAGGGGTCTCCCTACAAACCCTTTAGAAGTTCTCCCTCATGTAGATTAATCCTTTGACCCTCCATTCAGGTGCATCAGGGATGGGGATGGTGGAAATGGAGGAGCAGCTCCTGCATCAGGCATGGCTGTCGTGGAGCTGGGAGTTAACCCACCTGGTAGTTGGGTCTCCAGCCACAAATGCCTCCTGTTCTAGTGCCATCAAGGGGTTAACCAGTCAAGAGTAAACTAGAGAAACAAGAGAAACTCCATTTTCTCTAGCTGTCCCCTGCTGTGCCTAGGGATTGCAGTAGGTAAGATTCCCAGAGCGTGGTGAGCCAGCAGCATGCAAGTACAATGGTGGTGGGTTAAGGAGGGAATCTCAGCCTTTACTCTGTTTCCTGATATTTATAGGTGTATGCTGAAGTCCAAAGGGAATCCACTCATAGATTTTTAGCTTCTGTGGTTTCCTTTTATGATAGTAACTATAGGAGACACCAGACCAGACCCAGTAGTCCAGCATCCTCTCTCTGGACACAGCCAAAGCTGGACGTTTCAGAGGAAGGTCTACCACTCCCACACCCACCCACCCACACCCACCCACACACACTCTCTCTCTCTCTCTCTCTCTCCCCAAGGTCAGAATTTTCAAAGGAGCTCAGCACCCACAAACTGGGCCAGGTTTTCAAAACAGCTCAGTGCGTTGGGTGCTGAACTCTGGAAAACCTGGCCCAATTGTGCAGGTGCCTAAATGGGAGCTGAGCTCTGTTTGAAAATCTAGCCCCCGTCATGCAACCTTATCCCACAGAGGGGAAATCTCCTCCTGCCTCTTGAGTGAGGAACTGCTTAGACTATGAAGCACCAGGGCTGATCATTAGCAGTGCCCCAGAGGCATCCCTTACTTATGTGTCTCAGATCTTGCTTTGAAACTTACTAATCTGTTTGTTTCTTCTTAAAGCTAGTAGAGTATTAAGATAGGAAAGGCTACTCCTCTGTTTCCTTTCCCCACCTGCCCCTAACTGATCGCTGTGCAGGGGCTCCTGCTGCCAGACCTGATCAGATTTAGTTGAGCTTTGAGCATTATGATCATTGCACCAAATGACCCAGTGTGCTCTGTGCTGTACAAGTAAACCTGAGGAAAAGAAATGACTTCTCATGCAGCCGAGCCACCGTAGGGTCTGCCCAGATGTATAGCTGTGTATTTTTGGCTTAGAAAATGTCCCCCAATGCCGTGTGCTAGTGCACACGTGATCAACAGCCTTCCCTCAAACAAGGAATGGGTGACTAAATAAGAACAAGAAATACAACAACAGAGGTAGGATGGTCCAGTGGTTAAGGCCCTGGACTGGGACTCAGGAAAGCTGGGTTCCCAGCTCTGCTACAGCCTTCCTAGGTGACCTGTTGAGGGGGGAGGGGACCCAGTCTCAGTGTTTGAGAGCTGTCTGGGAGCAGACGGGGCATGTGGATAGCCTCAAAGGATAAACCCTTGGGCACTTGATCCAGAGCAAACCCATGAACTGTCAGTGAGTCAAGTGGCATGCCAAGGGGCCTCTGCCCCTCCCCCTCAGAGCCCTGACCCCTGCTCTCCTGGCAGAAGGGGCCGGGAAGCCAGGCACTGTGAAGCTAAACACTTGAAATATCTGCCTGATCTGTTTTCCATGACTGAGAGATGGAGAGTCTCTTTGGCCGGGTGGGATCACAACGCTCAGTCCGTGCCGTGCAGCAAGGGCGGAAAAATGTGTTCACCTGGGTCACACTGGTCATTTTTGATTCTCCGCCTCATTCCCGTGCTGGGCTGTCAGCTCTGTGGGGGGCGGAAGGGGGGTTACCCTCCTCTCATGTCTGCACCCCGGCCTTCCCCAGCTTGCACAGATCCACAGAGCACATAGCAGGGCTGCAGTGGAATAAATTTTGTCTTAATAATGCATTCTGTCCTCCCTCCCCCCCAGCAACACTGCAGTGTGTGTAAAGAGGAGCTGTGCCTACTACAAGCCAGCACATAGTGACTGAGTGGAGTTTTAAGCATCTCTCTGGGAGATGAGCCGAGCGAATATCAGCTCATGCAGCAGGAATGCTCTCACCTGGCTTCCTGAACCAAGCACTGCAGGGTCTGGCTCTACCTGCCCCAGACTGCCCACCCCCTGGGGTTGCCCAGCGTTGGCTCTTCACCCACTGTGCATGCCCCTTCTCAGGTCACATCTGCTATTTCTTTCCTCCCATCCAAGTGGAGGGACGCTAAGGAGTCTGCAGAGCAGCTGCATGTCCCGCCCACTCGTGCCTTCCACACCTTTGAAAGGGGTCAGTGGCGGGGGAGACCTTGGCGAGCACTGAGAGGAGGGAGAGTTGAGTTAGTATCTGGGCCATAACCTGCCCCTCTGGACCATGCACTGGTGCTGGGCAGGGCTGCCCCTGGTCAGGGATGCTGGAGAACAAGGGGATTTCATTGCACATTCATCAGCTTCATTCCTCTCTCCCACTGACCCCTTATTACTTTTCCTAACGGTTCACCCCCCTCCATGCACCGCACTGTAGATTTGCTCTGTCTGGACCTTGGTCCCATCCATTGGTCCCCTTCATCCCAGTTATACTGATGCTTTGGCTCAGTAGATCTGTTCATCTCACCCATCTGCTCCAGCCAGCCTCCCTCTGTGTGCCTCAATCCGAGGGCAGTGTTTGCATCTGCCTCAGCCATCTCTCTGGCTTCCCTGTGCCCTAGCTGGCCAGCTGTGTGACCACCCCTCCACTGCGCTGGCTCTCCTCCCAGTCCTCCCAGGTATCCTTCTGTCCATCCCTTGAAGCCCGCCACCCCACGTTGTGCCCTGAGAGCTGTCCCCTGTCCCCAATCCCAGCCATGCTGCCCCATGCCCACCCTTCTACCCCAACTAGGCCAACTTGCACAGCACTGGCCCAGCCCTGTCCCAACCCTGCCACTGATCCTGCTGTGCTGTCCTACACACACACACACACACACACACACACACACACACCATGATCCTAGCTGTTCCACCCTGCCTCCCCAATGGTCCCATCCATACCGCCCTGCACACGCACACACACTCCCACCCACCCACCTCAGTGCTCCCACCCATAGCACCCTGTGCTTGGAGACACACACACACACACACACACACACACACACACACACACACACACACACACCATGGTCCCAGCTGTGCCACTCTGCACGTGCACACACGCACACACACACACACACCATGGTACCAGCCGTGCCACCCTGCAAACACACCCCCAGTGGTCCCAGCCATACACCCTGCGTGTGCGCGCACGCGCGCTCACACACACACACACACATACATCAATGGTCCCAACCATAACATCCTGCGCACATGCACACACACACCATGTTCCCAGCCATGCCACCTTGCACACACACACCCATACCCTAGCCGTGCTGCCCTGCTCTCTGTCTCTCTCTCTCTCTCTCACACCCCTTTCCCTTACCCAGCCATGCCATGGTTCTTCAATAAAACTAACATTGCCCTTCTGTGTCTATAGGGAATTTGCCAAAGAGCGAGAGCGGGTGGAGAACCGCAGAGCCTTCATGAAGCTGCGTCGCCAGCAGCAGATCGAACGGGAATTGAATGGCTATAGGGCGTGGATAGACAAAGCAGGTAAGGCTGGTGGCAGGCCTAGGGTCAGCGTTTGAATGTGAATGACGGGGTGACCCCACTGGCTCAGGGGAGGGGAGCTGCTGCGCTTGCTCTGTAGTTCAGCAGATGCCTGCAAAGTCGGAGGCTGCCATCACTGATTAATGAATTAGCTCCGTATTGTACAGCTTGTGGGTCCATACGGTTCTCTGCCCCTCCCCCACACCAAGACTGTCTCTGCTGCACGCTTCCCCCACAAAATATTTCACCGGGGCAGAAAATGTTCTGCTGAGTTGCATGTGATTGAATTGCACGCTGGAGACCAGAGTGCATGAAAGGTGCCATGGTTGGGCTGAATTTCACCTTTGGTTACAAATGCGTAAGTCCACTGCCATCCAAGGAGGTGACATGGGTAGAAGCGAGGGCAGGATTTGGCTAAGGTGTGTATTTCTTTGATACACTGTGATACTGGGCGTGCAAACAAGGCAGGTCTAAATCCCAGGCAGAGTGGGTGGGACAATGTATTTGGTAGCCTTACGAGCATTGGAGCTAACTTTAGTGGCCATTAACACAGCTGCCCAATGACACAGCTAAAAGATTTTTGCCCTTCTCCCATAAGGATGCCCTGAGGAAATCAGAAATTCAGACGTATCCTTCAGTACTAAGTAGTTTGGCCACAATTCTAGTGTTCCATACAACCTCCACCCACCAGTCCTGCAGGGAGCTCCCCCAGGGAGATCCCTGTGCCTGCACAGAGCTCACTGCAGCACATCAGCCAGAGTGGTTATGCTGCTGTATGACCACCTTCGCAGTCATGCACAGCACACAGACAGGAGTCTGACAGGTTGCCGTCAGCATGCTAGCATTCCCCATCCTCAGGAACAAGCTGATCCTGGGAGCTGCTGAGCACAGGAGTTGCTCAGCCCTAATGCTTCCATGGGGCAGCTGTTTGTCCAGGTGTCATCAGTGACCGATCTAACACATCTCCATGCGCACAACCCTCCCGGCCTCAGATCATGAAATCAGAGCTCTCAGGAAAACAGCCTCAGCAGGTGTGATGACCCAACATAGCACTTAGCAGCTGTGTTGGAAAGGTGGACGTACAAACCAGATTATCAAGCCCACATTCCGGGGAGCATATTTTTAATATTGTGCATGCAAAGAAGGGCCAATGATAGGTCAGCATCTATACAGGGGGCAGAGTTAAGGCAGTTTGGTAACATAGCTGTGAACATTCATATGCTCAGAGATTTGGGTTTCTAGTTTAACTTTAACCCTGAAATTCCTGGGTTTCTAGTGTTTGTTTTTTGTGTTTTCTTTTAACTATCACATTACTGAAAGGTCGTATACAAGTCAAACCACCAGCATGCACTTCACTTCACTCTAACAAAGATTTGTGTGTGTACATATGAGTTATATAGAGGTGCCAATTCCATATGTTAAATATTGAAACCCTGTGTGGTTGGACTTCCCACCACACTGAGAAGCCTGGGTGGGGCTTTTCATTTTCTGAAGTTATCTGCTATGGTGGGGCCATAAATTAGAGTAGGTGAGGGTTTAATCACTTTCCAGCCAGTTCCACCCCTGCAGGGTTTTCTGACTGGATACATGGTCCCTTTGTTGAGAACTATTTTGATGAGAACAATTCCATTCCCAGAAGCCTTTTTCTGCGCAGCTATAGATTTCCAAATAGGCATGATATAGACTTTGGATATCACACCTATTTTCTAACTTGTCACCAGTGTGTCACTTATGTCCTCATTTGTCACTGAGGAATTTAGCCAAAGGATTCTGTTTAGGGCATGGTGTGTAGGAAGGGGTTTTAAATAGGATTAGGGGAGTGGATTCAGATAAAATAAGAAAAGACTTGCACCTTCATTCAAAACTCATACCAACAATGTGTTGAGATTCACAGAAGTTTTATTAACTTCAAGGTGAGCCTAAGCCACAAAGTTCAGCTGTAGTTCTAGTTCCAGACTTCTCCAGTGTTCGGGGGAGTTTGGATCTAGGGTTTTGGTTCATGCCTATGTGCTTCCTGGTTCTGGCTGGGACAGAAAAGGAAGCCCCAAATGCAACAAGAAGTGTTGTTTCTATGGTATTTCTGCTCTGAGTGGAAGCAGGGCATACTGGGAATCCTGCAAGGGAGAGTGGAGATTTCCAGGCATGTTTTGGAGATCCAAGAATTTTGGATAAAAAAATCAGTTCTCATCAAACCTAATCTGAAATTTTTCAGAATTTTTGGTGAATTTAAAAGGTCCCGTTTTGGGTTTGTTCCAGAGTAGAGATTTGAACCTGAATCTCCCACAATCCAGGGAGTGCCCTAACCACTGGGCAAAAGGCTATAATGGAGGGGTGGTAGCATGACCATCACTTCCTCCTATAGCCATTTTGTGACTAACCAAAATTATTTGTGTCAAAATTTGTGAATAGTTTAAGGTCAACTGAAACTGCATTTTTCATCGAATAAATTAATAAACGTTTGTCTAAAAACATAGCCCAGCTCTGCTTATTAAAGATCTTTGTTGGCCTTTAAGAGAGCTTACCTCTTGGAGGAGGCAGCAGGACAGTGGATTGGAAGTCATTTTTCTTTCAGACTGGCAGACGTATTGTTGTGTAGCTGACTCTTTCCACTGCTGTCAAATCGTATCTGCTCATTCACAAGGTGCAGGAAGCCATGGTGGGGCTCCCAGTCTCCACTGCACATTAGTACAGTTCTAATCAACACTAATGGCAGTGTAGCAGCATCTCCTGACTAATCGTGTATTATCTCATGTTGCTGTCATATGGTGGAACTGTTCCACTTCACTACATGGCTTTCTCATATAATGAATGTTGCCTTTCCTCCATTGTTTCACCTTCAAAACAAATTCAAAATGCTCTTGACAAACTGGAGAAATGGTCTGAAATAAACAGGATGAAATTCAACCCGTACAAATAAAAAATACTCTGCTTAGGGAAAAATAATCAGTTGCACAGATACAAAATGGGAAATGACTGCCTAGGAAGGAGTATTGCAGAAAAGGATCTGAGGGCTATGGTGGATCACAAACTAAATACGAGTTAACAGTGTAACACGGTTGCAAAAAAAGCAAATATCATTCTGGTTGTATTAGCAGGAGTGTGGTAAACAAGACACAGGAAGTAATTCTTCCACTCTACTCAGCACTAATAAGGCCTCAGCTGTAGTATTGTATCCAGTTCTGGGCACCACGTTTCAGGAAAGATGTGGACAAATTGGAGAAAGCCCAGAGGAGAACAAGAAAAAAACGATTAAAGGTCTAGAAAACATGACATATGAGGGAAGCTTGAAAAAATTTGGTTCGTTTAGTTTGGGGAAGAGAAAACTATGGGGAGACATGGTAACAGTCTTCAAGTACATAGAAGGTGGTGCTAAAGAGATGGTTAAATTAGTTCTACTTATTCACTGAGGCCAGGACAAGAAGCAATGGGCTTAAATTGCAGCAAGGGAGATTTAGGTTGGACATTAGGGAAAACTTCCTAACTGTTACGGTGGTTAAACACCGGCATAAATTGCCGAGAGAGGCTGTGGAATCTCCATCACTGGAGGTTTTTAAGAGCAGGTTAGACAAACACCTGTCAGAGATGGTCTAGATAATACTGAGTCCTGCCTCAGTGCAGGGGACTGGACTAGATGACCTATCAAGGTCCCTTCCACTCCTACATTTCTGTGATTCTGACGGGTTCTCTGTCTCTTTCTCCCTCACTGCCCTTCCTCCTCCCTCTGGCTGGGAGCGCCAGATGTGAAGTCTGTGGGTGCTCTGAGCTTTCTTCTTTTCATTCCCTGGTATATCAGACACTTGGAGACAATTCACTAAACCATTTGTTTTTATGCAGAGGAAGTAATGCTGGCTGAAGAGAATAAAAATGCTGGGACATCAGCCTTGGAAGGTAAGGAAAACAATAAGCTAGCTAATGTAGCTGCATTCCCTTTTCTGCCTCCAGCTACAACCTCCAGTTTAACTCACTAGAGCAATGGGAACCAGATACATGATTTTGGGGAGTGCTGGGAACTGTTTCTGCTGGTTAACAGGAGGCCATCATGTTAGAGCAGTGGGGTTCGACAGCAGCCTCTCCTGGTTAGGGAGGGTGCAACATGCCAGAGAGCATGGAGCCAATCTGCAGCCTCTCTCAGTACAGAGCGCCTGACTTACTTGAGTGCTGGGAACTGGACGGCAGCCCCATTCAGTTACTGAGACCCCGGTTACCGGGTTAGCTGGGTACCAAGTAACAGCCTGGATAGGAGTCAGTCGAACAGTCTGTGGGCAGCATTTAGATGCAGTAGTAACTAGAACTCCCTCTTCTTCATTTCCAGTGCTCAGGAGAGCAACAATCAAAAGGAACCGGACAGAAGCAGTGAATCGTGACTCGAGTGACGAACATTGTGTTGATATCTCCTCCGTGGGTGAGTGGAGGCCAGTTCGCCAGCCTGTGTGATAGACTCTTTCTCAGAGCCCAATGCTAAGTCAGTCCAGAGTCTCCTCCCCACAAGTCCTCTAATGATGTGGAGCATCTTGTAAAATCCTGAGGGGAGCAAAGCCAAAGTGGAGATGGGCTAAGACCTTATGTTTCTGTTCGTTGTTAGCACAGAGAATGGAGCCCCCACACTGTTTCTGCTGCATTTCAGAGCTTGTATAGGAGCTGGCAGGTTAAGCCCATCCTGCCATAGTGGAGCCCTTGAGTGAGGAAATAATTCCTCCCATCCCCTGGTCAGAAGGGAGTTTGACCTGGTCAGGTCCTCTGCTGAGCAAAACCACCGTGTTCCATTGTTCAATTCTGGCCTCTCCCCCTCAGGTACCCCTCTCGCTCGTGGCAGCATCAGGAGTGCTAAAGTGGATGGCGCCTCCTATTTCCGGCACAAGGAGCGACTTCTGCGCATCTCCGTTCGCCATATGGTGAAATCCCAAGTGTTTTATTGGACCGTCTTGAGCTTGGTGGCTCTCAACACTGCCTGCGTGGCCATTGTCCATCACAACCAGCCTCCGTGGCTCACCCACCTCCTCTGTGAGTTCCAGGTCCCTCTCCTTGTTTGGGTGTGTTACAGTGACACAGGCTGTACAGAACACCAACCCCCCTGGACACGGGTCAACCATCTGTGCAAGTACGACATGGCTGCTTGGAGCCCCAGGACTGTCAGCATATGGCATGGTTTGCTGCCTTTCCAGGAGGACTGGAGAGGGCAGCAACTCACAGCCTGTTACAGGAAGATCTTTAGCTGTTGGCGGCACTGGGTATGATTCTCTTGTCACCCCAATGTAAATCAGGAGTGAACTCCATTGAGGTCAATGGGGTCAGACTGGCATGAACCTGGAGGGAGATCAGACTCATGCTTGCCATCCTGAATATTGTACACAGCCCATTTCCACTGATGTCCGCTGTCTTGCTCATCATCACTGAAATCATTTTCGGTTCTGCTTCTCTCCCAGCAGATAAACAAGAATGAGTTTGATTGGACTCATGTCATTCAAATCCAATACAGATTGCAAGGGAGGTGACTCTGTTTTGTATCAGTGTGAAGTGGGGACATAATATAAGTTTACCCTGCTGTAGTAATGTAAGGAACAAAGACTAATTAGCACCCTTCTGAGATAGGTCGGAGTGGAATCCTTTGTCCCAGCATAGAAATGCAGCCATCCTTGAATTGTTTAATAGAAACAATGACACTACACAAGAGATCTGGGCACAAATGAGAAGTGTATTGCAGCCAACTGAATCCAATGAGGACTGTAGGGAGACAGAATATAATTCCCAATTAGAGTTTGTCCAGGGCATCAGAGTTAAAAAAATTGCCGTAGATCTGACGGCCATGAACTAACAGCCATGAATAATCAGAACCTCAGTTTTACATTTCATCCTACAGACAGCAACATAGTGCTCCTGGGGCATTGGTTCAGTACTCACACGGTAGGATGAGTAACACCTACTGAATATATACCACTCCTGCTACACCTTGAAAGACTCCCATTCAAATACAGATTCAGCTCAAGTCTATGAAGCTATCTGCTGAGATGTCAGCACAAGATGATGTGGTATGGCTGCGGGTTCTAATGAGAGCCACCTTTTGGACAATATGGAAAACTGACTTGGCCACTAATGCTCCTGAAAGATCCGTGACACTTTTCACAAGCGTACAGCTGATAACTGCATCTCTTGGCCAGACTCCAGCTGTGGAGTAATTACATCAGGGCTACAAAAGTTTCCCTGCAGTTTAATTTGGAGAATTTCTTCATTTCTGCCCCTAAAACTGTTGTGTAGTGTTTGTTGTGTGCTATTAACCACAGCTGTGTTCCACTGCAGAAGTGACTTCACTTCAGTGAGTGCACCCGTTCTTCTGTGACACTCTCCCTAACAACACACACCCTTTGGGGGTGCAATTATCTGTGATTCATGAAGGCAAGCACCTTGATCCATTCTCTGCATACCAGCTAATGATACACAAACTTCCTAGATCTCAAGAGAGAAGCAACCAGTTCCACATTCCTTCCCTACAGAGTCAGTGAAAAGGACCTTGATCCTCCTGTCTGCTTGCCCTGTCTCCTAGAATGTGCTGAGTGGATTAGTGAGCTCTGTTTGGGGATCCTGCTTGTCTTTGCACAAGGTCCCATAAAATCTAGTATCAGCATAACACATTGGTAAAGTCTGTCATGTCCCCCTGCAGTGGCTGGGCCACTAGAGGTTAATAACCTACAGCTGCAACCAGCTAATGGACTTATTCCTTTAGATCAAGTGGTAGAGGTTCTCCTGGAGTGTTGAAGGTTTGTCTGCTGACACCCCATGCAGGGGTCACTGTATCAGCTCTTTACACTGTTTTCTAAGCACAGATAAGGAGAAGCAGATGTGTAGCTAATGCACCTGAATTTCCCTGTTTCAGACTATGCAGAGTTCCTGTTCCTTGGGCTCTTCCTCCTGGAGATGTCCTTAAAGATGTATGGAATGGGGCCGCGCCTTTACTTTCATTCCTCTTTCAACTGCTTTGACTGTGGGGTAAGCAGTGCATTAAACTAGAGCAAATGCTGTAGGCAGCAGAACAGTCTGCAGGTCTCTGGGGGGCAGGTTACAACATAACTTAAAGAGGGGAATGGGAATGGGACAGTCCTTCCAGAGAGCTGTGGGGAGGGGGTGTGCCTAGTAGAAGGGATAGAAAGGCAAGCAACATAGTCTGTTACAGCATACTGAGATCCAAACTACTAGCTTCAGATTACATAGGGCTGGCCAGCACATGGAGTTGCACACCTGAGAGGGACTTCCTGTGATTACTATGGTCCTTGACACTCTAAGCCCATGTTACTTACGCAGGCTTTGTTCTCATGTGTGTTTCTGATCCCCCAGGTCACAGTAGGAAGCATCTTCGAAGTGGTCTGGGCTATCTTCAGACCAGGAACCTCTTTTGGGATCAGCGTCTTACGAGCCCTCCGTCTTCTGAGAATATTTAAAATAACAAAGTAAGTAAAGAGGAACATGCGTCCCTGCCTATTGGCTCCCTACCCCTCGGCCCACCTGTCCCCTTTCACTATCCCCTTCTGGCTCCTAGTTCTCACCTGGCTGCCATCACAGATCCAGATTCCCCTTGTTCTGCACAGTCCTGCTGCTACTGCTACAGTAACGTCTGCATTTTCCAGGTATTGGGCATCCCTGAGGAATTTGGTGGTCTCCCTGATGAGCTCCATGAAGTCGATAATCAGCTTGCTCTTCCTCCTTTTCCTCTTCATTGTTGTCTTTGCTCTGTTGGGAATGCAGCTGTTTGGAGGCAGGTAAGTGCATGAAAGGCCAGGGAAGATTGGAGCCCTTTTATTTACAGTGATTAATATCATCTCCCACCCTTTCAAGGAAAACACTGACCCACCAGCTCGCACCAGAGTACCAATAATGTTCCTTTTTCTGAAGGACCTTAGATCAGCCTAGTTCAGGGCATGATGGGCATGATGTCTGTTCAGATTCCTGCACAAGTGCTCCAGGGTCCTTACCTGTCTCATGATAAAGTTGAAATGGGGACAAAGAAGAAGGGAAAGTTGAGGGAAGTGGTGAATGGATGGGGTAGGCTATTATAGGAGCAGCAGAACTAAGAGGACAGAAAACAGCGATGTGGTGCCACCTCTATATTCCACCTTGTGCATTTCCCTTTGGTTCGTTTTCAGATTTAATTTCATGGATGGGACTCCTTCTGCAAACTTCGACACCTTCCCTGCAGCCATCATGACAGTGTTTCAGGTAGGGGCCTGGTAAAAATGAGGCAGCTGGATTTTTCTACCATACAGTCAATACCCCCGGCTATCTGATTCTTATCCACCACCCGGGGTGGTTCATGTTCTAACATTCTCTTTACAACCAAAAGATCTAGAAGCTGGATAAATGCAAAGTAATGCACATTGGAAAGCATAATCCCAACTAAACATATAAAATGATGGGGTCTAAATTAGCTGTTACCACTCAAGAAAGAGATCTTGGAGTCATTGTGGATAGTTCTCTGAGAACATCCACTCAGTGTGCAGCGGCAGTCAAAAAAGCAACCAGAATGCTGGGAATAATTAAGAAAGGGATAGATAATAGGACAGAAAATATCATGTTGCCACTATATAAATCCATGGTACACCCACATCTTGAATACTGTGTGCAGATGAGGTCGCCCCATCTCAAAAAAGATATATTGGAATTGGAAAAGGTTCAGGAAAGGGCAACAAAAATGATTAGGGATATGGAATGGCTTCCATATGAGGTGAGATTAACAGGACTGGGACTTTTCAGCTTGGAAAAGAGACGGCTAAGGGGAGATATGATTGTGGTCTATAAAATCATGACTGGTGTAGAGAAAGTAGATAAGGAAGTGTTGTTTACTACTTCTCATAACACAAGAACTCGGGGTCACCAAATGAAATTAATAGGCAGCAGGTTTAAAACAAACAAAAGGAAGTATTTCTTCACACAATGCACAGTCAACCTGTGGAACTCCTTGCCAGAGGATATTGTGAAGGCCAAGACCATAAAAGGGTTCAAAAAAGAACTAGATGCATTCATGGAGGATTGGTCCATCAATGGCTATTAGCCAGGATGGGCAGGGATGGTGTCCCTAGCCTCTGTTTGCCAGAAGCTGGGAATGAGCAACAGGGGATGGATCACTTGGTGATTACGTGTTCTGTTCATTCCCTCTGGGGCACCTGGCACTGGCCACTGTCGGAAGACAGAATACTGGTCTAGATGGAGATTTGGTCTGACCCAGTAGGGCCATTCTTATGTTCTTAAGCTTAAGGCTTGGTTCTCCATGCAGTTACAGTGTATCTCCATTGCCTTCAGTGAGTTACTCTGGCATAAAGGAGTGGAGATCCACGCCCCTAAATTAAATGAAAGCTGGTGTTCTGCTGCCACATGCTGTAGATTCCAAAAATCTCTGGAAGACACCTAATTCCTCACCACAGAGCGGATCCCTTCTCCCCATGTAACCCAGCTGTGGGGCAGGATTGTCCCTGAGACAGGAGCTCCATACTTGGACCACTTCCTGCACACATTTGCAGATAGAAAACTGGTGGGCTATATATAAAATAATAGCGTGGGTGATAGTCCCACCTGTTTGTTTGTTCAGATCCTGACGGGCGAGGACTGGAATGAGGTGATGTACAACGGGATCCGCTCCCAGGGTGGAGTCCGCTCAGGCATGTGGTCCTCCATCTACTTCATCATCCTCACCTTGTTTGGAAACTGTATCCTCTTGGTTGCTATGTTTTAGTGAGAGCTCCTCTGTCCTGTCTCTCTGTGAGAGGATAACTCCTCCCATTGCTCATCAGAGACTCAGTGCTCTGTTCATATTGAGGGAGTGAGTGTTCCAGAGTTCCTTTCCGCATCTCACATGGCAGGGGTAAGAGCCTGATCCTACAACTACCCCCCTCAGGCATGGAGGAAAAAGTGTGTTCCTGACACTCCGCATTCCTATCTCCTGCTGAGGGACCATGCTATAGGCTGGCCATGGGACCCCTCCCCACCAACCTGGTTCAAATTCAGCCTTTTTCTGCTTCTGAAAAGTAGAGGGTTTATCCTTGAAGTGAAGTAGGGCCCCTCAGCTGCCTGGTCCCTTCAGTGGTGCTGGTTTCCTCTCTCTGAAGCCATCATGTTCCTCTGTGGCAAGGGGGCTGGGGTTGTGTGTTCCCCATTGGCTGCTGTAGAAGCTCAGGCCATTATCACATGACGTGTCGACTCTTAACGCCCCCAGACACCCTTCTGAATGTGTTCTTGGCCATCGCTGTGGACAACCTAGCCAATGCTCAGGAGCTGACAAAGGTAAGGGATGCTAATGCTCTCCCTCTCTCCCCCCCCCACCTTACTACCCAATGAGCCTCGTTCAGACTGTCCATATGGACCCCACACAGGGTCCATGCCATATGGCCCAGGAATCCACTTCTGAGTCCTTGTCATGGTCATCTGGGAAGCCCATTCCCTATTTTTTTCCTTCTTTGATTTTAAATTTGTGAGTAAACATAGTGCTTATGAAACAGGAGGGCTAGTAACGCTGCACTGAGTCTGGCCTCTGTCTGCTCCTCAGTGCTAACCTTGCCCCACACCTGCTGTTCTAGCCCAGTTCCTCCTCAGAGCTCTGTCAATACATCTCTGTCGCGCACTGCTCTTCCAGCTTTGGTCCTCTCCTGGGCAGTGCTGAGCAGTAGTTTTGAAGAGTGTGATGGCTATGACCACCAAATCTCACTTCCACTTGGGACCTAAGCAAGAGTATAAAAGTATTGCTCAGGCATGCAGGAGTGAAATTAGGAAGGCCAAATCACACTTGGAGTTGCAGCTAGCCGGAGATGTTAGGAGTAACAAGAAGCGTTTCTTCAGGTATGTTAGCAACAAGAAGAAAGTCAAGGAAAGTGTGGGCCCCTTGCTGAATGAGGGAGGGAACCTAGTGACAGAGGATGTGGAGAAAGCTAGTGTACTCAATGCTTTTTTTGCCTCTGTCTTCACAAACAAGGTCAGCTCCCAGACAGCTGCACTCTGCAGCACGGTATGGGGAGGAGGTGACCAGCTCTCTGTGGAGAAAGAAGTAGTTCGGGACTATTTAGAAAAGCTGGATGAGCACAAGTCCATGGGGCCGGATGCACTGCATCCGAGGGTGCTAAAGGAGTTGGACGATGAGATTGCAGAGCCATTGGCCATTATCTTTGAAAAATCATGGCGATCGGGGGAGGTCCCGGATGACTAGAAAAAAGCTAATGTAGTGCCCATCTTTAAAAAAGGGTAGAGGGAAGATCCAGGGAACTACAGGCCAGTCAGTCTCACCTCAGTCCCTGGAAAAATCATGGAACAGGTCCTCAAGGAATCAATTCTGAACCACTTAAAGGAGGGGAAAGTGATCAGGGACAGTCAGCATGGATTCACCAAGGGCAAGTCATGCCTGACTAACCTAATTGCCTTCTATGATGAGATAACCGGCTCCGTGGATGAGGGGAAAGCAGTGGATGTGCTATTTCTGGACTTTAGCAAAGCTTTTGATACAGTCTCCCACAGTATTCTTGCCAGCAAGTTAAAGAAGTATGGGCTGGATGAATGGACGGTAAGGTGGATAGAAAACTGGCTAGATGGTCAGGCTCAATGGGTAGTGATCAGTGGTTCCATGTCTAGTTGGCAGCCGGTATCAAGTGGAGTGCCCCAAGGGTCGGTGCTGGGGCTGGTTTTGTTCAATATCTTCATTAACGATCTGGAGGATGGTGTGGACTGCACCCGTAGCAAGTTTGAAGATGACACTAAACTGGGAGGAGTGGTTGATACGCTGGAGGGTAGGGATAGGATACAGAGCGACCTAGACAAATTAGAGGATTGGGCCAAAAGAAATCTGATGAGGTTCAACAAGGACAAGTGCAGAGTCCTGCACTTAGGACAGAAGAATCCCATGCACTGCTACAGACTAGGGACCGAATGGCTGGGCAGCAGTTCTGCAGAAAAGGACCTAGGGGTTACGGTGGATGAAAAGCTGCATATGAGTCAATAGTGTGCCCTTGTTGCCAAGAAGGCTAATGGCATTTTGGGTTGTATAAGTAGGGGCATTTCCAGCAGATCGAGGGACGTGATCATTCCCCTCTATTCAGCACTGGTGAGGCCTCATTTGGAGTACTGTGTCCAGTTTTGGGCCCCACACTACAAGAAGGATGTGGATAAATTGGCGAGAGTCCAGCGGAGGGCAACAAAAATGATTAGGGGGCTGGAGCACATGACTTATGAGGAGAGGCTGAGGGAACTGAGATTGTTTAGCCTGCAGAAGAGAAGAATGAGGGGGGATTTGATAGCTGCTTTCAACTCCTGAAAGGGGGTTCCAAAGAGGATGGATCTAGACTGTTCTCAGTGGTAGAAGATGACAGAAGAAGGAGTAATGGTCTCAAGTTGCAGAGGGGGAGGTTTAGGTTGGACATTAGGAAAAACTTTTTCACTAGTAGGGTGGTGAAGAACTGGAATGGGTTACCTAGGGAGGTGGTGGAATCTCCTTCCTTAGAGGTTTTTAAGGTCAGGCTTGACAAAGCCCTGGCTGGGATGATTTAGTTGGGTTTGGTCCTGCTTTGAGCAGGGGGTTGGACTAGATGACCTCCTGAGGTCCCTTCCAACCCTGAGATTCTATGATTCTATGATAAGATTTCAACCTGTGTTTCTGTTGGTGAGGGGCAAGAGTATCAAGACCCTGCATCACTGAGCTCCTGCCTTGAGAAAGATGGCATGGCTTGGTGGGCCGAGGTTGGAGATGAAAGCCTGATTTCTAATCCTGGTTCTACCACTGATTTAGGGCTTGTCTACATGGGGAAATTGACTGGAATAGCTATTGCACAATAGCTATTTCACTTCAAATTCCCACCCTACCTTAATCTGAAATAACTTGCAAGTGTAGACAAGCCCTTACCACTGGGCAAGTCACTTAGGCCCTGATTCAGGAAAGCATGTGCTAAAGTCCATCCCTGTTCCAGAAAGCACTCACACACATGGGCTCATAGACTTTAAAGCCAGAAGGGACCATCATGATCATCTAGTCTGACCTTTCCACATCACAGGCCACAGAACCTCACCCACCCACTCCTGTAATAGACCCCTAACCTTGGGCTGAGTTACTGAAGTACTCAAACCCATTCTTAAACTAAAGCATGTGCTTAAGTGCTTTCCTGAATCAGGGCTGTAATCTCTCCACCTCAGTTTAGCCTATCTCCGACTCCCAAGGTGTGGTGTGAGGATTCATTAGCTAAGATTTGTCCAGCATTCTGAAACAATTTTAAAATCATCTCACCTATTACCGTCTGACACTGGTGCAGTTATAATTAGTTAACCGTCGCAGCTTGAGACGATGCCAGACTAGACTTCAGTGCCCTGCTGGGAAGTCTTTGGGCTGTGATACCATCTGGATTGCCGTGTGTAGGTAAAAACAGCCAGGATCATTATTACTCTTAGGATGGGTTGGTCCCCAAAGCATAGAGGCTCCATGCTGCCCATTTCCAGTGTGGTCTGTCTGTTCCTCACGCTCTCAGGGCTCCGCGAGTAGCCTCCAGCACCAGTGTAAATCGGATTTGTTTGAGTCGAGTGAAATGGAGCAGAATAATCCATTATGTTGTCTATCTTTCCTTGGGGGGGATACACACAAAATGTGTTTCTTCCCATTGGGGAGCAGTGCTGAGAGGACTTCATTTTCTGGTTAGTGCAGATGGCACCTCAGAGGGAGGGGAAGGGTGACCGTAGAGTGACTCATGCAGGGAGATTTCCGCCTCCACTCTCTACTGTCACTGCCTCACTAACTTCAGAGGGAGGAGACTGGTGCAGCCAGGGGCGGCTCTAGGGATTTGGCCGCCCCAAGCACGGCAGGCAGGCTGCCTCCAGCGATTTGCCTGCAGAGGGTCCGCTGGTCCCGCAGCTTCGGTGGACCTCCTGCAGGTGTGCTCTTGGCCATCGCTGGCCTCCGAAGCCGCGGGACCGGCGGACCCTCCGCAGGCACGCCTGTGGGAGGTCCTCCGAAGCCACGGGACCAGCGGACTCTCCGCAGGCAAGCCGCAGAAGGCAGCCTGCCTGCTGCCCCCACGGCGCCGGCAGAGTGCCCCCCGCGGCTTGCCGCCCCAAGCACGCGCTTGGCGTGCTGGGGCCTGGAGCCACCTCTGGGTGCAGCTCTAATGCTTTCAGGATGGTGTATGTGGCCAAAGTGGGGAGCGAAGCACCTGAGATATTGAAATCTAGGCTTTCCCATTCACCTCCATTTCCTCACATCCTTGATTCTGGGCAGTATCAATGAAGGAAAGAGTGTGCCGGGTTTTTACTGGGGCTGAATAGAAGTAAGGCCACAAATGGCATTTCCTGCTGCAGTAACTCAGCCAAGCTCATGAAGGTAATATGATCCCATGTTGGGTCAGGAATTGACCCTGACCACCCTGTCATACAGGCAGAGAAATACCTAAACATCAGTGCTGCCCAGTACAGAAACTGCGGCCATGGATCAGACCCGCTTTGGCTGGTAGTCTAGGCCTGGTCCATGCCTAGGCAAGGTTGGCTGCTGCTGCTGCTGGATTTCCTCTTTTAATGAGAACAGCTTCCCCCTGCCACTAGACCCCACTGTGTGGATACTGGCAGGGGCAGTAGCTGACTGGACAAGACTCAGGGAAGGAGAAAGAAGGGGAGAGTCAGAAGTTGGGGCGAGATACAGGAGTCATATGGGGCATTTTCAGATATAGATAAGCACCTGAATATCTAGTAATTTATCCCAGCCCCAAACTTTTACAATCTCCTCAGTAATCTTAGGGAAAATCTGCTAAAATTCACTGGGATACACAGAACTGCCCCAGGCTTATGCTGAGAATTGTCCCGGGAAATATTTGTTCAGATGTTAGCACCAACACGTGCCCCCCCATGCATCGCACCCCTGCATACACACCCTATACTGCACGTGCACACATGCATCCCTTGCGCTCCCCCCCTGCACTCTGCGCCCCCCCCACAGCACTCACATGCTCCCGTGCACACACTGTGTTCGTGTGAACACCCCACACACATTATGTGCTTGTGCATGTATATATCTCTATACACTTTGGGGGCAGGGTGAGCTCCCTTCTCCTCAGATCCTCCCTACATACTCTGGGGGCAGGGTGGCACCAGTCTTCCCCACACACCTATTGAAGCAGGTGGTCTCCCAATTTTATCCTCATGCATACCCCTCTGTCCCCGCCCCCATTGTCCCACTTGCTTAGTTTGGGGTCAGAGGATGCCCCATTCTGCCCCTCTCAGCTCCCACACTGGCAGTGCTCGGGTCTGTTAGGTTCAGGGAGTGTCCCATTCTCCCCAGTGCAGCCGTTTCCCCTCACACGTCTTTTGGAGGGAAAGAGGTACCATACACTCACCCCTCTTCTCTGCAGCAGTATCGAAGGTATCCTGGGTTCTGGTCTTTACATTCTGGTCATGATAAGTCAGGAGCACTATGGGATTTTTCATCTACTTCCTGATAAACATCATATATTAGCAACTTCCAGAGTCAGAATGCCAGACTGGGTAGGTCCTGCTATGGCAAATACTATGTGATGGGGCACTGCTGTGGAGCCTAACCTGCTGAGAAAACTCTAGAAAAGCTTGGGCATAACAAGGAAACCATGTCAGTTTTGACTGGGTTTTGTGAAAATAAAAACCCCACCGGGCAATTCAGAAGGCTCATCTCAGCTCTGGTGGCTTCATCCTGAGCCTTTTCTTACTGGCTGAACCGGGCCTGGTTTGCAGCATCTTGCATCCAGCATAACCCTGCAAATCCCCTGCAACATCTGGATGGATATAAACTCCCTGGTGCTCCCTTGTAATGGACATTTTTGTTTAACGTTTAGGATGAGCAGGAGGAAGAGGAGGCTTTTAACCAAAAGCATGCCCTGCAGAAAGCCAAGGAAGTCAGCCCGATGTCTGCTCCAAACATGCCCTCCATTGAGTGAGTCACCCTCTGCATGCACCGTTTCAGCAACCGGTTCTTGAGCTCTTATGGTGATAGCCACTCATGCCATGAAAGAGAGAGGGGACTCTGCAAGAGGTAGCACCAGTGCGAGGCATGTACATATGCATGCACATCTAGGGTACAGGTAACACAGAGGTATTGCTCTCGTGCAGGGCACTGGCACTATTCATTGATGGTACTGAAGCAACACAATTGGATAAGACCAATAGAAAGGGGCCAGGTCTGCTGTTAATTACAGAGGATCGTGGCAGTTTCAAGGTGGTAGCTACATCAACAGACAGTGCTGGTTACTGATTGTCCTTGCTGTCCTAAATATCCCAAGCTCAAGTCTTTATACAGAAGCAATAAGAAAGGCTTTCATCTCTGAATGTGCTAAGAGTGTGAAGTCAGAGACCCACACCCTCTGCAAGAGGCCTGCACTGAGTCCTCTGATAAAGGAGAAGACCCCACAGTTATTCCTGGAGGAGGAGGAAGGAGCCCTGTTGGCTCCTCTGTAAGAGGAGTTCCCACTAGCAATTCCATTGTGGCGGGGTTGGGGGGCAACCATTAGTGATTCCATTATGGGGGCAAAAAAGGGGATTTAATGAGTGAGTCTCTGGATTAGAAGTGGTCAGAACAATGCTGACAGAACCATTTCCCATCAGAAAAAACAGTTCCATAGAAATCTAAATGCTTTGGGAAATTGTGTCAATTTTGCTGAGATTTTGTTTCAGGGGAAAAAAAGCAAAAAAGTTCTGCCAGTGTCGAAACGTCCCATTATGTCACTTTGGGGACAGAACATTTCCATTTTTCACTTTGAAATGATTTTGAGTTTCAGACGTTTGTACTTGGTATTATATATTCTAAAATGAAGTCAAAATGGAATGTTTTGATTCTTTTCAAGACAAATGTTTTGATCCTAAAGGAAATCTTTTTGGAATTTTCCTTCCGTGGAGGATTTTGAAATTTTCAGGTTTCATTCCAATTCTAAACAAAGCCAAATGCTGAAATCCTTTGCAAAACGGAGTTGTCATCTTCTGGTCAGCTCTACTGTGAAGGTTCAGGGAAGCTCCTGACTTCATCTGTTTCTCCGGATAGTTTGGATGCTATCTGAACGTCTTAGGTCTGCAACACTGGGCTGAGATTGTCATGAGAACAGGCTGCTTTGCTGGATTTCTGACATGTCCTACTCCTAGTTGGGCCAGAGATGCTGTAAGACCTGCCCATTCCCTGGGAAAGGAACTGCCGGTGTGACTCTTCTGTGGAGGTGGAAGCGGCTATATTGGGGGATGGGTTTGGGGAGAGAACTCATAGTCTGACTGCTGTAATGGGCTCTTAGTGTGTGGGAAGCTGGCTGCTGGACCTAGTGTGAATGACAGATTTTAAGAAACGAAGGGATTTAGACTGTAGCAGAAGGCTAGAAAATGGATGGATATAGGCAAGTTGGAAGGAAGTGGTGATAGGTGGAATAAGTTTGATACTCAAAGGTTGTGTCTACATTAGAGTTTTCCATAAAAGGTTACCAAGCATTGCCAGTACAGTGTAATCCACTAGCGTGAACGATGGGCGGGGAACTCTAATTTGGCCAGAGTTCTAGACAGCTGCTTGTACCTTGTCTACTCTAGCACACCCATGGTTGCTAGTGCTGGAGTACCAGTGGTAGGAACGGTGGGAATTAAAGTAGAGTGTAAACAAAGGTGAAGAGGAGAAGACCTAATGCTAAAAGGATGTGGGGAAGAAGAGTGAAATTATGGAAGTACGTGTATCTGTGTGCAGGCATGTGTGGACAAGGGTGGATTTGTATGTATGTGGGTGACTAGCATGAAGGTAGGTTTGAGTGAATGGGATGTGGATGCCTACCATATGGACAGGTTTGCATGAGTGTATACTGTGTGGATGAGTTTGCATGTCCAGTGCACGGGTACCTTCCATGCAGATGGATTTGTGTGTGTGATGCATAGGTTCCTACCATGTGGGTGGGTTTGAGTGTAAGGTGCATCATGGGAGTGCCTATTGTGCATATGGGTTTGGGTGTGTGCGGTGTGGTATGTCGGTGCCTAATGTGCAGGTGGGTTTGCAGGTTTGGCACATGGACATATTTATGCTTTTGCCACTGTATGTAGGAATGTATTAGCATGTACTTTTTATGTCTGCATTTGTTCTTGTATATAACTGCACACACATGCATTGGTATTTGCACATGTGAATATTAGTCATGAAGTCACCATGTGGGCACATATGCCTTTATTAATGTGTAACTCTGAATATTTCTTTGCATGTCTGTATACCTTTGTTTGAGCTGTACAAAGAGGACTAGCATTCTTATCCCTGGTGATAAGTGTATAGTTACGCAGTTGTGTGCATGCAGTCATTTGCTTTCTTGCATGTCCTGTGTGCATGTACTTTGTATGGGTACCAAGTTCTCGCTTGTGTGCAGTCTGTGAATATATCCTTGCCTATATTGTATGTATGCACAATATGTATGATTTGTATATGGGTTGGCAAAATGTGTACATTTTTGTACATATATTTGCATGTGTTTCATGCACATGTATTCTAGGTGGCATGTGTATGTATATGTGACTGAATGCTACAGTAAGTGTATGGGCATGATTCTCCATAACCCTCTTTAGGAATCCTTTATACTGTCAAAGCAGTGTAAAGGGCTCTTAGTTTAAATGAGAATCAGGTGCTGTGTATTTAAGGCTCAGTGAGTGCATGTGTCTGTATATATATAATGTTATATGCCCAACCCCTTTGAAATGCCTATATCAGTGTGTGCCTATCTCTGTATAAATCTGTTTGCGTGTGTGCGGATGGATGAATTTGTTTGCAAAAGTATTTTCTCCATGATCTCTACATGTTTATGTAGAAGTTTGTGGGTGTGATGAACCCCTTTCCATTTGTACATGTATGCGCATGCTGTGCAGTTACGTGCGCATGCATGCTAGTGATGGATGCCTGAAATCACTTTATGCACATGCGTAGGAGTGCGTGTGTTTCTCTGCTTGTGACTGTCGATGTGCAAGTCCATGCAGGGTTGAGGTGATTTGAACCTATTCATTTTTCTTTCCCAGAAGGGACAGAAGGAGGAGACACCACATGTCGATGTGGGAGCCACGCAGCAGCCAACTGTATGTGTGCCATATGGTTGTGTGTTGTGCGTGGCTATGTGCATATGTGGTTACATGTATTTTTGTGTGTGCTAAATTTAGGCCTCTACATAGCCTATTTTGGAGCCTATGTTTGCTCCTCTGGGCATATGATTTGTGTGTTCTCCTGCTTCTGCACATCTGTTAGTGTGTGTGTGTGGGTTTGTGTGTGTCTAAACTAAGTGTGCTCTCTTGTGCTGCCATTTGCTTGTGTCTGTGTGTGCTTGTGTAGGTTAGCACTTCAGTGTGTGTGCGGATACTGTAGGTACATGTGAGCTGGTGTCTGTTTATTTGCGTGTGCTGGCGTGTGTCTGCCCATGCATATGTTTGTGCCGTATGCGTGTGCTTGCTTGTACGTGCGTTTATTGGTGTGCATCTGTGTGCCTGTGTAGGGGTGTCTGTCCTTTGAAGCCTGTTTGTGTGCACATTTGTGATATTTTAAAGGTTTTATTTGATCCCTTAAAATGCACCCATCATCCCTCCCTCTGAGTGCGTCTATGAGAATGTACGTGTACAAACCTCCTCCCCCAGAATTTAGTCCTCCCCTGCCAAGGCACTAAGCCGAGCAGGCAGATGAACATTACTGCCACCCTGTTGGCCAAGAGACTCTGGCTCTATCAGACCAGGAGAGAAGCAAGCATGAGAGGTGAGAGCCCTCCACTCAGAATGCCCTGCCTCCAGCCATTCAGATGGAAAGACTGTGAGTAAAAGCTGATCTCAGCTGGTGCAGTGGTGTCTGTGTGTATGTGTGGAGGCCCTCAGGGGTACAGTGCCCGACAACACAGGACATTGTAGATCAGTAAAATCAGACCCTTATTCACCCGGCAGGGAAGCAGCAGGGAAGCGGCAGCTCGTGCAGATGTTGCAGAACAGGTGTAGCACGCTCCCTATGGCTATAGCTCCCTGAACTGCTCAGTGAGCAGGCAGTTGGGTTCTACACTAGCTTGAAGATAGCCTCAGGGAGGCCACATTGCAACAGTCCAAGCTGAAGGTGACAGGTCTGGATTGCCGGGATGCAGTTCATGTCCAAGATAAAAGTTTGCCATTGTTTCAGCCAGAAGCGGATGGGATAAAATCGTACCATGCTCCCAGTTCTGTAAGAGCTCCCTTTCCACAAGAGAGGCAGACCGTTTACCTGACGTCCATTACCCGACCACCCTACATCTTGGCTGGACTCTCATCTAAACTCCTGTTTCAGCTACACACCGAGTCAGCAAGGAGACTGTGCAGTCTGGGTCTGATGCCAAAGACCTCCATCTCTTTGTCATTTGCATGTCGATGGCAATGGAGCCCAAACACACTCCCTCTCTCTCCCACTGGCTTTATGTCCACACTGAAGAGGAGGGGTGACAAAACTGAATCCTATGCATGAGGGTAAGTAAGCAGTTGCCCAGCGCTATCCTCTGGAATCTCTTCATCAGGAAAGAATGGAACCACCGAACCAGAGTTCTCAAGGTGACGAAGGCACATCTAATTAGCAACCGTTGTTTAATTCCTGGCAGATGGAAACTGAGATGTTGCTCTCCTTTCCCCTCCTGGTCTCTCCCTTCTTTTCCTTTCCTTTCCCTCCCATTCCTTTACTCTTTTGTTCTTTTGTCCTTTTTTCTATTCTCCCCTTATTTTTGGAAGAAAAAAAGTCTATTTTTTTTAAAAGGGTGGGGGAAAGACAGATCAGAAAGAATCAGCATGGACATCTGCCCGTCAGCCTTTGTTAGAGGCAGGTCAACTACCAGGAAGACTACCAGTATCTCAGCCACGCAGTAGAAAGCCAGATTCAAAGGGGTCAAGGAAATCTGAGGATTCCAAAGGACCCCACACCTGCCTTGGAATGCCTTTCCCAGTGACCTTCCCCACCAGGGGAAGGTTAGAGACAGGCAACATTAAAAGATGGTTTTCTGAGCTAGATCCTGAGAATATTCATTTGGAGGAGGTTGACATCCTGCCCTCCCCAAGGGAGTTGTTTATACTGTTATCCAATAGTAGGCCCAGAATTCCCAGGCTAGAATTTATCCGTCTCAAGGGGCGTTGTCTCAATTAGAGCTCTCCTAGCAAAACAGGCTGAAATTCAGCCAGAGAAGATACTGCATTTGTCCTCTCCAGATGCTGCCCTGCTGCTGTGGAGGGAGTCCGTTTCAGTCCAGATCTGTTCTACACTCCCTAGGAAGTAAATGAAGAAATCCTTGCAGCAAAAAAATACTTGACTCAGTTTGCCTTAGAATGAACAGATCATAAGAACGGCCATACTGGGTCAGACCAAAGGTCCATCTAGCCCCATGTCCTGTCTTCCAACAGTGGCCAATGCCAGGTGCCCCAGAGGGAATTAACAGAACCGATAATCATCAAGTGATCCATTCCCTGTCGTCCATTCCCAGCTTCTGGCAAACAGAGGCTAAGGACACCATCCCTGCCCATCCTGGCTGATAGCCATTGATGGACCTATCCTCCATGAGTTTATCTAGTTCTTTTTTGAATCCGGGTAATGGGATGATGGCTCGTTCTGACATTTAATCCATCACAAGCCACCCAGATAACGCTGTGGTTTAGCGAGGAAGATCTATGGAAAGTGGATGTTTAATAGACAAACATAATCATACTTTCCTATCAGATCATTGCTAGAGTGGGCCATTGGCTGCACAGTATTCTGCTTAGAGAAATCTGAAACCCAACCAAGTCCATCAGTCCAGTAAAAGAAATCCTCTGACCCGGTGGGAGTCATGGAGGGTTCTGACTTCAAACTGGAAGGAGCAATAATGAGAACATGACACAGAAGTTCATCCTCCTCACCTCCAGTTATCTGTGCAGAGCCAGAAGTCACTGGGGCCAGTCCGATAGTACTCATAGCAGCTCTGAGATCCCACAGGAGCCCCGAGTGCAGGCCTGATTCTTATTTACATTAAGGCCCCTCAGCACCATTCTGACAGGGAAGAGAGGCCCTGATATGGGTGTCAGTGTAAATGCCAGAGTGCTGATTATGGGGCCATAGTGTAATTCCAAAGCCTCAGTGACTCCAACACTGACCTAGACAAATACCCAGGCAGCAGGCATGGGAAATCTGCGATGGCAGCCTGTACATTGTGATCCCAATTTCATTCTGTCCTGGGACATGTATGCCATTGAGGCCATGTCTACACAAGCACTTATGTCGGCAAAATGTAGGTCGCTCGGGGGTGTGAAAAAACCATCCCCCTGAGTGACAAAAGTTTCGCCAGCACCAGTGGTGGTGCACACAGAGCTATGTTGGTGGGAGAGCTTCTCCTGCTGACGTAGCTACCGCCGCTTGTTGGAGGTGTCAAGGGGAGAGCTCTCTCCCACCGGCATAGAGCAACTACACAATAGATCTTACAGCGGCGCAGCTGCAGTTGTACAGCTGTGCCGCTGTAAGGTCTCTTGGGTAGACACAGCCTAAGACGAATCTATTTCTGAACAGGGTACCTCCTACCTCTGGATCAGATGCAAATAACATGACTCCATTATTGCCCTGACTTCTCTCAGCTCATCCCGAACTGGGGGAAATCTGGGTCAGTGCAGGGGCAGCTGAATCAGCCAGCCAGGTCTTGGTGATACACACAAAGCTGAGTGCTTTGCTAGGACTAATCTGGGATAGCAATGATCTTATTATCCACCAACGTCACCCTGAACAGCATGAACCAAACAGCACAGTCCCCGTCAGCGGATGCACTGCATTCTCAAGATGAGACCAGCAGACTGCTAACAAACATTTGTGCATGTCTGCCCACGATTTTACATGTAGCGGCCTCTGGATTTCGCGTAGAGTAGCCCATGCATATGTGGCCATGTGCGTTTGTACATTAGGCGACTTGTATGTATTGACGTGTTTACCTCGGTAGATCTGCAATTGTAACATCCATATTTTTGTGTACATTGTTCCACACATACTGGCCCCATAGGTTCAAATGTTCATGTAGTTGCGTGTGTGGGCTCTTGCACGCCCACGTTTCCTTGTGTCTGTAGGTGTATGGTCTTGTGGTTGCATACGTAGGTTCACACATGCTTGTGTGTATGGGCCTCCCCAGCTGTGGGGTTCTGTCTTTTGATGTACGGATCCTGTGTCTGCATGTCTGAGCTCTCCCATACATTGGGCCTGATTTTCCAGAGCCCTGTGTCTTGTGTAGGTGTTGACACCAGTGCCGAGTGGGTGTAGAACGCTCCCAAGTCAGAGTGGTAGCATTGCATGCCCGCTGCGCGGGAAGCGACTGCCCGAGGAGCAGGGCGATGAGGGTCTCCGTATGGGTCCGTCTGGGCCCAGGTGCATGCTGTATGTCTAGGGGTGGGTTCTTGGGTTTCTGACAGCACAGAGGTGGCCTGAACCCCTTTGTTTTCCTTTCCCAGGAGGGACAGGAGAAGGCGACATCACATGTCAGTGTGGGAGCAGCGTACCAGTCAGCTCCGCAGGCACATGCAGATGTCCAGCCAGGAGGGCCTCAACAAGGATGCCCCTCCCTTGATCAACCCTCATGCCAGCATATTCAGGAGGAAAATTCCTGGGGAAAATGTAACCCTGGAGAAGGGTGAAGAGGATCATGGAGGCAGCGCAGAGCACCCGCAGGCGGAATGCCTGGACCAACCCATCGCAGGCACCAACTCATGCCCAAGCACCAAAGAGGACCAGAAAAGCCCATCCCCTCAAGCCAAGAGAGACAGGGAACAATGGCATCAGAAATCATGCCATGGGAACTGTGATCTGACTGAGCAGGATGGGGGAGGGAGAGGAGGCGGAGGGGGAGGCGCAGGGATTGAAGACCGAGCACGGTTGAGGCAGAGCCAGAGGCGCAGCCGGCACCGAAGAGTGAGAACTGAGGGGAAGGAGCCATCTGGGGCCCTGGAGAGCAGGTCAGCCAGCCAAGAGGCCGGCCTGGAGGAAGCCAATCCCACGGAAGGAGAGCAGGCCAGAAATGAAGGGGGGAAGGAGGACACGAATCAGGAGGAGCCACTGGCGGGAGAGGAGCTGAACAGGTAAAGGGCGCACCATCCCTGATGTCTATGATCTGTGGCTCCTTCTTGTGGAGAAATGGCAAGCCTGGCGCCTGGGGGTGGGAGGGCAGTGTGGGTGGGCCAATCTATTGATGGTTCTGCATCTCCAGGCATGAGCCCTTCCTTTCATCTGTCATCCAGCCTTGGGCAGCCTCTAGTCCATTTTTGCTTCGCTTCTCTTTCCTCAGCCAGTCTGTCCTGAGGAACCAGTCTGTCCCTTGATCCTGGTCAATAGCGCCCTCCCCAGAACAGGAAGCGGTGCTCAGAACAATGCTCCAGACAGTGCCCTAGTAGTCACCCGAGGTGCAGTAGTAAACTTTCTGTAAGCCGTCATGTAGAATACCATCATCTGCTGGCTTTTAAAAAAGGCACTGGTTTGGTCTGTAATCCTCATTTCTCCAGGGTCTGGGAAGTCTCCCTGTCTCCTCCCAAGGTGATAAAGCTCTGACCAGGTCTGTGTCTAGTTTCTAGCATAAGAGAAATATTTTCAGATCGGGATCAGGGACAGCAAATCTCGTGGCTCCTGATTTAATTGGGACCCTCCCCCCATCTCCCTACAAGGTCCAACATGAAATGTAACGTTTGTGTTATGGCTGCTATGCCGAATCCATTAAATTTAATCGAATACAACAGCCTATTCAGATGTTCTCACCTGTGCTCTCCAGGGCCTCCTGGATATCCCGCAGGGAGATCATTTCTCTCCCCATCCTCGAGACTGGAGATCAGCAAAGGCAGGAAAGGATCTGCTGGTCCCTCCCAGCCCCACAGCAGCTTGTTGCAATCCCAGCTGTTCTGGTCTTCTCTGCTGGCATGAGGTTTTAGGAACACAGGGCAGTCCTTGCCTTAGGAAAGAGGAGACTCCAGCAATAGGACGTTAAAGCACTTGGAGAGCAACGGTGGATGAAAAATGCTATAGAATTTTTATTTCTGCCTTCATCAACTGGTGTCGCTGTAGCCAGAGGAACTTGCTGGGAAATGTTCAATGCACACAAGAGACAAATCCAACAGCTGCCAAAAATATGAATATAAAAATAATATAATAGTCATTATTTCCAGAAGTGCCTCAGATCCCCCTTTACTGATGAAATACTGGGAAATCCATTTTAACCAGCCATGCAAGAGACCAGTGAAAACTTGGTTGCTTAGCAGAGGCTGATCTTTAACCAAAGAATATTGCACAGAAAACTTTAGGAATACATTAAAAGGGTTGCTTAAGACAAGGGGTTGCTTTTTGGAGGTTGGGCACTGTAGCCAGCATTCACTATATTCCAACTGAAGCCTTTCTAACATTGCAAGAACAGTCATTCCAAAAGCACACATGGTTTCATTTCTCTCTCTCTTTCTCCCTGTTTTATCTTTACCTCCATTTCTCCCTCTTTATTCTCTCCTTTCTGTCTTCTCCATTTCCTCCCCATTTGCTCTCCCTACTCCCCCCTGTCATCTTCTCTTCTGTTGTCCCCACATCCCACCTCTTCCCACCCCATCCCATCTGTCCTTCTCTCTCCCCTTGCCTTCCTCCTTTCTTCCTGTAGAACCAATGAAATCCCAGCCGGTGATGCTGCCTTTGCTGGGGCTATGCAGGAAGTGAGCCCCCTCAAAGTCCCCCTTGAGCTCAACGAGGAGAAGAACACTAGTTTGACAGAGCAGGACTGCAGCGGCCTGGACACCAGTGACCAAGCCCTGCTGGGCAGCTTGCAGATGGAGATGAGCAGAGCCGTCAGCAGGAGCGAACCTGAGCTGTCCTCCGTCACGGCCAACACGGAGAAAGCCACCGAGAGCACCACCATCATGATTGATGTCCAAGACTCCACTGTGGTACAGAGTGAGGACCTGTCTCTTTTGCTGTTCGCCTCTCTCTGATCTGCTTTCCTTCACAGTGGCCCCAGAGGGCTGCTGGGAACACTGTGGATTCCCCAGAGGATCCTCCAGCATTCATGCAGCCCCAGCACTGTCAACCATCCACCCCCACCCCATCATCCCTCAAACCCTGAATTCATAGCCAAGGCCCCATGTCCTGTGTGGCAAGTTGGACCTAAGTCCCGAAGGATGCTCTGGATGGGCTTAGATGACACTAGCTCCCCCACTGTTGCTACCACATGTGCAAAGCCAACGCCAGGGTTTTTCTGTGGCTGGGTGGTTACTAGGCTGCCTCAAATAATAATGGCACTTGCAGCTCTGATTCGTCATGTTCACATCCATTGCTTCATGGTTAGGCCACGTCTCCACTGAGGATCTCAGCCATTAGTAGCCAGGGCCCAGTACAGGGGCACTAACGCACCTCCCTAGTGTAGACCGCCCCAAACACTTTAAACTGTCATTTGATCCAGGGCAGTTTATCCCTGCTTGAACCCCGCCCCCCCCCACACAGTAGGAAACATGCAGGGCATGTCTCCCCCTCTCCCCCGCATACACTCCATTGGGGCCTTGGGGGAAAACTGCAGAGAGCAGCCAGCCAGTGACTCCAGCCATCAGGGGCAGGAGCAGCCAAGGCAGAGACCTTCAGCCGTTCCAGTCAAAAGACTCAAACCTGTTCTCACCCTTCCCCTGCCCTGCTCCCACCCTGCTTCCTCGCCAAGTATGTCTGCGCTGGGGCTGGGAGGTGACCGCTCCTGCTCGAGGAGACGTACCTGCACTAGCGCCCATTGAGCTAGTGAGCTAGAAGAGAAGCACAGCTGGGAGTGGCCTGAGTGGCGGGACGGGGCTAGTCAACCCAAGTACGTAGTTAGTGTCTTGGACAGGATCATCTGTCCTGCTGCTTGGGCCACCACAGCTGCGCTTCTGTTTTTAGCGTGCTAGCTGGCTCAGCGCTAGTGTGAGTATAGACATACCCACATCTCGTCACCTGAGCTTCACTCCACACCTGCCCTTCATACCTTCTCCCCTGCTCCGTCCCTCTCACCCCTTTCCCTTTTCTTGCCAGTTAGCCGATTCTCCTCCTAACGAAACACACCACCCCTAAAACAAAATTATGGAACTAACATGACACTTGCTACCATCCCATTGTTCACTCTGCTTGTGTGTTAGAGCCCTTCTCCCACCCTGGGTCTGCTCTAGTTCAACTGCTAGCTCTTCCTGGTGGGGCTGTCTACCACTCTGTGTTTGTACAGTGCCTAGCACAGGGGTGGGAAAACTATGGCCTATGGGCCGGATCCGGCCTGCCAGCTGGTTTAATCCAGCCCTCAAGCTCCCGCTGGGGAGAGCAGTCTGGGGCTTGCCCCACTCCAGTGCACCACATGCTGCCCCTGCCCCAAGCACTGCCCCCGCATCTCCCATTGGCTGCAGCCAATGGGAGCTGAAGGGGGTAGTGCCTGCAGATGGGGCAGCGTGCAGAGCCACCTGGCCATGCCTCTGCGTAGGAGCTGGAGAAGGGATATGCTGCTGCTTCCGGGAGCTGCTTGAGGTAAGCGCCGCCCAGAGCCGGCACCCCTAAGCCTCCCGCCATGCTCCAACCCCCTGCCCCAGCCCTGATCCCCCTCCCATCCTCCAAACCCCTCAATCCCAGCCTGGAGCACCCTCCTGCACCCCAAACCCCTCATCCCTAGCCCCACCCCAGAGCCCACACCCCCAGTCGGAGCCCGCACCCGCCCCCCTGCCCCAAACCCCTGCCCCACCCTCCGAACCCCTTGGTCCCAGCCCAGAGCATACTCCTGCATCCCAAACCACTCATCCGCAGCCCCACCCCAGAGCCCACATCCCCAGCCGGAGCCCTCCCCCTCTCCCCCATGCCCCAGTCCAGAGCCCCCTCCCACAGCCTGAACTCCTCATTTCTGGCCCCACCCTGGATCCCGCGCACCCAGCCAGAGCCCCCAATCCCAATTTTCTGAGCATTCATGGTCCGCCATACAATTTCTATTCCTAGATGTGGCCTTCGGGCCAAAAAGTTTGCCCACCCCTGGCCTAGCACAATGGGGCTTCAGGCACTGCTGTAATAGACACAACTAAGCAGACGAAAAAAAAGCGGCACTGGAGCGAAACACGATTTTTCCTTTCTACGGGAGGGGTTTGCATTAGTACAGCTAGCCTGGAGGTTGTAACTGGGGCAGATCCCCAGGGTGGGCAAGGCCTTCTTTCCGCTAACTATGGAAATGCAGGAGGAGTCTCTCAGCCATGCTTTGAGACCACAGGGAAACTCCCCCCGCAAGAGCTGTGCTAGAAAAAAAGCCAGGCCTGTGCCAGGAGAGCGGAACAGCCTGATGCATATTGCTCAGGAGAAACCCTCCAGCCCTCGGGCAGAACATAGCACCTCCCCTTTGGGCGTGTGCTGTGCTCAAATGTGTAACTCAGCCCCGGATTCTGCCCTTGACTCCTGCACGGTGTGGGTGTGTCTCACAGTCGTGGCTTGCTGTACAGGGGTTGTTAGTTGCCCACTTTCTCTTGTGCTGTGCCTTGTCTTTTTCTCCCTCTCCATTTCTCCTTCCTACTGTCTCTTTCAGTCCCTCCCCTCTTTCCCATCCATCTTCGCTCATATGACTTCTTTCCCCTTTTCTCTCCTTCCCCCTTTCTCATCTCCATCCTGTCTCCTTCTCCCTACTCCCTCATTCCCTCTCTCCTTCCCTATTGCCAAGGCCTATGCGAAACACTACATTAAACATTATGTACAGTGAACCCATCCCACTCTGATTGCCTGTCAATCAAACCCTAAAAACGAGAGGAACATTTCCCCTCACCTTCAAGGTGAGAGATTTTAAATTGGGTTATTAATTAAACATCACCACAAAAATGTGCCTCGTTAGAGCCCCTTGTCTCTGTCTCTGCTTGACAGTCTGTGTCTGTCCTTTCCTTTTCATCTGTCTCTCGCTAACAGCAGAACTTGCATGTGGGAATGTAAAACAGCAATCTTGCTGTTCACCATCCCTCTCGCTGTGGAGAAATGACATTCTTAGGTGGCTGAGTAGTGTGCATCATTCTTTTTGTTGTTGCACTCACAAGGCAGCAGCCAGAGCAATGACTGAGGAACATGAAGTTTTACAGCAGCCTCGGTGTGCAATACTCTCTTGAAAGTGCTTGTGCAAGGGAGCTAATTTTCGGAATAACAGCTTATTCCAGGCAGGGAAGCCATCAACCAGTTGCCAGTTCCTTGTGGATAACCCACCACTAGGCTGTTCGGTCAAAGCTCATAGTAGCTGTTGATATGGTCAGCCCGTCTCCTAGGAAGATGTCCTATACTTTCATCTAGGGTAAATGTCCCATGCAGCTGTTAGCCTGCTGGGTCAGTAAAAGGATTGATTTCTTTGCAGTTAGCAACAAGACGGATGGAGAAGCCAGCCCCTTAAAGGAGGCAGAGACAAAAGAGGATGAGGGGAAAGAGAAGAAGAAACGGAAGAAGGAGAAAAGCTCAGAGACGGGCAAAGCGATGGTGCCTCATAGCTCCATGTTTATCTTCAGCACGACAAACCCGTGAGATATTCTTTGGTCTTTTTACTGGAATAGCTGAGCCCTGGAGAAGGGAAGGATCTCATGGGGCAGGGCCTTGTAGGTTTTTACCACCAGCCAGTTGGGTCTCTGGAGGAGCTGGGGAAGCCTGAGCCAGCATCGGGGCCTCCCACTTGCACCCACCAACTTCTTGTATTTGCTGCTGCTTCCTCAGCTCCAGGGGGGCAGGAGCAATACTGGCCCAGGCTTTCCCACCCACCTGCTCAGCTACCGCAGCACCCCCAGATGCCCAGCTGGCTTCAGCAACACAACAGGGCTGGGAGATGCATGAGCAGCCTGATGCTTGCTACCCCTGAAGCCATATAGGGGTAGAGCTCAGCCCCTGCAGGTGCATGGACTCCTTGTGACTCCAGCTGCCCAGCTCCTACAATGCCTGGCTCCATTCCATTCATTCGCCATTCAGCCCCCTTGGGCATGTGCATTGTGAGCTTTAATTATATTTTCATTGACTGTTTTTTCCCCCACAAGATCCCTGCCTGATTCAATGCACAGGGGGACAAATTAAGGTTGCACAGGCAACCACAAAATTGGCATTTCCTAATTCTGAGTGCAACTGAACCAATAACCATTAAATGCAGTTTTTTGTGTGTAGCCTTGTCTAAGGCCTGGGTAATGTAGACACACAGCTAGTGATTGCTCTGAACTGTATCTCCTGCAGAGTGCGGAGAGCCTGCCATTACATCGTGAACCTGCGCTACTTCGAGATGTGCATCCTCCTGGTGATTGCCGCGAGCAGCATTGCCCTGGCAGCAGAGGACCCTGTCCTGACCAACTCTGACAGGAATAAAGTAATTGCACACTTTCTTACTGATCTCCCCACTCCCTCCTGCCCAGTACATCAGATGTGCATAGACCAAAGTGGGGAGAGGAGGAAGAACAATTGTACTTGCTAACTTGTCTTGCTCCTTTTCAGACTGGTAGCAGATGGCATGCTGGGATATATTCCCCAGCATCCTCTTTGCTACTGCATGTACCTATCCACATGACACCCTCGATCCTGCCTCAGCGTCAAGTACAGAACTACAAACCCTCAGAGCAACCAGATGCTCACGTATCATTTCCAAACCCTGGCATTCTTTAGTGTGCAGTTAGCGAGAGGGAGATCTGAAGTCTAGGAATATGGGGGGGGGCGGGGCCCAGAGTCAGCTGGGAGGGAAAGATACATCTGGGTACCAAGGGTCAGGAAGGGCATGTGTTTGATGGGAGAGGATATGGTGTCAGGCCAGAAAAGGAAATAGGGTGATTGAGGCAGGCTGGTGGTACTTGTCCGATGTGATGGACAGATGAACTGAGACTGCCCAAGAGGTGAGGTTTTATATAGCGAGATAACTAACGCGTGATCGTTATCCCACCGTGAAATCCTGGGGGAGACAAAGCACCTGTAGTTTTCCCCATGACATAGCAAGGTAAGGCTGGTGTTATACCTTTGCCTGTAACTGACCTTGCCTAGTGTATCTGTAGGTCACTCCAGTAGGAAGCACAGCAAGATAGCTAGTGCACATGACTTTCCTGCAGTAAACTGCACCTTTTCTTAGCAGTGAAGACATAGCCGGAGTTGGGCTGGGGGATGTCAAGATTAAAGGAAAGGAGACTGAATGAAGGGGCGTGCAGCGAGATGGTCACAGGAACAGCATGAGCAGAAGCCGGTGGTTTGACAGGGCTCACAAGAAAGAGAGGGAGCAGGACAGATGGCCATTGCTGTGATGCGGGTCTCATCTTATCACATCACGCCACCCAGCAGGAGTGAGGCTAGGAAAAAGGTTTTGTGTTGATTTGTCCAAGGAAAATTGAATGGGGGCTTAGTTGTCGAATGAGAAATCGCAGTTTGTTCCAGTGTTATTGTAGCCGTTACTTTGTCGCAATGTAATGGGTGTGTTACATCCGTCAGTCACTGGAGGACAAGCTGTTGATCAGATCTCACCTGCACTTCAGCAGCCTGGGTGCACTGACAGACTGAGCAGGGGATGAAAGCACAGACCAGCCTCGGTTACTTTGTAAGCCACTTAGAATGGCCATCATGCCTGGAGGGGCCCTTCTAGGAGAGCCTACCTGAAACCAGCCATTTGTGCTGCATGGGGCAGAACCAGAGTTGGAATTTATCAAGCTGGGATGGCAAATCCTTACTTGTCTTTGTTGTTGGTGATACAGACTGCACAAGTAAATTGAGTCAGGAATCTGGCATTAGCGAGCCTCAGCTCAGGTGGGCCTGTCAGTCACTGTTCCCAGGATACCATGTCACAGTAGTCAAATCGTCCCCTTTCTACTGATGTTCATGCAGGCAGAAATTCATCCCTGTGCAGAGTGGCAGCCCAAAGGCTGTGCAGGATCTATGTCGTCTTTGGGGGGCCTCAGTTGGATGTAAGAGGACGCATGCCTGGTGCTGGCCCAGCACAGAAGTGAATTTCACCCCCAGCTAGCAGAGTGGCAGGGGATGCTGCCCCTTTAACAGAAGAAGAGACAGTCTGCAGAAGACTCCATGGCAGAGAGGAGGAAGGAGTCTGAAGTCAGTGCAGCATTAGGAGCAGCAGGGAGTGATGGAGCGGGCAGCGAGGGAAGATTAATGGGAGGCAGAGTGAAGTGGGGGAGCAGAGCAGGGCCAGAAGGGAATGGAAGCGGGGAATGGGAAGGATGAGCGTGCCTCCAGTTATTTCTCACTGCGCTGCATGGACATGGAGGATCTGAATTCCTGTCGCACTGGTCTGAGTTAAAAATCAAACCGGCGTTCGCTACTGCACAGGCCGCTGGAAATCCTCTTCAGCTGCCCCCAGCACTGAATGATTTCTAGACCCAATGACCGCAATTGGTTAGCTCTGGCAGGGTACATTAGCCGGGGGAGGCAACAATGCTAGTGTAACAGAGGGCTTTACCTAAGCAGGGATGGGAATTGGGCGTCCCAGCCACAAGTCTCTGCAGAGAGGCCTTCAGCTCCTCCTGGCTGAGACACAAAGGTACCCAAGATTTTATAGCATAGGTAGCGGCTTGATGAATGGACAGGAAGTTTTCATGGGATACCTGGATTAAGTTTCCGGCTGTGCCATGCTCCCAGGTAATAGGCTCTTTCCTAGCTTGGCTCCAGGACAAGAATTTAGGCCCTGCTTTTGATCTTCAGCGGTGGAGGAGTTAGTGTGGGTCCATTGGAGGGTGCACGAGTGAGCCTCCCAACGTGCAGCCCCGGGCGCGTGAACACTGTACAGCTGCCAGCTGAGGGGATGTTCCTCCCATACACCCACTGCCTCTGCTCTGTCTTCGCAGGTCCTGAGGTATTTTGACTATGTTTTCACGGGTGTCTTCACCTTTGAGATGATTATAAAGGTAAGAGAATCACTCGGAGGAGCTCCCGAAAGCCAATGTAGTGAGCTGGAGAGGGGAGCGGGAAGACGGATGTGTATTGCTTTCCCAACAGGGTCCCCTTAAATTACAGCTGTTTCCTTAATGCTGCCACCTGCTGGCAAGCGGAGTGGCTGTCAGGGCTGTCCCACGGGCCACTGCTCTACCTGTACAAAATTCTGCACAACATATTTGGTCAGAAGAAAGTAAATGAGGGTGGCTGTCACTTTAACCCCTAGAGCCGCCCAGATCCATTGCTATGCCTTGCCCTGTCACTGCCTGGTGTGCTGAACTGCAGGCTGTGCAGCACCGTTGAAGGTGAGGGTACTCCAGGCAGCGGAGCTTAGCCCTGAACTCTCTCTCCCTTAGTGCCAAGTGAGCCTGGAAAGGTCAGGTGGAATGGTGGGAGGGCGGCTGTTGGCACAATCTCAGTTTACTGTGACTTCCTTGTGGATGGAAATTGTCTGAGCATTGCTGTGAGCAGAATGTGAAATCAGAGCTTGGGGTTAGTTCTGTCTTAAATTTGGATTTAAAAAAACCCTTTATGGAACCTCCTGCAAATCCTGACCTGACTGCATCCCAACAAGACAGAGGCAGCAGAATCCAAGGGCTGGTCAACCACGATGCTCCCTGAAGTCAATGGGGCCAGTGGGGCGCTCAGCAACCCTGAAAACCAGGCCCCCTGTGGGCTGGTTTTTACTTGATGATGCTACATGAGATATTTACTGCCTGTGTTTTCATCCCTTCCCTGCAGATGATAGACCAGGGCTTGATCCTGCAGGACGGCTCTTACTTCCGAGACCTCTGGAACATCCTGGATTTCATCGTGGTAGTCGGGGCACTGGTGGCTTTTGCCTTGGCGTAAGTGGCTGTCTCCCATTTTACCCTGCTTTCCCAGGGTGATGTGTCGAGCCGCTCTTGGCAGGGCGAGCTTAGGATGGCAGCGAGAACCAGCTGGGTTTCTCTTGTGAATCCATTCCTTCTTTGATCTCCTTCACTTTCTGAATACCTCCCATTCCTTTGGCAGTCCACAGTCACACTGCAGAGACAGAGTCCTACCAGGTTGGCCCAGCCTCCCAGCAACGCAGCTGCTGACTTCTCCCTGTCAGCGTTGGTGGGGACATCAGCCGGGGACATCAGCCACTGACATGGAAGAAAGGAGGAGACAGAGGGGGGAAGAAAGAAGGAGAGCAGGGGTGGCAGATATGGAGTTAGGCACCTGCTAATTATACCTAGGGTGGACAGAGGTGACACAAGTACGGTGTGAGGCAGAGCTGGTACTGGCAAACAAACACTTATTCCCATGCAGTGATGACATCCGCGGGCCAGTTCCCATCACATGCCTCCTGGTGGAAGGGGGGCATTTCCCTCAGGAAATGCTACAGGCCTGTACTCCTCATTAAAGATAGCAGCACAACTGGCTGTTTTAACCTTTTTGTCCTCTGTGCCACCAGTTGTATTATCAGGGACATCCTGGGAGCGGTACATTAGCCAGCAGGGACAGGCCAGTCCCAAGGGGCAGAAAATTCTGCAGTTCCTTAGCTTCGCCTTGATCGGCATTCTCCATTTTGAGGTGCAGGCTCGTGGCATGCAGTTTCTCAATCTCAGAGAGGTATGGCGTGAGGACTGGCTTGCCGTTTAAAAGCCATTCAGAGCAGGAGAGATACTTTGCACTTAGCACACAGGACGGGTGGGGAAGAACCTGACATGCTGACCTTCCTGAACGCTCAGAAGCCAAGTGGTTTCAACCTAGACTGCTCCAAGGCAGTCTACACCAGGATGGCACTGCCCTGCTTATTCTGTGCATTGTGATGGGGACAGAGAAAAGGAGCATACCTGCTCCTCATGCTGACCTCATCAGGTCCTCGCCCCAGTCAGTGAGGATCTGCCTTTTTTCCTTCTGTTTCCAAGGGAGATATTTGGGGTTAGAATTAATTTCTGCCCGTTTGCCGAGCCCCCTCCATCCCATTGAGTGAGGACATGACCAGAGCTGAAAGTAAAATTGAAAACTTACTGGCTCCTCCTACCCCCACCCCCGCCGCCGCCCTGGAAGGGGCAGGGCCTCGGGTGGAAGGGGCGGGGTTGGGGGGGACAAAAGGGGTAGAGACGATAAAGCGCTGCCGTGACAGCACTTTAAGCAGGGTCTTTGCCACAGCAGTGCTTTAACGTCGCTGCCCCTTTTGCACTCCTCCATCGGCATCCCTGCCACTAGGGACCCGGCAGGGGGCACAAAAGCAGCAGCGATGTTAAAGTGTTGCCACGGCAGCGTTTTAAAGTAAGGCGGCAGGGGCCGGT